>NC_016135.3:13984257-14609257 GCF_000005505.3 Brachypodium distachyon
AACGTGGTAGCCGACGCTTTGAGCCGTAAGGGCTATTTGAATGGACTGACAGCAGGAGAATTACCCCCAGAGTTGTGTGAACAGTTCAAGGACCTCAGACTGGAAATAGTACCGGAAGATTACTTAGCCACCTTGGAAGTACAGCCCACACTGCTAAATAAGATTAGAGAAGCACAAAAGGATGACTCGGAAATTAAAGAAATAAAAGAAAATATGGTTATTGGAAAGGCCAAAGACTTTCGAGAAGACGACCAGGGAACCATATGGTTCGGTAAACGCATTTGCGTACCACAGGATCCGGAAATCAGAAAGCTGATCTTACAAGAAGCCCATGATTCACCGTACTCAATCCACCCTGGAAACACGAAGATGTACATGGACCTAAAGGAAACATTTTGGTGGTCCGGATTAAAGCGAGACATCGTAGAGTTCATCGCCTTGTGCAATGTGTGCAGCAGAGTTAAGGCAGAGCACTAGAAGCCAGCAGGATTGCTAAGACCGTTGCCTATACCACCCTGGAAATGGGATAAAGTAGGCATGGATTTTATCACCGGGTTACCAAGGATCAGATCAGGATATGATTCCATTTGGGTAGTGGTTGACCGTTTGACCAAGGTTGCCCACTTCATACCGGTGAAGACCACATACATGAGTGCACAGTTAGCAAAACGCTACATATTCAGAATAGTGTGTTTACACGGAGTACCCAAGGAAATAGTTTCAGACAGAGGTACCCAGTTTACCTCAAGATTTTGGGGACAACTACATGAGTCTCTAGGAACGAGACTAGAATTCAGTACAGCGTTTCATCCGCAGACGGATGGACAGACCGAGAGAGTAAATCAGATCCTTGAAGACATGTTGAGAGCTTGCGCTCTAGACTATGTATCCAGCTGGGATGACAATCTGTCGTATGCAGAATTCTCGTACAACAACAACTTCCAAGCCAGCATTGGAATGTCACCGTTTGAAGCTTTGTATGGGAGGAAGTGCAGAACACCATTGTTATGTGATGGTGTAGGAGACCGTAGCCTATTCGGCCCGGATATGATAAAGGGTGCCGAGGAAAAAGTTAGACTCATCCGAGACCGACTGAAGGTAGCTCAGTCGAGACAGAAAAGCTATGCAGATTCCAAACGTAGGGAGGTTACCTACGAGATTGAAGGTAGAGCATATCTCAGAGTTTCATCGATACGCGGAGTTAAGAGATTTGGAATCAAAGGAAAGTTAGCACCCTGTTTCATTGGACCTTTCAAAATCTTGTCACGCCAAGGAGAAGTGGCTTACAAGTTGGATTTACCGGAAGCACTGTCCAATGTCCACAATGTCTTCCATGTATCGCAACTAAAGAAGTGTCACCCCGAGATGGCCGACACACCACTGAGGGATACGATACCCCTAGAAGAACTCCAACTGCAGAGTGACCTCACCTATGAGGAGAAACCGATCAGAATTTTGGATACAGCTGAGAGACAGACTCGGTCCAAGACTATCAAGTTCTGCAAAGTTCAATGGGACCATCACACTGAAGAGGAAGCCACGTGGGAACGCGAAGATGACCTTCGAGAAGACCACCCACACCTATTTGCTAGCTATACCGAATCTCGAGGACGAGATTCATCTTAAGGGGGTTAGGTCTGTAACATCCCAAAATTTTCAAATTCTCTCATGTGCATTGCATCCATGAGCATCATGCCACATTTGCATATTTCAAATTACACACCCATTTGAGCTTTCGATTTTCAAACCAATAAGGTTTATTTATAAAAAGGTTTTATTGCATATATAAGCTATCCCATAATTTTTGGATAATTATTTGGAGTTGAAAAAGTATTTTATTTAAATAGATATATAGCCCTAAAGGCATTTACAGGGCAAATGTATTTTTATACATTTTATTTTGAGGGGAAACTACTCCCAAAAGTTGTATCATGATAGAACATGATTTTACAAATTTTCTGAAATTTATTTGGGAAAATTTGGAGTTCAAAATCAAAAGTTATCAAAGAAATAAGAAAAACAGAAAAAGAAAAGGGCTAAAAGAAAAAAAAAAGGAAGAAAACCGGACCGGCCCGGCCCCGTTCCGCGCGCCCGAGCCGAACCGACCAGCCCGGTCCGTGCGCGCGCCGCACCGAGCCACTGACAGGTGGGGCCCACCTGTCAGGGCGTTCTTCCCCAAAGGAAAGCCCCGCGCCGCCGCCGCGATTCCTGGCCGTTGTCCCCGCGCGCCATCGCCGCGCTCCCTAATTCCGGCCTTCCCGAAGTGCTCCACCCGCGTCATTATAAAGTTCTGCCTCCCCGCTTCTTTTTTCCTCTTCTCGCCCCCGCCCGCACGCTGCCAGGCCGCCCTAATTCCTCGCCGAAGAGCTCCGCCGCCGCCGCCGCCGTTCACCACGCCGCCCCGACCTCGCCGGTGAGCCATTCCGCCTGCGATTTCAAATTTTTGGAGCCCCTCGTCCTTGCGCTTCGCTTGACGCGCGCCGTCTTCGCTCCCGTGCACTGCATTTTTTTGTAGAATTCCCCGGGTTATTAAAATGGCACTTTTGCAGAAAAACCCCTGTAATTTCAAAAGATCATATCTTTAAATCTGTTTGGCCAAATTTAATGATCCACACCTTTTTGGAATCCTTAGGAAATTTAGAATCTTTTGGCACTGTCTAATTTCAAATTTGAATATTTGAATCACATTCAAATTACAGAATAGGGTTTAATGCCATTTAAATCATAACTAATTATTTAGGAGTCCTTTTTAATTGAAAACAGTGCCCAAAATTTTGTTTTATTGTCCTCTGTCCAATGGGACAGAGAAATAAATATTTTGAATTAGATTTCCTTGCGGATACAAATAAAACCTTATTTTAGAGTTTAAACCCTAGTCTTTGCCTTTTTATTTAAAACCCTAATGCTTTTGTTTTAATTACTTATGCTTAGGATCAGTAGATCACCCAAATAAAATAAACCAAGCTCATGTCACATGTTTTACATTGCATCATGGCATACATTTTTACTCTTGATTGTATTGTGTGTTTACGTATGCATTGTTTGTATTGGTTAGTTTCTCGGAGAGCGGACTGTGTGATTGTGAAGAGTACTTGAATACCAACTACTATCAAGGCAAGTTCACTGTGATCATTTACCCATTATTTTATTATGCACTAGATTTTATTAGTTGCATGGTCAGGATTATTATTGTTTCTATCCTAGCTATGATCTGTCCTAGTAGTATAGGATACCTTTGCCATGACTTCACCACCAATTACCATCGTAGTAGTAAAAGGCTATGCTATCATAAAATACGAGGGTGATATTATTACAATGTGATACTACTGAATTACAATATGGTTTTTCTAGTGTATGGCAAAACAAGTAATCCAATGAACCGTCCTGGGTGGGCTGCTTTGAGTTTTCGGATGTCGTGTCGTTAGGTTCATTTCTATGGGGGCCGCTGAGTCGTCTCTCCGTGTGATTCGGGAGCGTCCATGGTCGTCTCCCCGTGCGATTCGGGGAGCGCCTGCATCACAATGTGGGATGCCACCCGGGATAACCAGAGACTGGACTAGTTTCCTGTTTAGTAACTTCCAGTACAACCACATGGTATTATGGGCTCTGCCAGGATGGATGTAAGAAATATGAACCCGGATCCGAGGTGACATCAGTATGTAGCAGTGTAGGTGGGGGCGCGTCCCTCAGGTGGTCTGGGGGATTGGAAAAAAATTGGGTGGGCGACGGGCTCACCCCGTGCCCCCATGCGCTCCACGTCCCGATGGACGCCGCATGCGATCAGACGGCGACACACGATCATTGCCTCACGGCTCGCCCAACGAGCCGGACTCCCGCGTCGGCTGACGCGTCCGATCCCCTGTCTCCGATCGGAACGAGCGCAGCAGGAACGGACCTCCAGCTTCGCGGCCGCCCGCGTAGCCCGGCCCCTTGCTGCCTGCGTCCGATCCCCCGTATTCCCCATGCCGTACTTCGTCGGCGCCACCTGCACACTACCGATGATGACTCCTTCGTAGCGCGAGAAAGCGTTGCCGATTTCAATTTCCCTCAGATGCCTCCCTCGCCGCCAGAGTGGAAGAGAATCAAGAGATAGCGATGCTCATATGTACGAGGTCATTGTTGTGCGTGGAGTAGCATTTAGCAGCAGCAAGGATTCAGGAACTTGACGAAGTCCATTGGCTGTTCCTGCTGAGCTCGTTCCTGATCGGAGACGGGGGATGGGACGCGGGCAGCAAGGGGCCGAGTTACGCGGGCGGCCGCGAAGCTGGAGGTCCGTTCCTGCTGCGCTCATCCCGATCGGAGACGGGGCATCGGACGCGGGCGAGCCGACACGGGCGAGCCGGGCGGGCGGCCACGAAGCTGGAGGTCCGTTCATGCTCCACTCGTTCCCGATCGGAGACAGGGGATCGGACGCGTCGGCGAGCCGACACGGGAGTCCGGCTCGTTGGGCGAGCCGCGAGGCAATGATCGCGTGTCGCCGTCCGATCGCACGCGGCGTCCATCGGGACGTGGAGCGCACGGGGGCGCAGGTGAGCCCATCGCCCACCCAATTTTTTTTCGGGGGATTATGTTCTGAAAATTCCTGTAGTCGATGCCGTTGCTACTCTACCCTGAGGACCGCAAGGGATTAACACGTCGATTTCTTGTGGGTAAAGTGTACCACCTCTCGAGAGTGTCAAACTAAGTACTTAGCCGTGTCTCCGGTTACGGATAATTATGAGCAACTAGATTTGGGGGCTATAAGGAAGGTCTCACTCATTCTAATTTCTTAATAAAACGAATGGTTTGAACTGGGTAGGAGCATTGATGTTTCTACTCAATGTGCCTAGGTTAATAGGAGCATGGGTGTTTCTACCCCGTGTCCAATATAATTAAAAACTACTTGATTAAAAATGATAGGATTGAACTATGATACTTTTATGCAAACAGCCAAACTCCACCTAGCCAAATTATGCATGTACTTGGTAGGTCCTTTATAACTCTGGTGAACTTGCCAATACATTCAAATGTATTGACCACGTAGTGGCTGCAATTAACAATCCAAGTGGATCCAACGATGAGTAAGGTTCGTCGTTTTGTCATGGGTCATGTGCTTACATTCCAACATGCTCTCACCTTGGGGTAGTTGAGGCCCTATGTTCTACCCTTTTCCGCTGCAGTAGTTTGAAACATTGTTTTATGATATTGAAACAGTAATTGATTATGCTGGCCCAAGGGGTCATGCGAGGTTGTAAGTATTATTTAAATTCTGGATGATGCGATGTAATAAAATACTTTTGACCTTTGTTTCTGTATATTTCATCATGAAACTATGTGTGCTAGTGAGTCGATCCAGGGACTAACACAGTAAGCACAGAGATCAAACCTTACTAGGGGAGGATCGCTTCATGCGTCGTTAATGAATTGCTCATGAATGGACTGCACAGTTAAAGGATCGATGTTGGAAAGGACAATGACCTCGAGGAAGGAATTTGACTAAAGAGTAAGAAAAAATAAATGGTGGAATGTAAAAATAGAAAATAATTAGTGGCGTCGAAAGACGTGTGAAAAACAAACCGAGAAGTCTGGTTTCATGATCTTGCGCCACAGCGTCCCTTTGGGGGACTTAGATGACGTGACGTCTCATTAGTAGTGAGCACATGTCGTGACTCATAGCATGAGAACCTATGAGCTGCTGCCTTATTATGGTTCCATCAAGCTTTAGCAATCTGGGTGCGGGTGAAAAAACCAGTTCCTATGATGAAAAATTCAGGATGGTTATTTTAAACTTGCGGTTGGAAAAAATTAGTAGGGTTAATTATGAGTACAAGGAAATTATGAGCACAATTAAAAAATGACCTTGCAAGCCTGGACAATGGAACTTTGGTAATCCAATCAACTATAGCCAATGTTGCGATTGGAGGCAGTGACCGTGGTATCGAACCAACAACCCAAGGGTCTTTGCAAAAGCGTGATGGCGGCAACGTGGTCTTGACAGGGATCTTAGCGGCGTGCTGGGCGAATAGGACAACGCTGCCATCCTGGGGCTGATCACACCATTCGATAATCAAATTTGACATGATGTAATTAGAGGGTCATCTAGATTGTGTGAGTCACTAAATAAAGTGCCATTCAGCACATCAGAAATGTCTGTTGTCTGGTTTGTTGTAGTGGCCTGTGGTGGGACTTGGTGAGCTGGTTCGTCGTTCGACAATTTAAGCTTTATCTTAGAACCTGAGAAAAAAAAATGGTGACGAGAAGTTCTGCATTAACTGACAGCAAGGAGTTTATAATGAATAGGACGCATGCCTGGTGAATGGGATCTGTAAGAAGTAGACGAATTTTCTGTCATGTTGATCCGATGTTCGTTCTTTCGACTGAGCGGGCTATGTCCCGTAGAACTTTCTGAAATTAATATAGCAAGCTCTTGTGAAACGAAAAGAATGTACATGGCAGAATGACTAGTAGGATAAATTTTATTTACCTTCGCACTCTGATGGTGTTTTCCGTGAACTAAAAACATGCCACTAAGGAGTGCCGGAATACTGATTGGTCGTCGCAGGGGTATGTGGAGACATCGTGTTAAGCTCGCATTTCTGTCTACCTGCTAAGGTGCAACAACTGCACGGCTTGCCTCCGTGGGTAAGCAGTTTATCAGCGAACGAAAACATCTCCTCCTGACACTTTCGTCGGAACTTGTTCATGAACTACAGAATCCGGGCATTATGTTCTTTTAAGAGGACTGGTGTTCGTGTTGCCATCTAAAAAAATAGATTTCAGAACGTATAATAATGGCCAGAATCATAATTTCTAAAGAGAGCAAGATGAAATAAAGAGGACAAAGAACTTGCGGGCATGGGGTGGTTGACACGTAGGTGAAAGACGAAGTCGTTTGGTCCAGTTTTAGAGCATGAGCCGGCTCCTACGCTTTGATGTGGTATGGCAGCTTGGCTTGTGTAAGCTGGAGGCTTCCGATGGTGATCAATAGCGCTGGTAGACTTCGTGATCTTCTGGGATTGCTTGGACTATACATTTGTGGAGCATGCAGGACATTTAGAGTATGTGGGAAATGAAAAAGATTTAAGGTTGAATTTGAAATAAGGTTCTTACCCGGGAGGATGAGCCAGGAGGTAGGAAAGCAAGCTCTGCGCCGTTGACAGGGGAAAGCTGGTCGACCATTTTCTTGATACTTTCATAATCATAAAGCTTAATACAAGGATAAACATCGCTAAGCTTGTTTAGTGCACCCATGTTGATGTGATCTAGATAGTATACCTGCAGAAGATGGAATTTTATCTGCCTGAGTTGAGATATGAAATGAAGACTAATGTACTGACGGGGTGAACAAACCTGAAGGAAGAGGTGGCATCCACCAATGTGTACAGACGTGTTGCCGCTGGCGATATCGGCCTTAAGCTTAGCCGACGACAGTGCAAGAACATTCATGAAGTCTAGCGTCACATAATCGTGTTTCGCAGTAGGAGCCAGCAGATTACCGATGACATATATTACGAATGCTATCTGGAAGCATTCAATCTCCAACTGGGAAGAATGTTCCGACAATGGCTTGAGGAGGTAGACCTCCGCGAATTTTAAGCTGTGAATGCCCTTGTGTCCAGCAAGGGCAGCCTGCCGAGTGTACTCATCGAGCGACTGTGAATACAAGGATGATTCTGCGAGTATTGTTTCGGATCCTAGTGGTAGATCAAAAACATCCTTGACAGATTCGGGAGTGAGATGGAACAGGGCGTCAGGGTCTACATCGAGAACCATTCGCTCGGTATCTATCCTTTCAAGCAAGAACGCGCTGAGGCGGAGATTGATTTTTGGCAAAATATGCAGCATTGACATGCCTTGAAAACCCATGTTTGAAACGATATTTCTTTTGAAATCAATCAAACGGACCAGTGATTGCGCATACCTTCTGCACCGATATTCGAGATGTGAAGGACGGAGCTAAATGACCACTGGTTTGGATCACTGATTCTGGCTGGCCACTGACGTCTTGTTCGAAAGCAAGTGTGAGATTTTTCGAGGGCATGCGTCCACCTTAGACCCTGAAGAGATTCCAAACTATTGAGATTACAAAAATGAGTTAATATACTGAGATTTGAGCTTAGTTACCTCCAGGATTGAGAGCGTCATTCTCTTCCATGGAAGGCTGCAAGGAAACGTCTGCGAAGAACATGTTAGAATGGGAAACGATGTTGCATGCAGCACGTATGGACTTGTATGGGGTAACATTAATTTCTGGCACTGGGTGGTTGGCACTGTAGGTAATAAATGTTGTTTGGTACTGCCGATGATAAGCGCCTTAGGGCTTGGATTGGATTACAAAAGGGACGCCTGGCCGCAGGGAGCGATTCATTGCGAGGAGGGGCACAAAAAAAGGTAGCACATCCTGAAGAGTATCGTTTGGAAGCTCGGGTGAGTGATAGAACCGGCTAGGGATGTCTTCCAGGAGCGCTAAATCTACTGATGTTAGTCCTAGGGCTCAATACGGCCCATTGCCTTTGATCAACTGCACTGACTGTGGGGCACGTCGGGTCCGGCGATTCACGGCTACTACCAGGATGAACAACGGATGCGATTTCATCAAGTGCATGAACCACAAGGTCAGTTTTTGTCCGAAATTTCTTATAAATTTAAGATCCCTCGACGTTAGTTACAATTAGTGATAATACCCAAACTTTGTGCAGCCGAAAGAAGGAGGATGCGTCTTCTGGTACTGGATAGACGAGTACGCGTCCCTCCTGTGCGAGAAGGGTATTGTTCCCCTGGGCTCGCCACTGCTAATAACGACAAGGTGGGTGAAGGTGGAAGCTGGCGTGGAGGAGGACAACCATGCGAAGCTTCCAACAGATGAAGCTATGGGGAGGATCTATGAAGACTTGCTGACAGTCGCGAAAGAGATCCCTGAGATGTTGAAGATAATAGTTGGCATCCTTGTTCTGTTAGTTGCAGTTGTAATGTACAAGAGCTAAGATTTATTCCGTTCTTATTTAAGATATTATCGTTGGGACGAAACACTATGTAAGCTGGGTAATAAATAAAAAGAACACAACGATTCATTAACGACATTATTTATTTCATACAACGTGCAATGATGACATGGATACATGGGAAGACTAGAGGATAAGATTGATTTAACATAGATGAGGCAACTGGATAAAATGAAAACGAAACGATTAGGTACTTCCAACTCGAGGGTGCATCGGACATTATGTAACTACTCTTCGTCAGACAAAATGTCGATGACGACACGATCCTCCTGAGTGTTCAGATCGATTCCAGAATGGCCTTCCAGGTCGAACGAGGAGCCTTCGTCCTCACTATCGCTGTCTTCGCCCCTCTCGATGGAGTCGAAATACGCCTGAAGCTCCTCCTCTTCCGCACGGCGAGCTTGTTCCCGTGCAGCGCGAGCTCGGAGCTCCGCGCGGTGAGATTTGCGTGATGCTTGAATGGCGAGGTCCATGTCATCGGTGTTGGCATGTCGTGCAGACAGCATGGATCTCGCAGCACGCTGCGAGTTGCGGATGGCTGAGTTTCGAAATGGACGTCTAGGAACGCAGGAGGGACTGCGGGAGCTGGAAGGAGTGGGATGGTATCGGGCGATTGCACGAGAAGCTGGAGAACGACGGGATGCTAAGCTAGGACCTCGGCCGGCCATAGGGCTAGTCCTCGATGAGTATGGAGGAGTAGGGCGATCTGCAGACCTGGCGGCCATGGGGCTAGAGCAGGTGGCGCTTTGTGGAACCGGCGATCCTTCGCCGCCGAGCCACCAAAGCAGGGAGTGTCTGGGGGGAGACATGGAGGCGACGAGTGAGTTTGAGTGTTGTCTGAGATCTTGAGTGATATTGAATGATAGAAGTTTAAATAAAGAAAATCTTTGTTGAGGCAGCGGTCGAAGGATCACTGACACCGGTGAAACATGAACCATGAAATCATTGATGCATAGAGAGGGTGGTGGAGACCTGTGTGCGCCGTCGAAAATTAGGTGCCAGAAAATGTTTTATTGGTTTTACAAACCGACTTGGCGACGAATGTAAGATGAAAATAACTTTTTGAGAAAAACGTCTAGTTGTATGAATAACATTAACTAAAATGTTATTCGAAAATGAAAATATAACAATTTTTTGCTCGTGAAATAAATAATATATGCTGGCTGCTAAGTGCATGAATACATGGAATGAAATTTAAAACTGAAAACTTACAGGGGCTGAAGCCCAGGTATATCATGAGTCGGATCCAATATGATGATGTCTGGCAACATGGGCCGGCGAGACAAAATAAAAACAACCTATTAAAAATAAACCAAACCTTGGCCGAACGGAACAGTAAACTGGTCCGGAACAGGAAAGGGTAGCGTACCAGTTCGAAATGATAACCGGGGACTTGCGAAACATGAGCCGGCCCAGGTTTCAAACATCCGTGTCCAAAAAAATCCTATTAAAAATAAAGCAAAACTGGGCCGGACGGAACAGTAAACTTACCAAACAAATTGGGCCGGAACAGGAAAGGGTAACGTACCAGTTTGAAATGAACACAGAGGACTTGCAATAAGCTAAAAAAAGAAGAACAAAAATAGGATCCATCGTACAATCCTGAGCCGGCCCAGGTTTGATAAGGCCGGAGAAGGACCAAAAAGGGGGCAGCAATCTCGATGGGCTTGCGGAAATAGCGGGCTGTACGTACATACGTGGGAATGTACTAAAATGGACCGGTCCAGGATATCCATCGGATAGGAAAATAGAAGGAAAGGATATCAGGAGCACTGGGTCTCGGGAGCCATTATGAATATTCGTTATCGGCGCGCCTTTTATTGTTAGAAATGAAAAGGAGGATAACTTTTCAGCCTCTGCAATTTCAGAATTAGAATGTGTATTAGTTTCATGCATCTTAATGTATCCTATTCCTATCTGACAACTATCTTGTTGTGCTATGGAATTATGGATTCTTCTGCAGAACATTTCAACAGGTGAATTTGTGTCACAACTACAAGTAGGATCTCAAAAAAGAAACAACAAAACATATTCTTTTTTCAGGGAAAAACGAACCATGTATCCAGATCTAAGAATATGTTTTGTCGCTCTGATTTGATTCCTGTTTAACAAAACATATTCTTGGATCTGGATGATGGTATGTTTTGTTTCTCTACCAACGTAATCTTGCAAGCCAAAGGAAGAGGAAGGAGAACCTAAGAACAGTAGGAATGAGAGGCATCAGGAAGACATCAATTTTCGTATCTGATCACAAAGCCGAAAATAGAGATTGCCTTCCTTCATGTTGTCATTCCTAGCGTTCTTCGAACCTCTCTTTCGTCCTCTTCCCAGGTGACCTTGATGCCAACAACTACAAATAACCATTGAACACTTCCTATATAACTCTAAGGTACATGCATGACCTTTGTTGTATCCAAATGTTGTGAACAATAAAGCCCATATGTGCAAGCAAAAGGAAGAGGAAGGAGCACCTAAGAATCATAGGAATAGGAGACATCAGGAAAACGCCAAGCCGAATATCAACCTCCATTGCTAGAGGGGATTTCCTTGAAGCGCGTTCCTTGATGTTCCAACTCCTACCAGTCTTAGGATCTTTCTTTCTTCCCCTTCCCAGCTCACTCTCTAAGCCTACAGCTACACAACGTTCCTACCAAGAAGAGTTAACTGTTGAACAATTCGTATTTCCTTCGTAACTCCATGGCACATATATAGTACTGTAACCTTTCTTGTACCGAGTGTGGTGAACAATAGCTCACCAAGATGCATAGCATTTATGACAGTGGGGCCGTTGAATTAACCTAGTGCACATGTAAGGAACCTAGAAAGTGATCTTATGGTGCATGTGGTTTTGCTCCTGAGCTCGAGAGAGCTACCTCCTTTCGTTTTAAAAAATTCAAAAGTTCCTGAAGAAATATACTCCGTATCACATAGCTAGTGCCAACAGTTCCTTCAACATTAAATTTATAAATTTGAGACCGAATGGGAACAAAAGGAAGCCACGAGGTTTATTCCTAGACACTGTAAGAACACGATCAGCTGACTTTTTTTTTTGACGAAATGCTTTCATTAATTAAGATAGGAAAAAAGTACAAAGATTGTACCACAAATAAAAATACAAGGAGCAACTCGAAATGGCTTACACAACCAACAGAAATCGCCACAAGAAAACACACACATCGTGAGAGGAGTGCCACGACATCATCGAAGGGCAACTCAACACCAAGACCTTGCGAAGAGCACAAGCATCACCACCCTATTTAGCAGCCATCACCGCGACCACCGGAGCGAAATAGATCAACGAGTGCCGCCGTCGCCGTCGAAGGGCTTCCATCTGCCGAGACATACGTCGAAGGGCATAAGGAAGCCGAGACCCGACACCGCGTACGAACCTTGACCGCCAACCTTGTCGCAGGACGCCCCGAGCATGCCGCAGAGATGCTGGCCATTCACGCCGCCGAAAGGCATCGATAGCCGAGACTAAGCCAAGAACACGAATCTCAGAACAACGCATGAAAAGGATCAACGACGCCTGAAGAAGGAAGCCAAGGAAGGCCGGAACCCTCTGCCCAACAACCTCAACGACCTGCACGGAAACCACAGCTCCAAGACGGCGACCCCAAGGAGCCAACGACAATTATGACAGGTAAGTTTATTCATGAAAGTATACAGGCAAAAAAACAGAGTAAAAACAAGGTTGTTCTTAGTCGTTCCAAACAAGAATGGATGCTTTACATACAGATGCCAGATAGTTCTTAGTCGTTCCAAACAAGTCTTGACCAATATCCTTATTGCTACCACCATTTTATAATCACATGCATCCATTGCGTTGGAGGTCAGATTTTCTGAAGCTGAAGATACATATTGGGGATTCCATGCTCGTTTCTTGCTAATCTGCATATTTGTCCATCAGGTTGTTATATATGCACATGTGCGGTCTCACCAGGAACAGATTATCTTACAGGGTGGATGCTGGATTATCTCTCTGCAACGTTGTTCATGCCAGATATGCTAATTACCACATTTCTCTCTCTGATTTCTGCTCCTAGCGTACTCTTGGGTCTTGGCTACGTCAGTCACCAGTAGTGTGTTATTGATCTGATTTCTGACTCCAGCATGGTTCAGTGTAAAAGAACTAGTATGATGAATCTGTACAATTCTATTGTGCCTCATCTTGCTAAGTTTAGCATATGTGCTTGTTTTTTACTTCATAAACTATCCCTTCTGACAGAGAGATATCAGATATGTATATACAAATACTTCACGAGTTCAGTCAAATTTCTTGGCATGATATGGGTTTCTGTGCAGAATAATCTGAAGCTAAACATTAGTGTCAATGTGCTAGTAGAATCTTAGAAAGAGACTACAATGGTAAATTATAAAATAGAAACTAGTTGGCCAGTTAAGCTTTCATCTTAGATTGTACATAGATAAATCATGCAAAAGAAACAGGCACAGAACGCAGCAATCCAAGTATCCAACCATGAAGTGGGTGTATGGACTATGGAGAACTGGAACATTCCTTTTATGTTGTGCAAGCCGCAAGGAAGAGGAAGGAGCACCAAAGAACAATAGGCATGGGAGGCATCGGAAAACTCGAACCAAGGTCTCCTCCAATGTTAGATGAGGAACCAAGAGCTTCGCCTTCCATCATGTTCCCATGCCCACCGCTCTTAGGCCCTCTTTTCTTCCTCTTCCTATCTAGCGTTCGACGTCTCATATCTTCTGAATATATGCACATAATATCTTTGATTTCTCGCTAAAGAAAATTAGCAAGCCAGAAGGAAGAGGAAGGAGTGCTTAATAATGATAGGAATGAGAGGCACCGGGAAACACCAAACCAAATTTCCACCTCCAACACAGGAGGTGAAAAGAAATAAGTTAGGATTTCCTCCAAGTTCTCATTCCCACTGCTCTTAGGCCCTCTCTTTCTTCCTCTTCCTACCTTGCTTTCAAGATCTCAGATCGAATATGTGTACACTTATATTTAGTTTATATACTAAAGCAACTGAGCGAGCCAAAAGGGAAGAGGAACGAGTGCTCGAGAACAATAGGAATGGGAGGCATCGGAAAGCACCAAACCAAGTTCTCACCTCCAACACTTGAGGTGAAAACAAAGCAAGTCAGGCTTTCCTCCATGTTCCCACTCCCACTGCTCTAAGGCCCTCTTCTCTTCCTCTTCCCGACCTGCCTCACATTGTCTAAAAGTATGCACAAATACCTACAATTTCTTCGTTAAGCCATTTCGCAGGCCAAAAGGAAGAGGAAGGAGTGCTCAAGAACCATAGGAATGGGAGGCATCAGGAAAACACCAAACTGAATATTTGCACCTCCAACACTCGAGGTGAAAACAGACGAGTAAGGCTTTCCTCCATGTTCCCATTCCCAGTGCTCTTAGGCTCTCTCTTTCTTCCACTTCCTGGCTTACTCTCCGAGCCTACAAAATCTTGAAAAAAGAACTCTAAAACAGCAAGAATTGCTGGACTATGTGGTTCAGCTTTGAGGTATAAATAGACGGTGTAGAGAACCTTAGGGGAGTAAGCAATAAAGACTCCTGTGCAGGGGTGCATAAGTGTAGTCAATGAGAATGGGGCCATGTAATCGCCGGGCTCTGTCATATTGTCCCGTGCTGCTAATGTAGAGCACATGCATCATGGAGATATTCTGCTAAAAAATATCCAGAAAGCTGGTATATATGTGAGTATTAACCTGTGCATCTATAGAGTTGAAAAATTATGTTGATGCTACTCGAGAGCAATCAGAAGATATGAGTTAATTTAAACCAGAAAATTAAAGCCCTCTAAGAAAATCTGCACAAAGTACATATAAAGCTAAAATAAGAACATGGCAGTGGCAATTGGTACACAAGATACTTCGGAATGAACTGCACTGGAACAGATACTAGACTGAGATTAGTCCATGAATAGAGAGATCCCATATCAACAAAAACAATGTATATATAGGCTTGTTATTCTGTAAGCAATCCAAGATCCAGTTTCTGTAGGTTGATAAATATAAGGACTTAAGGACAACAAATCAGGAACCACTAGCCACAATCTCTTAGAGAAAACACAATGAAGGTATACTTCTTTCTTTTTTTAGGGACACATGAAGGTATACTGATCATATATTCAGCCTAAACTCACTGTACACATCCGTTCAGCATGCAGCTATGGAACACACTGAACCACCTAGTATTTCCGGAACAGGGTTCGGACACAAAGGAAAAACGAGGTCCTGAAGAGAGTTCGGTACTTCTTCCACCCGTTGAAGTACTTTCCAATTACAACCTTGTAGCTCGGCCTCTGCTTCACCAACGTGTGGTACTCGAGTACCCTGGGCCTGCAGCTGATGTATTCCTCATGTAGATCAAGAAGGATTATGCGTGCAAGAATGGGAATGAACATCGCATCAGCCGTTGAGAATTCATCACCAGCGAGATATTTGGTCTTGTTTAGCTGCGCCTCAACATCATCGAGGAGTTTGCTGAGATCTTCCTCGCTTTGCTTCATAATGTCAGGGTCCTTCAGTCTGTCTTCAGTCTCATAAGCCTCACGGAGCTTGACATGGTACATGCTGGCCAAGTCTGGAGCTTCAGCCATCCGAGCAATTAGCACCCGCCGTTTGAACTTGGAGACAAATGCGCGATACTTAACCGGAGTGTGAGTGAGTGTGAACATCTTAGGATTCCAACTATCAACTTTCTGCATCCATTTGTGAACTTCAGTATTTACAGGTGTGATTTCACCACTTAAATGCACAGCAAGTCTGTCTATGTACCTACGAAAATATAGAGCAGATAAATGAACATTACTGCTTGATCAGCAGTACTGAATGTGTCTAAGTTTCAGGCACTGCCAAAGTGAAGAACGTACTGAATGATATCGATGGCACGGAAAATGACATGAGCGCCATTTTGGAAGACAGGGAGCTTCGCTGAAGGATTCATGCGGAAGAAGGCCACATTCATGTTTTTCCCAGTTAGTGGATTGACATGATACGAGGTATAGTCAATACCCTTCTCTTCCAGTGCTATCCGTACTTTCTGACTGTCCAGCGAATAGGGATGGTGATATAGCTGCATTACTGCATTAGCAGCAATGAACAATGTGATTAGTACCCCTTATCAGTCTTGCAGTATCAATGGAGCATGATGAAAAAAACATAAAAAATGCCATTAAGAGGGCAGATGGAAGGGGACTGGTTGATCTCCATGGAAATTGCGCAGTACACGCATTTCTGATAGTTACATAGCAAAAGCTAAGACAGACACACGGTATAAAGACGCACAATGTTATAGTCTGAGAACAACGATTGAGCAGTGCATTTGTAGATATCTTGTACTACTGTTTAGTTCTTTATTAAGGACACCACAATGCCTGATGAGAGTATCTGCATCTCAGTACAAACTCCCAGCGAAAAGGAAAATCACCGATTCCGTTTTGGATTAAATGTTATGAGGAGACGATGCCTTCCAACGTAAAGTGGCATGACCTTCTACTTTCCAGGATCATGAATTCGGGATCAGAAACCCTTACAGGGGCTTTTAAAAAGGGGGAAATAAATTTCTTCAGAGATTCTGTACTCATTGAGAAATTATGAATTCAGTCTCGCCTTTCGTCCAAAAATTGCAGAACAGCGGTGATACACAACCAAACCTGATCCCCACTCCAGTCGGTTCCACTGATCCACTCAGAAACAACGCACGCACGCACCCAGGCGGCTGGTCTCGCACATATGACATATCCAAACGGACAGCACACACAAAACGCACAAACGGGAGGCGAAGAACTGTACCTACTTCCGACGCCGGCGAGAAGCCGCAGAAGGAGGCGACGTCGAGGAAGGGGGGAGACGGGAGAGGCTTCAGGAGAGATTCTTCTCGGGCGAGCGGGCGAGGGGACGGCGCGGGTTCGGTTGGAGAAGTAGGGGCGGCGTGTTCTCTCGATTCGTCCTCACTGGAACTGCTTGAACTGTAGTGAAACAAAGTTATTCTTGGCTGTCCTCACAACTTTCTCTCTGATTCGCCTCTTTTGCTCGGTCAGTTGGACACGCTCTCGCCGACCAGAGGGGCGGAGGGCCTCTCCAAATTACTCGTACTCAAAAACCCTTGCTGCGTGCACCCCGGGTTTAACCCCCGCGAGGTAGCGAATGCCGTCTTACGGTCTTATACCTCGGAAGAGAAAACCGTGGTCCGTGGGCAGTGGGCTAGTTCCTGAGTCATGACTACCAACTGCATTTCCTCAAAGTACATTTTTTTTGCACGCATTGTATGGTGAATCTTTGTTGAAAACTTTCTTCGAGAATATAAAATAGATATTGTGTTCTTGATTTTTGCAGGAGAGAAATGAATGATCGATCCCTCTTAAAAAGAAAAACTAGATTGAAGAACTCATCGTTGATCACTTTATAAAGACAATGGTAAAAGAACAAGCTCGCCAATACAAACTTCACATCTGACGACAGCACAACGAGCGAAACCAACAACGCTCGAGCCACTACTAGCCACCAACTCTCGGAGGCGTTGTTCCAACTATTTTGTCGTGTCCCACGTAGATTGTACATGCCTTATCTACCGTCTTGAGTCGTCGTCCCAACATCCACAGCTTGCTCACTCATTAGTAATCCCTCCGTTCCGGTATATGGGGGCCCCACGCATTCATAGGTTGAAGATCTAACTAATGCAACATGAGTTTTATATCACAAAACTTATATGGTTAGAAATTTTAAATGTTCTATTTTCTAATGATATATTTTTATGATATAATAATCATGTTACATTAGTTAGATCGTCAATCTAGGAATGCGTTGGGGCCCCTTATACCGGAATGGAAGGAGTAGTGTTGAATATATTCATGGACAATGCGTAGGCATTGTTTATCTTGCCTTTCAAATGCTTAGGCATTGTTTATTTGTCTTTCAAATGCTAAAATTCCTCTCAAATTTACCTTTAAAAGTTAGGTTACAATTAAATATCAGTCAATAGTGGTTCATAATTAACACAATGACGCAATCAATATAATCTTGGAAAAATATATTTATTGGCCCAAAAAAGACAGACCAGATTTCGCTCATGGCATCACACTTGTTTTGGAAATAAATTTTCATAATAATCACAGGATTTTGGTACTGTCTGCCTCTCTTTTGGTGACAAACGAAACGCTAACTCAGAATCACAAAACGAAACGCCTCATTTTACCAAATACTCTCTCTGTTTCATAATTTGTATCGAAATATTACATTTATCTAAACATTTTTTTAGAAATAGATACATTCATTTTGTGCAAATTTGAGACAAGAAGTACGAAACGGACGAAGTATTTGACAACGGATTGTTTTTTTCTACTGGCCGCAAGGCCCGCAACAAGCCAGAGCATAGCATATATCGGAGTGCATCGCTGTGTGAGCCCAGTGTTTTGCGCGTGGGCGTGGTGACGTGGGAAGGGTCAGCGTCAACAACAACGTGACGGTTACCGCACGCTGTGTTCCCTTTCCGTCGCATCCAACTCGGGTTTTTCTTTTGCCGACCATCCCAGGTGGACTTGGCGGCGACTCAACTGGCACGAGCCATTGGCGCCTAGCTGGCCTGGCCGGCCGGTCGCCCGGCGGGAGCGGGACCGTCCATTTCGAGCACGCGTCCAAGACAGGTTGCATGCTACGTGTATCTGCTCTTCCATCAAGTGGCAGGCCTTCTCCGCATATGGATGACGCTGTCTTTTGATTCACGAGGCATTCGATTCTACTCGGGTTTTTCTCACGCGAGAGGATCCGGGAGAGGTGACCACGAAAGTGGCGTCCAAGTTGGAGAGGCTGGTGTCCCACGATGATCTCGTCTGGGACTTGGCTATTCAATATGGTTCCACTGGACATCGTCATGTACAACTTTTTGAACCATCACGACACATAATCTGATCTCACATGCACAATACAAACTTGACCGGGTTGACTCCTACGGTCAAAAAAAAAAAACTTTTCCCTCAAAAAAAAAAAACCTTGACCGGCTTGACTCTACAGTACTCTCTCCGTTACATAATTCTTGTCAAAATATCACATGTATCTAGACACTTTTTAGGAACAGATACATTCATTTTGAAGCAAGTTTGAGACAAAAATTATGTAACGGAAGTAGTATATTTGAACAAGTCTATCCGGGATGAATCGACAATTGGTTGCAACAGTAGTTGTTGCTTCTCTTGGTTTGCGGAAGCTTCCTGCCTTCGTCGATGTCCCTAGCGGCCACCCTTTGTTGATCTCCTCCATCACCTCTCTATTGTTTGATTCATTCACCCTCAGGTGCAACATGGCGTGGGGAACGAAAGCTCATAATCAATTTCAGGAATCATCAGCCCCAAAATTCCCTTGTCCAACTCCGCGATGGTCGTTTGTCTCGTCCAATCTCTTTGTCAAGTGTGCTCCCTAGCCAGCCTTGCGCTGCATGATCGCGTCCTCCAATATATTTTCCTTATGTTTTTTCTTTTTGCGGGGATATATTTTCCTTATGTTGATTATAAGTCCCGCCGATCGTATCCTTGCCTCCACCTCGAGCTGCCATCTACAATCACTGGAGTTCCACTGACCCGTACAATCCACCTCGGAGTGTTGGTTCCATTTTCCCGTGACCCCAGCCATTGTTCTTGTCATCTTGGATGCGTGTGGTCATCATGGACCATACCACGTCTGTCGCCGCCACGGACGGCTTCTCTTCGACCGGGACAGCTACGCTCCTACCACTCCTGCTATTCATTGGAGAAGACAAGTCCCGTATCAACTCGATCATCGATCGTCTCCATCCTGCCATCTAGTACGAACGCACCCTTGCCTTGCCTGCCCGTCTTTCTGATGCCGCGGTGGATGTTTCGAGATAGTGCTACTGTAGACAGGACGATGGAATTCGACCGTCCTATGATCGATCTATGTCATCCTCTTAGCTAGCCACTTGCTGCCACTATTTCTTTCCCTGGAAGGCCGGAACAGTGGACGATTCTTTACACGGCAACGAGGATTTTTGTCCACCTATCGAGATTCGAGAACGAGAAGGTAGGTATATACGTAGGCGGCCGGATCCGCACGTCGCGCCGCGAGGTCACGCATTCGTGCTCTCGTGCACGCCGGTCGGCGGGTGTGTGGGTCTCTCGATCTCTCGGACGGGGGTCAGGATCCGGTCCGATACGAGCTGAAACTGAACCCCCACCTACCCACCAACCACCCACCGAAAGCGGACTCGAACGATACGCATAGCATGCGCGACACGCCCCCCACGCGGAGGCGTAGATAGCTGCCACCTGCCCGTGGGCCACATATAGCACACGATGTTGTTTTTAAACTCGCGATCGGTCGACATGTTCCGGCATTTAATTGTGGTCAGGAGAGGGGAAGAGACTTGAACGATTTTTGCCGCCGATTCGTGTTTAAGGGGGTTGTTGTTTCGTGAACGCCGTAATATAGGGGTACCGGCGTTGCGGCGTCCTGCAAGGCTGCCCGGAATGGCGACAGCGAGGGTTTAAGCTAAGAGCATGGATGCACTGATAGGCCTGATAGCGAGGGGTTTTAGCTCCCTGCCCGGCCTAGCTAAGCAAACTGCAGCTTGACGCTGATAAATATGATCACGGGTACGTTTCGTTACTGCTTCGTCGGGTCTGCACTCTGCAGTCCTTTTCACCTTATTCAGTCTTCACGTCTTTTGTCCTATCCGTTCAAGCCGTAAGACGGACTTTCGGTCGTCTTTTGCAAGTGACGTTCAGACGGCAGGGGTACCTGTACGGCACACGCCTCCTACTACAGTACAGTGTAAGTAAGCGGTGAAAACGGTATGGGGTCTCTCGATCTGTTCCACGGAAAAACGAAAACAGAGTGCAAATCCAGGAACGGAAAGTAAGAAGCTGAAATTTACATAAACGACACACTGAACAAAGAAGAAAAACGGACTGGCGTTTTTCGATGAAACAACCACGAAAACGGAGTTTCTATATCTGCATGTACAAATATCTTTGTTTTTTTTAGAGTGTACAAATATCTGTGTTTACCTCTACGAAAAGACACTCTTCCTGGGGGACCATGAGGTGGAGAAAACACGTACGCAGAGTTGCACACCCACGCGATGACATGGACGGCAACGCGTTTCATCCAGCAAAAGCCAAAGCAAAATAGCCCAGTTACTTCAGGAAAAACAAAACGCTCCAACACGCTATAGAACACAGCATGTCATCCTATAAATTTCAAAGTTTGTAAAAAAGCAGAAAGTCCGTCCCTAAAAATTTGAATGTAAAGAAATAGGAAATTCAATCTAAAGAATAGAAAGTTTATAAAAGAAAACAGCGAGTCCTTCCTTGAAATTTGAAAGTAAAAAAAGGAACCTCCTCAGATTAATTTTGGAAGTTTGTCCAAGAAATTTTTGATGCATGCTCTTCTAAGAATTTTGAAAGTTTTAGATAAAAAAGGATGTTGCCCCAAAAATTTGAAATTTTTCAACATTTTGTGAAAACTGATCCACAAATTCAGAACTTCACTATTCATAAAAAAAAATGAAAACCCGTCTCAAAAATTTGATTTTTTGAGTGGCGGTGCAGACGCTGGGCAATGAATTTGCGTTGATTCTCTCTCGAACTCTCACCTATGAGCTATTTTCTGGTTGTTAGGATGTTTGGACGAAGATGCTTTGTCAGTTGGCCGTCTAGTGGCAAAATATTAAACACTATTTTAGTATATTATTTTCAACAATGAATTATGATGAATTCAGGTAATTATTCCACTGAAATTTATTGTGACAATAGTGATGTCAGCCAAAAAAGGGAATGTGCTACTAGAATATTTTGTTAATTCTGACTGAAATTATTTTTTTGTTAAAATTTCTTCCAAACTTGTTTGCTAACTCGTGGCGAAAATTATGTAGTAACATAAGGAAGAGTTGTGGCTGACCATGTTAAAAGTGTTAGGGGCAAAACCATCTTTTCATCAGCGACCTGACACTCAACTGACAAAAGTGATTAATTTGGACGCAATGCAAGATTTAAGTGGTATATTTGGAAAGATAAAACTCAGTGTCTGTCGTATTTGACCATTTGGACAAACTCTTGATGGAATATATGGAATCCACTCGAATGTAGCTACTTTTTAAAATAATACGAATTATTTTATCATTTTTGAAAATAATACACGGTTTAAAAAAATTTCAAATCTAGGCCACCCTCAGCGTGGGCCAGGCCGATTAGCTCTAGCCAGACTCGCCGGGCGGTGGCAGGGGGCGCTAATCGGCCTGGGCGAAGCTGATTAGTTCCACTTGGTTTCACCCAAGCCGATTGGATTTCATAGGTAATATATTAGATTATAATGCTTAATAGACACGATTGCACTCTTGGCTTAGTGGTTAGGCACCTGGTCACGTTCCTTGGCTGCTAGTTCTCAGGATCGACTCTTGCGAGGTCATTTTTTTGAGTTAATATTTCAAACCTTTGCAAAAAATTGGTCACAAGAAAATAGAACCCATCACCTCCCCGTGCTAACGGCCGACCATACGTTTCACCACTGCACCAAACAGCTCGATAACATCTAGTATGTGGCATAAAAGTATCTATTCATGCGCCCAGTCGGTCTGACGAAAACCGACTAAACCTACCGTCCTGGCCGAAGCCGATTAGTTCCTGTCGCCCTGGGCGAGGCTGACTAGGCCTAATCGGCTTCGGCCAAGCCGACTGGAGCTAATTGGCCTGGCCGTGCCATTATTTCCAGAAATGAATAAATAACCGAGGGGTTTCTCTCCCCTCTCTCTTCGAGATCCAGTTCCATCCATTTTTGTTCATCTTCAATCCCACCAGTAGTACGGACTACAGAGTACTGTACAAACACGAGGTACGACGAGAAATCCTGCCTGAATTTGCTGCGATCTGACGGCGATGTTCACGACAGAACGTACGGCCTGGCTCCAGCAGCCGGATCAGTAACCAGGTTCCGCCACCGTGCGACGTGGATCGGGCAGAAAAGGTGGACACTGGAAGCGAGTTTAAAAAATTCAGATAAGCCGGGGAAGGCGACGTCGCGCGCTCTGGCCTATTCGCTCCGCGGGGCCAAACGAGTGGTCCTTCTTCTTCCCTCTCTCTGCCCTTGAAAACCCCCTTCTCCAACCTCTGAACCACCCGCTGCAACGTCGGCCCGCCAGTAACACGGACTCACACGTCAGGGAGGAAGACTCTCAGATTAACTGAGCAAGAGAGAGGAGCCGAGCCGAGGTCGCCGTCCTTAATGACACGGTAAATCGCTCGAGCTGCTTGCTGCGCGCTGTTAAGCGTCACATGGGGGCTCGCTTGTACGCTACCACATTAACTGCGGCAGGTAGCCCGTCCCATCGCGCGGCCGCCGGCCCCGGCCCAGCTTAAAACCCCGCGCCTCGGCCGCCCCTGGTGGCCTGGCCTCGCTCGCCGTCGCGCCGCTTAGCGTTATATCTAAACCTGTAATTATTGGCGACCCAGATATTTTCATCCGCCCGCGGTCCCGCTCTGCTCTGCTCAGTTCAGTGCTTGCTCGTGGTGCGCCGGGAGAGCCCGGATCGGCGACGCGATCGAGATGGACGCGGCCATGCCCGCCGCCGACGGCGGCGAAGCGGGCGCGGCGGCACAGGCGCCGCCGGCCGTCGTCCTCGTCTCCGCCGGCGCCAGCCACTCCGTCGCCCTCCTGGGTAAGATAACCGGGTTGTATTTGGTGTTTGGGAGGGGAGCATTTCGTCGAGCGCCTTCTCGGCGCACGGGGATTCTAGGTGTTTGGGGGTGTTTATGTGAATCGTGGTGAGCTGTTGGATTTATGTGGCGGTGCTGGCGGCTTGTGTTTTTGCAGAGGGCAATGTGCTGTGCTCGTGGGGCAGGGGAGAGGACGGGCAGCTCGGGCACGGGGACGCGGAGGATCGGCTGGTGCCGACGGTGATCAGCGGCTTCGACGCCCCAAGGATCACGTCCGTCATCTGCGGGGCGGACCACACCACCGCCTACTCCGAGGAAGAGCAGCAGGTCTACAGCTGGGGTTGGGGGGATTTTGGGAGGCTGGGGCATGGCAATTCCAGCGACGTGTTCACGCCCCAGCCGGTCAGGGCGCTGCAGGGGATAAAGATCAAGCAGATGGCCTGCGGGGATAGCCATTGTCTAGCCGTCACTATGGGCGGTGAAGTGCAGAGGTAAGGGCGACCATCGACAGTTTTAAAAATTGAACATACTTATACTACTAGCTCGGTGTAGTAAGGTTCGTGCCTTGTGGGATCTTATTTGGATGGTAGCTACTCTTCCTGTCAAAAATGGAATGATCTGCTATATTGTTACTGAAAGGACTACGTGGAAATTTGTAGATTATTCCTACATTGGAAAATAGTACTCCTGCCTGGTTCTCATATCACTGCATTGCAATTGCTCTTGTTAGTTTCGATTGACTGTTGTTTCTTCTGAACTTCTGGTACCTGTTTGTTTAAGTTGGGGGCGTAACCAAAACGGACAGCTTGGTCTTGGAACTACTGAAGACTCTCTGCTCCCGCAAAAGATTCAAGCTTTCGAGGTAGAGTGTTGCTCTTAGATTTTCTTTTCGATCTTTGATATTTGTATGTGACAACAATCTTTGATTGCATCATGTTATGGTAAAGAAGAATGCCATTTGAAAATCACCGTTATGATTTCTAGAATTCAATAGAGCCTAGTGCAAGTCTTTTCTATTCATATACCTTGTAACAGCTAAAGTAATCACGAGATGTATTGTAGAGGTGGACCCTCTCAGGTTATTGGAACGATTAACCGTCTTATGCATAGGTACCATTTTCGGATACAAACACAGTAGTGAGTAACAAGGCGTTACTGAAAACAAAATAACCTTCAAGTATATTTATCAGCTCTTCAGGAATTATGATTTTTCTATTCAGTTTTCATAGTTTAGCATGTAATACACATCGTGTTCCCTATGTAATGATAATGTGGACACTCTGGCCCATGTATTAGATGATGTGCAATGTTATTAAGAGCTAATGCCTAAATGCTTGTAGGGTATTTGTGTGAAAATGATTGCTGCTGGTGCTGAACATACCGCTGCAGTAACTGAAGATGGTGACCTCTATGGATGGGGCTGGGGTCGGTATGGAAACTTGGGCCTCGGTGATCGCAATGACCGGTTTGTTCCGGAAAAAGTATCTTTGGTGGAGGTAAAAACATATTCGACATGACTTTTTACGATCGACATCCACATATACACTTGTAGTGTTGTACTGACACCTTCCACTGAATACATGGAAATAGAGTATTCCATCTCTATCTGTGTTCTGGAGTTGTATTATGGGGTAGCCGCCATTATCTGTGTTATCATATAGGAATTGATGATGATTTGAAGGATAAATCTTCAAAAACCTGCCTGCATCAGTACCACTTATATCATGTTTCATCGTTAAATATAACTTTCAGAAGAACCTTTTACCTAGATGGAAACCGCTGGAATACAAATACTAATTTTTTTGAGAAATTTAGTGAAAAATCTTAGACATGCAGTGCTCATCCAGTCATCCATTAGGTGATTTTATTATTTCAAACTACACATACACTATCGTCTTGTACTGTTCTCACTATGGAAGGCACTAGCTTTATGTTTTTTTTCTCGAACACTTTAAAACTCACTCAACCAGGAACTAGCCCCTGGTGACATTTTTTTTTAAGAGACAGCCTGAACACCCAACTCTGTGGAGGCTGTGCCTTGAACTTGGGTGGTTGGGCTGGGCTGCAACCTCACCTGCTCAGCTCAGCGAGCCACAAGAACAGATACTCAGTCTTATTCCTCTGTTTTCTGTATGTTCTTTGTTTCCAGGTTTGTCTTTATTCTTATCATTTGCTCTTTTGTAGGGAGAGAAGATGGTGCTTATTGCATGTGGATGGCGCCATACCATTACTGTTTCCTCATCTGGTATTTTGTACACTTATGGTTGGAGCAAATATGGTCAACTAGGTCATGGCGATTTTGAAGATCATTTATTTCCACATAAAGTAGAAGCCTTAAAAGATAGCTCTACATCTCAGGTATGCTAACAGTACAAACATATACTTAGATTTAGGTTTTCATTTTACTGGGTTGAGAACTCCAATGCTGCAATGCATATGCTGATATGCGCATATCGGCCCATAGTGATCTACATGCAATCTGGTGCTACTTTCGTAGTTTATGAACAAACCGGAACCTGCTATATGCTATACAGCCCTGCAGAATTTCTCGAGCTAGTCTAAATTTTTAGAGCTATCAAGTTCGCTTTTGTTACATATGCATATGTATATAAACTATTGATTACTGATTGGGGTTTGAGAAGAAGGTTTGTAATTTTATATACATACACTCTGCTGATTTAGATTTCAGGGGGATGGAGGCATACAATGGCACTTACATCAGATGGAAAGCTTTATGGATGGGGATGGAACAAGGTCATTATCTATGCGAATCTACTTTTCTTTATGCCCCATATTTCGTATCTTATTAAAACTACACAACAAGTCTAATGTTACATGGCTTTAAAAGGCCAGATATTCAACGTAAATCTCTAGTCTGGAGCGAAACAGTACACCATTTTGTATATGCATTTGGTTGCAAGCGCCGTGTGATCAACTGAGTTTGAGAAAGTGGTTGTTTATTTCTATGAGCATGAATGATCTCTTTTAGAGTATCATCATTATTTGCCAAAGTTCCAGCACTTTACATAGGATCCATCTAGTCTTTACAGTGCTTGATTGTGGCACACCATTTGTCATACACAATCTAGTTACACCATACCTATTCCTCACTAATGAGTAATGACTAGCCGTAATGAATTGTGATGAATTCCCAGATTTCAGCCCCCTGTCGTCATTTTCTTCTTCTTCGAGAAAACACAAAAGCTTTCTGTCTCGATGCATTGATAGAAGAAGAGTTATGTACAAGACCTAGACAGGGCAAATACCCCCCCAGAAAAAACAACACTACACACCTAAGTGCTATGCACCGCTGGTAGTAGCGCCCCTAGCCCCACCGCCCCCGCTTTTATCCCTGTCGTCGTTTGACAAGTTTTTCAGTGCTACAGCCAGTGGCGGAGTGGTTCTCTGCGATCATTCATGTTGTTTTTTTTGGAATCAGTAACGTGCACTTAGCTTGTCTAGAATTCCAAATTTCAAACTCTACTTTTCTGAAAATTGGTGGTACCGGTGGGATGCCCTATATGTACGGTGTACCATTAGTTTGAGATGTCATGTTTCAGGTGAATTTTATTTTCACTTTTCCAGGTGGTTTGTTGTTGTTTGCATTGATCGTCTCATATTTTCATCTGTAGTTTGGGCAAGTTGGAGCTGGTGATAGTGTCGATCACTGTTCCCCAGTACAGGTTATGTTTCCAGCGGAACAGGTACGGCATATTTTTGGGAGAGCTAAATGAATCAGAGAAGTCATAATCAACATACGGATGCTCAAAGCTGAGCCATTGATTCATGTGAATAATAATTTCCATCTTGCATATCTTGTGGTGATACTGCAGAAAGTTGCCCAAGTTGCTTGTGGATGGAGGCATACTCTTGCTTATACAGAAAAGAAAAATGTTTTCGCATGGGGAAGGGGTACCAGTGGACAGCTCGGTCATGGTGAAATAGTTGACAGGTGGTTCCTGCCTAATGTATTATTTCCCGCCTCTAAGCGGAGCACTTGTTTGATTACCTGTAATAATGTGAACTAACAAACATCTTTATATATCATCCTGAAGGAACAAACCGTTGATGATCGATGCCATAAGCCCCGATGGTTCAGGCAGCAAGAAGTTGGAGTCGTCAACAGCTGTTCCATTTACAGGTTGGTACCAACGCTCTCTAGTGGATGCAGATACGAACATATGCGTTTACAGACCAACAATTAATAGGCTTCCTAATGTTTTCAGCCAAAGTTTGGGTTTCACCCTCAGAAAGATATGCTCTCGTTCCTGATGAGAAGGTGAGCTCATGCATTTGATATGAAATCTTTCTCTTCGCACAAAATTGATTTTTTTTTACCACCTCCGGTTTGACGGAACTCATACATATCATTGAAATGATTACATGTTTGATACTGATAAAGGGGCTCACTTCGCTCTGTGGGACTGTCACTGAAGATTGCCCCCTGTTTATTTGTAGGTTGCAAAACCTGGTGTAGGCACGGCAGGCAATGGTGCTGATGCAAGTGTACCCGAGAACGATGTAAAGAGAATGCGTGTGCAGTCATAGTTCTACGACCTACCATCTATGCATCTCTTTAACCCTAGTACTCCTATCAGAAAACCTTGTGCATTGGTTCACCAGTTTCCATCTAGTGGTGTCCGATTTTTGTTGCATTCCATACTGCCGAACCTAAGTGCTTTCTACGAACCTTCCTGGCATTGATATGATGCCTTATCTCAGCAGATATGGTCTGTAAGTCACCTCGTAGACGAACTAGCAGAATCAACCTGAACCTTTGTCAAAATGTGTTCTGATTGTTTCGATGGCTTCATGTCAAACTTTGCTACGGCACAATAATAAGTCGTTCAGCTTGATTCTCAATTTCTTTTAATTGCTACCTCTGAAATGCTACCAAGAGAATTCAGAATTTACATAACACTGGTAGTGCTACCACGATTTAGACCTTGGTGCAACATGCTCCTCTGTAGACAATACCAGTACTACGTCACAAGTTACGGGCTGGTATCAAACAAACTACCTGAACACAAAGCTTTCAGCTACCTCTTCAGGTGCAGAAAGGAATGACAACACAAACTCGAACTGAACAAACTACACAAACCACATTTTTTTAAGATGATCAGTCCTTGTTACTCCGCCGGGGGTGTGGAAGTGGATGATGGCAGACGAGGTGATCCCCTTGGTGATTATTTCCTTAGACATAATACTGCTTCTGCTTGGATGGGAATCCTGACGGTTTTTTGCAGCACTCGTCACACACTAACTTATTATACAAGAATACATCATGTAGTCTTGAGCTTGAAACCCAAAGATGGCGACTGTGGCCAGACTCTGATGTTGGAAATCAGATGGAGATAATTCCCACTCTATACCCTTCTTCTCGCTATACAAGAGTGCCCTCCTATCTGCTGCATTCGTTTTCATTACACAAAGATGATCCCAAACCTAGATGCCATAGGAAGACAGAGTTAAATAGAACACAGTTACTCGTTTGCAGCGATTTATGTTCAATATGAAAAACTGGCAAAATTCAACATTGAGCACGGGCACATGCTATGGAAAGAAAAAGCAAGCTTTAGGTAAGGACATACCGTCATGTATAGCTCCTTTAAGTTCGGTGCAGCTTTAAGAAAGAATAATGTCCAGGTGAGATCATAACCTTCAGGAATATCAGCTAGATTCACAAACCTTATTTGGTTGAACACAGATGCCAGCCTTACCGTCAGACATTCTGGTTGAACCCAAATCTGCAACAAGTAAACACATGATGATGAGCAGACAAGAAGTTGTCACCAGAGCTAGCAAAACCATATTCTTTACTTACCCTTTCGAAATCAAATCCCAACTTCAAATCTCGCACAGAGGTACCCAAAGAAACTTACTTAACTTGACCATCTGGTGCCAACTAAGACAAATATTGGCGAGGCTTACAGCCTCGAGCAACGGGACATAACCAAAAGATAGGGGATCTTCGAAAGCGATCCAACACTCAAATATGAACCGTGTGAGTTTGGGAAGTGAGGTGAGCTCGACTCTTTCAATAGAACAATCAACAATAGCAAGCTCACAAAGTTGTGAGTGTTCAACTTGCAGCACGGTCTGACTACTGCCAGAGTCACAATTGAACAGGCGTAGATGCTTTAACCGTTTGCAAGTGTTGAGGACGTTACGGATGTCAGATTAACCAAATCTCAAATTCTCTAAGTCAAGACGTGTGAGACCACCGAATGCAATTGGACAGGCATCAAAGAACAACATGAATTGTCTCCCGTAGTGGATCAGATCATCAGCGCAGCAAACTGTGTCCTCCTTCTCCGTGTAAATCGTGAATTCACCTAGCTCAACCTTCTGGGTTGCCATGGTTTGAGCAACAGCATGCCCAATGGACATGGGATCATCTCCTCTCAAGAAGAACGTCATGCAGCGAAATTGGCGTATCAGTTTTTTAGTTTTTTTTAAGGTACTAGCCGAAATGCCCGTGCGCTGCCACGGCCACGGCCTACTGAGCTTGTCCACAGAAGGTAGATGCCGTCTAGTAGGTGAATGACAGCCCGGTCATGCTGTTCCTCTTCCTGATTATGCATGTGAGTGAGACGACCCCTCGGTTGAAGACCTCCGGAAACCAGAAGCTCGCAAGACAGAGGACCACTATCACAAAAATCTTTGTTGCTGCGTTTCCGACTTTCCATACGGGCCATAAGCCTTCTCTCACATTGCAAGATTCCATAAAAAAAAACCTATAGCAGCATAAGCAATGTATATACACCGATCAACTGAGAAAATTAAAACATGGTATTTAGTAGCTAGCTAAATTCAATCCACAAACGATGTATCTCTCTGAATTAATGGATGGAGCTTTTAGCTAGCAAGTGCACACTTTCCGGCAAAGTACTGACACACCAGGGCGGCCTGATTCGACGGAACCCCTCGCGCGGAAACAGAAGGGAGCAAGGCGGCTCGAGGTGAGGCGATGGCCGGATTGCTCAGATAAGAGGAGGGAACGATCCTGGGGCTCACCTGTGAGGAGAAACAATGATAGGCAGCAGCGTGGTGGTGGACCTGGTGGTCACGGATTGGAGGGTGGATGCGGCGGTGGCCCTGGCGTTGTGTTGATGGGAGCAATGAAGGCGGCTGCCAATGATATGGTAGGTAACTGGGTGGCATCCGGCCAGGGCCGCTCCTGTGATTTCGGGGGCCTCGGGCGAACTTAAAAAACCGGGCCCCTAATATAAACATCTAAATAATATCCAAATATGTATGTATAAAATATGTCAAAAACCCGTGACAACACATAAAATTTTATAAATTTATCCTCTCTGTGATTTTATCAAGTCATCTACTCGCTTTCTCTTTTTTTTCTTTTCTCGGATGCGTTTTTCTTAGTCGATAAGACAATCTCAAAACTTTAACCAACAATTAGGGCTAATTAAACCTATCACAAAAGGCTAGCTTACAAATAGATCCACCTAAATAAATTTTGGCTTCAAGGCGTCAGCGATGTCTAGAGTCTAGTGTAGAATCCCTCGTATAGGCCGATCTGCCGACAGTTGAACTGTCATTGTGCGCCTGTGCAGATTTGCATCTTCATGGGTGATTGCGTTGTGCAGCGGCTTGTGCCATGCGTTCGGACTTGTAGTTTCTGTCCATCCGTAGACGTACTCCCTCCGAAATATTACATGTATCTAGACGCTTTTTAGGCATAAATACATCCATATTTGGGCAAATTTGACACAATTAATATTGATCAGAGGGAGTGATAATTTTTTTAGGGACGCTTGCAGGTCGTAGGCATAATTTACGAGCAAGTACATTGATCGATCCTATCCCGACTATCGTAACGATTCATGGGCCATGGCGTGGAGCTTCGCTGCGAGAGAGGGATGTATCAGTTTTTCTATTTCGGATTGGATTGATTTTCCTGAGATTGCTTTATGACTTTTTTTCATACGATCCGTACTCCATACCGATATTGATACATGCTTCGTTATGGGAGGCTGTATTGGACCGATCGTGATTGATACGTTAAGTTTGAAGTTGTGTTGTATTCGTGATTGATTGAATCTGGACTGATCTGGTGGAGTTCTAGTCCAATTTGGCCAACTGCTTAGTAAGCCTAATATACATGCAACCCTAGTGGGCCCACAAATTTTATGGAAAGTTTGACAGACGATGGTGAAGGGAACGGTCCGTATTTTTTAGATATGTATATATTAGCTTTTTTTTTAGAATAACTGTAATTTTATTCAAACGCGAGAACTAGTGCATGTACAATGCTCTCGATCATAGGTTCTAAAAACTACAAGGTAACTCTTATAATTAAGAATTATAATGAAATCTCTTAAATACATCTTCTCCATGATATCATCATTTGCAGCATGAAATACTGTTGAGGCCTCAACATAGAGATTGCAATCAGACTGGAGCAGTTACATCGTCACTAGTATCCCTACACGAACTTGATTACCTTTAAAGGTTTTGAAAATGCCCTTGAGTCGCTCATCCAAAAAGGTGAGAAGCCGTAAGCATTGAACGTATTTGGACCGAGAATGATCCCCTAAAGGTGCAGGTCGTCGAATCGCCAGAGAAGGATTCCAAAATTATAGTAAAAGACAAAACCAACAAAAGCATCATGACACACTGACAAAAACTCAGCAGATATATTTAAACGGATCTGCGAGTATAGAAACTCGAGATCCGCAAGATCGGGTAACTAAACTTACGGGGACTAAAAACTCTAACTCCGCAGCAACAGCCCGTTGAGGCACCACCACAGCAGAGGAAAAGCATAGTATATTTATTCGCGACGGTATTGCAACCTCCGCCATTGCGTTGCCGATTAGAACCAAACAATTGAAACAAGCAAACACTTCAGGATACTCTTAGGAGAAACCGAGGTTCCCCCTACCTCGCAACGCCAAGACGGCGGCAAGAGGCGAGGGGGCCGCTAAATCTTCAACCGATGACGGCTAGGGCAGCGCTCTCGTTGGATGTGAATATTTTGAAGGTATTAATCGGAGTACTATTTACAGTTTTGGGCCGGCCCGGCCGGCCTACCTCTCTAGTTAAGATTACCTCCCGATGGCCCCGCAGAACTAAACATGCCACATTTTTACTGAAGTCTTGGCGGTACTTTGTGTTGCGAAGATTGATATCATGAAAAAGATTACTTTGAAAGACTTGAATGTAATTCTTACTTATAGAGTTAGTTTGTAGTTTTGCGGATTGTTTTATCCAAATGTAGGTGTGATGAACGTCGAGTTTGAATAAAATTACAGGTGATTATAAAATAAAAAAACTAAACATGCCATATCTCCAAGTGCGAGATGCGGTGCCATATATGGTGGCGCGCCCCACTTGACGGCCGAAAACGACCCGCCGGAGGCCGATCGATCGACCAAAATCACCATTGTATATCCATGTAAACCGCGCTTCCGGCTGGCCACCTACTCCGTACAGCGTTGGTCGGATCCGGTCGATCGCTCGCTCACTGGCCCCGGCAAAAAACAGGGCTCGCCCTTAATTCAGGCGAGACGAGCCACAAAACAGTCACATGCTGACTTCATCCAATACACGCCAAATGCACGTACGTACGTTGTACGTACGTTTCTTAAGCTTAGTTTGTACGCTTCCAACGGCCGTCACGTACCGCCGTCCTTGGCTCCTTGCCTTCTGTCGGTAGATAGATAGATCCCCGCGCCGATCTACCCCCGGCCTTCCCGTGCCCTGCTACCACGCTCCAAGTATATAATGACCCGGGCCAGTTAGCAGCTATAGCGAGAGAGCGAGCGGCAGGCAGAAGCCAATTAACCCGACTGGCAACGTATCCTTGTCAGCAACAGCCAGGAGTATTATTGATCGGAGCTAGAAACAGAGTATGGTATAGAGAGAGCTGCCGCGGCAGATAATGGACGACTTCACCTTCCCCGCAACCGCTGCCCCGGCAGAGTCGTCGTCGTCCCCCGCGGACACGCTGTGCCTACATCACCACCGCCACCACAGCCTCCTTCCCTTCCCACACTTCGCCAATTCCCCGCTCTGGTTCCCCGTCGACGCCGCCGTCGCCGTCGCGCCACCGCCGCTGATGACCAGCCGAACTGAAGACGACATGGAAGAAGAAGAAGAACAAGAGCCGGCTTGGGCTGACGCCGAGGAGGGCGAGGGGGAAAGAGGAGCCGGAGGAGAAGATCTGGATGACATTAAAAGGGGCTTCGTCCGCGGAGGCGTGGAAGGGGATCAGGAGAAGATGGACATGCTGTGGGAGAACTTCAACGAGGAGCTGGAGGCGCTGCGCCGTTGCTCCAAGCAGAAGGCGGCGGCGTGCGAGGTGGAGTCGGACACGGAGTCGGAGGAGCGGGGAAGGGGGTGCGCGCCGATGCCGATGCTGCAGGCGTCGTCGAGGGCCGGCGGGACGGGGCAGTACTACCGCCGGGCCAGCAGCTGGGTGCTGCTCATGAGGATCTTCAGGAGGCTCTTCGTCGTCGAGAAGACCTTCTCCTCCTCCGCCTCCGCTCGCCACCGCCAACCAAACGCGGCTGGACGGTGAATTTATTCCTGACCGGGTCATCATCGATCGCCAGCAAGTCCAAGTGTCATGCTTCAACGAATGCCAAGTAAATTATACTAGATGTCGCATACGAGTAATTTAAGTGGTGTTATTCATGGGTGTATGTAATTAGAGTACAGAGAAATGCAGCATACCATCATTCCATATTTATTTTTTCTTTCTCTCCATCGATCTTCTTCATTGTCACTTGTTTTCATAATTATTTAGCAAGGGATTTAGTAAAGGTGTGAATAAGTAAATAAAGAATCAAGACCCGTACAAAATTCGATCGTGTCCATTGGTCACGAGATGTTGTTTGTGTCAAGTGTCATGGCTAAGTAATGATGCATGCATGATATCATCTCTAGATCTCAAAGACAGAAAGGTGTACGGCATCTTTCTGGGACGCCTTTTGCGTGTGCGTTTGTGGGGGTAAAAATAAAGCGTGTGCTGTGCTGTGTTTTAGTGGGAGAAAAATATCGGAGGACGCGTGCGTGTTTTGTGATTTTATCGGGCTGGCTCACTCGCATGGCGACACAAGGTTAGCTCGCACTAATAAAGGGGAAAGGAGAGCCAGGACAGGGACATCCAACCGCCTCCCTCATTAGTAGAAACAGTATAGGCGTCTCCTCCTCTCTACAAGCCAGCTGTGTGTCATCAACACTCACACAAGAACATCTTTGTGAATTGTGATTCTTCCAATTCGGTGACTCGGGTAGATTACCCCGCACCGTAAACATAGTGGCATTGTGATTCTATGAACCAATTGATGTAAATGTAAGTAAAGTTTACTTTTGATTCTGGTCTGGGGCTGTCACTTTTGGCAGAAAGAAATTCAGAATGCCAAAATGGACATTTGATGTGTGATTTTTGTCTTGTTTAGCACCTACCTGCGTCACAGCCAAATGAGCACAGGAAGAAAGTTCAGAGTTGGACAGTTTTGTTTTTGTTTCCCTACTGAAGTCAGCCAAACAGCTAGAGACACTCAGGGACAGCGCAGAGGAACACATCGTCTGTACACTCATACGCGAGCATGATTGCAGCTGGGCCTGTTTTCACCAACTATCTAAAGACACTAAACCAATAATACAACAATGATCCACTCGTTTCAGCAGAGAAGATCTCCCCCAAGATGACTGCAGAATACAGTTGCCAATCAACTGAAGATCTAGCACCAGTACAGTAACATCTAAGTACTGTTCAATTCCAGCGGCCACTTATCCTAAGGGCCTTTATTGGAATTCAGGAGGAATCACTACGTTTTCCTGTGAAGTTCGTGATCTCCAAACAGGAATTGTGCCTTGCAATTGTCAAAACATTATTTGGCAACGGCTGAAACCCGAAAATAAAATGATTAAATGAGCAGAACTATACTAAATTACTAATCACAAAATAGCCATTGATACATGAATTTGATATAGGACAGCTGGTCTTTTTTCATTAACAATGTAAAACATTAACATCTTGTCATTCTTTCTTGCCTATTGATGAAGGCAAAAGGTAATTTGTGTGGCTGAAGTTGCCAATGTAGAACACTAACGAAGAGTTGGGCTGATCCATGTGTTATCTTGCAAAAGAAGATGAGTCTCACAATTTGCTAGATAGAGCAAGGTACTTTGTGTGACGGGCCTGAGCCATCAATTTCCCGGTCCTTTTCTTCCTGAAATCAACAGAGACAACACCGACTGATTTTCCAGCACGCAACAGCTTTGCCTCAACCTCTATTTCTTCCTGGAAATTAAATAAATTGTTTAAATCATGGCAAATAACTTTTAAAATTAAAATACCAGAAAAATACAAAGATAGGCTCAAGTTAGTGAAGCTTTCTCATACAACTCTAGCAAGAAATTGCCTAGAGCTGCTTTTTTTCTGGTTAAAATTCCATCAAAGCAACCATGAAAAGACATTTAGATTCTTCACAGCAATGTATGGACACGAAGACAGCAATTCTGATCCTATACTCTGTCTAGGAACCATGTTGTAGCCAGCAAGCTCAAGCTGAACTTAGGGCATCAAAGGAAGCAAAATGAATGCACACACACTAAATTCAAACATCTTTTCTTCTTAATACACACTTATATTTCTATAATAGAAAAATGACAGAAAGGTAAGAAGCTAAGAACCAAGAAATAGTGGTCCTTTTATTTTAACTATTCAGATGCCATTCTTCCATGTTCACCAATGTTAACTTATGAGAATACCAACTTGAATCTTTTTACTTCCTCCGTCCAACAAAGGATGTCTCAACTTTGACTAAATTTGAATGCATCTATACACTAAGTCATGTCTAGATACATCCAAATTTTGACAAACTTGAGACATCTTTTGTTAAACGGAGGGAGTAGAAGACTATCAATATGCATGCATTCAAGCTTTACGATATTCTTAACTAATGAATATTTATCTATTCCACGTCACATTATTTCCCCAGTATCCTTTTATGAATCTCACTTCCACCTCTGTAAGTATTTAACCCCTAATGACACTGAACTGACAGTAAGCGTAAGTATTATACTTGAGCAAGGAAAGCTCAATAACAAGCCAATCCTGAAATTATTTTCATCAAATTATGTACTTTGGCATACAATATGAACATCACTCAACGCGTCTCAAAACAAGTAAAGTGAATATAAATGGAGAAAAGAATACAATTATGAGTACCCTGTTTATAAGGTATCAAAATATCAACAAAAATTGTCACATGATGAAGAATGATGAGAAACATAACCAAAATCCAAGATGAGAAGAACCCACCGAGAAAACAGAAACTACATCAACATAGCATGAGAAGATGAGATCTTCTAAAAGTATATAAAGGCCAAAACTTTAAATAGCCATGGCATCCTTACAGAAAACTGATGCATAAATATTTAGAGCTTCCTAGCTTCTGTCACCCGTTTTGATTAATTGAGTATGCCTAATCATTCATGGAGAAGCATCGGAAGTTCTGAAAGAACGCTTTCCCACACCTAAAAATGTCAAAGCATTTGCACTATAAAACGTTCTACGGTTGTTATCCCATAACAGTTAAAACCAATGTTGTTTCTGCTCCGGGTACAAATCCTAGCTATGTCAAGCCAGGAAACAAGAATTTCTAATCAACTTTCAAGTTTAAAGTGATTGCAACACCTAACCCCAGTTCACTCCTGTCGTCTTCCAACAACTTCTTACTATTACAAACTGGCTAGTTGTACGCGTGATAACAGTGGAGGTACCTCTGAGCACTAAGAGCCCAGCCCACAACTCAGTGTCAACTTCAGCTACACATAAAGCTGTTCATAACACCAAGTCATGACAAGCATACCTAACTGCAAGATCCAGAGGTTCACCTGAAACTGCAAGAGTGCAAGACAGGGAAACCAGACACCTGCATTAATTTTAACCAACCACAGTGCAATTAACGAGACCCGATCTACTTCCTCGCTCGCTCAACATGATCCCTAAAGCATTCTTGAACACAAACCCCACCTGGAGGAAGGAGCCACATAGCTAGGCCTAATTTGTCAATTGCCCAATTCTACCACGAAATAATACACAGCCAAGTTCGACAGAATTGCATTTCCATCACAGAATTTCCCAATCCGCATAAACCAAAGTAGTCAATGACAAGCAGGACCAAACAGTAAAGCGTTTCTAAGTGCAAATATATAGAGAGATAGTGGTCTCACGCCGACGGTGGCTGTGTCAACATAGGACACGTTGATCTCGAGAGAGACCCCGCTCAACCCGACACCGCTGCTGACCCCGATCAAACCGACCCCACTGCTGTAGAACGCGGCTGACCCCAATTGGTCCGCGAGCGTTGCCGTGACGCCGCTGAGGAGATATCCTTGGGGGCTCTGCAAAACCACCGCCAATTCGAACCAAGCGTCGCCGTCCGTCACCGTCTCGAAATCAAAATCGCGTAAGGAAGCTTGAGCTTAAGGTTTCTGCGGGGTGGGAGCGCGTGTCTTACGGCGAGGCGGGGGGTGACGACGAAGGAGAAGAGGACGCGGCCGTGCTCGGCGGCGTCGAGGCGGACGCCGCTCACGACGAGGGCGTCGTAGCGGGTGGAGCCCGTGATGTCCGCGGGGAAGGCGGTGGGCTCGATGGTCCGCCGCACCGCTTCAGGGTCCATGGCCGGCGGCGGTTCTACAGCCGGTGAGGATTTCGCAGCCGCACCTGAATCCGACAAAAAAAGAATCCTAGCACCGGTCTCTTCTAGGTTGGGTCGGTTCGGTGGTCACTGACAGTGACACGCAAGCCCAAAGTAGTACAAGACTTTCCTTGCGGAGAAGACGACTTGAGAGTTGAGACTGCAGTGTGAGGGAATAATGGTTGAGACTTTAATAGGCTGACATGTGGAGCTACAAGTCGATACCCATATACTCCTAAAAACAGTCACATTAATACACACTTACATTAAATTCAACCCTTTTTTTTGCGCAATACACGCAGTTACATTTCTATATTAGGGAGATGATCGAAAGGTAAGAAGCTAATAGGTCATTTTTATCTTGCAATCGAGATGGCGTTGCTACATGTTCACCTATGTTTTTGATTATAAGAAGAGTCATGTGTCATGTGTCAGCCCACGTGCAAGCCCAAGGAGGGGCAAACACCCCACGGATCAACCCCCCTTCTTCCATCCATAGCTGTGGCCTCAGTCATCATGTCCAGCAGGCTTGCGATGTCGGGCAAATGGGCAATGCGCCGCTAACTTCTGTCACTTTGGGCAATGCGCCGCTAACGTATTTCTGTCACTTAAAACTGAGGGGTTAGTACTAACAGCCTCCTAGCTTCTGTAACGCACTGTGAATATGCCTAGCCATTCATTGATATACAAGTGCAGAAAATGCTAAGAGAGTGATTTGCCCCGACCCACGCTGAAAAAACATCAAAGGATTTGCACAGTGCAAAACTAAAAATCCAAAACATGCCAAGGAGCCAGAAAGCAAGAATTTATACTGCAATTTTCACCAAGCCGCCACACTGAACCTCGGCTCAGTTGTATCGTCTTCCAAAATCTTACGAGTATCACAAACTGGTTAGTTATACACGTAATAACAGTGGACATCTCACTGAGAGCTCAGCCCATAACCCAGTGGCAACTTCAGCTAGACATAAAGCTGTTCCTAACACCAAGTCATAACAAGAATACCCAATGGAAAGTCCACTGTCCCAGAACAACAGTCTGAATTTGACTTTCGCCGGAAACTGCTAGGCAGGCCAGCATCATAAGTTCATAACAGAATCTGATTAATTAGTACACTACTATAAACCATACACCTGGAAGAATTGTACCCAACCATAATGAAATTACTGAGACCTGATCTAATTCCTCACTTAACACGAGCCCCAAAGCATCCCTGAACACAGATCCCATCCCACCTGGAGGTAGGAACATCATACTCGCTGGACTACTCGCTTTACTCCCAATGCCTCAAGAAATTCGCAAGGCCTGACTTATGAAGTGCCCAATTCTGGACGAAATGCACGGCAACATCGACGGAATCGCGTTTTTCATCACAAAAGTTTCCAATTCGCACAAACCAAAAGTCCTTGTTGACAAACAGGAACAAATTTGAAGCGTATATACATAGAGAGAGAGATTGTAGACTCACCCCGATGGTGGCCGTGTCGACGTAGGACACGCTGATCTCGAGGGAGACCCCGCTAAAGCCGACCCCGCTGCTGTAGAACACGGCCGACCCCAACTGGTCGGCGAGCGTCGCCGTGACGCCGCTGAGGAGGTACCCTTGGGGGCACTGCAAAAACAACAACCAAGTCGAACCAAGCATCGATCGCACGGCGTCAGCATCTCAAATTTGAAACTGCGTAGGGAAGCTTGAGCTTAAAGCTTCTGCAGGGCGAGGGCGCGCGTCTTACGGCGAGGCGGGGCGTGACGACGAAGGAGCAGAGGACGCGGCCGTGCTCGGCGGCGTCGAAGCGGAGGCCGCTGACGACGAAGGAGTCGTAAGGAGTGGAGCCCGTGATGTCTTTGGGGGAGGCGGTGGGCTGCAGGGTCCGCCGCACCGCTCCCGGGTCCATGGCGCGGCGGCGGCGCTCCGGCTGGCGAGGAGATCGTAGCCGCACCCGCTCTTGGTTGGGTTGGTTTGTTGTTAAAATGGCAGGAGCAGGAGCAGGATTACTTAGGTTGCGTTTGGTTGGGCTGCAGCTTCCTCAGCCGCAAATTCTACGGCTGCAGATTTCAGGATCAGCTGTAACTGCCAGCTGCGGCTGGAAGGTTGTATTTGTTTGATGTCTGTTTGTTTCGACTGTTGTTGGTGCAACTGCAGCCGCAGGTGAAATGAGTTAAAATGACCTGAATGACCTAAAAATGCTGACTTTACCGTTTTAATGGTAAACAACACGTTTAAGAGTAACACATATGACCAACTTTGCACTGGATTTGACAGGTTCTATACTATATATATAGACAAAATGAGATATATGACAATAAATTTTAACGCATTCAGATTTATCTTCGCTTGCACTTTCCCTTGAGCAAGTGTTGGCAGTTCACACAGGTTTGGTACTCTTCATCTAAACTAGTATACATCAACACGAAATAGAGAAGAGCATTTGGACAAAATCATCAAAGGACAGTGAGTTGTTTTCGAGAATGCCACCCAATTTCACAGGATCTACACGTCAGAAAGCATACACGATAACTAGCAGTAGCAAGTAGCAACAATAGACAATCAGCATTTAGTAGCAATTTCAGAGAATATACACCACCAATTTTATCACCAATTTGCTGGACATGAGAGAAAAAAAAGAAAGAACAGAAAGAAGAGGGAGCAGAGCAGAGCGTGCGTGCTACGCGGCTGGTGAAGGTCGAGTGGCGGCGGCCAGAGGGGAGGGGAGCGGCGGCAGCCGGAGTAGGGGCGGGAGCGGTGCGACCGGAGTAGGGAGGGGAGTGGCGAGGACTAGGGCGGCCAGAGGAGGGGAGGGGAGTGGAGGCGGCCGAAGTAGGGAGGCAGAGGGGGTGGCGGCGGCGGCGGCGGCGGTCGGAGTAGGGGGCCAGAGGGGGTGGTGGCGGCGGCCGGAGGAGGAGGCATAGGGGGCAGCGGCGGCCGGAGGAGGAGGCATAGGGGGCAGCGGCGGCCGGAGGAGGGGGCAGTGGGGGCCTCGGCGGCAGCAGCCGGAGGAGGGGGCAGAGGGGGCATCGGCGGCAGCAGGCAAAGGAAGGGGAGAAGGGGGCAGAGGCGGCGGCCAGAGGAGGGGTGGCAGTGGCCAGAGGACGGGGCAGAGGCAGCGGCTAGAGGAGGGGTGTCAGCGGCCGGAGGAGGGGATGAGGCGGAGGGAACTCCTGGGAGATCGTGAATGATCCACTCCGCCGAACCGGGGAGGGGAGGGCTGCGGCGGTGCCCAGAGGAGGTGGCGGCGCCGTCCACGGGGTGGGATGGAGGTAGTAGCGGGATGGGGATGGGAATTGGGATGGCTGCTTTGCGGTCGGTCGGGATGAGGAGAGAAAACATAACGAATCGGTACATGGCAATTTGGATGTATTATGTGATCTGGCGGGAGGGTGATCCGGTAAAAGGTGCCACTTGGAGCTGCAACTGCGGAAGGAAGCACCGAAATAGCAACTTCTCCTTCGCAGTGCAAATTTTAGAAGTGCTCCACGCAGGTGCTTCTAGGATCCACGCTAAAATCTGGTGTTTGGGTTCCGGATTCTAGAGGCTAGAAGCTGTTGGAGCTGCTCCAAGAATCCCAAACAAACGCACCCTTAAGCCCAAAGACGACTTGAGAGTTGAGATGCAGAGTAGGAGCGGGCGTCAGTTTTAACCGACATTTCGGTTCGAGGAATGTCGACCTAAATATGATCGGTTTTTCAGATAAACAGATTGGTTAACCGTAAATTTTGGTTCGGTTTTAGTTTTAAACAGATATAACCGGCACAGAAAAAATCTTGATTCTTGAGTAATACTATTACTAGTACATTTTTTCTTGCAAACCACCAAATTAGTCTATTTGATGACGGTACGCATTTTTAGACAAATTTGCAGATGGTTTCCAAGTACTCCCTCCGATCTGGATCGGAGGTAGTATACTGATAGGCTAATTTGGCATGATATAATCAAGCACACTTGAAATTGTTTCTACAGTACTTTGTTGAATTCCTCGGTGTGAAAACGATATTCATAAACAAGGGACCTTGCACAAAACAGTATTTGGAAACAGAAGGGGCTACAGAGAGTTTATTCAGTCTAATGGTGTTTAGACACCACACCAGAAATTCACGACTATGGATCTGAACAACTGCCCTGCACACTCCTTATCTGTACTCTATAGACCCTGCAGTATACAGCTCGTCTGTTTTCCTTTTCCTGCATGATGTATTGGTGCTAATAAGAATTGGATTAGACAGAGCAGAGCACGGAACGAAATGCAGGAGTTAACGAGGAGCAAAGGGACACATACGATGCATACATCTTGAATTCTTGATTAGAGTTCATCTTTAACGGATTCCGATGGTGACGATGTTGATGTTACCTCCTCTTGCACAGCATCTGTCTGGGTTACTTCTTCCAGCGCACCAGCTTTGGGACCCCGGTTCTTCTTGATAAAACTGATGATCTCCTCTGCTGTCCTCGCACCCTTATATGATAAAATTTCTCCACCACTAGAAGAATAGAAGTATAGAGCTGGATACCCTTCGACCACAAAGTCTGTTGGGACATCGTTCGCAGTGCCATCCTGCAAAACCAGTTTTCCCGGTGTTTATTCCTACAAAATGCTCTACAATAGAAGTACTCCCTCCGATCTATAGATCTATAAAAAGTGACACCCACTTAGTACAAAATGGGTGACACTTTTTATGGATGGGAGGGAGCATGGTCTAACACAAAGAAAGAACCAAAAAAGGGAAGTGCACTACCATCTTTGCTATGACTATATCTTCATCGTTTCGAAACGAGACCGCAACTTCCTCCAGTATCGGGGCCAACTTTCGGCAATGACCACACCAAGGTGCATAGAATTCCAGTAGAACTGTGACAAAGTAATGCCATGCAGCGAATTGGTAAGACAAACTTCACCAGACTATAACTTTAGACTTAATGCAATCACTGATATAATCTAGCTCAGACAACCAGTTGAAGTACAAGAACGAACCATTTTTGCCAGAGTTGAAGACAATGTCATCAATATTGTCAGCCACAACAACCTTAACGGGTTGGTCATTGACCTTGGGGATTGGCTCTGACTTAACATAAGGAGTCAAGTTACCATACTGTATGGACAGAAAGAAAAAAGTGAGCATTGAATAATTTGGCCAAAAAAGGTACAATGAAACAGCATAGAAAAGTAGGCTAAGCCTCAACTATATATTGCTTCATCCACGGTATGAGCTGATCAGGGTCCATAGTTGGATTAAGGTATTTTCCGGTTGATGCTATCACGAGGAGGAGAGGAATATCACTTTCTTTGAGCCCGAAATACTGAAAGGTTTCGCGTGACAGTGGATTAGTTCTAGGAATCCATGGCAAACAAATGATGGGAGTCTAGTGAGAGTAATGACCTGGAAGGCACGTTCAGCGGCTGAAACATCACCAATTAGAAAACTTATGTTATTGCCACTGAGCTGCCTGGCTGCTTCATGCATCTGGCTCTTGAAGGCCTCAACTCTGTCATCGCTGAAGCGTAAGAAAAGCATTGCCTGTCCAACCATGCACCAAAGTATTATATTTCATGTTTCATAAGGCAGCTGAAAATGTTCAATGCACTAATGCAATCTCAAACTCTGGTCCTATGTCGATACCATGATAAAGGTATAAAGAATTGAGCAAAAAATTACTGAATCTTCACCCTTTCATCCAGCACAGATGAAGTTGAGATTGCAAATTCTGAAGGAACAAACATAATCTGAGGCCAATTGTTTACTCACTTTAGCACTAGGTGTGCTGTAGTATCTTTCGAGGAACTTATGGTTGGTCGGTTCATCATCAAAGGTAACTACGGTAGGGAAACCAGACACCTCAATAAACTTCTTGATTGCATCCTTATCAAAATCCTGACATGAAAGATTTGGTGGTGATTTAGTGTTGCACAAGCAAACACAAACACATGAAATGCTCAGCATTTAAGAATTATCACATAAAGAAAGAGATTTACTTGAGAATCGACAAACAGCTCATCAAATGGCTTAAAGAGTCGAACAAGGGGGCCCTTGACGTTCTGATCGCCATGTGGTAGAATGCTTGCATCCGATGTGTGGAAGAAATCATAATCCGAGCGCATCTTGTCTGCCACAGCCATGAAGTTTTCATACTCTACACCAGCAAACTCAGGAAATATTCCCACCTGCAAGACAAGTTCCAGACACATCACATCCACAGATTTCCATTACTCAAGAGATTGAAACCAGATGTGTAAAATTTCACAATAGTGAAGAGACTTACAAGGACCACCCCTTTGTCGCCGATGGATCGGGTGGCATCCAGTGCCGACCTGAGCTCGATGGACGCCGGGCCGACCTGTTTCTTGAGGTACTCCACGATGCCGTCAGCGTTCCTCGCGCCGGCGTAGCCACTCACGTCGCTGCCCCCGTTCCTGATGATCTTGATGGCCGGATACCCATGCACCTCGTACTTGTCCTTGAGTTCCTTGTTTCCCTCGTCGTATGCGTCCACCTTTGCGAGCACCACCGGTGGGTCATGTTTCCTCAGCATGGAGGCTGCCTTCTCGTACTGCATGCATCATATTACACGTACATACATGGGATCAGAGAAAATAAATGCAATCTCAGACAGTGTTGCATGCACCTTCCAGGGTAATACTTCGACGTGAAGGAAATGGGTTACCTCAGGAGCGAGTTCCTTGCAGTGGCCACACCTGCGGTTAGTCATCAGTTAGCTACTGTTTTGAAACTTGGGGGTGAGTTAGAGCATAGCTCCTTAAGAAAATGAGGCAGCTGTGTATGCACCATGGCGCGTAGAACTCGACCACAATGAACTGGAGTTTCCCCACCACCTCTGAGAAGTTGCTCACGTCCAGCGTAAGGACCGCCTCTTCCAGCACAGCAGCGACCTCCACCTCCGCTGTAGTGAGGCCAGAGGAGAGCAGAAGCACTACTATGATGATGGCTGCAGAAGGGAGAGCCAAGGGGACGGCCATTGCTTAAGCTGTAACAAACAAGCTTCTCAGAATCTCCACTCAGGAGCAGAGTCCAACTCCAGCCAGGCAGCCAGGTTTAATATATAGGTGAGGACCTGGAGGGATGTTGCACTTGCAGGGATCTCGAGGAAGTCAATGGGAGCTTGGTTGCTCGCTTCTCTTTGACTCATACTCTTGAACTTTGCTTACAGAAGACAATACTGAGTCTCTTTCCTTCATCTACTCTTCTTACAGTTAATAAACAACTAACAGTAGCTCATAACAGAAAGCCTTTTAAAAAAAGAAACTACAGACGGCCTATTTTTAGGAAACTGCAGATGGCCATTTTCTCTCAACTATTTTTGGTATCTATATTCAGCTGTAAAATCTGCACGCCATTTCACCTTTATATACTGAGTGTAAAATAAGTAATCCATGACCCATCATGGCATAGCCAATTTCAACCTTTATACACTGAGTCCAAGGTAAGTAATCTGATCCATTATGGCATGCCAATGTCAACCTTAATACACTCAGTAAAATTATCCATCAAAGAATAGCCAGTGTCAAGATGTCAGCACACTCACTTAAGAGGAGTTTCAGTCCTTGGAACCTCAAGTTGGATCAGAAATGTCTGTCGTGCTTTCAGTGCTGTTGCATCCAACAGTAGAATCAGTGGCGTATAACCATTTTGCAGTTTTTTTGTCCCGAGGTTTGTGTGACCCATGATTTTCAACCTGTAAAATGCATCGTGCCTTCTAGTTCTAGCCACAGGCTTCAGTGCTGTAATTCATCATGCCATCAGCATTTTCAGAATCTACACTCACCCTGCTCATCTGCATCTGAATGATTCTCAAAATAGCGTGTATCTCATTCTTGCACGGATGTCCATTATCTCGTGCGAGAAACACGCTCACTTTCCTGCCTATCTCAATCCAACTACAGCCAGGTTGCTTACTGACTCCCCTGTGCTTCATGGAACTCCTTACTCTGAAAACATCTGCCCATTTTCCCAGCTCAGCGTACATATTCGAGAGAAGAACATAGGGTCCAGAGTTCCTAGGATCAAGCTCAAACAATTTCCCAGCTGCCCATTCTCCCATCTCAACGTTCTTATGCAGTCTACATGAACCTAGCAGAGAAGCCCAGAGCACAGCGTCAGGTTCCATTGACATTTCTTTTATGAGCTCCTCTACTTCCTTTAGATGACCTGCACGACCAAGCAAATCAATCATGCATGTGTAGTGATCCTGGGATGGAATTATCCCATGATCCTCGGTCATGGACCGAAAGTATCTCCGGCCCTCCTCCACCAAACCAGAATGTCCACAGGCTGACAAAACCCCAATCATGGTGACAGAATCTGGACTCTCTTTGCTGCACAGCATTCTCTCAAAAAGATGCAGTGCATCTTTTGCACGGCCGTTCTGTGCATGACCAACAATCATTGCATTCCATGACACATTATCTCTTGCTGCCATCCTCTCGAACACCTTTGCACCATCATCGATGGAGCCTGTCTTCAGGTACATGTCCACAAGGGAATTCCCAACAAACACATCAGACTCCGGTCCAAAGTCGAAGCGAAAACCTTCTTTAAGGACATGCACGTGAGCTTGCTGACCAAGCTGAAGATCAGCAACATTTCCACATGCATTGAGAACATTTCCATATGTGTAATGTGTTGGCCAAACTGACTCTCTTTTCAACCTGACAAAGAGCCTAAGTGCCTCCTCCTCCTCACCATTCTGCGCATACGCTGCAATGAGCACATTCCAAGCAATGACATTCTTCTCGACCATTTGTGAGAACACCATCTGAGCATCTTCCACATTTGCAGACCTTGCGTACCCAGTGATCAGAGATGTTTCAGAGACAACACTCCTAGAAGCCATGCGATCAAACACACACCTCGCTGCACGTGTCCTCCCACATTTAGCATACATGTCAACCAGAGCGTTGCTCAGCACCATGTCCTCCCTAAACCTATCGGACTTCACCACACGGGCATGGACCTGCCTTCCTTCCCTATCTGCAGCAAGGCCCGCACATGCACTCATGACACTTGCAAGTGTCACCTCATCAGGCACGAAACCAGCCTTCATCATGCTGACAAATAGTACAAGAGCCTCACCCACAGGGCCATTCTGCTCATAGCAAGTAATCAAGCTGTTCCAGGAAACAATATTCCGCTCTGGCATTGCCTCAAAGACCCTCCGTGCCTCCTCCGGCCACTCACATTTTGCATACATGTCCAAGAGCGCGCTCCCAATGTACACGTCCTTTGCATGTGGCGACTTAGAGACAAGGGCATGCACCTGCACCCCGGTCCTCGAATCCTTCTCCGCAGCACATGCACTCAGGGCGCTGGCAAAGGAGTAGGCATTGAGCACGAAGTCGTCGGCGTGCATGGCGGCCAAAAACAGGAGGGCATCAGCACCGCGGCTGTGCTGGGCGAGCGCAGCGATGACGGCGTTGTAGGAGCACTGGTCTGGGTCGGGGATGGCGTGGAAGAGCGCACGGGCGTCGGCAGGACGGCCAAGGCGCGCGTGCGCTGAGAGGAGGGCGTTGTAGGAGAAGGTGTTGGGGTGGGGGATCTCGTCGAACACCCTGCGTGCGTCAGGGAGGCGGCCGAGCCGCGCATAGGCAGAGACGAGGGTGTTGAGGAGGAACGTCTCGGCCACGAAGGGCGATTTGAGGGCGCGCGCGTGCGCGGCGCGGGCTGCGGGGAGGTTGGGCGCGGAGCGGAGGAGGTCGGCGAGCGGCGCGGAGGCTCGGAGGTGGGAGACGAAGTGATGGTGGTGGTGTCGCGCCATTCCATACCAAATTGCCAACGGGCGCGTAGTAAGTGGAGCAGGCAAGCTTCCGCTTAAAAATTCCAACGGGTACCAGAAGGCAAGAACTAGGGCGCAGCAAGCAAGCTGGTTCACACGATGTTGAGTGGGGACTCGGAGGAACGAAATGCGGCGGCGCGGCTACGGCCGTGGCCAGCAGAGAGGAAGAAGGGGAGAGCAAGGGCAATACTGAATACAAGACTACCAGTGAACACGCGACAGAGCACCAGAGTTGTACTACCAGTAGTGTTTTGAAACAGCTCGATTCGTAGAACGAACGAACTACATGAAACTCCTGTGAGAATTAACACTATAAACAGGCCAAAGTCTGAGCATCCTAACTTCTCTTCTTTCTGTCTTCCTTCAAAATGTTCTGTTGGTTGTTCTCTCTCCCTACTTTCCCCTTTTGATGACTTGACAAGATGTATTATTATGAATATACTGAGAAAAGAAACTAAATTATGTAATTTACAACGTCTTTTGCCAACAAATACTTTACAACCTCCCCAGCATCTTCCTATCTGATGCCATATGATCACCGAGAGCTCTCGTCGTCAAGAGGAGGTCTCAGCAGTCAGCACTCAACATAGACAGACTATCAGAGAGCAAGTCTCAAATGGTCGCCTTGCGGCAGAAAGATGAACCGTTCAACGTGGAGTTAGTAACTCAGTATGGTAGCTCAGTTGATACAGAACTCCGTGGCTGTCAAAAATTGTTCTCCGATTCGTACTCACCAGAAAGCTGAGAAAAGCTTGAGGTCATGATATTGTCAATTACAGCAAACTGGATTCAGCCCTCGACCCCTTCTCTTGGCTGGAGGTCATTCCTTGATTCGTCTCGGCAATTACGCATATCAGTTCAGCCACCTGGTAGCCGAGGTCGTGGCACTCACAGATCACAGAGGCAACCTCGCCTCTCCTTCCAAGCTAAATGGCAATTCTTCGCAGCCCTCTCCTTCCGAGCTAAATGATGTGGACTCTGCTTCTCTGCCACCATCATTGGACTCGTAGTCCACAGTAGCCACAAATTGAACTGGTGTCAGGGGATTGCTGTCATTGATGCACTTGGCAGCTCTCTCCCCTAATTTTCTGTTCCCATATTCCCTGCAGCAATCAAAGATCCTTAGCCACATTGCAGTTGTCGGCTCGAATGGCATGTGCTCCACAAAATCCTCGAGCTCAACCATGCATCCATGCTTGCCCAGCAGCTCGATCATGCATTCATAGTGCTCGATGCGAGGGATGATGGATTCATCCATCATCAGAGTGAAATAACTCCTTCCCAACCTGACATGCCCCTCACTGATGCATGAAACGAGTGCACCAAGGAAAGTGACAGAGTCTGCTTTAATCCCCTGCTTCTGCATTTCATCAAACAAATCAAGCCCATACTCACCTTTACCACTGTAAGCACACCCAAAGATCATCGAATTCCACAGGATGACATCGCGAGATGGTCTTGCCTCAAATATCCTGATAGAATAATCGAACTGCCTACACTTGCAGTACATGTCAATCAATACACTACGCAGTATATCGTCAATCTCATAGCCTTTTCTGATCATGTATGCATGAATCTGCATACCCTGCTTAAGCAGAAATATGTTGGCACAAGCTGCCAGTGCCGAGCTGAACGTGGACTGGTTAGGAGTTACCTCAGATTGCATCTTTGTCAGTGCATACAGAGCTGCTTCACTCATGGAGTGGCGTTCATAACCTGAGATAAGTGAGTTCCAAGAGTAGCTGTCCCTCTCAGATCCCATCTCAAACAGAAGCAGTCGTTCTGCACTCCTCAGGCATCCACATTTGGAATACATCCTCACAAGAGCATTCTTCAGGATAGGGCTACTGAAAAAACCACACTTGATAGCGAAAGCATGAACCTCCTCACCTTTCCCAATATCAAGAATCCCAGTACAAGCACTGAGCACTGAACCGAGCGTAATAGCATCAAACTCCCTTGTCTCCTGCCTCATCTGCTGGAACAAAAGCAAAGCACCAGTCAGATCCATTGACCTGATATAACCGGTTAACATAGCATTCCAGGACACTAAATTGCGCTCTTTCATCCCTTCGAACACCCGCTTTGCATCAGCAATCCTTCCACAAGAAGCAAGTCCTGACACAATTGAAGTTGACATTACCATGTCCTTCATTGGTGCCAAGTTGAAGAGACTCTGGGCTGCATCCATGGCACCACACTTGGCATACATATCTACGACTGAGCTCCGCACGTGCACATGGTGCTCGTACCCATGTCGGAGCACAAAAGCATGTATGCACCGCCCTTCTTCAAGCGCATTGTTATCCCGGCAAGCAAGAACTGCATGTGAGACCGTATAACCAAGCGGCCTAACTCCTGCTGAGAGCATCCGAAAGAACATGTCAACCGCCATATCCCCCATCCCTGCAAGATGATAGCGCCGTACAATGACATTCCATGAAATGGCATTAGGTTCCAAAATGTCATCAAATGCCCGCCTCGCATCTGCAAGCAAGAAGCAATTCCCATAAACATCAACCAGTGCTGTGCCAAGAATGACATTCGACTGGAAGTCCCGCTTGGCGATATGGCCGTGGAGCTGCCGGGCACCACACAAGTCGAGGCACTCGGCGCAACAGGAGAGCACGGACGCCATTGTGGCATCCTTGGGACGAATGCCAAGGGAGTTCATATTGGAGAAGAGGGAGAGAGCCTCAGATGGATGTCCCGCACGGGAGGAAGCCGTGATAATAGCATTCCAGGAACCCCCGTCCCGGAGCGGCATTAAGTCAAACAATTCCCGCGCGTCAGCGACGCTGCCGCAGGCAGCAAGGGACTCGATGGCGCGGTTGAAGAGGAAGGTGGGGACTGATGAGCGGGAGGTTGAAGACGCGGAAGAGGAGGCGGCGAGGTGGGTCGCGATGCGGCGGGCGGCCGAGAGGGAGCCGTGTGAGGTTGCCAGGCGGAGGAGAGAGGCGTAGAGACATGAAGGTATCGGGGAGGAGGACCAGGAAGGGGTGAGCTTATCTAAGGCAGCGAAGAGGCGTCCGGCGGCTACGTGGGCGGAGATTGCGGACACGGTTGCGGCGGAGGTAGAGGCGGCGGCGGCCGCCATGGTGGCGGGAAGGAGAAGGAAGATTTATTTTATTTTATTTTATGTTTAGGGGAAGGAGAAGGAAGATGAGACAGAGGGGTGGGCTTATGTCGTGGACAAAACTGGGCCTGACGGGTTTAACTGAGGCCCATTACTTGTTTTCCGTTGGTTTAGGCAGCTCAATTTTCGGTTGAACCTGCCGAGCTTACTTTCTGACAGCAAGCTCTGTCCCAAAGAAACAGAAAACGCCTTCAAAAAAAAGAAACAGAAAACGTTTGGAACAATACGCCTATTACCCAAATATTTAAGGTTCATGCTAAAGTTTCATTGTTATTCAATTTTGAAATTAGATTTTCAATTGCAAGTTTTCATAGTCATTTTCTTGGGAAAATAAATCCATTGTTATGAAGTGTTCGTTAATTAGTTAACCGGTGAACGAACCGGTGAGGCTCTCGATTCAGGTTTTTACCAGTTAAACCGTGTTCACTGTTCGGTTTTTTAAGATGTAAAATAATATATTTTGGTTGAGTTTCGGTACTAACCAAATAACCGTAGATGCGACTTTGTGAGCAACACATAATTTTTTGTCACATGTTTGAAAACTGAAGTACTCACTCCATCCAACATAGAATGTCTCAACTTTGACCAAATTTGAATGCATCTATACACTAAATCATGTCTAGATACATTCAAATTTGACAAATTTAAGACATCTTTTACTGAACGGAAGAAATAAAAAAACACTTTATTAAATTTTGTTGTGATTGTTCTATTGCTACGGAAGTGAGTAACACGGTGCCTTGGTTTCACGTGTCACGAAGTGCTGGACTGACCCAAGCCCAACCGGCAACACAGCCCACGTGAAAATAAAGGTCCGGAATCCTGACCAAAACTCCTCTTAAGAAAGGAATCCTGGGCAAAGCAAGCCCAACAGTTTACATTGATTAAAAATAGAGTAAATTGCAGAAAAACATCACTAGAGGTTAGGATTTCACATGGATACTAATTTACGTTCATTATTAAAAATCATCGGATTTACTTAACTCCTCGCTCTAAGTCAGGTCACCTGTCGCCTGCCAGCGGGGCGATTGATTGACCTGATGGCCATCTTTCTGACTTTTTCTGCTCTCTCTCCCGAAGCTCTACCAAATCCTCTCTTTCTTCACCCACCGAAGCTTCTCGGTGCCCTGTAGAGCCACTGCTGCGCCACGCGACCCCCGCTCACTCTACCCGCGCCGGGCGCCGCCCTTCGCCCTGCCCTCGCTCTACTCACGCGTTTCGCCCCGCGCACCGTGCGCTGTCGCGCGCCGCCTCTCGCCCTGCGCTCGCTCTGCCCGCTTCGCGCGCTGCCACTCGCTCCGCTCGCTGTCGCGCGCCCTGCGCGGCCCGTCGGGGTGGCGGAGAGGTGCTCCCACACACCCTGCGCTCAATCCGCTCGCTGTCGCGCGCCCTTCTCGCGCCCGTCGGGGTGGCGGAGCGGTGCTCCCGTGTGCTCTGCGCTCGCTCTGCTTGCTGCCGCGCGCCCATCGGGATGGCGGAGCGGTGCTGCCGCAAGCGTCGCAGTGGAGGAGGCGACACGGGCTGCAGCGACGTGCTGCCGTACTTCGGGAAGAAATCGCGACGCAGGAGGAGGCGGCTCGAGCTCGGCGTCCTCGCTGGAGAAGGAGCATGACCGGCTCGGTGTGGAGAAGGAGAGAACCGAGGGAGAGCATGCTGGCAGGCCGAACTGGCGAGACACGCTGGTCCGACAGTGGGTCATATCTGTCAGAAATGGGCTTAGACGTTAGCAAGTGAAGGGTTAAATAAATTTGATGGTTTTTAGTAACTAAATGTAAACTGGTACCTATGTAAAACCCACCCATAGTGTGATTGTTTTCTGTAATTTATTCATTAAAAATTTGTTGTGCCTACTGCACCAAACAAACATGGCGAGCCCAGCTGGCTATTAGGCCCAATACTTGCGCGATTATTTTGCTCCGGGTTTTTCCACAGGAGCGGTTGTTCGACTCGCCGTTTGGTTCGTTGGCTGGGTGGTCCAGTGCTCTGAAGTCTTAACAGACTAGTCAGGTCTCCGGTTTCTACACCTGTGGTCCTAATATTATTATTGAGGTGGCAAATTAGTTCTAAAATTACTAAACGGCATACCTAGGTCTTAATTTTTTGTTAAGTGGGTCACGACAAGTCTCCTAAGCTCGTCCAGGAATGTTTGACCGGCCTACGTGACGCGCTGGCCGAATACACTGCAGCTAAGGAGCCCATTGGACAGAATTGACGCTATAAAATTTAGAGTAAAGTACACCCTCGTCCTAATATTATTTACGTGGTGAGTTCTAAAATTGCAAGCGAGTATTTGCCAAGTTGAATCCGTGTGCCGATCAGGTGGCTTGAGAGCGGTGCATGAGGACCTGCGTGGCCTGTGGGGTGGTGAGTCTTTTCGACGGGAGATAAAAGGTCCATAATATGACAAGATATCCACCGTAGAGAGGCCAGCCAGAGAAATCACTCGCAGTAGTAGATCTATGCTACTCCTTAGGCAGCAGTACTCCAGCTTACACGTCATCAATAGGACGCAAGAAAATAGACCTGCATGAAAAAATGCTCCCAAGTCCCAATGTGTGTGTGTGTATCCTCCGGACGGATAAATTTCTAACTGTCGTCATCGCAATCTTTCCGATTTGTTTGCCGACGACAACGATCGATGCACCCGTTCTCCGGGTCTTGCAGGCGGTGTTTCAGTTTAGCGCAAGCAAACGCTATTTCAAGCTGATGTGACTGTCTCGGTGGTGTACGTGGGTTGAAATTATTGGCACCTTTCTTCTTCCTGTCCCCACGAGAGAGAAGTTAACAACGACGCGTGTACAGTCCTGTTCTATGTCAAAACATGAAGCAACCATGGAGGCGTCGACCACAAAGCGCACTGTAACAAACAGTACATACCGTTGTCGACTCACTGTGTCACAATGAAGAGCGATAAATCAATTCGAGAAAAGGTAGGAAACAGTAGGATGTCCATTTCGATTTGCCGAGGAAGAGAACGGCATTCCAAAGGTGCACGCACACGGGCGCGTGCTCCCCAGCCGAGAAATCCTACATATGCCAAAACCGTTCCAAAAGAACTAGACAATGCCCAAGTACTTTATTTGCTGGTAAATTTTAGTGGAGAAAGATCAAATTTGCGCTGTGTGTAGAAAAAAGTTATGTGGTTAAGTTTTTGCTTTTCAAGAGCACCAATTTTTTCTTTTTCTTTTCGCTAAGGGCCCAAATATTAAAATACCCCTTTTCGATGAAAATTTAGATCATAAATAATATATGAAAAGGGAAACTATACGTGTAAATTTTTTTCAGAAATTTTGGCATTTAGAGATTTTTTTAATAAATGTATTGATCATACAAATACTCCCTTGGATTCAAAATGGATGTCCTTTTAGACTCTACATTTAAAAAAAATTGTTTGTCCTTTACCTTCCTACTTTGCTTGTATGATTGCTTTGGGATGAAAAGAGTTAATGCGAGGAAAAAGAGATGTCCAATATAGACATTTCACTCGTCCTCTTAACTCTCATGCTCAACTTAAAAGACATGTAATGTATTCTCTATGCAGCAAGAGACGAGCCTTTTGTCCCAAGCAAGTTGGAGTAAGTTAGATATGAAACCCTAACAAAAACTTATGAAAAGTGCAAAGTAAATAAAAGAACAAAAGAGTAAATCAAGATTCAGCCACATGGATTGCTGATCCATGCAGCCATATCAAAGGCCAAATCTCTAGGTACATTCCAGACTTCCAGTCCTTCAACTGTCTCCTCCCATGTAAACTTTCATCGCTCTCTACCCCTCTTTGTATTATCGATACCCCTTCGAATCCCACTATTAACCGGTGCTTCTGGTGGCCTCCGTTGAACATGCCCAAACCACCTTAATCTGTGTTGGACAAGCTTCTCTTCAATTGGCTTCACTTCTATCCTATCTCGTATCACTTCGTTCCTAGCTAATCCGGTCTTTTCTTGTGTGGCCACACATCCACCTTAGCATGCGCATCTCCGCGACACTCCTCTATTGGATGTGTTGTCTTTTAGTGGTGGCCAACATTTTGTTCCATAAAACATGGCAGGTCTAATTGATGTCCTATAAAACTAGTACCTTTTAGCTTTTGTGGGACCTTCTTGTCACATAGGATTCCAGATGCTTGCCGGCACTTCATCCATCCTGCCTTGATCCCGTGGCTAACATCCTCATCAATACCACCATTGATTCGCAGCATTAATCCCAAGTATCGAAGCTGTCCCTCTTAGACACTACTTGCCCTCCTAGACTAACATCTCCGTCCTCGCATGTAACGCCATTAAAGTTGCACCACATATACTTCGACTTTGTCCTACGAAGTTGAACCCCTTCGATTCTAAAGTTTGCCTCCATAATTCGACGCCCACCCTGCTCTCTTCTAGTAGTACCACATCATCAGCAAAGAGCGTACACCAAGGAATATCTCGTATGTCCTTAGTGACCTCATCTATCACCAAGTCAAAAATGTATGGGCCCAAAACTGAACCTACCTTGATGTAGTCCTTCCTTGGTAATGTATTCTCTCCGTTTCTTTTTATTTATACATGTAGCATAGATAAGTTTTATCTAAATATCTATTCATTTAGACATGCAAATTCTAATTTGTATATAATCAGTCATGCTTACTTTCTTTGGGCAAATAATTTTAATGCAACTATCCTATTTGGTGAGCCAAGGTGGAGATAAAGAGAGATTGGAAGAGTAAACGAATGATAAAATTAATTACATAGGGAACCCAAGAGGAAGTCCAACAACAATTTATTCTTCTATTTATTTGGTCTAAAACGCGGCATGTATCTTGTTTGAAATGGAATGACTACATCTTGTGGAGCATGGGAGCATGCTGCCGGGAGCCATGTTTCCCTCCTGAAGAAAGGCTGATCCCACTTCAATGCATGGGAAAATCAAAACGACGAACGATGCCAGTCTTAGCTGCTATTGCTCCCACACCACCCACCACCAATCCACCAGGGTGGTGCCACTGCCAGATGATGGAATGTTGTGATGGCAGTGCCGCCGCGCCGAGACGCCATTCATGGCTGCCTGGTGCTTGGAACAGTGGCAGAGGGGATGGATGGATGGGTAGATAGATAGATGGCCCAGAGCACATTCCAGGACCCAAAAACAGGCAGAGAAGTGGACGACCCACCGATGCCAATGCAGGAGCAGGACAGATTACTTGGTTGCTTGGGTTGAAGTTCCCATGGACACCTCTCATGGATTCATGTAGGTTCTCAGTTGGCCTCTTAAAAACAAGGAGGTCATCCAAGAAAGAATTTCTAGTGCTGCAGGCCTTTGTTGGTGCAGTCATGCCACCGATCGACGCAGAGTAGCACTACAGATATCGATAAAACATTTCCCAAATAAATGGGTATTAGGCACCAGATCGATGCATCTACCATATATATCATAAAATTTCATACCCCAATTTGATCTACGATATAAAAGGGCAAATTTCACTATAAATTGTAGCCCGTAGAGAGAGAGAGAGAGAGAGAGAGAGAGAGAGAAAGTATTCATGTTTTTAGTTTCTGTTGACATATGTTGTGTTTTGAATTGAACTTTATAGCATGCAGCATGCTAAATTGAATTACACTAACCAAACATTGTTTCGAAATTTGTTTGATGACTACTTGGTGATGCTACCGCTTGTTGGTAACACAGTGGTGCTAGAACTTCTCTGGTCTTCCATCCTAGTAACCTAGTAGGATTCCTTTTAGTGTACATCTTGAGTCAGCAGTAATTAAGCACCCATGATTCCAATTGAGAGCTCAAATGGAAAGCCCAATTGAGGCTGCATGGACAGCTTAGTATCATCACATCTGTTAATTAATTCAGGGGCGTAGTTGGTGGCTAGAGATTTTAATTCAGGCACCCAGCAATGTGCGATCTGTCTATCAACTTAAAAAGTTACATGAGAATGCAGAGGCAGGATTACTTAAGTCCTAACGTAAGAATAAGAACAAGAATGAAAAACATGCTGAGCTAAAAGTGTGAGGACACTCGTACTGCCGCTGGAGATCCTGTCGAGCTGATGTTTCCCTTGCTTTATCAAACAGGGATGCAGATGCGGAACTGCGTCATCAGGACGTCACCCGAGCAGATGGCCCCAGAGAAGCTCCGTATGATCCGTGGGCCGCTCTCTCCAGGTCCAGGGGTTAGGTAGTCCCACCTCTACGTGTGTGTGCTGCTGCTGCCACGCCACCACTAGCAGCACCACGCCACAAATGCATGCACCAGCTCAAGTGGTGCATGGACTTTGCCTAATCTTACATGGACATGGCCTGCCATAAAGAGACAGAGCATGCATTAGAATCCTTCCTAAAGAGAAGGGCTAGAGGTAGAGAAAAGTAGAAGGAAAGTGCAGCGAGTAGTGTTTGCATGAGTGTGTGCACCATGAAATGATTAACTATCATCTCGATCTCTCCTTTATTTCTTTTCTATGAGAGCACAGATTGAGCTGTTAGGATACTTACTGCAAGATTCTGATGATCAAGAGGGTTGTTATGCTTGTACCCAGATAAGGATCTCACCAAATTTTAGGGAGTAGTAGTGGTTACCATATCATTGAAGAGATTAGCATGCAGCTTATCCATACTGCATCGATCCACGTACCCAAGTCCTTCCTGTCAGATGACTTCTCTGCGTACGAAGATTTGTCTCTTGCCAATTGGGCTGCAGCTTAGCAGGAGCTATTTTACCGAAGTACTCGACACTCAGCAGCTTAGTGTCACAGTCATAACAGTGATGTCTGCCAAATCATTGCTGTCTCTTGCTAACTGAGCCAGGGAAGTAATCTGAGATGATTGATAAATGTCTTTTTTGACGAAGCAGTTTGCAAACAATGAGCACAGAATGGATGGGTGAAAAGGAGCTTGAGTGGCTTCATCTCCAAGTGATGCGCCTTGTACTTTGCCACAACTCCACTGAACACTCTGCAACTTGTTGGGCGATTATAACAATGGTCAAGAGGTATAAAGAAGCAGGCTTGGAGAAGGGTGACGGCTGCATGACATCAGGAGGAATACAGCCATGCCAGACAAATTTATACAGTACCCACCACTCACAAGATCCACTACTGGGATGCCGCAGGACATTTCCTAGCCCATTTGTGCTGGTAATTTCAGAACACAGCTGATGATAGTTCCAGTTGGGTTGGACAATCCTGAATCCTCTTCCTGACCTTTCCTTCACATATCACCCAGTGAGAAGTTAAAGCTGTCATCATATGGACAAAGAAATATAGGAAAGTCAGTTTGACAATGAAGGAGGTAACACAAGGGTGAGTGTAGGTCTCTAGGGTAGCCTTCAGACATTGAAAAAATGATCTAAATTAAACTAAAAAATTCTTAATTGTTCTAATGCAAACTGGAGTTATTATAATTACTGGTTTCATTTCAGGCAAACACTTCCACCCATATCATTATATGAACCGACAAACTAATGTATAATATTATACGGAGTACACAAAATTAAAACATGAAAATATGGAGCATGTGGTACTGCCCTAAAGAAAATAAAAGTAATGTGCGCACACAAAACTGCTTTATATTGTTGTTGTTATTATTGTAAAAAAATCCCTGATATGTGGGTCGAGGAACATAATTTGCACATCGGCTATCATGTTGGTGGCTGCAATGAAAAAAATCACAGGTATGCATAGCAGCAGTAAAACAAATCAAGGTACTATTTGTTGGTCTAAATAAATATGGAAGTACTATTTGTTGCATGATTGCTTGACATTTACTTGATATCCAACACACATCAAAATAAGAGAGCAAGTCAAAACTTCTGTCTAATCGACACCATAATTTAATTGCAAGATAAGGTTTCACATTACTCGCGCGTGCAACCTAAACAAACCATACGTTGATTCTGTCATCTCACTAGTTCTTCATTACATCTCCCCGATTTCAGAAATGGATGGCAAATGTAAGAATTGAGGAAACTCCAATCACATGATATTGCAGTATATTGACAATTCTCTTGGGCAGACATGGACATGGTGTTTTGAAGAGTACCTAAAGTAGCACCGAAGCAATATGCTAGATTATGATCCAAGAGTCTGCCATCAAAACTATGGATGAGATGGTTATGTAATGTAACATATCCAAGAAGAGTCAACGATCAAATGCATCCTCAAAAGGCTATCATAATTAAGGACTCCCAAACAAGCATGATTGCTAAACAAGAAGTTGTCTTGCTCTGCACCTTTGTAATAAAATATATAGAACATGATGAGGCACCATGCATGCATGCATTGATGGGCTCTGTTAGTTCATAATCATCCTTCTCAATAGTACAACAATTTGCAATAAACCCTCTGAACACCAAATAGAAGATACTCCTCTGTCGAAAACCAACACCAGCCTTTGCTTATCATCATTAGCTTCCTCCATATAAAAAATGGAGAGGAAGAAAGCATGAGGCTTAAGTTGCCAGGCTTCTCAAAGCAACAATTCTGCAGCCGCCTCAAAGCCTTTCAACACACCTTGAATTGCAAGTCTCTCCCTCTCCCTCTACTTACAAATATATGCACGCATACACCCTCTATAAATATCACTAAGACTGCACGATAAGCAAGCACCTCTGCTTTCGTCTTCCTCACAGCCTTCCATCTGCCTCTAGTCTATCTACTTCTAGCGACCTTGCACACTACCATAGATGGGTGGAGCTTCTAACCTTCCTCCTGGTTTCCACTTCTTCCCCTCCGACGAAGAACTCATCGTCCATTTCCTCCGCCGCAAAGCCTCTCTCCTCCCATGCCGACCCGACATCGTCCCTACACTACCTCCAAATCGTTACGATCCATGGGAACTGAATGGTATGCACCTAATCCTTTCTTTCACATATTCATGTATACTTATCACAACTCAACTTGTTGATGTCAAGTCCTGATACCAACAACTCTTTCAAGGCAAAGCACTTGAAGCAGGGAATCAGTGGTACTTCTTCAGCCACTCGACACAGAGTAGGACCTCACAAAATGGGCAATGGAATCCAATCGGCGCTGACGAAGCAGTAAGTAGTGGGGGTCGTAATATTGGCCTGAAGAAGAAGTTCATCTTCTCCATTGGGGAGCCCTTTCAGTCAAACAAAACCAACTGGGTCATGCATGAGTACCACTTACTCGACGGGAATGGGGGTAGCAGCACTTCAAGTAGTTCAGGCAAGCGGTCCCACAAGAAGAAAGGCCACTCAAACAAAGTGAGTGTGGCATACATATTATTGCATTTAGCAACAAAAAAAAATGAACTTTGCATTTAGCATTATCATATTTGCATGACAAACGTGGCCATCATGTATGTATGATCATTGCAGGAATCCAGCAACTGGGTGATATGTCGGGTGTTTGAATCGAGCTGCCATTCACAAGTGAGCTTCCACGAGGACGACATGGAGCTTTCATGCCTAGACGAGGTGTTCCTATCCCTAGATGACTACGATGAAGTCAGTTTACCAAAAAATTAGAACTCTTGTTAGCACAACTGATAGAGCAGGTCCTGCACACCTATCATGCCATCTGATTATGATGATTCTCAGAAGAAAAGTTTGTTTCTGGACGATCAAATGATTTGATAAGTGTTAAACCTAATTCACTCTATCTAGACCAGACATGTAATTATTCTCCTCCAAGAATGTGCATGAAACAACTTTGATTTGTTTCAACTACTAAGGAATGGGTAATCTTTCTACCAGAGATTACTTGAGCATTTGTAATAACAAAGGACATGTCCTGGATGATGATCATTGTATGAAGCCAACAGTGAGCACCATAAAGTCTCTTGTGGGGAGAGGGTTGGAACTAACAAAGGACATGTCCTGGATGATCATTGTATCAAGTCAACAGTGAGCACCATTTTTTTTCTGATGGGACAACAGTGAGCACCATAAAGTGGCTAGTGTGTGACTGTGTGTGTGTGTGTCCGGGGGTTATGAGGACTCGTTTCGCTGGTTTTGGAGAGATGCAGCCATTGCTTGTGTGCCTCCCCCCTCCCTTCAACTCATTGCTTTGCTTTCTATGTCTTGTGAACAATGTTGTTGTGCCCACAAAGCAAAGGCCAAGGGACAGAAAGAAGACAGTATGGTTGGAACTTGCGCAAGCATATTGCTATTGATGTCATGAATGAGATAAGCTCCAAAAGGTAATGCTGTCTATGTGCGTGTCTCTATTGCAGACAAAAAGTGTGCATGTGTGAGGAAGTGCTACTCCATGCACTGGTAAGACATACCAAACCGGTTACTCTTGCTTAGATCACTAACCAAGGACAGTAACAGCTCGGTAACTTTGTTTATAAGTATGTACTAAAATATTGGCTTCTTAATCCAAACTTGGAAATGTGATGATATAACTCATGTCAGTCCTAAAACAAGCTGGTAGTGCCCCCATCCATAACTTTAGCATGCCTATCTGTACTTTCCATGGGTTGCAAGCTGACGTGGAAATGACCCATCATACATATAAGTGAATGAGAAAAGACATGGATGAAAATGAGAGAAACTAATTATGACTATGCTACTGGTTTACATGTGTCACCAATTCAGTTGTTCATCTAATGACTTTTCTATTGATGTAGCAGTAGCACCAGTAGAGATGTATCGGAAGTCCTCACTCCGAACAAAGAAAAAGGTAGATCACTCAAATTATTTTTGCTACTCCCTCTACTCCAAAATACACCTCATATAGATTTGTGCACTTGGAACAAGGCAACTCTCGTTTCTAGTGCCTGACCACTCATATTTGATTAATAATAAATGGATGTGAGTAGTTATTGGCTGGGTGCGGGTACCGAGAGAAAAATGAGGTGTATTGTGGAACAAATGAGAAATATCTATACACGTTGTATTGTGGAATGGAGGAAGTACCTGATTTGAAATCACCATTTTGGGTATATGGTAAATCTATTCTTTAAAGAACAAGTTGCATTAAACTAAACAGCCACAGGAATATAGGAACACGATATAAGTGCACAGTGACAGTTATTGAAACAATTAAAAGTTTCAAACTAACCATAATATATTGAGCAACTGGACCTTGAGTAAGCAACCGGTGACTAGTAGGTAACACCATACATCCAATAATTCTCCAGGACTTCCTAAAAGTAGAAACAATATGTAGATCAGCCTTTCAATGTCATACATTTCGAGTGAAAATTTGGGATCCAATAAGTCAAATACTACAACATGAAGGTCGGTGGCATGGGTATCAAATTAAATCAAAAGTAGTATGGCCAAAGATCCTACTCCATATCCTTCTCTAGTCAAAGTAGCTATAAACACGTAACACAGTGAAAAGCGCCGTAAATAAATATGATCAGCAGTTATTAGTTTGCTAGAATGAGCATACTTAAGCAAGTAATACCCCCCCCCCCCCCCCCCCAATACAGACACACACATGTCTAATTTTTCTGTAGAAATGGCAGTACAGTTACCATGAGTGAATCAGCAGGTCAAAGATGACATAGCAGAACAAAGTTCTTCTAGATTATATCCAGACTATATTCTTATACACCAGCAAATCAACAGAGCTCCCTCCGCACCGACAGGCAATGACAGACACTTGACCTTTATAAGGCCCAAAATACGTGTGTTACTGTGTTAAAACTTTAGTAGATTGCTAACCGACTAACACTATGTCACGTTTAATATGCTACTGTACTCTCTGATAACTTGAAAGAAATACGAAGGAGTCATCTAAACCACTTAATGGCGCACTATCTATGTTCGGTAACTTCATGCGCCAATTGACCTCCACATAAGTACATTAACTTCTGCACAAAGGCTGCATAATGTAGTGCACATGCTTTGTCATGTAACCATTAACCCAAGTGAGTGCACATATACCTTATCATGGAAGCCATTACCTATTGAGCAAACCACTCATGGAAAAAGCCATTTCAGACGGAGATTAGGCAGGTTAGAGTCCAAACCTGCAATACATTTTTCATAACCTACTACAAGGAATAAAACAATTGAGAACTTTACAGATGAGTCAGATCTCTGTTATTTTCAGCAAGTACATGCTGTGTTCCTTAGGTGATGACACGAAGTTACACATCAACAACTAAGTGAAACTTCCTATGGGGTCCAATGTCATTCGTGTACTTCTCTTCTGTTGGACACCAATTATGTGCATGATAGAGATGAACTCATTGATAAGTGTGGTTAGTGGCCAGGTCTGTTTCAATCCTGCCAAACTAATTATGTTAGATGGCATCAAAGCAACACAGGACCACTAGAAGACCGCTCGTAAGAGAACATGGGCATTGATTCTGAATGGACTAACTCTGGTTATTTAGTTGACATCAGATAGGATGAGGATCATCGATAATCTCACCAGCACTTTAAACCTAATTAATATGGTGCCATCTCAATCCTTGCACCTTCTCCAGGACCACATCTGATGATTTGCCTGAAACACATCTACTGGACAGAACATCTGAAATGCTACATTTCTAAGTCAGCTTGATTTCACCTTCAGCATGAATTGATTGATCAACGACATGTTTAAGTTTTTTCTGAAATATTCAGAAATACGTGCTGTTCAACTGTTTAAAAAAATGACAATCCAACAGCACAAACACTGGCTGTAGCAAAACAGAACTAGAATCTAGGTGTTCAGTGACTGAATTATAACAGCTCAGAGCCGAATGTCATCTTTGAGCATGGAAATCTGGGCATTACCTTTTGCAGCCCTCTGAACTCTGAAGCTACTGCAAGTGATAGAAATGAGATAGAAATGAAGTGTATAAAGAGCATCACCCGAAAGAGATAATCACCGCCCCAAATTGTTTGCACTCTCAACTAAACCCTAAATTTCAGAACCCACATTCCAACAAATTTTTCGAAATACTCCTCTCTGATCCCAAATTCGTACACATTGCTCGAACTACGGAACAAAGGACCTCCAAAGTAGCATGCGACCTCAAGTGGAACCACAATTTCAATTAAATCAGGTATCAGAGGGAACCAAATTGAAACGAAGCCAGGGCAATGCGGTCTCAAAGTTTGACGAAAATATACTGCTACTATAAATCGCAGGAAAAAGAGAACAGTCTGCAGGTGAGGCGAGGGGCTTTGAGAGGAGAGCACCTGGTGGGTTCGCCGGAGGCGGAGTTCGCCAGAGTAATCGCCATCGTCACCGCTGGCGACCGGAGGCTCCTCCTAGAATAAAGGCCTCGGCCCGTGAGCCCAACCGGCCCACGCATGGAACCCCCCACGCATCGTTTTTATGAGACTGCCCTTTCGGAAATGCGCGTTTCGAAATTAAAATCAAGAAATCAGCTGGAAGGCCTGGCAGTACTCGGATTTGCCCAACGCGTTACCGCCAAAACGATCGGGAATTTTTGAATCCGATTCCGGGACGAACTCGGCAGAAACTAAGCGCGTCATCCTCGAGCGACCGACCAATCGCCGATATAAATCCCCATCCATCCAACCCCACCGATCTCAATCCAACCCAAAGCATCTCCACTTCTCGATCGCCATGCCAAGACGCACGCCCTCCAGTTCTTGATCCGACTATCCTCGAGAGAGAGAGAGATCGAGAATTCCGGATCGCGATGATGGCGCTCTCGTCCGGGTTCTGCTCCAGCGCCGGCTCCGTCCTCTCGCCGTCGTCCTACACCCCGGGTACGCCCTCGTCGTCGCCGTTCCAGTTCTGCTCGCCGTTTGCGGAGCCCTACGAGGAGTGCACGCCGTCGAGCCCTTCTCCGCGCGCGGCGTCGCCGGATTACACGCCCGCGAGCCCTTCTTCGCGAGCGGCGTCGCCGGATTACACGCCTGCGAGCCCTTCTCCGCGCGCATCATCTCAGGATTACACGCCCGCGAGCCCTCTTCCGCGCGCGGGGTCGCCATACTACACGCCAACGTCGCCGGGAGCGCTGCCTTGGTCGCCATACTACACGCCGGAGTCGCCAGGAGGGTCGCGGCCGTCACCATACTACACGCCGGCGTCGCCAGGAGGGCCGCCTCCGTCGCCGTACTACACGCCCGAGTCGCCATACTACACGCCCAGCTCGCCGCCTTCGTCGCCGTACTACACGCCCGAGACGCCGCCGCCGTCGCCCATGGTGTCCGACGCCGAGTCCCGCACGTCTCCTCCAGCGCCCCACCGCCACCATCCGTACGAGAGGAGCGGCCGGCTTCAACGAGCCTCAGGATATTAGCCTATTGTCTCGTCCATTGTAATAGGAGATAGTTATGGGATTCTCTGTGTAGAAATTCTTGCATTTCTATGCCTTTATGTAATCCTTGGCAACTCTTGTATTATGCTACACGAATTGATGAATTATGAATGCATTTGTACCTGTGTATATCACTTAAGATTCTGGTGAATATTTGAGATTATTTTTATACTGTAACCGTGTTACTTCTCGTTTGTGAGAAATTTTTCTTCCTGGATGATGGAATTGTTTTCTTTAGATTAGGTGTCGTTCCACTTTCTTCAGACTAGTGTATTGTGAGTTGATGAAAACCTTATCTGCTGATATCACCTAGCCACCCAGCAATTGTAATCGACCCGTAAAGATTAAGGATTGACATGTTTTCTGCGATTTCTGATAGAAAACACGTGGCTACTCTGTAGAACTGAAGCCAAGCAAGTACTTCTGAAATCTGAAGATATTGAGCTCACAACTTGCTAACCGTCTAACAAGGTCGTTCAAAATTGTGAATCATCCAGTTTGCTCCCAGCATATCAGTGTCTTGGAGTGACGCAATTAGGCTATGCAGATGCCGTAATGCCAAAGTTGTTTTACACATGAAGTTTTTAATCTCACTTCTGAACATGCTCTACTCACTGTCTGCCTATTATGGTGCTGGTGGACTGAGAGTAATAGAAGGAATCATGCTGAAAGAGAAAGACCGACAACAGTCGATGAACTACAGTATGCGGTGACATCATGCATGTTTCTGAATGGAAGATTCTGATTGGAAAGAAGCAGTCGAATGTTCAGCAAACTGAGCAGATCTGGATGACACTTCCTCCTGAATATATTAAGATTGATACTGCTGCTGCTTTTGGAGCTAATTCGTGGACACGAGGATGGGGTTGCGTGGGTAGAGGTGAAGACGGGACTGCAAGTCTGCAACCTTTGCACTTGTAGGCTATTTGTCGTCAGTTGTTATTGACTTTCATGCTGAAACGTTGGCTTTGCTACACGCAATAAAGTATGAAAATCAATGTGATTTTGGGCCCCTTTGGTTCATGCCCCAGCGCACCACGCCAAGAAGTTGGTTTGCCAGCGATTTGGTTGAGGATTTCGCCCCCTGTTTCTCGCCCGCGCGTGGGCGCAAAACTAAACCGGTGTTGGCGTGTTTCCATGCATTTCTGCAGGTGGGTTGGCTCGTCAACGTGCGGGCTTGAAGCCAAAGGAATGCCGTGAGAGCGTTGGCGTGCCAATATTTGGTGAGGTGCTATCAAAACATACCGGTCCAAATTTTTGGTCATTGAACAAAATTTAGTGTTTGTTTGGATGATGACTAAATATTTGGCCAGCCAATGTCCCATAGCAAAACCATCACCAAATATTTAGCTAGCCAAATTTTTGACAAGGCAACTTTGTACTCAAACCAAACGGCCCCTTTGATCGTGTCCTCTTTGCTACAAATTGTTTCCAAGGCCTGCAAAGTGCTGACTAATTTGTTCGACTTAACTCCGGTTGGCATGCTTCTACGGGAGGCAAAATGTATTCATGTTCTATGTTAAATATTGCTCCCTGTCTTGTGACAAGCCAGCCATATGCTCGCTGGGTGCAGAAAGAGTTCATGGTGACCATGTAGTACGGTCCGAGAGCTTCCCTAATATTGTAACCCGTGTTGTGGCCAGTGATTTAGCTACACCCGCAATTTAGTATACTAGAAGTAGAATATATGTTTCCACTAAAAAAAAGTACACTATATGTATTTCTGTTAAAAAAAGGATAATATGCAAATGGCGAAGCAGGTAAACCGTGCCCGCCTTTTCCAAGAATTCCATGGGACTCCACCCCCAATTTGGCTGGCATCGGGTCGGTCAATAAAGCTTGGCCGTAAAAATACATATTTCGTTACAAATTGGAGAGAAAAAAGGTAAAAAGAAGAAAAAGAAGACACTTTGGAACTAGAAGGTGGAACCGGTCGAAACCACGAAGTAAGCTAGCCCAAAAAACATACGGTTTCCGTCGCACGTGCATCTGGCATCTTTCTTTTGCTTCATTCTTACATATCATCATTAGAAAAAAAAAAGAACAGAATAGACATAATCTCTGCAGAACCACACATTTTAAATTAGTTTGTCTTTATCAGCCTCAAAACGGGTGGTCTGGCGGTTTGATTTGATTTCTTTCTGACCCATTAACCCTGCTTATGCGCGCCGCCAAAATTTAGCTTTTATTTTTTTCTATTTTTTATTTTCTTGATTTCAGGTTCTTATTTTAAAAAAAAAATATTTTACTCCTAGCTTTTTAGTTTTAGTTTTTATTTTAATTTGCAGAAAAAAACTCCTCTTCGAGCGCTGAACACGCCGGTGAGTCATAGTAGGATTATTTGGGCGGGTCAATGTTGATGTGGCATCAGACAAGTGGGCACCACCTGTAAGAGATCAAGTCAAACCGCCAACCCACCTGGTTTTGAACCGGTCGAGACAAACTGACTCAAAATATGTGGTTCTGCGGACATTTTGCATTAACTGTGATTCTGCGAATGCCTAAAAAAACTGTGATTTTTTTAAATTTAATATTTAATGGTCGCCTCTCAAAGAAAAACCATAGATGGAGCTGTTTACTTTACTGTAGTGAATATATTGTCTACATGTTTTAGCAATGCTTGGAGAATAAGATGATAAGATTACAGGGCACGCGGCCAGCCAACTTTATAGGCGAACTTCTTACAGATGATACAATCACTAAAAATCGGTAGATAGTTTAGTTCAACTTGTTAAATCCTCCCGGATGCCTGACAACTCCTGCGCGGTTTCTCCTCCGCCCCCGGCCTCCTCCACGAGGAGGACCTCTTTTCTTCCTCATCATCCGTGACCTCATCCTGGTAAGTGATATAGCCTTTGGCCGCAAATTCCTGCCGCATCTCTTCTACCATTGCGAGCACATGCTTGTCGCTCTTCTCTGCCGCTTCGGTGCTTGTGGCCCATGTGGCCCTTAGATTCGCGAAGATCTCTGGGTACGCCGCCTCTACCTCCGGCAGCACCTTGGCCACCTCAGGGAAGGGCGTCGGCCGGTAGGCCATGAGGAATTCCGCCTCGTCCGGCGGATACCGGAAAGTCTTCCACTACTTCTTATTGTTCTTCTTCTCATCCTCCCTTGCCATGTTAACCTGGCCCTCCTCCACGGCGAACGCTGGGTCGTGCTCCTCGGAGGAAGAATTCGTCGTTTTCCGTCCTTGATCGGATCTTGTAATTGACCGGATGGTTTGTTGGCTGTTTGTGAAAGATAAGCTTGGACCTGGCGTAGTCAGTCTCGCCGTATATGAAGGGCGGCGGACCCAAACCTTTCCGACTCCATGTGGAGCAGTTCTACGGTAGCCCGTAATCAATACGGGCCGTTCATCGTTGAAGATCTAACGGTCCACGTAATGATATACTGCTGGGTTAAACAGATAATGTTGGGCTAAATAGAACAGTATAGAGGCGGTATTCTTCTAATTAAGCCCACGTCTTGGTCCCGCACAACCCCCGCGGCTCACTATCCTCGACAGAAAAGACGTCGTCTTCTCCGAGTCCGGTAGACAGGCAGGGAAGAATCTTCTTTCATCTCCCTTTTGAGTGGTAAGTTCCCGGGCTAAGACCATCCACGGCCTCGCTTCGCTATTCTCGTCTGATTTTTGCCATCCCCGAGCTCCCTATATCTCACCTCAGATCACCCCCCAGCTTCAGATGGCCTCTAATGGCTGCCTCGTCTTTTCTTTGTCAGGCCGTGATTTTAGATCCGGGAAAAGCAGGGAGGGGGAGGTGGGGGGAGCCACCGTCAGTCACGTGAACCTCACTGCCGGTCTCATGGCTTCTCCTGAACGGGGAGATGGAGAAAACGAAGAGACAGAGATGATTTTCACATCAAATTGTACGGAGCTAGAAGATGAGAGTAAATGGGCTCGGGCCCATTAGAAATTTCTATTCACGTAAAAAAGAAAAAATCATTTATCATTAATTCTACCCTTATCAAATCAACGGTGCAGATTTATATACTGCTTTCCACCCCTTCGCAGTATAGGGGTACCGTAAAATACCTCATGTGTCAAAAGAGTCGAAACTGAAACCGGCCCGGCCTGCCCTCCAATCCCTCTCTCTTTTTTATTTTTTGAGAGGTCCAATCCCTCTCTCAATCGGTCTCCGGACGAGCTAACGAAAAAGGCTGTGGACAGAAAAGGCCCATGCGGCCCAATACTTAGTCCGGAATGTATAGAGGCCCATGCAGCGTACAGCGGTCAAGATCCTCTCCAAAAGAGAAAACATTTGCAGCGTGCAGCGCGATCTTTGTGGTCTGAATGAAAGACAGCTCTGTACTCTCTCTTATCGTCTGGGTTGGTTTAAAGTCAAACTTTATAAATTTTGACTGAGATTGTACAAAAAAATCAATACGAGCAACAATAAAAAAAAACACAATATAAAAACATGGGCATTGATTCTAGATGGACTAGCTCTGGTTATTTTGTTTCAGTTTTTTCAATACCTTGTGGCTGAATCAATTAAAAGAAAAACCGACGACAGAGATCCTGAAGAAACTAAAAGTTACATCAAAATTCGTTGAAGTAAAAATCTCTAGATCCGTCATCTGTATCTAAAAAAAAATTCATTTCTCAGGTGATGAAATTGTAGAAGACTGGACTTACACAAGCTGGATTTAACCTCATAGGTTTTGAATAGCCGCATGAGTCACTCACCGTTATCGATGAGAACCTAAGATCGTTGAACGCACTGTGACCGGAAACACATCCCTTGCAAGGCAGGTTGTCGAACGCTGATTTGACGAGGAAGAAGATCAAAATAACGAAAATACAAACCGCGAGATCCACTAGCTCCATGTAGTAGATCCTGATGACTACACCCAAAAAAGGATGGAACCAGAAAACCATCATTCTATGCGTCATCGCCGTCATGAGGACACAAAACTTCACAAAAAAATACACAAACTATACCCAGACGTTGATTTATGATTCTCTCGTCACCCAATGCCGAATTGGTGGTCGGAGACGAGTGGAAACAAAAGAAAATCGTTGATTTGGCTGCTTTTGCTTCCGGCGGCTAGGGTTCTTGGACGGAACGTGGGAAGACCCGTCACAAATTCTTTGGTTACTTAGTTGACATGACAGAGGATCAGGATCCTCAATAATCTCATGAGCACTTTACACCTAATTAATGTGGTGCGATCTCAATCCTTGCACCTTCTCCAGGACCACATCTGATGGTTTGCCTGAAACACATCTACTGGATAGAAAATCTGAAATGCTACATTTCAAAATCAGCTTGATTTCACGTTCAGCATGAATTGATTGGTCGACAACATGTTTAAGCTTTTCTGAAATTATCCAAAACACCTGCTGCTCAACTAGCTGTTTTAAAAAATGACAATCCCACAGCACAAACACAGGCTGTAGCAAAACAGAAGTAGAATGTAGGTGTTCAGTGACTCAATTATAACAGCTCAGAGCCGAATGTCTATCTTTGAGCATGGAAATCTTGGCATTACCTTTTGCAGCCCTCTGAAGCTGCTGCAAGTGATAGAAATTAAGTGTATAAACTGCATCACCTGAAAGAGATAATCACCGCCCCAAATTGTTTGCACTCACAAACTAAATCCTAAATTTCTGAACCAACATTTCAACAATTTTTTCGAAATACTCGTCTCTGTTCCCCCAATTCGTTCCACATTGCTCGAACTACCGAACAAAAGAATTGTGCGTTTCGAAATTAAAATCAGGAATCAGCTAGAAGCCTGGCTGTACTCGGATTTGCCCAACGCGTTACCGCCAAAACGATCGGGAATTTTTGAATCCGACTCCGGGACGAACTCGGCAGAAGCTAAGCGCGTCAGCCTCACGCGACCGACCAATCGCCGATATAATCCCCATCCATCCCACCCCACCGATCTCGATCCAACTAATCGCGCCTACAGTTCTTGATCGCGAAGCCAAGACGCACGCGCTGCAGTTCTTGATCCGACCACCCTCTCTCGAGGGATCGAAAACTCCGGATCGCGATGATGGCGCTCTCGTCCGGGTTCTGCTCCACCGCCGGCTCCGTCCTCTCGCCGTCGTTCTACACCCCGGGTACGCCCTCGTCGTCGCCTTTCCAGTTCTGCTCGCCGTTCGAGGAGTCCTACGGATACGAGGAGTACACGCCGTCGAGCCCTTCTCCGCGCGCGGCGTCGCCGGATTACACGCCCGCGAGCCCTTCTTCGCGCGCGGTGTCTCCGGACTACACACCGTCGAGCCCTACTCTCCTCGCTGGGTCGCCGGATTACACGCCCGCAAGCCCTCTTCCGCGCGCGGCGTCGCCATACTACGCGCCCGGGACGCCGCCTCCGTCGCCGTACTACACGCCCGGGACGCCGCCTCCGTCGCCTTACTACACGCCCGGGACGCCGCCTCCGTCGCCGTACTACACGCCCGGGACGCCGCCTCCTTCGCCGTACTACACGCCCGAGATGCCGCCTCCTTCGCCGGACTACACGCCCGGGACGCCGCCTCCTTCGCCGGACTACACGCCTGAGACGCCGCCTCCGTCGCCCATGGTGTCCGACGCCGAGTCCCGCACGTCTCCAGCGCCCCGCCGCCACCATCCGTACCAGAGGAGCGGCACCAGCCGAGGCCGGCTTCAGCGAGCTTTGGGATATTAGGAATCGCTCCTGACAGGAGATAGATATTGGACTCTCTGTGTAGAAATCCTTGCATTTCTATGCCTTTATGTAACGCCCTAGGCGGTTTTCACCATATACTTCGCCCTCTTGTACTATGTTACACGAATTGATGAATTATTGATGCATATAGCACTTGTGTATATGACTTAAGATTCTGGTGAAGATTCGAGATCGATTCTTGTTTATCCTGTTCCTGTGTTACTTGTCGTTTGCGTGAATTCTTTCTTCCTGGACGATGGAGTTGTTTCTTCAGATAAGTTCTCGTTCCACTTTCTTCAGATTAGTTGTTGAATTCATGAGGATCATCTGCTGGTCTCACCCAGACAACCAGCCAACAATTGTTATCCACCCCGTAAAGATTAATGCTTGATATGCTTTCTGCGATTTCTGAGAGAGAAAACACGTATACGTCATACGTGCTGTCGTGGCCACTCTGACAAACTGAAGCCTGCCGGAAGCAAGCACTTCTGAAGAGGTCTTTCTGAAGATATTGAGGTTACAATACAACTTGCTAACCGTCTAACAATTAAGTTGTTCCAAAAGTGCGAATCATCCGGTTTGCTCCCAGCACATAGTATAGCAGTGTCTTGGAGCGACGCAATGGTCTTTTGTCAGAAAGGAAAAAGGAATCGATGATATGCAAATTGCGTTTGGGTAGCAAGTGAACCGTGCCCACGTTTTTCAGAGTTCCTTGAACTCCACTCCCAATTTGACTGGCATCTATGATCTGTCGGTCAATAAAGCTCCGCCGTAAAAAGACATGCTTTGTTACAAATTAGTGAGGAAAATACAGTTTCGATCTAGAAGATGGGACCGGCCGAAACCACGACCGACCTAACTAAACTAGCCCAAAAACATACAGCGTCCGTCAGACAGACTCAGACCGTCACACGTGCATCTCATATCTTTCTCTTGCTGCATCGCCTAACCATATCATTAGGGGAACAGAATAGACGTTGTAACGTTTAAGATAAGATTCTCTGTTCATCAGACTCCGAGAGCTCCAGACCACAGTTCGAACAGTTCTTCTTTAGGAACTTTGTAATTTTCTTTATTTTTTCTTCTTCAGAACGTTCTACGTACTATGAATTGATCTGTATCCGGTCCAGATATTACATCAGCGGATCAGCCAATCTAGCAGTACGTGCTGCTACTTTGAACGGTGTACTGCCAGCTATTGCGCGCTTGGTCCATCCATGTAGATAAAATACTTATCCATGGAGCTCATCTGACTTGGAATTCTAGTACGTGCTTCGAAGCTGTTGCTTTCAGCTGACCGCACCTCGCATGCACTTTTCTTAATCATTCACTTGGGCATGCACACGCAGTAGTAGCGACGAAGTCACTAGTTACCTAACTCGACGGTTAGGGTCCAAAATAACGGCATTTTGACGACTCGGCTTACCTCACGATCTGCACGGTTCTACACACAGCCTTTGCCGTTTTCTGAACGCTGAACTTGTACCAGATTTGGTTCGCGCAAAATAGGAGCAATCGATCTTGGTCGGAGAATTACTCAAGTAGTCAACCACGTAAGTTTGCGTCACGCCGATCGATGCACACGCGTTATTATCGACGTTATATCACACAACTTTGACTTGCACTTGAGCAAGTTCAGGAATTTAAGCAGACTAATCGGGCAAGTGCGGCGATGTCGATCACTAAACCATCCATTATAGGAGTACATGGATATTGAAGATTGTGTTTATATCGGACGTTTGAATTTTAAATTAAATGCTTAAATTTTAGTTGACATATCAGAGCAGTTGAAGATTGAAGCTGTACTCATTTCTTTCAGTTTGTTCTCGCAGAATATTAGCGCATTGAAAGCTGTCTCATGCGTTGAGTGGGGTCTAGTCTTTCTAAGTCTGGTTGTTTAAAATCTAACTTATGTAAGACATTATGGTTTCCTTTAATGAAACCGAAGGGGTTGGTGTCCTCTGCCTTCAAAAAGAAAATATCAGAGCAGTTGATTGGTAATTGGACGCCATTTCACTCTCCTCTTTCTATCTTCTTTCCAAATTTTAAAACGCAAATCATATCTAACAGCTGAAGAATCAACATGTCTCCAAATAAAAATTAAGCAACTTAGATGCAGTCATGCAGCCGGGCGGACCAACGCTCAGGACAACCTAGGCTATAGCTCTGGGCTTGGCACTAAAAACCTATGTAAGTATCTATAGATGATACTAAAAAATATACTAAACTTAGCATCTGATACATTGTTTAGCCCTGGATTTGAGTGCTCATCCTTGGTCTCAGGGCAAATCTTGGTCCGCCATTGGATGCAACAAAATCTTAAAGCATATTAACATTTCCGATCCGATCATTTCACACGTTTCTGCCAAAAACTAGATATTCCTCCATCCAACAAAAAATGTCTCAACTTTGACTAAATTTGAATGCATCTATACACTAAGTCATGTCTAGATACATCTAAATTTTGACAAACTTGTGACATCTTTTGTTGAACGGAGAGTTTATATTGAAATGTTTGGTTGCAAATTGATGATATTCCTGATCAAACAGATCGCATTTGAAGTCAAATTGTTAGGTGTTTTTGTGAGGTTGGAGATGCGCGGTACCCAGTCCCTCATTGTGATCGAGCTCGCATGCAGTCCAATCTTTGAACGTCTTTCTCCTATTCAGATTCTTTTTAACGTGTAGGCGTTGATTTCCTGAGTTAAAAAACGCGTGGTAAAACATCGCGGGAAGAGAGACCAGCAACCGGCAATTGCTTTGCTTCATCAGTGTTTGGTCTTCAAATTGAACGGGGACTTTTTTTTTCTAAGCCTCTTGAATTAACAGGATTGGAAAAATATACTGTAGAAAAAAAATATGATTCCATGCTCATTTAATTTCTACGAGATTTTCTCTGCATCAAAATTTGTTGGAGTGCGCCATGAAAAAATAAATCCAAGAGGTTGGAGTGGACAGTGAGCCTGAGTTTGTCGTTGAAATGAATTATGACAATCTACCTTTTTCAACTAGCTTGTGCCTATTTTGTTTGGCTAACTAATTTTTTCATGCTTTCATGTGCAATTTCCACAACAGATCAGCGGAGCACAATTTTTTACATCACAAAAATAACAAGACCGAATCTTCGCTGACTCTAATGACCACTTTACTCGACTTGCAAAAATACTCCTGTTCAGTTGTCTTGAGTTAGATCCGGCGATATCTCCATCTCACACATGATCGATCAATGCATCTTGCTAGCTTTCGTCGCAAAGGTATAAGAAATCATTAAGGGCATGCACCATCCTAGCCTAGCCCCATAGAGCCCCTTAATTCTTGCAATCCTGCTGGCCATTACTGCCTACGCTGCCTAAAAGTCTAGTGTAACCCAAGACTTTTGAACTGTCGGGGCCGCAATTAGTTGCCATTTGCTATTAGCACCTACGGGATTGCATTTGTTTACACTCAGTGCGTCGCTCGAGGAGACGACGCTGTTTCTTTGTTTCAATTGTACAGATCATGCTCTGATCTCTTAATGATCTTTGTCTTGTACGGAGTAAGAAGATTCTCTCCCAGGCGTGGAGCAGTGCATTGAACTGTTCCTAAATTGGCTGACAAGTAGACCAAGCATGCTGTGTTACCACCAGTGAATGAAGAGGTTCTCTGAAAAAGTTTTTGGCTGTACCAATTCAGATTCACTGAAACACAAAGAGAGGGGAAGGAAGGATCTGACAGGTCATGCTTGTTGCCATCAAATGTATGTGCTGCAAATGGAACAATCATGACCCACAGGGTACTGCTCAAGAGTTGAGAGTTCGTGCCAGTCCACAGTAGGCAAACTGTGCTACACACATGGAGAAATTGTAGCATAAAAAACACTTAGTCTAAAATGTTCTTGATTTGCTGCAGTTATCTGGGCAGAATCCAGTTCGAAATTCAATTTGTATCTCGTTTTGGCGGCCATGGCTGCTAATTTGTCTGAACCTGGCGAGCTGAGAATTGCAACAGCTGCAAGTTCAAGCCTTGGTCAATGTTAATTAAATTTGCAAATTGCAACAGGAGCGGCAGCCTCTTAATCTTAATCTGGCGCGGGCCATTCCAACCTGTCCGTAGACTGCATTCCGACCGGTCCCCAACTCTGACTGTCCCCACGATTTCAGGCTCCAACTTTCCTCTTTCTCTCTCTCTTCATGTACTGGTCCAATATCAAGACCTTTCCCTTTCTATGACTAGCACCGAACAGAAAATTCTCCATTTGCTCCCTGCCCTTTATCTTTGCAGTTAACCATTGCTCAAATCTCACCTTTCTATCTCTCTCTGACTCTCTCCCCTTTGGGACAAAGAGAGAGTGGAGAGCCCATATCCAGTACTGTAACTCCTGTTGCTTGGCCAGCTTTATGGCCAACATCTGCATCAAGTACAGCCACGGGGGCCAGCAGCAGGCAGCAGCGCACTGACTCTGCCGCGGTCACCTCACGGGTTTCGTCTGTTGTTCCATAATTCCATTATACACATCGGTGCATCGATCGCCATGGATGGATTCTTGATCTTGATGGGAGCGGCATGGGAGCGAGTGCCTGCAACAAGTTAAAAGAAGCTCGCCTAGCTCCCTGTACTCGCCACGCACACCACATTCTGCATTCTCGTTCTTTGAAACAACCAGTCAAAGCTAGCTTCGTTTGTGGCCGCCTGTTGTTGGGATTTTCCTTGATGAGTTCTTGATCAGGTCTGATTGATCTGGAAGATGAGCATCCCGCACTTGTTCAGGTGCCCGATCAGCCTGGACATCTTCACGGACCCGGTGACGCTGCGCACGGGGCAGACGTACGACCGGCAGTGCATCGAGCGCTGGCTCGCCGACGGCCACCGCACATGCCCGGTCACAATGCAGCCCCTCGGCGATGCGGCGCTCGACGACCTCGTGCCCAACCGCACCCTGCGCCACCTCATCGACCGCTGGCTCTCCGCCGCCACCGACCACCGCCTCCCGTTATCAGCCGCGGGAGACGACGACGAGGAGCCCTCGCTCGCGGCGCTCAAGCGCTGCCTTCTCCTGCAGCCGGACGCCGCCAAGGTCATCAGCACGCTCAAGAAGGTCCTGGCGCTGGCGTCGGAGTCGGACGTGGGCCGGGCCTGCATGCTCCAGCTGGGCTTCCTGCGCGTTCTGCTCCCGCTCGTCTTCCACGCCCCGGCGCGGGCCGAATGCCGCTCGGATCAGGCGGAGGTGGAGGAGCTCGCGCTGCGGTGCGCGCTCAGCCTGATGCCGACGAACCCGGTGGCCCCGGAGCTCGACTGCCTCAACGTGCTCAAGAGGGAGCCGTGCCTGGCGTCCTTCGTCCGGCTCCTGGAGCGGGGCAGCGCGAGCGCCAGAGCCGGGCTGTGCCGCGTCCTCGAGACCGTCGCCACGGCGGACGCCACGCGGGACGACCTCGCGCTCCTCGTCGCCGCCTCGCCGCGCGTCTGGGACGCGCTACTCATGCCGCTCCTGTCATCCGATGCCGATCCGGAGCACGAGGCAGAGGCCGCCGCGGTGCGCGCTGTCGCGGCAGTCGTGCGCGCGTCCGAGCCGGCGCGCGGCAGCGCCGTCAGCCACGGCGCGGTCGGCGCGCTCGTCAGGCACCTGTCGAAAGCGCGGAAGGCCACCGAGGACGGCGCCGCGGCGAGCGCGCTGGCGGCGGTGGAGTCGCTGGCGGCGGGGTCGGAGGCCGGGCGCAGGGCGGTGGCGGGCGCCCCGGGCGCGACGCGGACGCTCGTGAGGCACGTGTTCAGGATGGCGTCGTCGAGCAGCGACGCCTGCAGCGAGAACGCGGTGGCCGCGCTGCTGGCCGTGTGCGGGGAGTCGAGGGCGGCGCGGAGCGAGGCGGTCGGGGCCGGGGTGGTCACGCAGCTGCTGCTGCTGCTGCAGAGCCAGTGCGGCGCCAGGGCCAAGGCCAAGGCCAGGGCGCTGCTGAAGCTGCTCAAGTCCAAGTGAATGAATTAGAGCTACAGTAGCTTTTATTTGGAAGTTAATTCTGGAGTTACGGACTTAGATGTTCTTGTAAGCTGTAAGTTTGTGAGTCAAGAATGTCTCCCAATGCCATGGTCCTCAAGGCTGTATAACTCTGTAAGGCTGAAGATCGAATGATCAGTCCAGTTATTCCGTGACTGGAAACTAGAAGATGTAGAACACTGCAATTTCTTGAAGAAAAAGGTGTTAAAATACTTAGCTCAAGTTTACGCTCTCTTTAAATTCTCTATACTGCATCCTCATGTAAGCGGGGATAGCTCAGTTGGGAGAGCGTCAGACTGAAGATCTGAAGGTCGCGTGTTTGATCCACGCTCACCGCATTCTTTTGATTTTCAGAGCATCTCCAAAGATGAAAACACGTTTGTTGCATCTGTGCATTTGATTAATAGTCTACCTGTGGGTTCTTAAACGAGATAATTACACGAGGAGTACAAGAACTTGCCATGCTGGAGCATTTTCATACAGGAACTTGAAAATTGGGATCAATTGGTCCTAAACATTTCGGGTGATTAGCACCCAGATTAGTCCGAATTAGCCATGCTGTACGATGATTGGACTGGTAATTTTGCATTTTAGTCCTCCGATCCTAATTTTCTTGAGCTAGACTCCTTCCGGATGAAATCATGCGAAAAAGGCCTCCGTTTGTTTTCAAATTGTTTAATGCTCGTCCCCTTCGTATACTCTGCCTCTTCAATGCCCCCTCCTACCCGATCGTCTCATCGCCTTCTTTCTCTCTGTCTCGCGGCAGCAAGGACATCAGAGATGACGGCGGGCATAACTCGCGGCGCCGGCGACGATGCCGCCGTAACCTCAGATCCGAACATGGAATCAAGGCTCTCCAGAGTACGGTACGTTTATTTGTCCGTGATTTCACACGTTTGCGACTTGGATTTGGATGGTTTTGCGGTAGGGTTTTGGTAGATTGATCGTGGGGTTCGTTTGGTGAATATGGCAATGTGAATCGGTCAGGTCATTGTATTGTTGCGTGCTGCTACCCAATTCGCCCGAAAGCCTAGGTCAAATCCGTCTCCTTTGGCTGTTATGTGAGTACGTGTGTGTGTTATTGGTAGTCTGAGCGTCTCTGATTTTGCGATTGAGTTTTTTGTGATTAGGGTTTGCGATGAGTAAAGTTTAATTTTGGTTGACTATGAGTACAATTAGGAAATTGGTGAATGCAACAAGATTTAGGTGTTCTTTAATTACAGCATTAAGGTTATTGTGTTTAATTAAAGGTAAATTATCAGTTAATTAATATCAGATATAAATGTGCATTGTGTAGGAGATGATTCCCCTTTGTTCACTGTGGCAATTGAGCATAATGGTTTCTTTTGTGGATTTCGTGACAAAAAACTAGAGTACATCAGCTCAACCACTACTCATTTTGACAACTGTGATGTGGACACATTTTCACTTCTGTGGATCCATGACATGCTGAAGGAACTAAATCATCTAGTAGATGATAGAGTTTTAGTTTATTGGTGCCCTCCAGGGAATAGATTAACAGATGGATTGAGATGCATAGAGAAAGATGCAGATATAGTGGAAATGATAAACTGTGTGAAGGAGGTAAAGGAACTTGATCTGATAGTAGATCACCACAATTTCCTGAAGAACTTTAGAGATGATGTAATAATAGGAGGTGGTCCAGAGTTACCTCTTGTTCTCAGTCCTATGAAACAAGTGAGAGAGACTGTAGAGAGGGCAGAAGAGCACAACAGTCCAATCAAGTTGCCTTCTTTCTATGATGCATCACCTAGGAAAAAGGTACCGGAACAAACAAAGCAGGTGGAAGAGGAAAGTGATTCAGAAACAGGTTCAGATGAGGTGGAAGAGGAAAGTGATTCAGAAACAGGTTCTGAATTTTATGACAGTGATTGGGATGCAGAGGATGGAGATGATGACATCTTCACTGCTAATGTGGACAAGGATGTGGAAGATAATAATGAGAAGGAGGATGTATTAGAGGAAGAAGATGATGCTGTTCTTGATGATGATGAAACACTCACAAAGGAGCAGCAAGAAGAGTTGAAGGGCAAGTTCAGTGCCTTCAATCTTGAAGTGGACATGGACAAGCCAACTTTCAAGATAGGGATGGTATTCTCTGATGTGAAGGAGTTAAGGAAGGCACTGACTTCTTACAGTGTAAGGAATAGGGTTAAGGTGAAGAAAGTTAGGAATGAATCTACCAGGATTGATGCAATATGTCAGCCTGGCTGTTCTTGGCTTCTAAAAGCTTCTAATGATAACAGGACAGGAGGAGTAGTAGTGAGGGTTTATAATGGAAGGCATAAATGCCAGAAAGCTTGGGAGTTGAAGGCACTCACTGCACCATTCCTCACTCAGTACTTCATGAATGAATTCAGAAACAATCAAAAGTTGGATCTGATGTCATTTTCTAACAAGATCACCAGGGAATTTAACATGATCCCAAACAGATGAAAGTTGGGGAGAGCAAGGAAGGCTGCATTGAGACAAATTCATGGAGATGAGGCAGCCCAGTTTGCTTTGCTCTGGGATTATGGGCAGGAGCTTAGGACAAGGAATCCTGGATCTACCTTTTTCTTGTCAACTGCCCTGGTCAAAGAGAATCCAGAAGATGAACCAAAGGAACATCTATCTACCCTGTATTGGTCATATGATGCATGCAAAAAGGGCTTTCTCACAGGGTGCAGGCCCTTCATTTGCTTAGATGGATGCCACATCAAGACAAGGTACAAAGGACAACTGCTTACTGCTATAGTTCAAATTCAGATTCAAAAAATTCATAACATAATTCTGGTACTGCCATCAAGTTCAAATTCAAACTTGAATTACATATTCTCATACTGCCATCACTGACTACAACATTCATTTCACTTCAAACAAACCACCTGAACATCATTTGAAACAAATAATACATCATATAACAGAGGGCTACAAAAACCACTATAGCAACATCTCTACTATCCTTGCTCCTGATCTCTGCCAAGTGATATTTTTCACTCTTCTTCTTCTCTGCCCTTAGCCTGGATATCACATACTTTAGCTCTTCAACTTCTTTGGTTAGCTTCAAATTATCTTCAGCAATCTTTCTAATCAAGCATCTTCTTCCCGACGATTAAGAGTCTCATCAGTAACAACATCTAGCTGCATTAAGAGTCTCATCAGTAACAGAACAAATTCAGATCACAACCAAGAAGAAGAAAATCCAAGAAGAAAATCCAGCTTCAGTTAGCAAAGACAAGATGGATTACCTTCACGGGCGACCGCGGCGACGACCAGTATACCTCTCCAGTCACCGTCGCCCAATCCTCTAGCCGGGATCCTTGCGCGGCGACGACACATGTTAGTCGGGATAACAAGAGCTTGCGCCGGCATCCTTAAGCCGACTTAATAACAGGCCGGCATACCAAAGGTATGACGGCATATCTATTTTGTCTTATGTGATTGCAGGATAAGCACGAGCTATCTGATCTCGGCTAAGGCCGGGATGCGCCAACGGTCTTATCCTGGGCACATGGTGCAAAGTAAAGTAGCGTTCCCTTTATAACAGAAAAGCAGTCGTTGCTCACGTCGCTGTGCCGGGCAACTAAACAGTGACGCGCTGTAGAAGGACTGATGACGAAGGCCCGAGCATGGCTACAGTGCGCGCCGCCTGGCAGTACAAAAAGCACAAAGCTGCATTGTCCCGTCCCGGACAATCCGGAGGGGACCATGTGGCGTACCCTGCAGGCCCGGTGGTAGCTAGGGTTTGCTTTTGGTCCACATGTCAGTGTGACACCAACGGCCTATAAATAGGAGCACCACCCCTCCTGTGAGAGGGGTTCCTCACTTAGCCATCTAGGGCTTTTCTTTCTTCTTCCTCCTCCTCAAGAAACAGCTCAAGGAGCACCATTGTAGTCCTCGATATTTCGGGTAATACAACAATGCAGGAGTAGGAGCTTTACCTCATCTAGAGGGCTTCGAACCTGGGTAAACACCGTGTGTTCTTGTACAGTGCGTGGTTCAGATCACGCCCTCCCTCCTCCGGTTCCTCCTTCGTCCATCGGCCCCATCTTAAGCCATCCTATGGCATTTGCCATGACACCACCATGACAGTTGGTGCCCACCGTGGGCCAGCAGCGGCGCTGGCTGGAGTTTTCATCCGGACGGGAAGCATCCTCGTCACCGGAGAGCGCATCGTCTCCGGTTTTCTCTAGAGATTTGGCTCTCTGAGCTTCATCGACAACAACGCAGGCTGCTTCAACAACGCACCGCTTCCCTTCACAGGTCGTTTCATCAACTTCAGTATGCACGAGGTCTACGTCGCCACTGACACTCCTTGCAGGTATCCCGAGCAGGTGGTGGTGGCCGAAGATCCTCCCGCCGTTTGCACGGTTTGCCGCAGGTGGTGGTGACCGCTCATGGCGGCGATGCCGGCAAGGGCGCGGCAGAGAGCGCCGCACTACCAAGCAAGTCCGGCAGAACGACGAAGTTTTCGATGGAGAAGACGGAGAACATCGCTGCTCAAGCCGGCACGTCCGCTGTGCCGGCAAAGCCGACTCCGCTCCAGGCCGCCATCGAAAGGCTGACCTTGCCGGTAGCACCAAACGCCAACTCGGCCCAGCTGCAGGCTGAGCTGGAGTTGGAACGCCAGAAACTGCTGCAGGAAGTTGTCGACATGGCTCGCGCTCAGCAAGAGCTCGAGATTTCGCTCCGTGAGTATAACAAAGCTCATGGTCTCAATTCTACTGCAGTGCATAACCCTAGCCAAGTTGGAGAAGTGCGTAATCGTGGCAGAAACCTGAACGCAGAGATAGGTTGGGATGGCAGGGCAATACCCGTTGTGTCGGCAAGTTTTGCACCGGCACTAAAGCCGAAATATAGCACCTGTGTTCAGAACCTCAGGGCAGCCGAGGCTGCTGCAGAAGAGTTGCCGAATCTCACGGGAGAGGCGCTCTGATTGCAGCAGCTGCGTGTGGAGGCGTTGCTTCGCACGGCTAACAAGCAGAACGAGGCGTACATGAGGTTGCACGGCAAGCCCGGTGCATCCCAGATCATTCACTCGGCCGAGGGCACTGACGGCCGGGCCGACAAGCAAGCGTCTTCACCTGGTGGCAGACGATGGCAGACGAGACAAGAGTGTCAATTCAAGCCGAGACAAGCGGCTAGAGTGTTATGATCCGGCCTTGGTTGAGAAGCAAATGGTTAGGAGAGTTGATGACGGCCAAAGTGGTCTGCATCTCGGCAACAATCGCGAGACCCACAAGAGCGTCACTCGGCTAGTCACGGACGCCAACCTCGGGGTCCGGCACCCAATACTGCTGCAGGTCAGCTGGGTGCCGGGTGCAACCCCCTGTATCAAGGTGAAGATTACCGGCAAGACCGTTACGAGACGGATACTCGGCCATGGGAGATGAAGGCTATCTCAGGCGAGAACGTGACAATGTCGGCCCACTTGGAGCCCGAGTTGGAAACAGGAAAGTGTCGCCGCTAGATGCTCGACATCGGCTCGACATGATCTATCTGTCAAAACTTCTGGAAGAGCAAGGCCCTTCGGGACCGCGCTGTTTCGCTCACCGGATCATGAGAGAGACACCAACCCAGGGTTTCCAGCTACCCAGGGGTACGAGAACATATGACAGCAGCAGAAAGCCGGAAGATTGGTTGGAAGATTATGTCACTGCAGTGTATGTGGCAGGCGGCAATCGTAGATGGGCTGTACGTTATGTACCCCAGATGCTGGTAGGGGATCATCCTAAGGTCATGCTGAATCCTGGTGGTTATGTTCTGGTGGTCGACCCGACACTCATTGGGCCTGACATCAATGTCAAGTTTACTCGGGTTCTCATTGGTAATGGGAGCAGCATAAACATCATGCACCGAGACACGATGCTCAAGCTCGGCATTACTGATAACATGCTTGAGCCTAGCCGGACTACCTTTCATGGTATTGTGCCGAGAGTGTCTTGTGCCCCGGTAGGCAAGATCCGAGTTGATGTCTTATTCGGCACCAGGGAGAACTGTGGAACCGAGAACTTGGTGTTCGAGGTGGTGGACCTCAACAGTCCGTACCATGCGCTGCTCGGCAGACTGGCATTGGCCAAATTCATGGCAATTACTCACATTGGCTATCTGAAGATGAAGATGCCGGGACCAAATGGTACCATAACCATTACCGGAAACTACAAGCGCTCGATGGAGTGGGCAGCGGCAGGATCTGCTTTGGCCGAGTCACTGGTTATTGCTGGCGAGAAGAGGAAGCTGCAAGAAGTCGTCACATTGGCTCAGTCGGCACAGATTGGTCTGCCGGCTATGACCGACCCTCATGGAAGCGTGGCTTTCCAGGCAGCCAAGGAGACGAAGAAGGTCTCGCTCAACAGTGAGTTCCCGGAGCGCACCGTCATCATTGGTGCCGGCCTGAATGAGAAATAGGAAGGCGAGCTCACCGGCTTCCTCCGTGAGAATCGGGACATCTTTGCATGGTCAGATCAAGACTTGCTGGGTGTGCCGAGGGAGTTGGTTGAGCACTCATTGCTTGTCAGGCCAGACGCAAGACCAGTGAAGCAACCCCTTCGACGCTTCACCGATGACAGAAGGAAGATAATCTCGGAAGAAATATCCTGGCTCCATCATGGAAGTGTTGCATCCAGACTGGTTGGCTAACCCGGTCATGGTCGAGAAGAAGAAAGATGACCCAACTGCTACCAAGGTGTGGCGCATGTGTATCGACTACACTAGCCTGAATAAGGCATGCCCTAATGATCCTTTTCCGTTACCTCGGATCGATCAAGTGATCGACTCCACTGTCGGGTGTGAGTTGTTGTCTTTTGTAGACGCGTACTCTAGTTTTCACCAGATAACACTGAACCCTAATGATCAAATAAAGACATCCTTTATCACCCCGTTCGGGGCTTATTGCTATCGCACTATGCCATTTGGTTTGAGAAATGCAGGGGCTACTTATCAAAGGTGCATGCAGAAATGCTTGCATGATCAACTCGGCAAAAACGTGCAGGTATATGTCGACGATGTCGTCATAAAAACCAAAGAAAGCGTCACGCTGCTGGATGATATCCGGGAGATATTTGCAAGCTTAAAGAGATTCTGAATGAAGCTAAACCTGGCCAAGTGCATATTCGGTGTGCCGGCAGGAAAGCTACTCGGATTCCTGGTGTCAAGCCGAGGTATAGAAATGAACATGTGAAAATTGCCGCCATAGAAAGAATGAAACTGCCAAAATGTCTCAAAGACGTGTAGAAATTCACTGGATGCTTAGCATCGCTAAGTCGCTTCGTTAGTCGGCTGGTTTAAAAGGCTATGCCCTTATACCAGCTGATGAAGAAAACCGACAAGTTTGTGTGGACGCAACAGGCAGAGGTAGCTTTTAAAGAACTGAAGAAGATGATCGCTACGACGCCGATATTAGCCTCGCCAATGGCGCAAGAACCGATGTTTTTATATATAGCAGCAACAAACTGAGTCGTCAGCACCGTCATAGTGGTGGAGAGAGATGAAGACGGTAAGTCGGTACAGAGGCCGGTATATTACCTGAGTGAGGTGTTATCTTCATCGAAACAGAATTATCCTCACTACCAGAAGATGGCATACGACGTTTAGATGGCGGCAAAGAAGCTGAAGCATTGTTTTGACGCACACCAGATCAGGGTCATATGTGAGGTACCCATCTCAGAAATCATGAGCAATAAAGATGCAAGCGGCCGGATAGCTAAGTGGCCTATTGAGTTAGCACCCTACATGCTGCAATATGACAGACGAGATGCTGTGAAGTCTCAGGCGCTGGCGGATTTCTTGGTGGATTGGGCCGAGATGGAATATGAACCACCACCACCACCACCTGAAACTAGCTATTGGAAGATGCATTTTGACGGATCCAAATGAAAAGTGGGATTGGTGCCGGCATAGTTCTCACATCGCCCAAACGCGATCAGTTAAAGTATGTATTGCAAATTCATTTTGCAGCGTCCAACAACGTCACCGAGTATGAGGCACTTGTTCACGGACTGAAGATGGCAAAAGAGATCAGTGTTCGCAGGATCCAGTGCTTCGGCGATTCTGATTTGGTGGTCCAACAAGCCTCTGGCAATGGGGATGCATTGGATGCCAATATGGCGCTATATCGATTTCTTGTGCAGAAGATTAGTGGCCACTTTGAAGGGTGCGAGTTTCACCATATACCGCGGGCGGAGAACGAGGCAGCCGACACTCTGTCGAAGCTCGGATCAACACGACAGGCCATCCCGGCCGGTGTTGCATTGGAACATCTATGCAAGCCATCAATCAAGCCGTCACCAGAATCGGAGTCAATATTTATTACAGCAAGCTCAGAAGCTGACGTCACTCCAATGGACATTGACAGTGGCAGCGTTTCCGGTAACCCAGGGACTGAGCGCCCTAACATGGCTGAGGCAATGGCGGTTGAACCAACGGAGATCGACGAACCAGTTTTTGTGACTCATCCTATGCCGGCTTGGGCGCAACCAATAATGTCCTACCTCAAGGATGGGAATCTGTCGGAAGAGGAAGTGTCGGCAAGGCAAATTCAGAGAAGAGCAAAGGCATACACCATTATCAATGGCGAGCTATACAAGAGAAGTGTCACTAACGTATTGCAACGCTGCGTTGAGCCAGAAGAAGGACAAGAAATACTCTGGGATATTCAATAGGGGGAGTGTGGTCATCAAGCGTCCTCAAGAACATTGGTGGCCAAGGCATTCCGGCACGGTTTCTACTGGCCGAGTGCGCTACAAGAGGCGGATGATATGGTCAGGAAATGCAACGGTTGCCAGAGGTATGCCAGTAAGATTCATATGCCAGCATCTGAGCTCAAGACCATCCCAATCACTTGGCCGTTTGCTGTTGGTGTTTGGATATGGTGGGACCCTTCAAGCGAGCGCGAGGAGGCATGACGCATATCTTGGTCATGGTTGACAAGTTCACCAAATGGATCGAAGTGAAGCCGATACGGAAGTGTGACGGCAAGACCACGGTGTCATTTTTGAAAGATATTATCTTGAGAACTGTTACCCGCACAGCATCATCACGGATAATGGAACAAACTTCGCAGAGGGGCCTTTTGCGCGATTTTGTGCGGAAAAGAAAATCCGGTTGGATATCGCCTCAGTGGCATATCCTCAGTCCAACGGACAAGTTGAGAGAGCAAACGACATGGTTTTAGCCGGCATAAAACCTCGGCTAATTGAGCCACTGGAACGCACTCCAGAATGCTGGCTAGATGAACTCCCAGCCATGCTATGGAGTCTCAGGACAACTCCAAATCATTCCACGGGTTATACGCCATTTTTCCTCGTATACGGGGCAGAATGAAGCGACCGCCCCCGTATACGGGTTCGATCTCTGTGCTTTAGTGCTGGTCCCTGGATCGACTCACTAGCACACACAGTTTCAAGATGTAATATCATAGAACAAAAGTCTCAATATTACAACGAATCATCCAGAATTTTAAAAGGTAATTACAACTCGCATAACCTCACGGGTTAGCTGGAAATAAAACAACTGTTTACCAGCGGAAAACGAAAGATACAAGGGCACATCAACACCACGGTGAGAGCGTGTTGGAATGTAAGCCCGTAACCCAAATAAGCAGAACGTATATCTTACTCGTCGTCGGAGCTTCCTGCATCATTAAACGATGCAGCCACTAGGGTCAATACATTGAATGTATTGGCAAGATTCACTAGGAGTTATATCAGAGCCTACCAAGTATATGCATAATGTGGCAAAGTGGAGTTAAAGGCTATTTGCATAAAAGCTTAGTTATTGAATCCTATCTTTTAATCAAATAGAATTTTTATCACTATTGGACACGGGGTAGACACACCCATGCTCCTATTAACCTAGAGCACATTGAAGTGGATTCCTCAAGTGCTCCTACCCTGTTCAACCATTCATTTTATTTAAGAAATTGGAATGAGTGAGACTTTCCTTACAGCTCCACATCTAGTCGCTCAAATTGTCCGTTGTCGGGGACACGGCTAAGTACTTAGTTTTGACGCTCTCGAGAGTTTGTACACATTTCCCACAAGAAACCGACGTGTTAATCCCTTGCTGTCCTCTGGGTAGAGTAGCAACGGCCTCGATTACGAGATTTTCAGAGGTAATTCCCTAAACCACGAGAGAATCACGCTCCCCCTACACGGCTACGTCAGTACAATTCCTCAGCTCTAGGTTCATACAACTTACTCTTGTCTCGCCAGAGCCCATATAGCATTGTGGTTGTACTAGAAGCTTCTAAATAGGAAACTAGTCCAGTCTCGGTTACCCCAGGTGGCATTCCACATTTGCAACGTAGGCGCTTCCCGAATCCACGGGAGAGACATCCATGGACGATCTAATAGGGGAAAGGTGCCCGATCTTTCGATTAGACGGTAGCTATCGATTTTTGGGTGGATGTCGACGTTGACAAACCGGCTACAAACGTGCGAGACGTTGCGCCTTAGCGATCGCTACACCAACTTCCGAGGTTATTGACCACGTCGGAGCTAGATCAACCTGATCACGAAGGATCAATCCCTGCATGCAACCGAAGAACAAGCAAGAATTATAGATGCAATCAAGAAATTGCGAATAAAGGTGAAGCTTTATTGATGGGATTCTGCAAGCGCGTAGTACAGAAGGTCGATTTGACACTTGTGCCTATGGCGAAGAGTAGCGAATAGCTAAGTCTCAAACTAAACAAAATCCGAGTCTAAACGAAGACCTAATGGGGGTATATATGAAGGACTGGAGGGGTATGCGGCCAGCCTTTGGAAAGGAGGCCGAAACCCACTCTAGGTTGGTTTCCTTCACCTATACGAACTCCAAAAGTTCAGCCCATGTATGTGGACGAAAATTACATGGGCCTAGCCCAAACTTAAAAGGTGACGCAGCACCATATAATTATGTGGACGAAAATATGAAGGGAAAAGCTCTATATTTCGCCCACGTCTTCATCTCTCATTATGGTGGTTTCAACGTTCTGAAATCTCCCGTTGCGGCCCCATCGTCAGTCCTCACACCCTTGCTGCCTTCATCTCCATGCGTGATCATGCTCCAATGCTTGTCCCTCTCATCCATGCTAGGTCCATCATTCCTAAGTGTGACAAACACATCTGATTTAGGCAGCATCATATTCTCATGTATGTGAAGAATCGTTCCAAGAAACGAAAGTACCTGATAATTAAGTTGGCGTGCGCGAGCTCTTGTGATAGGTCCTTGTAATGTGACTGTAGGTGCTGCGGGTGTATCAACATGTGGGATGTCCTCATCATCCTCCCATTCTTGAAATGAAGTCGTCCCCGATGCAATGTCATCTTCTTCTCCCAAATATGGCTTCAAATCTGTAATGTTAAATGTCGGACTTACCGTACCAAAATCTGCAGGAAGCTCAAGTTTATATGCATTATCATTAATTCGTTCTAACACCTTAAAAGGACTAGCAGCCCGTGGCATCAATTTTGATTTGCGCAAATCAGGAAAACGATCTTTGCGCAAGTGCAACCAAACGAGATCGCCAACATCAAACACAACATGCTTTCGGCCCTTATCTCCAACAGTTTTAAACTTAGCATTCATGTGTTCTATATTTTCCTTAGTAGTAGCATGCAACCTCAAGATTAATTCAGCACGTTGTGAAGCGTCTAAATTATTTTGCACCGAAGATGGTAAAGGCAATAAATCAATAGGTGCACGAGGAACAAAACCATACACAACCTCAAAAGGGCACATCTTAGTGGTAGAATGCAGCGAACGATTATAAGCAAATTCAATATGAGGTAAACATTCTTCCTACAATCTTAAATTCTTCTTTAAAACAGCCCTCAACATAGTAGACAATGTTTTATTGACCGCTTCGGTTTGTCCATCAGTTTGGGGATGACATGTAGTACTAAACATCAATTTAGTCCCCAACTTAGCCCATAAACATCTCCAGAAGTGACTAAGAAACTTGGTATCACGATCTGAAATAATAGTATTTGGAACGCCATGCAAACGAACAATTTCACGAAAGAACAAATCAGCAACATGTGCAGCATCATCACTCTTGTGACAAGGAATAAAATGTGCCATCTTGGAAAATCTATCCACAACGACAAAAATACTATCCCTCCCCTTCTGTGTACGAGGCAAGCCTAAAACAATGTCCATCGAAATATCCTCCCAAGGAACACTAGGAACAGGAAGAGGCATATATAAACCATGTGGATTAAGGCGTGACTTAGCTTTTTGACATGTCGTGCAGCGAGCAACGAATCTCTCCACATCCCTACGCATCCGCGGCCAAAAGAAATGTGTAGCAAGTATATCCTCCGTTTTCTTCACACCAAAGTGACCCATTAAACCTCCTCCATGTGCCTCCTGCAACAACAAAAGACGAACGGAACTATCCGGAATACATAGTTTGTTAGCACGGAACACAAATCCATCATTCGTTACTGTACCCACGATACTACCATAGTCTAGCATTCAACTACAATCGCTGGCAATTTTGGTAGCAAGGTAATGACGAGGGTAAACTAGACTACCTGGGGTTTATAGTTAGCATAGAAGTACGAGTAATATTCCTGATGCATCTAATAAAACATCTAGTGCATAGTAAAAATATTTAGGAGAATGATCAAAGTGAACTTGCCTTGTCCAAGGTTGTGATAGTTCTCGCACTCTTCGCAACAACAAGGAATACACTCCACAAAATCTAAAATAAAAGAAACATGCACACAATAAACACAACATTCAATGCAAAAAATCATGCCCTGACGCATATACTATGTTAATGCACAATTGGTTACTTTTAATGTAACAAGTTTTGTTTCTATTTTGAAAAGTTTTTCAAATGATTTGGACAGATTATACAATACCAAAGAGGTAATTAATATGCATGAAACAAGGATAGGGTTTAAATTAAAAGATTGTGTGGTTTTTGCAACATAGAACAAGATTCAAACTTTTATGCCATTATTATTCACAAAATAATTTCTCTTCTGGTCCTAATGGACAGAGAACAAGTTTAAATAATTTTATAGCAAGCTAACATGCCCGAAACTATTTTGAAACAATTCATTTGAAATTTAAACCCTATTCAACCAATCTGTAAATTGCTTCTGACTAAGTTGTTCAAAACTTAAATTAGACAGTGCCAAAATATTCTACAAGTTGTGACGATTCCAGAAAGGTGCGGAACACAAAATTTGGACAAACGGTTTGAAAGATATGAAGCTTTGAAGTTGTAGGGTCTTTTCTGCAAAATGTGCAATTTTAATTTCGGCCGAAAATTAACCTAAATAATGCTCTGCCACGTGGAAAGACGTGGTTGGTCCGTACCGTGGGCGGCGCGGGCTCACCGGAATTGAAGAAGGCGGCGGCGGCGGCGGAGATGGGGCTCGGGCGGACGTGGCCGGCGGCGTGGGGCGGCTCGGCGGAGGACGGCGGCGGCGGAGCTCGCGGGCGGCGCGGGGACGGCACGGGCTCATGGCGCGGCGCGGAAGGCAGCGCGGGCGTGGGGCGGACGGCGCGGGCGTGCGAGCGGCGCGGGGACGGCACAGGCTCGCGGCGCGGGGCGGATGGACGGAGCGGCTCGGGCGGATGGTGGCCGGCGGACGGCGGTCGGCCACGGGCGGCGGACGACGGTGAAGCTGTGGCAACCAAAAACAAAAAGAAGCGCGTCACGAGGTGTGGAAAGAAGAGAGGAGTGCGGAGAGGAGGTCGGCAACGCGCGGGTTTCACCGAAGCGGCGGCGGCGGTGCGAAAACGATGGCGGCCGAAAGAAACTCTGGCGAGAAATTGGTGGCCAACTGGCGCGCAATCGAGCGGGGAAACTGGGGGAAAAGAGAGAGGAGAACGTGAGCTTCAAACCGACGCGCTCGGTTTCGAAGGTGGGGCTGCGTGCGCAGAGAAGGCGGAGGCGGAGTCGTGCGCGGCGCGGTTCGGACGTGGCCGGAGAAAACGGGTGGACGGTTGGAGAAGAAGGAGGGCGTGGGGCCCACTGTCAGTGGCACAACGGTTCGGGCACGGGGCTGGGCCGGTTCGGTCCGGTTTTCTCCGGTTTTTCCTTTTCTTTTATCTATTTTCTGTTTTTGAACCTCAAAATTGACTCGTAGCTCCAAATCACTCAAAGTAAAATGCAACAAAATTTGTAAAATCATATTTTCATATGATCTAAATTTTGGAACAAGAATTTGTCAAAATAAAATATTTAAAAATACATTTGCCTATAAAATGGCTTTTAGGGTCCTTGGGTTATCAAAATAAATTATTTTTCAAAATAGTTTCAAAAGTCAACTTATGGGATAGCTTTATATATGCATTAAATCCCTTTTTGTACCAATAACCTCATGGGTTAAAATGCAAATACTCAAAAGTAAGAATCAAAGCCCAAATTCAAATAAAAGCAATTTTTGAACAGGGATTCTCAGGGTGAATTTTAGGGTTTTCAAATGTGATTAAATGCAAAGGTGACATGATGCTCATAATATGCAATGCATATGAAGGGGTTTGAAAATTGGGATGTTACACGGAAGTTGTCTTACCAGCCGACATTGAACATGAGTCTCCGCGAATGACCATGTATACGGAGGCCGAGGTAAAAGAAGCCCGAGAAAATGATGTCGATCTGCTCGAAGAAGCACGGGAATTGCTTTATCTCGGTCAGCGATCTATCAACAACACCTTAGGCGTTATCACAGCCGGAAGGTAAATCCGCGGGTGTTCCGGGAAGGAGATCTCGTGCTTCGGCTTGTGCAGCGCACAACAGGCATGCATAAATTGTCGCCCCCATGGGAAGGACCCGTCATTGTGAGCAAAGCGCCGCACAATGATTCCTACTATCTTATAGATGCGCAGGATCGCAACGCGAACAGGATGGACTGGTCTGGCAAGGAAACCAAGAGGCCATGCAATGTAGCTTTGCTTCGTCCGTTCTATACCTGAGAGATGAGTATTTGTATCGTTTTTTCCTTATATTGAATATTTTTGTCAATGAATTATCCGCCGGGTTCTTAAAAGGAACTCGGGAATTTCCATGCTATATGAGTGTTGTATTACATTTATCTATTTCTATGCCGGCATGGCTTGATTGTATAATTTATGTTGGTTTAGTAGTGTGTCGGTACTGAAAACTCCCTCTATGACTTAGCTATTGTCCGCAACTCGGTTTCATGGCAAGCTAGAGTACGGAAACAAACAAAAGAGCGAGCCGAGATTCGCATTATTTTACCTAACCCAACATTCCTTTCCTATACCGGGCGTTTCCAGGGGAGTTTTTTGAGTTTAATATTTTTTGAAATGTCTATTCTATGACTTCGTGATTCATACGTCGAACGCCGACAAGGCAGACAAAGAACCGAGGCCATACAATTTCACCAACAGAAAAAATAAAGTCGGGGACTCGGTTGGAAACTCGATAACTAAAGGCATAAGCCAATTAAAAATATTGTGCATCACAACTAAAAGTACTTCAAAGTATTTACATCTGCACCCGGCATCCCGGGGATCTAACAGTTTTAAACAGCTCTTGCCCACATCACTAGGTATAAATTCAGGCAGCAGGATCATTGGTGCCGGCACTCGAAGCATCTGTTGCGGCGAAAGGCGACTCGGCCACGATTTCTTCGTCCATCTCTTCTTCTTCCTCGCCCGCCTCCTCGTCTGCGTCAGATCTCGGACCCTCCACAAAGGTATGCACGTCGGCATACTGGATGAAGGAGTAGCCTCGTTCTTGACGCTTCACGATCAACGCCGGGTCCGAGAGGAAGGGAGAGCCGACGCGCATGGACTGCAACACGTCGAGGTTAATGCCGTCGTACCAAGAAAGTACGAACGACAGTGCCTCGTCGGTGCTGACACGAGCGGCCGACTCCCGCCACTTGCTTAGCCGGTCCTCCACTTCCAGGAGACGCTTGGCCAGCTCCGGGATAGCGCTAGGCGCTTGCTCTCCCGGCCAAAGAGCTCGGAAGGCGCAGATGCCGGCGTTGAGCATATCAATCCCAAAGGCCTTCAGAGGCTTGACGCGGGTCCAGATGCTCATGAGGTAGTCCTCCACATCGTACTCCGATGGCAGTTCCTTGGAGGCATCCCTCTTCCCGCGAGCTCTAAGCATGGCGGCTTGAGCAGCCTGAGTGGAATGCAGGAAGATTTCTGCCAAAGAAAAAGAAGATATAATAAATCCTGGCACATTGCTACTCTCGGCCAGATGATCAAAGGAAAAGATTCGGGTTAGGGCAACTTACTGGCTAGCAACCCGTCTATCTTGCCGAGATCCCGTGTGCACGCGCCTAGCAGATGTGCGCTCTCGGCCTTCTCCTCTTCAGCAACGGCGGCTCGGGTCTCGGTTTCGGCGAGAAGACCTTTGCATTTTTGCAGTTCGCCTTCTAGGCAGATCTTCTCATCGGCTTGCGCAGAGAGTGCCGAGGTAAGTTGAACTACCTCGGCCTTGTGCGCTTCGGCATGCGCTTTGACTTGCGCCCTTAGCCGGGCCACCTCATCTCGGTGCTTCTCCACCAGCTGAGTCTTCTCCCTATTTAGAAGACATGGATTACAAGAGTTCAAGACAGAAATGGATGCAATCCGAGATAAGGACTAAGTCATACCTTGCACTTCGGCGACGCGCTTCAAAAGCTCCGACACTTGTGCATCATTCCCGACTGTGTGCGAAGGCACATATCAGTTTTCATAGTACATAGATAGCTCAACATAGCTTTTATGTCAATGGAAGTATACTCACTCTTGTTCTACTGTTCAGCCACCAAAGCCTTGTGCTTCGCTGCCAACTTCCGGTGCGATGCGAGCAGAACTTTGAAGGTTGCGTTGCGCTTATTCATACAGCTCTGCAAGAAGGTGATCCACGGTTAGTTCTATAGCAATGGCAAGTCAGCAACTGTTAGCTTCAGGCCGCTTACTCCAAACCCGGCCTGAATCTCGGGGAATAGTGTTTGAAGTTTTTAAGCTTCAGGCTGGCTATTCTAAATCCCGCCTGAATCTCGGGGAATAGTGTTTGAAGTTTTTAAGCTTCAGGCCGGCTATTCTAAACCCGGCCTGAATCTCGGGGAATAGTGTTTGAAGTTTTTAAGCTTCAGGCCGATTATTCCGGCCTGAATCTTGGGGAATAGTGTTTGAAGTTTTAAAGCTTCAGGCCGACTATTGTAAACCCGGCCTGAATCTCGGGGAATAGTGTTTGATGTTTTTTGAACTAAGCTTCAGGCTGTCGATGCGGGGATAGAAGTAGTGGCGGAAGAGCCCCACCAACGGCATCACCCCCACGAATGCTTCGCAGATGAACTGGAAGGTGGCGAGGAGGAACAGGGACGTGGGGTGAAGCTGCGCCACCCGCAGCTGGTAGGACTCCATCAGTCAGGGGCCACACGTCGGTTGAGGGTGCAGCCCGGCAACCGACCTGGGGAAGCCTCATCCGGGAACAGGTGATGCTGGCCCACGCCGGGGGCTACTGTCGCACCAGTGGCACCCGGGGTACCACTGCTGCGCGACGCGTGGGCCCCGTCCCCGAGTTCCCGGGAAGGTTCCGTCCCGGGTAGCGGCTACGAGCAGCCCGGCAAGCTACCAGTCCGGAAGGGCTAGCGGGGCTTTGGGGAATATTCCCTCCTGGGCACCTCTCGGGAAGCCGCTTCCCAGGGGGAGGTTCCCGGGTGCGTTGGGCCCGGGCGCTTCCCGGGGAGCGACTTGCCGGGATAGGGGGTTCCCGGGCGTATGCTCCCACCTCAAGGGTGGGGCCCAGTGAGCAGATCAACAGCGCCACGCGGGCGCGCGACGGGCGTGGGGTGCGCGGCCCCACCAGGGCAAGGAGTAAGGCGCCCGGCTCATTAAATGAGCCGACAGGAGGGGCGTTACCCGTCCAAATCAAGTAAACAATGGCTATCCAATCCTACTCTAGGCTTTTTGACCCCTAGCGGCGGAGGTGGCGTCCATGAGTGACACCAGCTCACCGGGGGGAGTTGTATGCCTTCCCGCTCAACACTTGTAGCGCATGCACCGTGGCACCTGTGACATCCCCTTGAGTATAAAAGGAAGACCCCCGCCAGCGGTCAAAGGGTTGGAAGGTTCCACGTTCGCAAGGTTGGTTAGCTCAGGGTAGCAAGTAGCGTTCGCAAGGAAAGAGAGAGAGCCCTGGGACCTTCCTCTGGCAAGGTGTAAACACTTGATTCATAATTAATACTAGCTCAGACAAGCAGGACGTAGGGTTTTACACCTCCGGGTGGCCCGAACCTGGGTAAAAACGTGCGTGCATGTGTTCTTTGATTAGTGCGCACCCCGAGTACATCAGTTTGCCGGCCCCGCAAGGCCCATCGGCCACGCCGGCAATCGCCGGGGCGAACCCCGACGCCCCTGCCGAACCTAAAAGGGGGCCGTGACCGGGATCGTCCGGTCGGCGAAGAAGATCGAAAAGGAGTGGCGGGGCGATTGGTGCTGGGTCCGAGTGGAGGACCCCCAAGAGTTCATCCAGTCGCCCACGGAGCTGCCGCAACCCCAAAACGGCTGGCAGGACAGGTACCACCGCGACACCGACCTCCTCCTCATTGTGGAGAAGATCATGGCGCTGTGGCTAGCGGGGCTCACCGACGTGGACGTGGCACGCACCTTCGTCCACCGGTGTATAGCGCCGCTTCAACTGCGCTCCCAGCCCGCGTGGATGTACACGGGCCCCGGGGACAGGACACGCCTCCACTCGAATGGCGTGGACTTCGAGACCCTCAGGACGTGGGTGAGGGGAATCTCCGGTGAGACCTTCCAATCAACGGAGTTCTCGCCAGGGGTTTTCTCTCTTCACGCCGGCGTTGCGGCGCTCACCGACATCGTCGGCGCCTTCCCGCCCTGCAACGAGTGGGGGTTGATGGACGAGAAGAGCGGGGGCGGATCCGAGCCCAGCTGGCCCTCCCTCCAGTCGCTGGATGACGAGGCAGGCCAGGCGGCTGCGTCCCCGGAAGTTGTCCCCGTGGACGACGACGACGAAGACAGCGACAGCGCGCCCCTGATCGTGAGGAGATCAAGGACGTTTGCAGCGGCCGCAGCTATTTCCTCGACGGCGACGCCCGCCCCAGCAACGGCCACCAACCTTGCGGCGGCGGCCGCTTCAGGGGCGCTCGTGGGTACCTCGGCGGCGTCCGCGGCCACAAGGGTCGCCGGTGCCTCGGCGGCGGCCTCCGCCTCAGCAGAAGCGGCCAGCACCGTGGCGGTAGCCGCTCCCGGGGGGCCTGTCGCTACCCCGGTAGCGTCCGCGCCCGCAGGGGTCGTTGGAGCCTCGGCAACGATTTTCGCCCCAGCAGCGGCAACCTCCCCAGGATTGGCTCCCGGCACCGAGGCGGCATCGCCGTCGACACCCGCGACACTCCGGGTCATGACGACCCCGCGGGCGCCTACGGCGCCGCCTGCTCGGGGGGTCTTCCGGGGCTTCGCGCTCCGGCGCAACCCCCCGAAGTCTAACTCGCCGGCGGGTTCCAGCAAGAGGGCGAGGAGCGATTCCCCACCCGACACGCCAAGCAAGAGGGCACGCGTAGATGCCAGCGGCGTCGCCGACCTCTCCGCCGCGGGGGTCAGCAGCGACGCGATCGCGCCCGATGACGGCCCAGCCTCCAGGGAGGCGGGGCCGGCAACTGGTACGTCCTCTTCACTTCTCTTCAGTTGCATTTTTTCAGTTGTTAGTAAGTCTCATGAACGTACCTCTTTCTGTAGTGAGCGGCAGCTCGCCCACGGCAAGCCTCTCGGAGGCTCCCGCCGGCGCAGGCGAGGCAGGAGAAGGCCCCCCCGCAAGCCCGCCAGCCACGCAAGGTAACCACCTTGGTCACCCTTGTCCGTTTCCAACAACTCTATTACTCGCCGATCCTCATATTTCTCATCGCTGCAAGCACAAGTGCGCCCGCACCAGGAATGGGCGCGACCGTGGTTGATCTTGACCCGGTCGCCGAAATCACGTGGGCAGAGGAGGAGCCGGAACTGGCTCTCACATCAAGCCCCGCCGCGCCAGAGACAGTGGTAGCGATGGACACCGCCGCCACTGAGACGGCGCTGGGCGACGCGCCCGCAGCCGCGGACGCAACTGGCGCGGGCTCACCTGCCGCCCCGCAGGAGACAGCCCCCACTGGGAGCAGGGAGGCTTCCCCAGCCCCAGGGTCCCCGGGCGCAGGCGGGCGACCCCTCGCACAGCCCTACGTCAGCAGCGGGGGCCTCATTGTCCTCGGCTGCTCTCCCCGGTACCGACCTCGGCACCCTCACCGGGATTGCTTGGAATCCCATCACCTGGGACCCAAGCATCTTCGAGCGGGGGCATCGGTTCCTGGACGCCGTCAGGGACCAACAACAAGTTTTCGTCACCTCATTCAACGAGGTGATGGAGCACCTTGCTGTCGCCAAGAACCAACTCGGCGAGGTGCGGGAAGTCGTGGAGAGGGAGCGGCAAGAGCTCTCCCGGCTGCGCGAGGAGACGCGCCTCGCCAAGGAGGAGGCGCGCCTCGCTCGACAAGCCTTGGAGGACGCCAGGGAGCCAGTGGTCCCGGAAGCCGAGCTCCACCGGCAGCTGGAGGCCCAGCGCACGAAGCTTTAGGGGGAGCTGGACTCGATGGCGGCAACCCTCGAGGCGACCAGGAAGGAGCATGCCGAGGTTGTCGCGACGGCCCAGAGCCGGCTAGACGAGAAGAGTGACCTGATCGCCAACTACCGCGGCGAGATTCAGGGCCTTCGCATCGTGCTGGAGGTGCAAGTCAAAGCCACCGAAGACGCGGTGGGAGCGGCGGCCTGGCACGAGCTCCAACTTGGCTCCGCCAAGGATAGAGCGGACAGGCTTGAGACCGAACTGGCTGCCGTCCGGGAGGAGCTCGCTAAAGCCGGCAAGGAGATCATGGTGAAGACCGCGGAGCTCGCGGCGATGGAGGACAACGTCCGCAAAGCCAAAAAGGCCGCGCACGACACTCGACTCCATCACGGCACGCTGATCGGGCAGCGGCAGATAGAAACAGAGAAGCTGCTGAAGATCGCCCAAGCGCTGCGCGATCTGCTGCCCAAGTTCGAGCTGCAGCTGCGGCGGTGGACGGCACGGACGTCTCCACCCTGATCCCCTTCTTCTCCGACTTGGTGGGGAAGCTTGGGGCGCTTGACGTCTGGATCGCCTAGTACGGTGCTAACGAGGTCGCCAACTGCGCCCGGGAGGTTGCCGGGACAATCCTCCCGCGGATTCATTTCCGGGATCCGGAGTTTCCCTTCAAGTCCCTGCTGGACGCTTGGTCCGACAGCGAGGACGAGCCCACGCACACCCAAGCAGTGCGCGAGTTCGTCGACGAGGTGATCGAGCGGATGCAGATGAAACCGGAGCCCGATCTGCCTGCTGACCCCCCGGCCGAAGACGCCGGCAACTAGCAGCCCCCAGCCGTCCTTGCTGCTTTACAATGTATCTTCTTTTGTCTGTTTCTCCCTGCAAGTGGCGCTTACTGCCGTTTGAACAATTATTCTCGGATTAGCCCATGTAATCGTTCGACTCTTAGTCAATCAAGTTCTTTAACATGTTCATTCTCTAGTTCTTTGTTCCCGGTGCGGCCTCGCGGGGCGGCCCTACTAGCCTTTGCACATTTTGCCTTGTGTTGCAGGGGACTTGCGCGCCTCACCCTTGACCAGACCAGGGACCCGGGACGAACCCGCGGTGCCGACCTGGGGTCAAGCGTTAACGGGGAGCCACTCCACTTGCGGGGTAGCTACTCCAAGCCGTGCCCTTCCGGGACAGACCCGGGAAGCCACACGGGGAGCGCACTCCCCCCGCAAGCGTCCTTCTAACACCCCGGCTACGCGCAGGATCTGGGGCCACACCCAGCGAGACAGTGCTCGATTTCGTTCAGTTCTTAGCAAGTTCAACGTTCATGTTCAAGCACTTAGCTTTTTCGTTCAGTCCGATGCCTCGTGACGCTTGTCGAAAAAGTGCACCTGGAGCACTGCCTTGATAGGGACCCACCCGCGGGTACCTGTTCAAGGAAATCTGTTTCTGAGGTATGCGGCAGGTACGCCGAGGCAGGATCGCCGGCGGCGGCAAGCGCTGAGGACGGTGCTACCACCGCACTCATGCAGCAACCCTTGCCTTCGGGGGGCGTGAACCTTGGCCTAGGAGGACTCCGCGCCGGGAGCTGCCGCAAGACGGCTATAACGTCCTCGCCGCCACCTGCAACCCACCTGGAGCGGCAGGCATGGGTGGCGAGGAAGTTATATCCTCCCGGCGACAGCCCCCGCGTCAGGGGAGACCTGGTTTTTCTGGGGAGTTCGTCACGAGGGGTGTAACAACCCTCGCTGCCCGGGAGCAAAACTGCTTGAGGGCCGTGGCAGGAACGCGATGATGGGCCGGAACGGGCGGCGTGCATCGGAACCGGCGCCATCACAGCGTCCTCGCAACGACCCGCGCCTGAAAAATGAGGCTCTCTCAAGGGGAATGCGGCCGGGACACTATGATAGTGCACCCGTCGGTGCAAGGCACGGATGGCATGCACTACCATAGTGTCTCCACGGCAGCCCCTGCTCCTTGCGGAGGTGTCTTATGGAGGGGTGCGGCAAGAGCACGGCGGCAATGCACCCCGTCGGCGCCGGACGTTGATGGGATGCACCACCACAGTGCCTCCGTGGCAGCCCTCGCCCAGGAGCCACCTGCTTGAGGAGGCGCGGCAGGAGCACGGCGGCAGTGCACCCGTCGGCGCACAATGCTGATGGCATGCACTTCCACCGTGCCTCTGCGCCGCCCCTCGGGGTGGGCTCGATGGGGTGATGTGGCAAGGGCGCGATGGCAATGCACCCGTCGGCGCTAAGCGCTGATGGCATGCACCACCGCGGCACCGCCTGCCTTAACAGCCCCTCACTCGGCTTCGCTCTGAGCCGTTCCATGGCTGGGGCGCGCCTTCTATAGGCGCGGGGGAGGGACTTGCAACCGCGTGCGACGGATCCGCGCGGCACCCGTGGCATCCCTCCCTTGAAACGCGGTACAGTCTCCGCCACCACGCATGCCAAGCTGCTGTGGTACCCGTGGCGGCGCCCTCCAGAGTCAGAAGCCTTGGAGTGCAGTGAGTCCCTTATGTTGCGGTCGTCCCGCACCACAAGGCACCGCTACATGCCGCGACCCGTGGGCAGCCCACGGGTATTACAGTGCACAAGATTCCATCTTTCCCTGTAGGTTAGATTCTTACCAGGCCCGAGGTGCTGCAAAAAACTTTCGAAATTCACGAAAGTACACAAAGCTACACGGAAAGACTCCTCTTGCCTCCCAGCCCCCGGGCACAAAGGGGTCGATGCCAAACTTGGATGTGAGCATTTCATTTCCCAGGCGAAGCGACTGCGCGGTGCACCTTGCGGGGAGCCCGGCAACTACACGTCCCGTGATGCACGTTTCGGGAAGCCCGCCAACTGCATGTCCCGTGATGCACGTTGCGGGAAGCCCGGCAACTGCATGTCCCGTGCCGGGACGATCCGGCAACGGGTTTATGTTTTCGAGGCTCCAGCGGCCCCCTGCTCGCAACCAAGTATGGAAAGACACTTTTGTGCACTTAAAGCAGGAGACAGGAGAAGGAAAAACATGCGAATAAGCAAGGCGAATTCAAAGCTCAGGAACTAAACACTTATCTTTATTCACAATAACTAGTGGTTTACACACGGGGGCTGCCCCGTTACACTAGTTCGAGAGGTATGCATCGGCGACATCACCTGAGGGTCGGGCTCCGCTGCTTCACGGGTAGAACTTGTGCAAGTGCTCAATATTGCAACTGTTGGGCACCGGCAAGCCGTCTTCGGTTTCCAACCGGACAGCCCCCGGCCTAGTCACCTGCACTACCCGGAAGGGGCCCTCCCATTTCGGAGTCAACCTGTTCCCGGCCTTCGTTCCTTGTATCCGGCACAGGACAAGGTCTCTGTTCTCGAGCCCCCAGGGACGGACTCGCCTGTCGTGATAACGACAGAGTTCCTGCTGGTAGCGCGCGGCTCGCACAGCAGCCCGGCATCGAAGCTCTTTGATGAAGTTTAGATCGTCGACCCTTTGCTCGTGTTGGCTGGTGTTGCCGTACACGCGCACCCGTGGAGATCCTTGCTTGAGCTCGACGGGCAGCACCACTTCTGCCCCGTAGACAAGGGCGAAAGGAGTTTCGCCCATTGCCCGACTAGGTGTGGTCCTGATCGACCACAGCATGGGCTGGAGTTCTTCGACCCAGTGTTTCCCGTGGCCTTTGAGCTTGTCAAAGGTTCTCGTCTTGAGCCCCCGCAGCACTCCTGCGTTGGCTCGCTTCGCTTGCCCGTTACTCCTCGGATGAGCGACGGACGCGAAGTGCAACTTAGTGCCCATGCCTTCGCAATAGGCCTGGAACATTGCACTTGTGAACTGCGTGCCCTTATCGGTGATAATGTCGTTAGGCACACCAAATCGGCACACAATGCTTTTGAAGAACTTGATGGCCGCTTTGGCAGTCACCTTCTGCACTACTTCCACCTCTATCCACTTGGAGAACTTGTCGATGGCCACGAACAAATATTCGTATCCGCCAACCGCTCTCGGTAGCTTGCCGACGATGTCGAGCCCCAGACCGCGAACGGCCACGAGGATGGGATGACATGTAGGGCCTGCGCTGGCTGGTTGCTCTTCTTCGAATGGAACTGGCATGCTTCGCACGTCCTCACCAGCCGCTCCGCGTCGGCAAGGGCCGTGGGCCAGTAGAAGCAGTGTTGAAACGCCTTGCCGGCTAAAACCCGGGAGGCCACATGGTGTGAACATGTGCCTCGATGTATCTCCTCCAACAGTGCGCGCCCTTCGTCTTGCAGCACGCACATGAGCTTGACCCCGTTCGCACGCCTGCGGTAGAGGTTTCCATCCACCACAGTGTACATCTTGGCTTGCCGTGCTACTCGTTCCGCGGCAACGTCATCTTCCGGGAGAGCCTCCCCTCTCAAGTTGTGGGCGATCTCTTCCGCGCAGGGAGGGATCTCCCTGCCAATGCATGCCGCTATGTCGGCGGCATGGACCCCTGCTGCTGCAGGGGTTCCTTCGGGTGCCGTAGGGGCGTCTCCAGCAGCCGGCTTGGGGGTCGACTGAAGGAGCCGCTTGCTTCTGACAGAACACCCCCGCCGGAGGCTTCCGGCGCTCTCCTGCCATCTTGGCTAGATCGTCAGCGGCGAAGTTGTCCTTCCGCTTGACGTGCTCGAAACGCAAACCCTTGAACTTACGTTCAAGCTTGCGGACTTCTTCCACGTACGGAGCCATCTGCGGGCAGTCGTAGTCCTTGTTCACCTGGTTGATCACGAGCTGGGAATCGCCACGAACAACTAGGCGCTTGATGTCGAGGGCGACCGCCGCCCGCAACCCGGCGAGCAAGCCCTCGTGCTCCACCGTGTTGTTGGTGGAGTTCGCGAAGTCGAGCTGGACAATGAACCTCAACTGGTCACCTGTCGGTGACTCGATTATGACCCCGGCGCCTGCTCCTTGGAGACTGAACGACCGTCGAAGTAGAGGACCCAGTGGTCCTCGTCCAGCTTGTCGGGCAGGTTGGTCTCCGGTTCATTCTCTTCCACGCCTATAGAGGTCCATTCCGCGACGAAGTCTGCCAAGGCCGTACTCTTGATGCTTTTGGAGTTGGCGAAGTGGAGGTCGAACTTCGACAACTCCATCCTCCATTCGGCCACCCTCCCGGTGGCTTCACGGTTGGTGAGGGCTCGCTCGAGGCAGAACCCCGACACTACCGTGACGCGGTACGCCTGGAAGTAGTGACGCAGCTTGCGGGACGCAAGGAGAATCCCCAGAAGGAGCTTTTGTATTTACGGGTATCTTGTTCGCGCGTCGCGCAGCACCGTACTGACGAAGTACACCGGGTGCTGCACCAACCGCTTCCGCGATGCTGAGGCTGCCGGTTAGGGGGTGGTCCCAGGGTCCGAGGCGGTTGCCGGGAGCCGCTCAGCCCCCTGCCCCGCAGCCTCAGTCCCCGGGACATCTTCCTCCCTCTCGGCAACCCGCACCGAGCTGACCACCTGGTCAGTCGCTGCTAGGTAGAGTAGCAGCGGCTCGCCCGGCTTGGGGGCGACGAGGACGGGCGGCGATCTCAGGTACTGTTTGAGTTCCCGGAACGCCGCCTCGGCCTCGGGAGTCCAGTCAACCGGACCCTTCTTCTACATCACCTTGAAGAAAGGCAGGACACGTTCGCCCAGCCTGGAGATGAAACGTCCCAGCGCGGCACCACAGCCGTTGAGGCGCTGGACATCCTTCACCTTGCGGGGGGCCTCCATCTTCTCGATGGCTTCTATCCTGCTCGGGTTGGCCTGTATCCCCCTGTGTGAGACCAAGAAACCCAGAAGCTGCCCGGAGTTGACACCGAAGGTGCACTTCTCGGGGTTTAGCTTCAGCTTGATCCTGCGGAGGTTGTCAAACGTCTCTCGCAGGTCATCAATCAGCGAGTCCCCACGCTTCGATTTGATGATGATGTCGTCCATGTAGGCCTCCGCGTTCCGGCCTAGCTGGGGCCCCAAACATTCGCGCAGGGCGCGCTGGAATGTGGAGCCCGCGTTCTTCAACCTGAAAGGCATGCATGTATAATAATAACAGCCAACCGGGGTGATGAACGCTGTCTTTTCCTCATCTTCGACCGCCATCTTAATTTGATGGTAGCCGGAGAAAGCGTCCAGAAAACTCAGCAAGTCACAACCAGCGGTGGAATCAACTATTTGATCGATACGGGGTACAGGGAAGGGATCCTTGGAGGATGCGCGATTACGATCAGTAAAATCTACACACATGCGGAGCTTATTCCCTGCTTTAGGTACTACCACAGGGTTAGCCAGCCAAGTGGGATACAGAACTTCCCTGATCGCCCCGGCAGCCTTGAGCTTGTCGACCTCCTGCTTGATGAAATCTTTACACTCTTGGGCTTGCCGCCGAATCTTCTGCTTGACGGGGCGCGTCCGGGTGCACCGCGAGCCGATGCTCAATCACCTCCCTGGGGACTCCGGGAAGATCCAACGGTTCCCAAGAGAACACGTCGGCATTATCCCAAAGGAAGGTGATGAGGGCGCCTTCCTATTCGGCAGTAAGGTTCGCACCGACGGTGACGGTGCGTTCCTTGTCGCCGGTCTAGAGGGGCAGCTTCTTGACCTTGGCGGCCTCCTCCTGGAGCTTCTGCCCCTTGCTGGGGCGCGAGCTCGAGCCTGCGCCTCCCCCGGCAAGCTCTTGCGGGGTAGAGCGGGCCTTCTTCGTTGCCGGGGCATTGCCCGACAAGCTGTCGTCTCCGGCAGCATCTCCGTCGCCGGCGTCAGCTGCGGCGGCGGCCTTGACGACCTCGCCAACGCACCAGGCCGCGTCCTTGAGGTCGCACCTAATGGAGAGGACTCCATAGACGGACGGCATCTTCATCACGCCATAAGCGCAATGCGTAGCCACCATGAACTTGATCAGCGCTAGCCGACCAAGGATCCCGTTGTAGGGCAACGGGGTTGTGCCACATCGAACACTATGTGTTCGGTCCTGAACGCTTCCCGGGACCCGAAGGTGACTAGCAGCGTGATACGCCCCAGCGGGTGCACGATCCCGGGGTTCACCCCCCGGAACGGGTCGGTGGGCTTTAGCTGCTCTACCGGCACCTGGAGTTTCTCCACCAGCCTGGTGGACAGGAGGTTAAGCCCCGCTCCGTTGTCCACCAGCACCTTGGTCACCGTCATATTGCTCATGATTGGTGAGACGACGAAGGGTATTTCCCCCGAACCCAGCTGCCGCACTGGGTGATCGTCGGCGCTGAAGGTGATCGGCACATGCGACCACCTCAGCGGCTGTTGCGGCTCCGCGTCCAGCAACAGCGTGCACACGTCGCAGGTGAGGCGCTTCACCGCGGCGTGAGATGGGAGAGCGTAGGCTCCCCCATGGATGTAGGCGACGCCGCGAGGCTCCTGGAAGCCCGGCTCGTCGCCGCCGGTGCAATCGGACTTGCGTTGCTCCTCAGCGCGAGCCCTGTCGCGTCCCCGGGGTGGGCGGTCCCACCCAGCGCGGGGCTGACCGCGCCCCCCTTGGGGTTCATCCCTGCCGGCACCGCCGCCGGCAGGCCTCGGTCATGCTCTGGGGTCGTTTGGGCAATCTCGGGAGAGATGCCCGATGTCGCCGCAATTGAAGCAGGCGCCAGCAGCGCGGCGCACCTCATGGCACTGCTCCCGCCGCTGCTTGATCCCCTGCAGAACGCGGCAGGTCTGCGCGTCGTGGGAGGAGCTGCGGTGGATGGGGCAGCGGGGCGCGTCGCCCTGCTTGCCACCAGACCCGCCACCTGGCGGGGCCTTATTCGCAGGCCTCGCGGCAGGAGCCCCCGAGTCCGCAGCGAGAACTTGCTTCCCGCGGCGCTTGCGGGAGCTCTTCTTCTGCGAACCCTCGCCGGGGCTCGCGGCAGCCTTAGCTGCTAGCTCGGGCGCTAGGCATCCTTCCTCGGCCATGGCGCACTTGTGCGCCAAGGCGTACAGATCCTGCGTCGTCCGGATCCGATGCGTGCTCAGCTTCTCACGCATCTTGGGATCGCGGACGTTGATGGCGAAGGTGTTGACGATGGCAGCCGCCTCCGCCTTCGGAATGGAATAGGAGAGATTGGAGAAACGGTTGACGAAACTCCGCAGCGTCTCTCCCGTCATTTGCACAATGGTGTGCAGCTTCGCCATGGTCCCCGGGCGCTTCTAACCGCCCTGAAACGCGCTCACGAATTGCTCGCGCAGGTCTGCCCAAGTGGCGATGGACCCGGCGGGCAAGTTGAGAAGTCAGGTTCTCGCTGATCCTTTCAGGACCATTGGGAACCAGTTGGCTCTGACCTTATCGTCGGCACCGATGGCATGCATCCCCAACGTGTAGGTCAGGAGGAAATCCTTGGGATTGACGGTCCTGTCGTACGTACCTAGCGCGGGTGCTCGGAACTTACGGAGCCATGTCACCCGTCGCAACTCGCGTGTGAACGCGGTGCCGCCTTCCTCGAGGCCCATGGGAGCGTCTTCTTGCTCCTGTGGGCACTGGCTCTCTCCCTCGCGCCTGCGCCGGCGCTCCAAGCGCTGACGCAGATCCTCTTGCCGGCGGGCATTCAAGATGCCGCGCGCGTCACCCCCCAGAACGGTGGGCGACGAGTTCGAGGACCCCTCCGGCCCCCCGTCTCCTTGGCCTCCCTGCGGAGGGGGAGGGTTCTCCCCCTGTCGCGAGGTGGGTGGCGCGTCCCCGTGCTTCGGGTTCTGCCCGTGGCCGGAGCCTGCCGGGGCACCCTCGCCTTGCGGTTGCTGGGCGGCCAGAGCGAGGAGCGCGTCTAACTCCTCGCCCCATGTCTCGTGCGCCGGCGTGCCTTGCTGCGGTTCATATCGCACCATGACGCGCGCGGTGACGATGGCTTCCTCCAGGGTTCGCGCGGGGGGAAGCCGATTTCCCGAGCGGCTGCTTTCCGCTCTGGCCCCAGACGCCTCCGGGCGCGCGGGTTGCGAGCCCCCGGGGGTCGCTCCTGCCACAGTATGTTCCTAGTGCCGCTATCGCTGCGCATCCTCGGCCCGCGAGTCAACTCGCTGGCCGGCGCGGGCAGCACCATGCCAGCGCGCGCGACTGGCCCTGGCACTGGGGGCAGCCGGTCCCCTTGGCTGGTTGTCCGCTGACGGCCGAGGAGGCGGGGGAGGCAACTGTGATTGCCGCACTCTCGAGGGCTCTGGGTTCTCCTGAGCCCCCGACTCGGGTCGCACGTCGTGCGACCGCGTGTGCACCGCTGGGGCTTCACGCGAGTCTATCTGAGGATCACCAGCCCGCTTGGGGGGCATGGTGACTAGTGTCGTCGGCGAAGAAGGCGAGGCCGACGTCGATGCAAACGCTGCTGCCGGCGATCACCGGCGAGCTCTTCTCCCGCGCCCGCTACCCGGCGTGCCAGATGTCGTCGCACGGAGCTCCGACACCGGGGGCGTGCGGTCATGGCGCCCTTTTAGGTTCGGCAGGGGCGTCGGGGTTTGTCCCGGCGATCGCTAGCGTGGCCGATGGGACTTGCGGGGCCGGCGAATTGATGTACTCGGGGTGCGCACTAATCAAAGTACACATGCACGCACGTTTTTACCCAGGTTCGGGCCACCCGGAGGTGTAAAACCCTACGTCCTGCTTGTCTGAGCTAGCATTGATTATGGATCAAGTGTTTACACCTTGCCGGGGGAAGGTCCCCGGGCTCTCTCGCTTTCCTTGCGAACGCTACTTGCTACCCTGAGCTAACCAACCTTGCGAACATGGAACCTTCCAACCCTTTGACCGCTGGCGGGGGTCCTCCTTTTATACTCAAGGGGATGCCACAGGTGTCACGGTACATGCGCTACAAGTGTTGAGCGGAGAGGAATACAACTCCCCCCGCTGAGCTGGTGGCACGCATGGACGCCACCTCCGCCGCTAGGGGTCTAAAACCCTAGAGCAGGATTGGACAGCCACTGTTTACTTGATTTGGACGGGTAACGCCCCTCCTGTCGGCCCATTTATTGAGCCGGCGCCTTACTCCTTGCCCTGGTGGGGCCGCGCACCCCACTCCTGTCGCGCGCCCGCGTGGCGCTGTTGATCTGCTCACTGGGCCCCACCCTTGAGGCGGGAGCCTGCGCCCGGGAACCCCTCGGGAAGCGCCCGGGCCCAACGCACCCGGGAACCTCCCCCCGAGAAGCGGCTTCCCGGGAGGTGCCCAGGCAGGAATATTCCCTGAAGCCCCGCTAGCCCTTCTGGGCTGGTAGCTTGCCGGGCTGTTCGTAGCCGCTGCCCGGGACGGAACCTTCCTGGGAACTCGGGGACGGGGCCCACGCGTCGTGCAGTGGTAGTACCCCGGGTGCCACTAGAGCGACACAGGCCGACTATTTCTTACTCGCCCTAAACCTCGGGAACTAGGAATATATGTGCTATAGTGTAACATCCCAAAATTTCAAACCTTTACATCTGCATTGCATCCATGAGCATCATGCCACAATTGCATGTTTGAATTCAAATTTGAATCACAAAAGGCTTTAAAAGATTTTGTTTACACCTATTTGAGCTTTGGATCTTCAAACCATTAAGGTTTATATATAAAAGGGGTTTATTGCACATATGAGCTATCCCATAATTTTTGGATAATTATTTGGAGTTGAAAAAGTATTTTATTTAAACCGATATATGGCCCTAAAGGCATTTATAGGGCAAATGTATTTTTACATATTTTATTTTGAAGAGAAACTACTTCCAAAAGTTGTATCTTGGTAGAACATGATTTTACAAATTTTCTGGAATTTATTTGGACCAATTTGGAGTTCAAACTCAAAAGATATCAAAGAAATGTGAAAAACAGAAAAAGAAAAGTGTAAAAGAAAAAAAAAGGGAGCAAATGGACCGGCCCGGCCATTTTGGGCCGAACCGGCCCAGTCCAACTGCGCCCGACCGCGCGCGCGCAGCCCGGCCCGCCCGGCCGCCCCGCGCCGCGCGCCCGCTGACAGGTGGGGCTCACCTGTCAGGGGCTTCTTCCCCAGAAGGAAAGCGGCCGCGCCGCCGCCGCGATTCCCGGCCGCCGTCCCCGCGCGCCCGCCGCCGCAATCTCCTCCTCCGGCCTTCCATTTTCATGCTCGAGCACGCCTTTATAACCCCCGCGACCCCCTCTCCTTTTCCCCCCCATTATCCCTCGCTCGCACACCGCCAGGCCGCCGGAATCCCTCGCCGGAGCCGCACCCGCGCCGCCGCGTCTTCTTCGACCTAGGCGACGACCCGCGCCGCCCGAGCCCACGCCGACCGCGCCCCCGTCTCCGCCGTGCCGCGCCGCGCCTCCCCGTCGCTTCCCCGTCGCGCCCACGTCGCCGGAGCACCCCGCGCCGCCGCGCCCGTGCCTGCGCCGCCGTCTCCTCCGTCTCCGGTGACCGCCGCCGCCGCCCGGTAAGAAACCCTAGCCCCTCGTCCGTCCGATCTAGATCGATGGCTAGGATTAGATCACTTATAAAACGAACCGATACGCACTGTGGAGCGTCCGATCTTTATAAGTTAGATCTAACGGCTCGGATTTATTTATAAACCGAACCGGTACCGTCCAATAATAACGTGCCACGTGGCCCCTGGTTTATAAAATGAGAATGTAATTTTAATCCCCCGGAATAATTAAATGGTCTTTTTGCAGATAGGCTCCTGTTATTTCAAATTATCATAACTTTAAATCTGTTTGGCCAAATTTAGTGATCCACACCTTTTTGGAATCCTTAGGAAGTGTAGAATCTTTTGGCACTGTCCAATTTCAAATTTCAATATTAAATCACATTGAAATTACAGATTAGGGTTTTATGCCATTTAAATCATAACTAATTATTTAGAAGTCCTTTTTGAATGAAGCCAGTGCTCAAAAATTTGTTTTATTGTCCTCTGTCCAATGGGGCAGAGAAATAAATATTTTGAATTAAATTGTTTTGCAGATGCAAATAAAACCTCATTTTAGGATTTAAACCCTAGTTTTTGCTTTTGTTTAAAAACCCTAATCGCATGTGCTTAATTATCAATGCTTTGGTGTGTTTAAAATAAACCAAAACTTATGTCACATGATTTGTATTGCATCATGGCATACATATCCTTTGTTTGTATGGTGTGTTTATGTATGTGTATGTTTGCTTGATTGTATAGTTTTCTCGGAGAGCGAACAGTGTGATTGCGAAGAGTGTTTGAATACCATCTACTATCAAGGCAAGTTCACTTTGATCATTCACCTATTACTTTATTATGCACTAGATTTTATTAGTTGCATTGTTAGGATTATTATTGTACCTATGCTAGCTATGATCTCTCCTAGTAGTATAGGACACCTTTGCCATTTCCTCACCACCAATTGCCATCGTAGTAGTGATACGCTATGCTATGATAATATACGAGGGCGGTATTATTGCAATGTGATACTATTGAATTACAAATATAGTTTTCCTAGTGTATGGCAAAACAAGTAGTTCAATGAACCGTCCTGGGTGGGCTGCTTTGAGGAAGTGGAGATGTATGCGGCGTCAGGTCCATTTCTATGGGTCCATTTCTATGAGTCGTCTCGCCATTTCTATGGGAGCGCCTGCGTTGCAACCGAGGAATGCCACCCGGGGTAACCAGAGACTGGACTAGTTTCCTGTTTAGTAGCTTCCAGTACAACCACATGGTATTATGGGCTCTGCCAAGATGGATGTAAGAAATATGAACCCGGATCCGAGGTGACATCGGTATGTAGCAGTGTAGGTGGGGGCGTGTCCCTCAGGTGGTCTGGGGGCTTATGTTCTGAAAATTCCTGTAGTCGATGCCGTTGCTACTCTACCCTGAGGACAGTAAGGGATTAACACGTCGATTTCTTGTGGGTAAAGTGTACCACCTCTCGAGAGTGTCAAACTAAGTACTTAGCCGTGTCCCTGGTTACGGACAATTATGAGCAACTAGATATTGGAGCTATAAGGAAGGTCTCAATCATTCAAATTTCCTAATAAAATGAATGGATTGAACTGGGTAGGAGCATTGATGTTTCTACTCAATGTGCCTAGGTTAATAGGAGCATGGGTGTTTCTACCCCGCGTCCAATAGAATTGAAAACTATTTGTCTAAAAATGGTAGGATTTGAATAATGATACTTTTATGCAAAATGGCCAAACCCCACTTAGCCAAACTATGCATGTACTTGGTAGGTCCTTTATAACTCTGGTGAGCTTGCCAATACATTCAAATGTATTGACCACGTAGTGGCTGCAATTAATAATGCAGGTGAAACTGACGAAGAGTGAGGTTCGTCGATATTTCTCTGGGTCATGTGCTTACATTCCAGCATGCTCTCTCCTTTGGGAGTAGATGAGGCCCTTTTTCTCTACTTTTCCGCTGCAGCTTCATGATACTTTGTTATCATGGTTTTGAACATTATTTGTTTATGCTGGCCTAGGAGGTCATGCAAGTTTGTAAGTACAATTTAAGTTCTGGATGATACGATGTAATAAAGTACTTTTGACCTTTGTATCTTGGTATTACATCTTGAACTGTGTGTGCTAGTGAGTCGATCCAGGGACTAGCACAAGTAAGCACAGAGATTGAACCCTTGGTGAAGGGGGATCGCTTCATATAGTTAGAATAAAAAACTTCAAGAGATTTCCATACCTCGGCAGCCTGGCTGGACTCGAACAAGGCGACACTCGCCTGGAACATCCGGGCCGCCACCGACTCCGGATTTGCCGCCACAGGTGGTGGCCCCACCAGAGCGTTCTGCTGCGCTGTCTAGATGGTGCCGGAGTTGACCTTGTAGCTGTCGGCGTTGTTCCAGTCCATGACATACTGGCCAAGCGATCCCCAGTTGTGCCCGCTTGTTGTCCTAAGAGGAACCCCTTGAGTACCTCAGATGGATGGCGAGCCGGAGGAACTCGGAGGCTTTTGTCCCGCTGGGATGGCTGAGCTCCTGGTCTTTTTTGCTTGAGCAGCCGCTAGTTGTGTCGGTTGCGGCTGCGGCGTTGCTGTTGCTTGAGGTCCTTGGGGTTGTATTGCCGGCTGATGAGGAGGATCCGCAGCCAATGGTTGCGGCTGCACGTCAGGCGCTGCCGGCAACGGAGCGGCCCCGGCTGCCGATGTCCCGGCCGTTGATGTCCCGTCTTGAGCGACGCTCGAAGCGTCGATCCCAGGGCCGACATCCTGGACGGGAGATGTCGGATCTGTGACGGTCTCGCTTCATGGTCCTGGAAAGATCGGTGTTGGCAACGCGCTTCTCGCCGGTCGACACCGTAGCAGCAGCAGGAGCCGCAGCAAGGCTCGGATCATCCAAGTCAGTTGCTCCCGGACCAATGCAGACATGAGTATTTTGGAGATCAGTATTCTGATATCTATAAGAGGAGGTTGGGAGTTATTACCTACGGCACGCCGGGGGCCGGCATGAGGAATCGGCATGTGATCCTCCGAATCCAGGTCTTCCGGGTCAGCTCCCAAGCGATCACTTCCGAAGCGCTTGTCTGGCGAGTGCCCGTCCTCATTGCACTGGAGCGTGAATCTCTGCACAAAATTATAAGGTTGCGTCGAGATAAGACATTGTCGGTTGGAAGCCGGCATATAGTCATGTCGGATGAAAGTTGAAGATGCATATGAATAAATCTTACCAAGGGCGCACGGTTCTTCCGGCTGTACGGAACCAGTCCCCAACCCCAGTTCTCAGACATGTTGGTCTTGGCAATCGCCTTGACTCGGCGCCGGACCTCGAATTTATCCAGCATAATGGTTGAAACCCGGTTCAGGTCAAACCGGCCGCTGTGGAAACACATCTTATGTGTCCGGCGTTGGAGTGGGCAGACTCGCCGGAACACGAATGTAGCCAGCAGATCGTCGGCCGTCATCCCGTTCTCCTTGAGCACGATGATGCCGACGTGAACCTCATTGATCTCCGGAAGAGAATCCTTGGGGTCATACCTCCGGTTCTTCTTCTCCTCTGGCGGACCGACTAGGAATCCTGACAAGTTGATTCTGTCGGTGTCGGAGATGTTCTTGACATAAAAGAAGGTCTTGAGCCACTTCTTGCAGGACTCAAGACCTTGAATTCAACGAAAGATGGAACCCTGGAGGGGTATGACGGTGGCGGCGCCGCATTGGGTGGGCTTAACGACGTCGGGATTATCTTTGTCTGGAAGGACCTGGGGCCGGAACATAAAGTATTTGGCCCATAGGTCAACAGAAGGCTAGAGGCCGAAATAACTCTCACAGCAGGTGACGAAGGCTGAGAGAGTGAGAATGGCGTTGGCCGGAAGGTGGTGAGGCTGGAGGCCGAAGTGGTCTAGGAATTGCCGGATGAAGTCGCTAACCGGGAGCCCGAACCCGCGTTCGAAATGCCAAACGAAGACGACAAACTCACCGGGCTCAGGTGTCGGCACGACCTCGTCGTCGGGAATCCGGCACTCCACCTCCTCCGGGATCCGCCGGGTGCGACGGAGCCAATCAATGTCCGTCGGTGACACGTTGGAGCCCTCCCATCCGGCGTCCTCCTCGGTATGCTGAACGGCGGCGTCGACGGCGGCAGCATCACGGGAAGAAGAAGCCATGGCGAAAGAATAGATTTGGTTTGGCTCCGGCGAGAAAAGTGGCAGCGCAAGGCGAGGGCGAGCAAGAGAACGACGGCGAAAAGGCAGGCGAGTGTGAGCAAGAACGCAATGGCGAGCCTGGCTGCAGGAGGCAAGAAAGCGCGGCGGCAGAGGAGCTCCAAGCTTGCTTGCGACAATGGTGGGCGCGCGAGATCAGAGAGGGAACTACGGCTTCCGGGGGGGGGGGGGGGGGGAGGAAGTAAAAGACTTCCACCCCGTCCCCCTATTTATGGGCAAGCCGCAATCATGGGGCGTGGATCTTCCGCGCGCACGATTCTCGTGGCCAACGGTAAAACCGCGCATGATCATGGGGGCAATTAACCCCATAAATGGCACACGCACGCGATTACTGCGCAATGTGGCGCAGTGAATCCCGTCGAATCCGGGGAGATAAGGCAATGCATGGAAACCGAAATTCCCCCTCTTAATGGCCTGCCGGTTTTCCTATCTGATGGGACGACACGTTCGCCTCAAAAGACGCGCCGACAATACTTCTGATCTTATCTTTCCGTTGCTAAAGCAAAGCGCAGTATATGCGCGACAGGTGGCATTAATGTCGGCAGAAACGGGTTTTGTATGGCCGGCCGCGATAAAGAGAGGAATCTCGGCTCAAAGCTGAAAATACGAAAATGTCGGTGTTGCCAGATCTCGGCTAAGAAAGCTCGAGATCGTTTCGGCATTTTCCTTGGTCTAGCCCTACTAGACTTTGGGTTGTCTAAGTTTTGGGAAATTGTCGTGGCCCGACATCTTTTTCTGCCGGACCGCAACAGCTTCGGGGACTAGTGTCGGGGGGATGACCCCAGGTAGGGTCATGACGACACATGTTAGCTGGGATAACAAGAGCAAAGCCGGCGCAAGTAAGAACGCCGGCATCCTTAAGCTGACTTAATAACAGGCCGGCATACCAAAGGTATGCCGGCTTTGTCTTATGTGATTGCAGGATAAGCACGAGCTATCTGATCTCGGCTAAGGCCGGGATGCGCCAACGGTCTTATCGTGGGCACATGGTGCAAAGTAAAGCAGCGTTCTCTTTATGACGGAAAAGCAAACGTTGCTCTCGTCACTGTGCCGGGTGACTGCACAGTGACGCGCCGTAGAAATACTGATGACGAAGGCCCGAGCATGGCTACAGTGCGTGCCGCCTGGCAGTACGAAAAGCACAAAGCTGCATTGTCCCCTCCTGGACAATCCGGAGGGGACCATGGGGCGTTCCCGGCGGGCCCGGTGGTAGCTAGGGTTTGCTTTTGGTCCACATGTCAGTGTGACACCAGCGGCCTATAAATAGGAGCACCACCCCTCCTGTGAGAGGGGTTCCTCACTTAGCCATCTAGGGCTTTTCTTTCTTTTTCTTCCTCCTCAAGAAACACCTCAAGGAGCACCATTGTAGCCTCGATGTCTCGGGTAATACAACAATGCAGGAGTAGGAGCTTTACCTCATCTAGAGGGCTCTGAAGCTGGGTAAACACCGTGTGTTCTTGTACCGTGCGTGGTTCAGATCACGCCCTCCCTCCTCCGGTTCCTCCTTCGTCCATCGGCCCCATCTTAAGCCATCCCATGGTATCTGTCATGACACCACCACGACAATGATGATGATGATGATGGTAGTGGTGGTGGTGGTAGTGACGACGATGAGGAGGAGGGTATTGACAGTGGGGATGAAAATGACGATGATGCTAACTTTGAAGAAGAAGGCGTGTTTGATGTGGGAGGGGGATTGCGGGAGATTATGAGTGACCTCGATGGTGATGACAGTAATATGATCGAGTCCTTTAGCAGTGGCGACGAAGAAGCTGGTTGGATGATGTAAGAGTATAGGGATTGGATTTTTCTGAAGGATTGCATTGCCGTGGTGGATACAACAGCAAGGCTAGTTGTTGAAGGAAAAACAAGCTGATGGATCACTGATAGGATACTAGGCGTGTGCAAGTCTGTTAGGATACTAGGATCACTGAAGGAAATACATTTGTCAGATCTCAGATGTGTTGTGTTGTGTGTTGATGTCAGATCTCAGATGTGTTGTGCCGTCTCTTGATGAAATTTGGCAAGGCGGCCGTGTGCAAGTCAAACGACGGCACATGTAGGATCATTTTCACTGTTTCTAGCTCGTTTCTTTCGTGGCAGCTTATACTCGATATGTTTCATGAAGAATGAAGTGTTGGTCTCTGTTCTGTTTGTTAGGGTTCCGATTTAATTAATTTTCTGAATACCACCGACTAAGGCTGCGTTTGGCATTGCGGTGGATTCTCATAATCACGTTTTTCTCATCCGCTTTTCATTATTTTCGTGTTTGGCTAATCAACTTTTCGCTACTTTCGTGTGTATTTTTTCACAACAAATTATAAAATAATTTTAACACAGCACAGTTCAGCAATGCCAAACTAATCCTAAGTTTGATGAACCTTTTTTTCCACGCAAACTAAGCCTAAGTCTGATGAACCTTTTTTTCCACGCATTAAGCAAGCAATTCACTCGGCCTGCAAGGACATGTGTTCCATAATTCCAGGATGTGTAGAACATGTTAACTTGTAACGCCATGTAGTCCATTAACCATGAGACCACTGAAAATTGATGTCACGAACCATCTTACATTCCGGTGGCCTAGGAGTAGCACATAAGGATTTCAGAAATAAGCAGAGGATTTGCCAGAAGATGGGTCATACGGTCATACCCATCAGCTGGATCTTTTGCCTAAGCGAAGTAGTAGTTGATCCCTCCGAGGTAAGGGCGAATCGAGACCGAAAGCAACTAATAAAATAGCATAATCTGAACACATAGCTGAACACATAGCTAAATCCTTGTACGGCTTCCTCTATTTCTCAACGGAGTAATCACCGGTCGGTTTGATATCATCAACATGCAACAACAGAATAGCACGTCCTCGAGGATAAACTGATACGAACATGGCCGAATCACACTACGTCACGGAGTATATTCGAAGGCACTGTGTCTTGCCTCAAAAAACTCTGAAAATGCCTTAAAATATATTTTAAGGCTAATAAAAAAGTGTTAGAACTAATGGTGAAGGGAAAGAACTTTTGAGGCACTTTCTAAAACATGCCTTCAAAATCAGGATTTAAGGCAATTCAAATAAAGCCATGAATTAAAATTTGAGGCATTTTTGAACAATGCCACCAAATAAATTTTCAGGCACATTATAAAATTGCCTCAAATTTAAATTTAGGCACTTCTGAAAAATGCCACTAAATAAATTTTCAAGCACAATACAAAATTGCCTTGAAATTCAAATCAAGGCTCATTTGGAAAAGGCCTCAACAATCAGGTGTTAGTACTACAATCTGATTACACTATTCAGTAGTACCAACTTCATATAATTCAATTGACGATAAGCATTCAGTTCAATACAAGTGTTGTAACACGAATAGTTGATTCTACACTTCATCAAGACAAGTATTCACATTCAGGTCAGGACAACATTCCCTTCAAAACAACACTCTCACTTCACTCATGGTAGCATTGGAACTCTGTTCTTCTTCTTTCTTGTCTTCTCAGGAGTAGTCTGTGACTCTGAGCCATCGGTAGCCATCCAGGTCATGAATTTCCAATGTCTGTAGCCACCTTCCCTCGGTAGTTAGCAGATTCCTATGACGGTGTAAGATTGTTGGTTTCGTTATCAAGCTAGGGCAGAAATTGGATGGCAAGGGAAATTTTGAGCTTGAGGAAGAGAAAAGGCTGTTGTGCATACCTAACTGATTTGCATTTTTAATGTCATTAATCAGAATGAGAAGTAATCGTGATACAGCTACAAATTAGAAACGAATATGTCAACGTTACAGAAGAGGAAAGGAGAAAACACTACCTTCTTGAGAGGAGCAGATTAACCAATACCCAGTACCTATGCAAGTATAATTCTCATATGTCAGTACATATGCAATTATAAAACTCAAATGATTTGTCATAATCTGTTAATCCTTCTTCTCAATGGCACTTCAGTGCCAGAAATAAACTTAGCTCCATCTTCTTAGACCTTCAGTAAACCTACATACTCAAATTCAGTGAATCATGCTTGAAGAAACTTTAAGTGAATAGGCATACAAAATATGACATATAACAAATTGCACGATTCGAAATGTATATATGAAGAAAGTACAGACAGGAGGTAGACACCATTGCCGGTACAGTGTACCAAAATAGCAAATGTAACCAACTACAATATACAATGTGACCAACTATATGTCTTTTTGCAAAGCCTAGTTGCTGTTCTAACTCCTTGTCCCTAACCTTGACTTTACCTGCATTCATAAGTCACCAAGGAGAAATGGACATGCCAATATGCAGGCAGTGCTTCTGCAAGAAAAAGAAGTTATCCCGACTAGGACATGAAACATGTTATATACTGAAAAATCAAATTTGCAAGGACAAATGACATATTGTGCATGGCAGTTATAGTTGAAGGTTAATAGAAAATTGGGAAATAAAATCAAGCTTGGCATCCTGGTTTACCTGGTGCAAACGAGCTCTTTTCTGAACTTCATGAGCTCAATGTGTTTTCCACCATGGGCTTCCAAGGCTCTTGCTGCAAAAGGTAACACACCAGGACTTAACTATATGAAAGGCCTAAGAAGAAACTTGAGATAACCACGCGAATCCAACACAAAGTTAGGCGCTATGATCACACACGTACAAGCTTTTTAACAACTAATGGAATCAAACAATTTAGTAGCAGCGTACGAGCATGAAATAAATAATCAACATTTGGTGACATGGACTCATTTAACTATGCGTACCTATGCCATTCCCACTTATCGATCTGTAGAAGGAGATCAGCCTGCAATACTATAGGATTGACACTTCCATTGTTGCCAACATGAGAGAAGCTACCTGAGTCCATTAACGAGCAAATGTGAGAGTTAAAACTCATATTACAGTGTAAACCATTTCTGATTATCATTAGGACAAAATACTACTCTCAGATGCTAGCAATGCATGGAGTTCTAGTTAACCAAGGAAACTTAAGAAATATCACACAAGGATAAAGTGTATAACTAAAGGCGGCCAAACAAGAAATATCACAAACACCTTGTGTGCATCCAATGTCATGAACAAAACACAACAAAACAAATAAACACAGATTGGCTAGGGATAGAAAGGACGAAGAACTCATGTTCCGAATTACGTTAATCATGCGGTGCAGCGGCTAATTCGGCACGATTGTCCCCTCCAAAGTCGCCGAAGTTCGTCAAAGGAGGTGGTGCAGTGGGAGAGGAGTAAGTAGCCGGAGGGGAAATTGGCGAGCAAGAGGCATCAAAGGTCCATGACTAGTTATCTTCTTCCCCGCCGCTGTCCGCCACCAATTCAACGACGTCATTCACCGGGTCACCGCCGATCTCGAAACCTGTTGATTTGGGGATTAGTCGCACGACTACTGGGGGAGCTGGAGGCATCGAGGACGGTGACGAGGTCCCCAACGACGTGCAGGACCTCGAGGACAACAAGCCCGCGGTGGAGATCGGCGATGGCATGGGAAATTAGCGGCGGCGACTCGGCGGCGGCCATGAGAGCGTGAGAGACGCCAGGGGCTGCGCATGAGACAGAGGCATAAATGAGATGGAGTATTTTTTTTCCCGTCACTAGGACCCACCAAATAGATATACACCGTTAAATCGGTGGAAGGGTAGTTGTTTAAAAAGATAAAATTGGAGGGGATTTATGCATAAAAGTATAGAGTTTCAGAGGCACTTTTAATGAAATAGCCTTTATAAATAACAGTGACAATTTTACAAATTGCCCTAAAAAATTGGATGAGTGTTTTTTTTTAAAGATGCCTTCGATGTTGAAATTTTCTGAGCATTCTTATCATTATGGCTTTGATGTTGAAATTTTTCAAGGCATTCTTATTATTATGCCTTCGATGTTAAACAATTTCGAGGCATTTTTTCTAAAAAGCCTTTAATGTTAAAAGTTTTCGAGGCATCTTGATAAAATTGCCCTAATTGATTTCATTTTCTAGGCATTACATAAAACTTGCCTCCTATAATAAATATTTGAGGCAATTTGCAAAACTGCCTTTGCCAAAGTGCCTTTGAATATACGTCGTGACGTAGTGTCCGCCCAGCTGCTTTGCGGGAGTTGCGCAATGCGTGGACCCATCCCGTAGTGGCTTCTGCGTCGGGATATCCTGGCCTCCACGTGGCCTGAGCAATATCCATCCATCGATTCCTAAATCGCTGCTGCTCAGCTGCGACCAGGAAGTGTTGCTTTGCTTGCTGTAGAAAAAGAAGTGCTGCTTTGTTTCTTCGTTTTCTCGCTGCTGTTGCCGCTTGCTGTTGTATACACAGAGCACTCTCTTCTTCTGACTGTTTTGACACGAAATTTTTTATAACTTGAGTGTGGGTCTTCTGGCTGTTTTGGCACGAAAATTTTAAAACTTGAGTGTGGGACCTGTGGGTTTTCGGTCGATTCACTACGTAGAAATTAATCAATATGTACACATAGAAAAACAACGTCACTTTCACATATATCTGAATGTGTGAATATGTACCGGCGCGCCCAAACCTACTTGCCGTCTTATCGGTGTCAGTTTATCTCGGCTTACTTGACAGTTTATCAGTACCTACTTATCAATTTAACTATGTTTATCCAAACTTACTTGCCAAATAATTGTACTTATTTGCCGGATTAATTGTGGTTTCTTGCCTGGATTAAGTGTGTATACTTGTCAGGTTGGCCGTGCCTAATTCCGGGTTAATTGTGGTTACTTGCTGGATTAACCATGTCTAGTTGCCGGCTTAATTGTGGTTACTTGCCGGGTTAACGGTGTTGAATTGCCGATTAATTGCGGTTACTTGCCGGGATAAGTGTGTCTACTTGCCAGGTTAGCCATGTCTAAGTGCCAGGTTAATTGTGGTTACTTGCCGGATTAACTGTGTCTAATTGCCGGGTTAATTGTGGTTACTTGTCCGGTTAACTGTGTCTAATTGCCAGATTAATTCATGTTCGTTGCCGGGTTAGTCGTGCCTACTTGCCGTGTTAAATGTGTCTGCTTGCCAGGTTAGCCGTGTCTACTTGCCAGGTTAAATGTGGTTACCTTCCGGATTAACTATGTCTAATTGCCGAGTTAATTATGGTTACTTGCCGGATTAACCATGTCTAGTTGCCGGCTTAATTGTGGTTATGCCGGGTTAACGATGTTGAATTGCCGATTAATTGCGGTTACTTGCCGGGATAAGTGTGTCTACTTGCCATGTTAGCCATGTCTAAGTGCCAGGTTAATTGTGGTTACTTGTCGGATTATCTGTGTCTAATTGCCGGGTTAATTGTGGTAATTTGCCAGGTTAACTGTGTCTAATTGCCAGATTAATTCATGTTCGTTGGCGGGTTAGTCGTGCCTACTTGCCGTGTTAAATGTGTCTGCTTGCCAGATTAGTCGTGCCTACTTGCCAGGTTAAATGTGGTTACCTTCCGGATTAATTATGTCTAATTGCCGAGTTAATTGTGGTTACTTGCTGGGTTAAATGTGTCTAATTGTCAGGTTAATTGTGGTTACTTGCCGAGTTAACTTTGTCTAATTGCCAGGTTAATTGTGGTTAGTTGCCAGGTTAAGTGTGGTTGACTTGGATATGGCCCACCAGGTCCTTTTTTTTCGTGAACCAATATCCGAAGAACCACATTCATTTTCTGCTGCTGCTTATGGATAATCACAGTAACTATTGAGGAACCAACGACGGGGTGGGGTGGCCTCATGCGCGGGGCGCCGCCGCCGCCCAAAGGGGAAACCCTAGGGGCTGGAGGGGCTGGCCCAGCTGGACCGCGCGGGATGGGCCGGCCTATCGGCTAAAAAAAAGGGGGGGAAATGGGCTGGGAACCCAAAATGCATTTTGGACCAAGAATTTTGCGTTTTAGTCCGGGATGTTTTAGTAAATCACACGCTTTTTATCCCTATTGTGTTATTTTGCAAATATATGTCCCTGGAACTGTCTGTTTTATCTAAATCGCATAATTAGGCCAAATTTGCTTCGGGAATGTACTCTTTGGGCGTTTTTTGCCCTTTGCACTTGCTTAACATGCCATTAATATTAACATGCTTTGATTTAGTGCTTTTTGATGCTGTATATTAATTGTTCAAACACTTTTAATCTATTATGAAGCATAGGATCACATGTTTTTAATATTGGAACGCCAGATTAAACCACAAATGTATTTTTCATCGCAAATTTTCATTGGAATCTAAATGGAATCATGCATATTTGCAGATGTCGGCAATCACCAAGCGCGAGTTTGACGAACTTGCACAGCATGGTAGTAACTACCTTGCATGGGCGACTGATGTGGAAATCTGGCTCGAGGGTTAACAACTCTTGAGCCCGATTGGCTTGGGTGGCAAGGGTGCCCCTGCCGCCACGTCGGCTGAGAATGCCCAGGCTTTGCATTTCCTACGCAAGCACCTCCGCGCCACACTCAAGATTGTGTACATGGCTGAGCGGAGTGCCTTAGCCTTATGGACCGCCCTCAAACGCTGGTTCGAAAGACTGAAGTACTCCACCCAACCCCAGGCAGAGGCGGAATGGGCCCGGTTGAGGTTTGCGGATTTCCGGTCCGTTGGTGAGTACAACTCGGCTTTACACCGAATTTGTACTCGTCTTCAGCTACGCGGTGTTACAGTCACCGATAGCCAGAAGATTGAGAAGACTCTCTCAACCTTTCATCCGGATGCCGTGCAGTCCTCCCGGAGCTACCGGCAGGCGAACTACAAGGAATATTCTGAGCTGATCGACATCCTCTAAGTGGCTGAGGCGCATGAAAAGGTTCTCAAAAAGAACTTTGTTGTGCAACCACTGGGGGCTAGTGCGCGCCCAGAAGTGCAGGCCAACGCTTTCAAAATCCGCAAGCCCCTCAAGAAGAAGAGGGGCAAGAGGGGCAAGAAGGCAGGGAAGGACAAGAAGGAGGCCAAGGTGCCAAAGGGGCCCCAAGTGTGTTTCAGGTGCGGCGGGAAGTCTCGTTATTCCCGCGAATGTCGTGCACCTCAGCACGTAGCGGATGCTTATAAGGCGAGGAAGGCACATGAGGCCAACCTCACCATCTACGGAGGGGGGGGGGGATCTGTGACGCCGCCACAGATGATCCCTATGCCACCATCCTTGGCGATATTACAGGCATCCACTACTGACACCACCACACCGATGGATGTTGAGCCCTCGGGGAATCCTCCATCTGGTCTGGATTTGGGAGACCCTGCGGCACTTTTCACCATGGAGGACATGACCGCAAATCCGGATGGCAATGGGTACCCGATACCCGCATACCCGACGGGTATGTACCCGTTTAAGATACGGGTATGGTAAAAAAAAATACCCGCGGGTATGTAATTGGTAAAATCCTGTACCCGATGAGTTTGGCGGGTATGGGTATGGTATTGGGGTACCCGAACCCGTATACCCGCACCTGCATAGACAACCCACTTCAAAAGCCCAGTAAATCTTGCCTAGGCCCAACCCAATAACATTGATATATAATACCGGAATCTCCACTCTCCAGACCTAACCCTAGATCCTCCGCCAGACGCCACACGCCCACGCGCCCCCGCGGGCGGGCCGCGGCCGCCTCCTCCCTCCACCCTCCTCTTCCCTCTGCCGCCGCCAGGGCCAGCCGTCTGTCGACCGTCGCCCTGCCTTCTCCCTCCTCCACGGGCCACGGCTCCCTCCGCCGAAGCCCCGCACCCCACCTCCCTCACTGCTCCCTCCGCGACCGGCTAACCGGCGAGCCGCCTCCTCCCTCCTCCAGTCCGACCGGCGAGCCCGCCTCCTCCCTCCTCCAGTCCGACATGGACATCGACTTCGAGCTCGAAGGCAGCGACACCGGCGACGGCTCCGGATGCAACGGCAAGAGCGACCACACGACTCCAACGCCGACTCCAAGCCCCTCGCCGGAGCCCTCTGACCTCAGAAATCACGAGGTATTCACCCTGACCCGAGTACATCACCGACGGCAAGCCCTTCCCCAGATGCACCTTCCTCCTCTGTCCCTCGGCCGCCGGTGCCACTGCCACCACCGGGATCAAGGAAGCGATTGGGGTATCTACTTGGTGTTCGTCCCAACTCGACCAAGGTGCAATGTGGCGGCTCCAGCACGTCAGCTCCACCGCGTTTGCAACCTGCCGGCGTGGTGGCCGGGGCCAGACCAAAGAAGCGCCCTAGCCCACTTGGTGGCGCAAGCGATGCCAAGAACAGCAACAAGGGGAAGGGCAAGGAGGACAGCGACAAGGGGAAGGGGAAGGTGGACAGCGACAATGGGAAAGGCAAGGTTACATGGTGAGCCAATTTCTGAAAATTTTGTGAATGAAAATTTGTTGTTTTGTACTGTGTAATCCAGTAATTGTGGTATTTTGTTCACATGTTCTGATTTTTTGGTAATGTGTAATTGTGCAAGCTCCTATTTAATATTAAGCTAGTTGTCTTACTGTAGTGGCAGTAGTTGGTTTATTGAACTTTTGTATGGCCTGTGTAGTGTATGCATGAATGTCTAGCTAGTTGTTTCATATTATGCCCTTATTTATACTTGATATGCATGAATTTCTGAAATCTGAATCATGGAATGAATGAGATTTATTTATGCTGCTATTTCTGGTCTCAAAATTGCAAGTGTTACAAGCTGCAATAGCCAAGCCTTACAAGATGGTCAATCTGAATCGGTGAATGAAGATGGAGAACGTGTGGTCATTTCGGATGAAGATGAAGATGATGTTAAGGAGATAACTCCTGCAGCCAAGCTTAGGCTAACTTCTAAGGTCTGGAAAGAGATGGAAAAGAAGAACATCAATCGAGAGTGGAAGGCCATCTGCAACTATTGTCACAAGGAACTTACTGCAACATCGAAGAGTGGCACTACACACTTGAAGGAGCATCTGAAAACCTGTACTCAAAGGATGTTGAAGACAAAGGGTGGGAAAACCTTGAATCAAGCTGCACTAAGGATGAATGCTCAAGAGGATGGGAAGGTGTCCGTGGAGAATTACATTTTTGATCAAGACGTGGCTAGAGAAGAGCTTGGTAATATGCTAGTTTTGCATGATTACCCATTGTCAATTGTAGACCATGCTGGCTTTAGAGGTTTGTAGGTGCACTACAACCTCTATTCAAGCTACATACAAGAAATACCATAAGGTAATTTTGTTACTTTCAATAATTCTTGTGTAAGCTGATTTCTTTGGAATGATTTAGGTAGAATAACATATGTTCTTTTCCTGGTATAGGAAGGATATTATTGGAAGATACAACTCTGAAAAAAAGAAGGCCATTGAGTACATGAGCATGGTGCAATCAAGAGTTGCAATCACCACTGATATGTGGACTGCTGACAACCAAAAGAAAGGCTACATGGTTGTTACAGCCCATTTCATTGATGAATCTTGGAAGCGTAGGAACATCCTCATGAGGTATGTTGCTGTCCAATTAAATATAAATGCTTTAATATGTTGATGTCCACTTAAATATGTTGTTGTACACTTATTTATGTTGCTGTCCAATAAAGATTAAATGCTTAAATATGTTGTTGTACACTTAAATATGTTGCTGTCCACTTATTTATGTTGATGTCCAATAAAGATTAAATGCTTAAATATGGATGTCCACTTATATATGTTGTTGTACACTTAAATATGTTGTTGTCCACTTAATTATGTTGCTGTCCTTGTGCATATTGTAGGTTTATTTATGTGCCAGCACCACATACTGCTGAAGTTATAGCTGAACATCTTCATGATTCTTTGGTTGAATGGAACCTTGATGAGAAGTTGATGACCGTGACTGCTGACAACTGCACATCAAATGACAAGGCAATTGAGATGTTGGTGGACAAGATAGGGAAGTCGAAGCTGCTGTTGCAAGGTACAATGCTTCACATGAGGTGATGTGCTCATATTTTAAATCTGATAGTAAAGGATGGATTAGATGTGATGAAGTCTGCTATAGAAAACATTAGAGAGAGTGTAGCATATTGGACTTCCACACCGAAAAGAGTGGAGAAGTTTGAAGAGATTGCTAGGTTTAAGAAAGTAAAAATTACCAAGAAGTTAAGACTTGATTGCAAGACTAGGTGGAATTCATGTGTCATTATGCTTGATACAGCTTTGCCCTATAGAGTTGTGTTTGAACGAGCCAAACAAGTTGACAAGTAATACGAGAATCTCCCTACTCCTCAAGAATGGGAGTTTGCTTCAGAGGTTGTAGATAGGCTTAAAATATTCTATGAGATAACCAAGCTATTCTCAAGAACAGATTATGTCACTGCAAATGTCTTCTTCCTTAAAATTTGTGAACTTAAGCAGAAAATAAGGATGTGGGCGACCTCGTCTGATCCAGTAATACAAGCAATGACAGCAAGCATGACAGAAAAATTTGACAAGTATTGGCGAGATATCCAAGGTCTCATCGCCATAGCTACCCTCCTAGATCCTAGGTATAAGAAGCACATGTTGATTTGTTGCTATTGCATGCTCCATGGCTTTGAGCCATCATCCTGATGGAGAGGACGCCGTACACGGATGGCATCTTCATCACGTCGTAGGCGCAATGGGTCGCCGCCATGAACTTGATCAGCGCCGGCCGACCAAGGATCCCGTTGTAAAGCAACGGGGGGTGCTCCATGTCGAACACTATGTGCTCGATCCTGAACGCTTCCCGGGACCCGAAGGTCACCGGTAGCGTGATGCGCCCCAGGGGGCGCACGATCCCGGGGTTTGCTCCCCGGAACGGGTCAGTGGGATTCAGCTGCTCCACTGGCAACTGCAGCTTCTCCACCAACCTGGCGGACAGGAGGTTCAGCCCCGCTCCGTTGTCCACCAGGACCTTGGTCACCGTCATGTTGCTGATGATCGGTGAGACCACGAAGGGTATGACCCCTGAACCCAGCTGCCGCGCTGGGTGATCGTCGGCGCTGAAGGTGATCGGCACATGCGACCACCTCAGCGGCTGCTGCGGCTCCGCGTCTTGCAACAGCGCGCATACGTCGCGGGTGAGGCGCTTCACCGTGGCATGAGATGGGGGAGCGTGCTCCCCCATGGATGCAGGCTACGCCGCGGGGCTCCTGGAAGCCCGGCTCATCGCCGCCGGTGCAGTCGGACTCGCGCTGTTCCTCAGCACGAGCCCTGTCCCATCCCCAGGGAGGGCGCTCCCTGCCAGCGCGGGCTTGGCCGCGTCCCCCCTGGGCCTCCTCCCTGCCAGCGTTACCGCCGGTAGGCTTCGGCCCCGCTCTGGGGTCGTTCGGGTAATATCGGGAGAGATGCCCGATGTCGCCGCAATTGAAGCAGGCGCCGGCCGCTCGGCGCTCTTTATGGCGCTGCTCGCGCCGCTGCTTGATATCCTGCAGGATGCGGCAGTCCTGCGCGTCGTGGGTGGAATTGGCGTGGATGGGGCAGCGGGCCGTGTCGCATTGCCTGCCGCCAGACCCGCCACCAGATGAAGCCTTCTTCACGGGCCTCAAGGTAGCCCCCGAGTCCGCGGCGAGGACTTGCTTCCCGGTGCGCTTGCGGGAACTCTTCTTCTGCGAACCCTCTCTCGGGCTCGCGGCAGCTTTAGCTGCAAGTTCGGGTGCTAAGCGCCCTTCCTCGGCCATGGCACATTTGTGATGTGCGCCAGGGCGTACAGATCCTGCGTCATCCGGATCCAATGCGTGCTCGGCTTCTCGCGCATGTTAGGATCGCAGACGTTGATGGCAAAGGTGTTGACGATGGCGGCAGCCTCCGCCTCAGGGATGGAGTAGGAGAGATTGGAGAAGCGGTTGACGAAGCTCCGCAGCGTCTCTCCCGGCTTCTGCACTACAGTGTGCAGCTCGCGTGATGGTGGGCGACGAGTTCGAGGAACCCTCTGGGTCTCCACCTCCCGGGCCTCCCTGCGGGGGAGGGTTTTCCCCCTGTCGCGAGGCGCGGGGCGCGTCTCCGCATCCCGGATTCTGCCCGTGGCCTGAGCCTGCCGGGGACGCCTTCGCCCTATGGCTGTTGGGCGGCGAGCGCGAGGAGCGCGTCCAGCTCCTCGCTCCATGCCTCTTGCGCCGGCGTGCCCTGGGGCGGCTCGTAGCGCACCATGACTCGCGCGGCGATGATGGCCTCCGCCGGGGTTCGCGCGGGAGGCGGCCGGTTTCCCGAGCGGCTGCCCTCTGCTCTATCCCCGACCGCACCCGGTTGAGCCGGACGCGAGCCGGTCGGCGTCGCCCGCGACGCTCCGTGCTCCTCGTGCGGCTGCTGCCGCTGCTGCGGTTCGTCGGCCCACGGGTCACCCCGCTGTAGAGCACAGGCGGTGTTGTAGCCGCTTGTGCGGCTGGCTCCGGCGCTAGGAGCCGCCGGCCCTCTCGACCGGTTGTCAGCCGATGGTCGAGGAGGCGGCGGTGGCAGCTGTGACTGCTGCGCTGGGGTAGACTCAGGATCACCCTGCTCCTGCGATGCGCGTGGCACGTCGTGCGGCCGCGTGTGCGCCGCTGGGGCCACACGCAGGTCGATCCTCGAGTCACCGGCCCGCTTGGGGGGCATGGTGGCCGATTCTGTCGTCGAGGATGACGGGGCCGGTGTTGGTGTAGACACTGCCGCCGGCCGTCACCGGCGAGCTCTCCTCGCGCGCCCCCTACCTGGCGCGCCAGATGTCATCGCACGGGGCTCCGACACCGGGGATGCGCGGGCACCCCCTTTTAGGTTCGGCAGTGGGCTACGGGGATCGCTCCGGCGATCGCCGGCGAGGCCAATGCAAGGGGTAAGAATGCAATGAACACAAAAACGTTTTTTACCCAGGTTCGGGCCACCTTGCGGTGTAAAACCCTACGTCCTGCTTGTCTTAGCTTGTTATTATCGTAAGACGGCGGGTTTACAGGTTCCTAGGGAAGGGTACCCAGGTGCTCTCTATTTGGCTAAGTGCTCTTTGCTATTCTGGGCTACTACCAGTGGAGAACCACTTGCTTGTTGCATGTGCCTCCCGGGAAAAAGGAATCCTTTTACCGTTGGCGGGGGTCCTCCTTTTATAGCCAAGGGGATGCCACAGGTGCCACGGTGCATGGATTACAAGTGGCGAGCAGGGAGCTTGGGCAGCTCCTCCTCAGTGCGCTGGCATGCATGCATGAGCGCCAACCCCGAGGCTAGGGGTCTAAGGCCTAAAAACTAGCCCTGGGCAGCCACTGTTTGCCTGACTAGACGGATAACCCCCCTCCTACCGGATCATTAAATGCGTCGTGCGCTTCACCCCTTGTCCTGACGGAACGGCACACCGGCGCCTGCCGCGCGCCCACGTGGCACTGCTGCCTTGTCCGCTCAGCCCCGCCCTTGCGGAGGAAACCGGTGCCCGGGAACGCCTCCTCCCGGCAAGTACCTTTCTGGGAGGTGCCCAGGCGGGAATATCCCCGAAGCCCCGCTAGCCCTTCCGGGCTGGTAGCTTGCCGGGCAGCCTGCACGTGGCCGCCCGGGGTGAGGTCCTTCCGGGAACCCAACGATGCGAGCCACGCGTCGTGCAGCGGTGGTGCCCCGGGTGCCGCTGGTGCGACAGTTACATATTTTAATTGCAATGAATGAATCAACAGCGAGGGCTGATAAACTAACAATGAGGGTAAGAGTGAAGACTAATACTAAATTATAAAACTGATAATGAAAACAAATGAGGGCTGATAAAATAAGGATGAAGACTGAGAAACTAAAGATAATGAAAATGAAACTAAGACTAATCGCAACAAACTGAGGAAGAGACTAAAAACTGAACTGGAACAGTTTCAGTTTAGACTTGTATTGTTGTAGACTTGGTAGTTTCAGGTTTGATACTGAAGCCTGATAAGAAAGATATCAAAACCACCCAAATTTTATTTGAAAAACAAACTGGCCGAGGCCAAGGGAAGGGGTTGTAGTTACAGTTCGCTCGAGATCGCTGCTGCTGCCGACGCCATCTCCACCCTTTCTCCTCCCTTCTGCAACTTTGAGGAACTCACCACTCAGACATATAGGGGGGGGGGGGGGGGGAGCAACACACAGCAGCACAAAATACTAAGAGAAAAAAATCAAACAGTCAAAACACCATATCCCCTAGAAGCCAAGCACTGATTTCCTTGGAATCAGCTTGCACACTTTGACAAGCTGCAACGCAGCAACAAGACATATCCATTCCGCCCAGGAGCTCACCAAGCACTCAACCCAGCATTGGATGGCCACTTTATGGCACAAAACAGGGCACCAAGTTTGCAGACTGGGAATTGGGACTCTCTCTCTCTCTCTCTCAAGATTGAAATTTCACTCTCAAGTAATTGGAATTTCACCTGCAGTTGGCTCATAATGGATCGGACCACTTTGTTCCTCAAGATCTCTCAAGTAATTGGAACTCATGCAGATTGAGAATTGGGATGGTTCATAATGGAACCACGTCAATTTATGGTGGGATTTCATTGTCAGCTATGTTTCTTCATTAGTTCCCTAAAACTGTAAAGTTGTGATAGGCCTAATGCCATTTGATAGTACTATGTATGTTCAATCAACAGTAGATGAATTGCTAATTGTTCTTTTAGTATAAACTGCAGGAGAGGCTCCCACTGTAAAAAAAACTGATTGCTAATTGTTAAAGTTAATTGAGCTATGTATTCCATATATACAACATGTCAGCCTTTGTCCTTGTGTGTGCGAGCATGTGTGTGTGTTTGTGTGGTACTTTACTTGCAAATATAATCATGTTAAGAAAGGAAGTTCCACCCTCAAGAAAAAGGTATCTGATAAGCCTTCTTGCAGGTCCGCTCTGAGTTTTTTCTCAAATGTGTTGGTTTATTATACTAGTGTGTTCAGAACATGTAATATAAAGAGGGAAGCAGGTGTAGTGCCAAATTTTAAGCCACAAAGTTTTCTTTAGGTCTGCTATTCAAGATAGCCTTTCGTCAGCCCTTGATTACATCTCCTACCATGAATGTCCTATTTTCTGTCTATTTCTCATATATTTTCCGAAAGCTTTAATGTCTATGTTGCATTAGTTTGCAATGGTATGCCTATTCCAAATCATCTTTCATATTGCAATTAAATTGAAAGTCATCTTCAGTGACTTTTTGGTCGTTATCCCTTGTTCGATTGAAGAGAATGTTCCGGTTGTAATCAACTTTGTCCCTGGCAGCGACCACGCCGTACACATAGAGCGGCCACTTTAAGTTGGCTTTGATCTCGGCGATCTTGAAAGAAAAGATCTGCAAGCTGGCCCCGGTGGTAGATTTTTATTCCGGGCGTGCAGTGTGTAAAGTGCATGGGGCTCAACGTGGCTGTAGCAGCAGCAAGCAAATCAAGCGAGAGGAGTTGTCAGGAATCAACATGAATAATTCACTTAATCAAGGAAGAAAGAGTAATGTGAGTAGTGCTAGCTTACTATTTGTTTCTAAGCTACAGCTCAGGAGTGAATGCTTCTGGGCCCCAAAGTATCTAGCATAAACTCGCTCCTCCGTTGCCATCTCCTCCATCTCCTCCTTGGTGGGCTCCTGATTCATACTGTAGTACTCATACATGTACTCCTCAGGGTCTTGGAACGGGATCAGCTGCAGCTTGTCCTCAATTCGCTTGGAAGGCCCGGCCTCACCTTGCTCGGTCGTGCCATTTGTTTTGCCTTCTTCCTCCTCCTCACCCTCACCCCCACCCCAACCCCCACCCTCAGTCTCCGGGCAAACCACCGGGAACGTGGGTATCTTCGGCCGATGCTTCCGCCGAACAGTAGTAGTATCAAACATCCTGCCTCTGCCACTCCTGGATCTGGGTTCTTCTTTTTTTTTTCTGCCCCCGGTCAGATCTCCGCGACAGAGAAGCTGAAACACGGGGCATCTGGCCCGTCGGCACGACTTCTTCCCCGCTGCCATCCGCCATCGCTCTCTTCTTTCACTAACCACTGGCCGCCGCCGCCGCTCTCTTAGGGTTAGGCTGGGGTGGGATGCATCGGGTATTTTTTTTCTTTTTTGGTGGAACCCCAATCGTAACGATAACCAAAAAGAATCAAAATCCCCCAAATAACCAGTTTGAATTCTACCCGAAAATAACAAGCTCTTCTTTTCTCTGTCCACACTTCACTCCTCTCCCTGGCTGCAATGGCAGCCACTCCTTCGTTCACTGCCCTCCACAGCCCATGGGGAGCGGCAGCTAGATCAGAATGGCGCCAGCCACAACAGTAGCACCAATGCAATTCCACACTGCCATTGCCAAGGACCATAAAGAACAAAATAATTGTTGTATCTTTTTCCCTACAACAAATCCCGTTCAGACAAGAGGTGAGGTCGCAACAAAGAGGATTAAAAAGATTCACCACGGAGAAGCGCGGTCGCTTAATTTTGTGCATTGGCCGGAAGCAGGTTCACGCCAAGTCACCTTTTTATCTTCTTTCGGATATAAATACAAAACTAATTTAAGGGGAAGGCCGCCTCATTGTTCCCAAGGCTATCTGGCATCTGGGTGACCCAAGGCTACCATAAACACTTCCTTGTAGGACATGCATTCAAGAATGCCAATAGAAAGGTAAATGATTCAAAGATTGAGAATTAAGAACATTAGATGAATTTGTCCTAAGAATCATTGCAAAGTACAAAAATCTTTACAACACTCGACACTGAAGTTGTGTACAATAGAAGTCAACAACTGAACTGTACATCAGTCTTGGATACAAAGTAGGAAAAAATGAACGGAGAATCACAGAAGTACTAAAAAGTGTATTAACTATTATGGCAAAAAATTCCTCAGGCAGAACAAAAAACAAAAAAGAAAGCTCAAATAGGAGCAGCTTTAATTGCCTGCAAAATCGTTCGGCAACTCTATAGCTGAATCCTTGAGTGTCATCGAAAGATCTCCTTATTTCATTTAGAAACCTCACTATTTTCCACAAAATATACCACTCACCTAAGTTCATCAAAGATCGCTTCGCCATTATTCAGATGGCCTAACAGAAATGGTACACCAATTTAAACATTAGTTATTTTATCAATGAAACAATCTTCCTGGATGCACTAAATTCTGGCATCATATGTTAATTTGTAGCTATACATAACACCATATTAGTATTCACAGTCCACCGTATCAGTTTGCTTTATATTTATACGTTGAGCATCTGTTTGGGGATCTCCTTCCATCCAAAGGCTACAAGCAAAGAAGACAATTTGGAACAACCTTGATCATATTATAACAATAAGTCTACCTCATTATTCAGCAAGAACTGGTGTAAATATATCTTATATATAGATTGACGAAACTAACATTGAATTAGTAAATACCTTCATGATCACATGATTAAATAAATCTAAGGACAGGGGGGTACCTATATTGAGAGAGAGCCCCATCTGTGTTGGTCACAGGCTTTGGTAGTAACCTTTCCAGCAGTCTAATCATTCACCAATGACTGCGGAGAGCAAACCTGGAAGAGAAAAAGGATCTGGATCGACACTGCAACCTAGCTGCAAGAACACATTATCAAAAACATGGTTAGTGCTCTAGAAAAGACACATAATCAAGAAAAAAAGTCATAGCAACAACTTTGAATGTAGAAGTAATACTTCCAAGATGGTGACTCCTTGAGGACAACACCAAGTACTTGATGGTTTCTCGAGGCACGCCCCTTTGTCTTCCAGCCAAAAACTACTGAAGGTGGTAGAAGTCTGTTCTCCCAGCAATGCGAATGGTGACCTTATACTCCTTTTCGGCCTTGCAATTCAATAAGGATTAAGAAGATGTGGTGGAGAAACATGTTCCTGATAATTAATAATGAAATGATTATAACAAAGAATCTTAACCTATCTCACTTCATCTTTCTTTTCCGGATCAACCAGTGTAACAAAAAACTCTTCTGACTCAAAAGAAACTTTTCCTTTTTCACCTTTTCTTATCTTTTTCCCATCTCTTGTCGTGGGCCGGGGCAGACAAATGAGAGCACCGGACAATGTCCGGACACTCCAAACCTCCCTCAAATTTGGGGCAAGTTTGGGAGATGTGTCCGGAGAAACATGCCATTTTGTCCGTTTAGGGGATGCCATTGGGAGATGATTTTGAAAGCAAAATGTCCATATCCCTCAAAGCTATCACAAATGTCCTATTTAGGGATATGGACATTTTGCCCTCAAAATTATCTCCCAATGGCATCTCTTAAACAGACTATTTGTACGGACACATCCCCAAACTTGCCCAAAATTTGGGGGAGGTTTGGGGTGTCCGGACATAGTCCGGTGCTCTCTTTTATCCGCCCGGCCCCACAACGAAATATGGAAAAAGGAGAAGAAAAAGTAAAAAAGGAGAAGAGAAAGGATAAAAAGAATGACAAGCTAATTTGGGAGAGAAATTTGGGGGGTGTGATTGGGTGATGAGGACGGACACATGTCCACTTGCTCCCCTAAATGACCAAAAAATGACATTTGGGGGCAAAATTTAGGGGATCCCATTGGAGTTGCTCTAACCGCGCACTGAAACGATGACCCATGAAGTCTATGACATGTGGGATTGTCTACCTGAGCGGACGGGATAATTAGGAGGCCTTCATCAGCTTGATGTCACAAAAACGTTTCGCATGCAAATCATCCGCGAATAGCCGTGGCGCTCTAAGGAGGCTACCATTCTCTGCATACAAGGGCGGGTTAGATTTATTTTCCTTCCAACCATTCACTCTCTTGGCCATTCGGTCCTGACCGCATGATTCTTTTAGATCGGTGAAAGTCAACACAGCCTGCTGACCAGCTTCCGCATTATCTTTTGGCGAATCCGATTGTTACCGTTCATTTTGCCTAGCTCGCAAACTCATCCCGAAATAGCCGAAGTGTCGAGGCTACAGAACCAGCACCGCCACACCCACCCTCTCGCCCTCGTCCTCCTATCCCACCGACGCCGTCCTTCCTCCGGTGACACGTCAAAGCCGTCCCCGAAGTGTCGAGGCTAGAGAATGTCACCGCCCCACCTACCCCATGGCCCTCCTCGTCCTGTCCCGCCCGACGTTGTCATTCCTCAGGTGATGCGCCAAAACTGGCCGCATGCAGAAGTGTCAAGGCTACAGAACCACCAATGCCCCACCTACCCCTTGCCCTCTTCCTTCTACCCCGCCCGACGCCGCCCATATTATAAATTTATATCAATATATTTGTTTTTTAAAAGTTTTGCTAATAATCATGATTTCGATCATATAACTTACGTATTAATAAAGTTAAGGGAATTTACAGTGTACTCCCAGGGGTAATTACCCCCTGCTCATCTGCCGTTGATCGGTCTCCCCGTGCGCCTAGCGATGGAACTGTTCCCCCAGCGATCGAGTCTCCTGCTAACGGGCAGAGAAAGCTGCATGTCATACCCAACCCGGCAAGAGAAAGGATAATCCAGTTCTGATATTTAATTAGCCAACTAATTCCGGATCATTATCTAGTTCTTGTTTCTCCCGTGCTCATCCATGCAGATTTAGTTTTGCTGCTAACGAACTAAAAGATTCGTTCTAATCCATCCGTATTACACCGGTCCCTTCTCTCTCTTTCTCTCTCTCTCGTACACCCAGCACCGGCGCATCGTCTGGCTGGCACCGGCGCGCCGGCCACCTGCCCGGAGACGGCGGCCGTGCAGATCCTTCTCCTCGCCAGGCCTGCGCTCACATCCTATACCACTTCTGCCGTTACCCCCAAGGCCCAAGGTCAGAGGTGAGGTCGTTTGCTGCAACGCAGCATCAACATCGATCGTTGTTCTTATTTAGAAGTTGGTATTCGTTTTATTTTTGCAGGCAGCGTGAAGAATCAGATCTTCTAGCATATGAATACATATGCCATCTTCCTACCGTTTGCTGGAGTTAATTAGAGAAGAGATGTATATACATGCATGGATTTGGATTGAACGGAAGGATATATGCATGCGTTCAGATCAAGTAACTGCTAATTAATTTCTTTATCCCACCCTTCTTTAATACAGTAGTTCTTTGCGTCGCCTCCTTTGTTTCAGAAATATGCCTAACTACCCGAACTAACCTCCCTTCTTTTATCTGTTGTAGAAGATGGTGACAGGCGGCCGGCATGCGGACAAATACGACGTTTGTGTGACATCTAGGTTGCTATTCTCGATCTCGCACTGATGCGCGCAAGCTCTGGTCATCGTGGCGAGATAACCATGACAAGCAAACGATGAGACGACTACGTGTCTGCCGAGTCCAACTAGATTTTTTGCCGTCCGGCCAGCAGTGATGAGATAGATTGCTATATTAGCTAGCGTGTATATCAGTGTACGGAGCCTAGCATATTTTCGTTTTGGGGTTAACATGACTTATGTTTTATCCGAGAAGTGATCATCTGTTGATTCAATCAAGCTTGTGTCAAGATATATATCTTGTTGATCATATATGTACTTGATTTTTTCTTCAGAAATTATACTTACAAACTTGTCCATTATCCATTCTATATACTACATTTCTCCATTCTGCATTCTGTATACTCCATTCTCCATTCTATATTCTCCATTCTCCATTCTCCATTCTATATACTCCATGTAGAGTAGAATAGTATATACTACGATTAGTATTCTCTCTAATGCAGCCATGATTCCGTACGATCGGTTCGTCGGCCGTGTGAGAGAGAATACAGCAGCAATCGTCAAGTACTCCACACTTAAAGCTAAAATAAAAATCAGATATTATTCAACTCAGCCGCACTAAATTTTCCCATTTTTCTAAATTTTGAACGCGGCTGAGTTCTTGGACGGTACATTGCCTCTAGATTCTTTTGCCATCCCTTATTCAATTCCAGCATATGTATCAACGATGTCAAAAATAGCAGCGAAATGCAAACAAAATTAGCAGGCTGCCCCTCCATGCATGATATATATTCTTTTCTTAATTTTTAAACATTGGTCAAATGGTAATTAAGACCATCATATTTTTCTGGCAATGCATCATAGATACTACCTTCTACAATGAAAGACCATCATACTACTTTCTACATACTACATCTCCAATGCCATCTTATAGCTGGACGCCGGCATATGACTTCCCACGTACCACAGTACATCCTAGGTTCTACATATACACGCCATCTCATTACTACATTACATTCTAAGTTTTGATATACTACCTTCTACTCTCAACATTTCAGATTCTATGTATTACCTTCTGCGTACTACATTCTAAATTTTATATACTACATTCTACATACTACATTCTAAATTCTATATTCTACGTTCTCTAGCCAACAATACTACCTTCCACTACTACTACAAACCCAGTCCTCCAAACTCATGACTAAAATTAATATTGCGAAGCAAAATACAAAGGTTTCATTAATTAATTGAGAGAGATACATCCATGTTGGAATATCAATGGATAAAACTGGAAACAAATACGAAATAAATTTACGTACATAGCGATTGGTCGTGCATATATATACAACACCTGCTAGCTAGTTGGCCTGAACAGCACCATCTAACGTAAGTCTACGTCGTCTTCGGCCGCAGGCTGAGCAAGCCCCTTCTTCGCTCACTGTGTTGTCAGCACCATGCGTTTCGCCCCGCCGTTCGTCGACGAGCCTTTGAGATTATTCTACCAGAGGGAGACTCTACCATGCAACACAACCAGCTGAACTAATCTCTCGAACCTTACATTCTGGATTACATAGATCGATCTGACCCGTAGACAGGGCCTATGTAACATGTAAAAGAAAATCAGATGATCTACATGTAATAGTATTGAACAAGCTAATACTGCAATTACAGACATACTACTCGACGCAATATATATAGTACCAAGATTAGAACCACGTAATAAAGCAAGAACGATGCAAAACTTACTCATGCCATGGGTAGTAGAATTAATGCTTGTAGTATTCTCCTTGTTGGTAGTCTTCCATACTAAAGGCGGTAATGCTTGTAGTATGTCCCTCCGCATGCAAATATACTACCAGATCCTTCTATCTAATAATAAACTAATGATTCTACCGGCAGATGCATCCATCGCAAGTACCAACCTAAGGTGTGATAATGATATATCGGCCAGAGCTGATGATTCTGCCGATCTGCAGAAAGGGCTCATCGGACGGGAGCTTATTTATAGCCAGACAACGCACATCCTGCGTGCTAACCACCCCTAAAAACCAGCTTGACCCGTTCAAGATAAATACGTCCTTTTTTTAATAGGATAATTAGTAGCTTTTCTAGTGGATTTGCACCCGACGGTGGTAATTCCCGGTAGAAGGCAGGGAGTAATTACTCCCGGTAGTACCTAATAGTCTCCTTAAATTACAAGGTACTCTCGGGTGTAGTTACCCCCCGAGCTGCCACCAACCCGTATCATTTTTCGTTTCTTTTGCAATTTAATTAGTTTGCAAATAATTATCCGGTTTGGCCTATGAAAGAAGTTTGTTGGCAGCGAGACTTTTAGGGCGTCCATATTCTTGTTATTTTCCACCAACTGATGACGCGCTGCCGGCAGGCCGGCCGGCGCGGCTGTCTAATGCGCTCTCCGGCGACCGCCGGCCGTCTGATTCGCTCTCCGGCGAAAAACGTAATAATTAATCGATCACCGCATGCATGTGTCTGTAAGTTGTTCGTCTAATTAACTTTGGGTCAATTGCTTTTGAGATCTCGATGCCTCCATATGTTTCTTTCTCCCTTCGTTTCTCTTCTATACTAGATCTGAAACCACGTCGATGAATGCCTAGCTGCACACAAGCGGGAGAGGAAGGTATTTTTTTTCTTTTGATCCATGCATTTACTTACGTGATGATCTTCAATCTAACCGTGATTTCAACTTCCACCAGATATGCCATTACACGTACAAGATCGATCTGCGGAGGCGGCCAGTACGTACTGCAGCGGCGGAAGCGACGGCTGCCTACCGACGATCGGCCGGCGACGTCGGAACGATGTCCTGCAACGACGAGTCCCGCAGATCTATGTTTGTGCGTCATCTACCACGATGGTTGATCGATCCCATGCTTCAGTCTTCAGATGATTCCTGATCTGCCAGTCCTACAGAGGCAATAGCGGACGCATGAGAGTCTAAGGAGACTAGTTAGCGATTAGTAGTACTCCTATTGATTAGCAGGCCGGTCGATGCATGCATGGCTGCTGTTGGGCGATGCATCATCTTTCTTTTGAATGGCTAAATCAATTCTTCTGTCTTGCAACAATCGATTCACCTTAAGAATACTGTACTACAACGATAGATTATCATTCGATGGATGCTCAATACTACTTTTCATACTATATACTCCCTCCGTTCCATAAAGATTGGCACGGTTTTGAACTAACTCTAGTCCAAAATATGCCAATATTTATGAAACAAAGGGAGTACTACGTTTTACCTTTGTACGTACATACTTCACACTATATACTACATTCTACGTTTAATTTGTACTGCATTCTATATACTACATACTACATTTTACATTCTGTATTCTAGATACTATATACTTCTATTCTCCATACTCCATTCTCATGTGTCTGTTGATACAATATTCTCCATGCTCCATACTTCCGTTGTTCAAACTAGTAGAAATTAGAACACCTTAATAAATGATAGCTTCTAGAAAATCCATGGCGACGAGCATTCCTACATATTTCATACTTCATATATTACATTCTCTATACTACATTCATGGAGTACGTACATACTTCATATACTACATTCTCTATACTACATACTACATACTATATTCTACTTCCTCTGTTTCATAATTCTTGTCGAAATATTACATGTATCTAGACGCTTTTTAGGAATAGATACATCCATTTTTGGGCAAATTTGAGACAAGAATTATGGAACGGAGATAGTACATATCGGCTTATATAGGGTCGAATACATGTATTTAGACACTTTTTAGGAATAGATACATTCATTTTGGGTAAATTTGAGACAAGAATTATGGAATGGAGGTAGTACATATCGGCTCATATAGGGTCGAATATCAGCCACACACCGATCTATGTCAACTGGTTTGTGTGTAATTAAATTCGGTCATATCTGTAAGCATACCGATAATGAGTTACCGAGCATATATGCCAATATTTACATGTTTGCTCGAAATCTGTTTCAGAGCATTTCAAAGGTGCGCCTGTATGAAAACCCATTATCTGTATGGCAGTTTCATTTTTTCTTTCAAACTCTTGATTGATGACCCAACAAGTAGCCCCCAACTTCTGCACATGCGTATCGTGTTGGGATCTCACACCTTATGCTGCAACAAATGAGGCTCCAAGAGGGGGAAAACACCCCCTTCGGAAGCAACTTTTTTTCCTTACTTTCTCCAAATAAGTCAAAACTTTTTCCATCACATCTACCCTCAAAATAAATAGCACACATGAAGTTTCACGAATTTATGTGATGCGGATACGGATACGGATCCTCAAGTGTTGATATCCAACATCAAGATATGCGCGAGAGAGGAAAAGGAGGCAGATGCACCAAAAGTAAATATAAATGATACAAGTTAGAAGAATGACTTGTGTGCAAGGGGCAGCCAACGACAAGGATGATATGCCCAGGTTGCACCACAAGTCGAGTACGAATATGAGGCGCACTAGGACAGCCTACGACGAGTCCGACACGTCTAAGGAGCGCCCGGATCTGCGAGTCCATGTTTGTGTCTGAGTCGAATTCTAGTTTGAGTCGAATTCTAGTTCTAGTTTGAGTCTGAGTCGAATTCTAGTTTGAGTTGGAGTCTGTATTGAGTTTGGACTACTCCTCGTCTATATATACAAGGAGTACGCCTAGGGTTAAAGGGAGACCCCGTTTTAGCTTATTCATAATCTTTTGTTGAATTGCTCCAAGCATTCATCTAAAAGTATATAATTCCTCTTTGTTTCGATCAGGAATTTTACCCCACACCATATTTGTTTCAATAGGGTATTTATCTACTGAAAGTTCTAGCGTATTCTGTCATTCCGCTGTGAATTGGAAGATTGCAAATTCGCTTGTGATCTGCGGACTACGACATTAGTGTGTGGTGTTGCGAATTTTCATTGGGTTGCAAGTTCGTTGCATTGGCGATGGGTGATCAGCCGGAAGATTTGTAGAATCATACAAGTTATCCACGTTGCTCTCCGAGAAGATCGGGCCACCCCTTATCATTATGAATTCATGTTCGTGTTATTAAATTTAATTTTACAATTCGAGAAAACTTTAAAATAAGTCTAGTCCATTCGTATTAAAAATTTCTCCCTCCGTCCCACTATATGAGACACGCCGTATTACTATATCATCAAATAGGTTAGTTAAACATATATATATGGACACATTTTTGGTACTACCGGGAGTAATTACTCCCACTTTTTCCATGTTGAGATACCACCAGATAGAACGGGTATCCGGGCGTACTAATTAGCCCCCGTTAACCCAAGTAGGTGCGTAGTATCTGTTGAGAGAAAGTAGATGGATAAACACTGATTTTTAGAGACTTATAATCTATAGTTAACGTCACTAATTGAGCAAGGTGATATGGTTTCCTTATTAAAACATGTTTTACAAAAATGAAATCAGGCGTTTGCAATTTCATCAAATTATTAAGTAATGCACAATTTGGGATGTTCAGTTTTCAGGCATGGGGTGTAATGGTCGATAGATCAATATCAACTGATATTGGACCTAAGTATGAACATGATTTCTCCGATTTTGAACCTGCTTTAAAGTATGAACATCTAGCATATGAAATACAGAAGAATGCAGCCGATCACTTTTTCCGATGGAAGACATCAGTACATCTTCCACGGAAGCATGTATCAGTCCTCTTCATTTCACTTGGTAGCCGGAACCCGGAAGACATCATTACATCTGCCACGGGAGTCTAAAACCTTCCTAACTGCTGGTACTACATCGAGAAGTGATTGCGCAAACCGGCAAATTTACAGTCTGTATTCTTTTAAGATTTTGTGTCAATTTACATCATGATATATAGTGGAAGCGGTCGCCACCTACAAATATACAGAACTTCCTTGTACATCTTTCCTGGGGAACACTTTTCGACTGTACAGTAAATCAGATCGTGGAGTAACAAAAAGTTACAAGAGGTTGCTGCCAGAACATGTCTGAGTATCTACCGTGACATGGGAGCATTTTTCATGCTGAACTTCACCAAAAGACGTTCAGAACCTTTTTGGAGAACCATAGGGACTCTGAAGTTTCAAGGGACCGGCATCCTGCCAAGGGTCTGAAACTGCCGGACTTCGTCGTGCCTGATTCAACCCGTAGCCTGATGAATTGTAAGCCATAGTACTGGAGGAAAGTGTTGGGTGAGGCGGAGATGGCAGGCAGCTCCAGTTGGATTGCTTAAATTGCCTTAGTGGGCTAGAGCACGGGGACACAGGAAGAGACATGTTTGTTCTCACAGGAATTGGGCTGCTGTAGGGCATACACAATTTGTCAAGTTGCAAAGAATGTCCTCACAAAAAAAAAATAGAAGCCACGAGAACAGGTAAAGACGGAGGATAGAAGGGGGTAGTACAGTACCTGGAGGTACGTGGTGAAGAAACGGTAGTGGAAAATCCGGTAAAATCTCTTGCACTCACACCTATATCCCTGAGGGGAGTAATACTTCTCCTTGATGAGAAATCCCTGTTGGACTGCAATAAGGGCAAATGTAGGATAAGAACCCTCAGATACCATAAACGAAGCAAACAAGGCCATCTTTTTTCCTTGAACAAGAATAATCGTGCAATGATCTTTACTCAAATGAAGTCACAAATTGCACATCAAGTACCAATTTAAAACAGACATACTTAAGAGAATCTTATGGCTGTGTGCACCGATCGACACAGAGGCCTATCATTAATACTGATGGCAGGAAAACGAGAAGAGTGCTGCCAGCTATTTGTTAAACTGGTCCAGCCTGAGTCCAAGCAAATCAAACAGTTATTGCAAATTTAAAGCGGAGAGTTTATATCCCAGTTTGGGTGGCGTGCTAGCTCGATAGTGGATCACCATTCACCAGGGAAGAGTTTATGTCCCAGTTTGGGAGGCGCGCTAGCTCTAGGTTCCTTAGTTTGGAAGTCAGTTCGAGGTGTGGCCTGTCAAACGTTTGGATGTAGTCATATGTTTTCAACTCGTTGCGAATATTGTAACACTTTAGGCTATATGCATCCTGGATGCAGAGGCTAGGGGTAATAAAGCTTCCATTGAGGATAAGCGCATACTGAAGAAATGAGTTTAAAGTGAGCAAAGGACTATACCATCGTATGCTTCCCATCTGCTGGAGCAGAAAATGCATTTCTCAGATTGGACTTTGTTGCTCTTACTGATGGATGGTCCTGAACAAAAGGGTGATCCATCAACTGACTTGCGGAGGCACGAGCTGCTGGATCACGTTTTAAGCACATCTGCAAGAAACTTTTCCCTTCCTCAGAAAAAATATCTGGGATTTCAGGTATATCTTTACTGTTTGCGATCTTAAATATGGCAGCTACCTACAAGGTCAGATTGGAGAAGATTGCGTCAGCCTGTTTGTTATTCACAACAGCTACATTGAAATAGAAATAGAGCTGCAAAGTAAAAGCATACCCCTTCATACTGATGCCAAGGGGGTCTTGCTGTTGCCATTTCAATAATTGTACACCCCAAACTCCAAATGTCGACAGCTAGACTGTAACCTTTACTATTCATAATAACCTGCATGTTTCCAATATTTCAGAAAACTTTACTTACAAGCGTATAGTTGGTAATAACAAAGGTGTTTTTTTTTTTAAAAAAAGGCAGCTTACCTCAGGAGCCATCCAGTAAGGGCTTCCTTTAAAAGAGCGTATTTCAGCAAAAGATGATATCTGCTTCAACATAAGTAATGAGATGAAGGGGCTTGGAGGGAAAAGAGAAGAGATAGACAATAATTAGTAGTTTCAAATTACTGGTAGGGTTAAGATCTTCATTACACCATGACAGTAATTATTTCATTATAGCCGGAATAGGCCTGATAGCTATCCTAATGACAACACTAGATTTTTCTACAGAAGGGTTAAGATTTTTTTTTACGGAACAGTTAAGATTAGATTGAGACTTTGTGCTCATATTCAACTTGCAGATCAAGTAAGAGTCATTTTACATAATACTATCATGCACCGTTTTGAGATCAAACAAGATAATAGAATAATAGCTCTTCTACGTTGACACGCGGACCTCCCTCTGTCTCGCCATAAAACCTTAGAATATAACATCTGGTATCAGTGCAAACTTATGGCCATCCTTCCATTACATTATTCCCTACTTTTATGTAAGTAGGTGGGCACTCAGTTTCATAGGGAATTACAAAAAGTGATTGTACACCTTTCCAAATGGAAACAGCATGCATACAGCAATTCACTGCTATTAGTAACTGTAGCTGCATGAATAGTTTTAGAAACTGTTCTCCTTAAAGAAAAGATTGCATAATTCCTTGTCATAATTTCTTCCTAGGGTATTCTAGCAAAATCAAACTAAGTAGAACCAAACAGAAAGCATCAGAAGTGAATATCAGTAGCTGGCAAGTCCCCCAATAAATACTACTCCCTCCGATCCATAATAATTGTCGCTGATTTAGTACAAAGTTTTACTAAATCAGCGACACTGAATATGGATCGGAGGAAGTAAAGCTTATGATACATAGTGCTACCCACACAAGATGGAGGCAGGGAGGGGGGCGGAAAGAGAAAATGGCATACATGCTTAGCCATGCCGAAGTCAGCAAGTTTAACTTCACCATTAGGGCCAACAAGTATGTTTGCTCCTTTAATGTCTCTGCAAAGAGAAAAAAAAAATAAGCGATTACTGTATTCTGTACCACCTATGTAAAGAGTAAACAATTATGTTAGCTGTACACTACCTGTGGACAGTGTTCTTCCCATGCAAATACGCAAGACCAGAGAGAATTTGACCAGTATAATTGCGAATCACAGGTTCCTTAAAAGGGCCATACTCCCTAAGTAACTTATGAATTGAGCCCCCAGAAACGTACTCAAGATAAATTGAAAGTGTGTCCTCAGTCTGTGTGGAAAGATACACAATTAGAAAGCCTAAGCCTGGCCAAGTACTTCCAATAAAAGCTGATACACTCTAACCAGTCAAACCAGATAATTTCCTTTCAAGATGAATCTCTTGAAAGAGCACAGAAAGAAAATTAGACTAAAAAAGTGCAAGCCAAGTGAGAAAAAACAACTTAAATCAAACAGTAGCACACCAAAAGAGTTACTATTCAGAGCAAAACAAGTAGCATAAGTACATAATTAAAAAAATGAAGAAGTCTATATTACCCCTGAACTGTGATGTTGTGTCTAATTTGCCTCATAATATACAAAACCATGAGCACTGCTGATAATGTAAATTCTGTGCAAATAACCCCTTAAGGAGGTTCTGGAAACAGTTGCCACCGTGCAAGATGACAACTGGATAATTCTATATTACAGGGAATATTGGAGATTTCATCCTTCCACGCATGCTAGGGAAAATAATTATTCAAGTTATATGACTGCACATATACAAATGTGGTGGTTTACCAAATAAAACTTACCATCTCACTTCCATAGTATTGCACAATGTTTGGGTGCGATGGTTGCTTAAGCATATCTATTTCCTGTCAAATATGGAAATAAATATCACCTTCGTGAGTCAATTGAAGAGGAAAGGCAAACATTGTTACCTTACAAAGAAAGATAATTAAGCTAACTTAAGTAAGATAAGCAAGTAACCTGATTTAGTTGCTTGAGTCGTTCCTTCGAATGTGGATCATCTGAAATAACTTGTACTTCTTTAATCGCACAAAATTGCCCATTTTCACTGCATAATTGGCCATGTCCAAAGAGTTCTTACAGGTTTTCCAGACATTTAGGCAACACCTCAGGACATGCATGCAATCATATCAACACTACTGTATCAGGAATTTTGAGCAAAAGAACGGCATGTTCAGTTGATATCCATTAGGTGTTAGCCCTTGAGAGTTAGATGCTACTTAATCGCACATGCCAACTTCTAAGCATATCTACTGGAATATTTGACAATTCACATAGCTGACACCTTGTGTATAGGTTTTTTAGTGTATAATATGGCTAGGGATAATACGACACTAATGCATAAAGTTCCAAATGCTAATCAAATTCTAAATGATGGCAACACATGAAAAGACTTTGATACCTGTTAAATCCAAGGTAAACCTGGCCAAATGTGCCACTCCCTAACAATTTCCCCCTTTTCCACTGTGATTGGAATTGTAAGCAAGCAGTGGGAGATGGAGGAAGAGGTGAGCAAGCAGTGGGCGATGGAGGTAGAGGTGAACAAGCACCAGAAGCTGGAGGAAGAGGCAAGGGATGAGGTGGGCTCCTCAACCCATCCATCATTTTCAATGGCGACCTTGGGCTAAACCCAAATTCTCTTGAATGTACATTATTCATAGTAAAGTTACGGCCTTTTCGCCCAGGTGAAGGGCTTCTCGTTCTTGGACCAAATACATCCTCAGACAACATTCTGCCCCGTGAGCTGGTTCCACTAGTTGAAGGGTCATCATTGTGCAAATGCAGTTCTCGCACATTAGAGATGGGCACCTCAAAGAAGCTCTGATGCTCCCGTGGCATACTACAAGACATGTATTGCTTGTCTTCATTTAAGATCCTATGTGTGTCAGATGGCATGTTTCTTCCCTTGGCAAAGGCAACCGGATCGATAGACCTAGAGATTACACCAAGCAACTAAGAACCATAAGTACATATCAATAATTCGATATCATTTTGAAGTGAAAATATCAATACCATAACAAGGAAGTGTAAACGACACACTAAATTCAAGTAACCAAATCGGAACATGTGAACTTGACGCAGGAACAAAATCAAATGTTCCCAAAACACAATTGAGTGCCAAACATAAAGATAATCTCACCCGGCATTATTTTCTTCCAAGGATATAATAATGAGTTAGCAGAAGCGAGAAATCTGCACTCCAACAGAATGACAGTTCTAAAGCAACAAAATAAGCAGTTATTCAGCCTTTCTCGAGAAAACTTCTTCAAGAGAACCATAAAGTACACCTTGGTATTCCTAGCTATCCAGACTAAGGTACACATTTACAAGAGAAAAATAAAGTGGCTCAGGTATGTAGAACTGGAATGACGATGGAAGAGGTCAACAGCTGTAGTTGGTGAGAAACTACACCGTTGACTGTTCACTCCCAAGTCTCCAACTCTGCACTTGAGTGGAATTCGCTTAAAACAAGCAGCTAACCCGACTGATCATTCACACGAAGCTAGAGGGAAAATAATGCATGAGACCTAATGCCTCTACCATTATAACAAGCCAATTTCTTAAATTTAATCGCACTATGAACACAAAGTCAGCTTCGACTTCACCCCAAACGTGAAAGTAAGTTAGGCTGGTGATCAGGCCAGCAAACTCTGCAATTAAACCCTAAACGGGAAGCAACAGTTCCAGGATCATCTGATTACCTAGACACATGGTGATCCGCCGCCTCATCGGACGAAGAGCACACGCTGGACCCGGACACCGAGCAGCAGCCCTCACCGGCCTCCTCGCACAGAGACCCCGCAGCCAGGGTCTCCGGGTCCGGCTCAATTACAGGCACCGGGAGCTTGTACTGCACCACCCCAACTCCAGCGCCGCACCGGCCGCCGCACCGGCCGCCGCTTCCGCCGCCAGAGGCAGCATGTCGCGTGGCCGGGGAGTCGAGGCTGCGGGCCTTCTCCCTCGCCCGGGGGGTCGGCGACGGGGACGGGTAGTCGAGGTCGACGGACTTGCGCGGCGATGACGCCGCGGAGACGGTGGCCGCGCCGGGCTTGGGCTTGGACTTGGGCCTGAACTTGCCGGGCCACCAACCAGGCACGGGCATCGCCGCGCGCGCAAAATCGGCACACGGTCGCAGAGGCGGCGGCTAGCGAGCGGTAACCTGTAGGTAGGACCTCGTCAGCAGCCTTCTCCCGAGCTCCCGAGCTCGTGCGGTGGGAGGAGGGGAGGGGAGAGGGGAAGAGGAGGGAAGGCGCGAGGCAGTAGCAGCCGACGACGCTTTAGGGAAAGGGGAGAAGAGTAGAGCAGACAAAAGAGGAACAAAGCGATATTTTCCCCGGAATTGTTATTTTCTTTTCTCAAAAGAAAGGAAGGGAAATGGCGTCGTATGCGTGTGCTTTCGCGAGTAGTTACTGCCTGCGAGTGGGTGGCAGGCAGCTGCAGCGACGGCGACGTCGCCCATGGGGTGGGCCGTGGGCCCCGACGTGCACGGACGGACGACTGGGCCGGATACGTTTAACCCGTGCGCCGGTCCCACGTGTCAATGGCCGGCTACTTCGGCTTGCGCGCGGCGGCTTGCGATGCCCGGGGCGGCTCGCACGTGGGGCCAGGCGGAGAGAGAGAGAGATGATCGTGCGCCTTTGTTTTTTCTCCGCTCCTTTTTCTCTGCGGCTTCCCGTGTGGAATCTTCGCGGACGGGTGGTGCGGAGGTTTTGGCGCTCGCGGCAAGTTTGGGTGGTTGCGTACGCCGCGAGCAAAAAAAGGTGACGGTGGGCACTACGACGCGCTGACGTGTCACGCAACCATGAGCTTAACTAGAGTGTGAAAGCATCTGGTAGCGATAAGCTGCAGATCTAGTGACAATTACAAACAACTATACATTATTACATATAAATATAGTGATTTGTTTACTACTGCAAATAAATAACTCAATTGATACCCGCAAGAAAAAAACTCAAATGATGGTGGGCAGTCAGTCGCCTGTGTGCTGTGTCATTTTTTGCAATCGAATGTTGATTTGATACATCATTGAGATGGGAACAACTATGATCTACTCCTTCCATCTCGTCTTAACTATCACAACTTTTGTCTAAATATGCATGTATCTAGATAAAAAATGGATCGATGTAATTCGCAAAAAAAAATTAAGGCTAGGAAATGAAATTATCACAACATGCTCTTTAGACATGTAATCCCTCCGTTCCCATATGTAGGACGCACCTAAAAATTATATTGTATTAACATGAATTATTGTAAACTACAGGGTTTGGTTTCCTACTCCACCTTGCAAATCTGGTAAACGTGGACATAATAAGCGACTGTAAAACTCTCTTGGCGGTAGGATAGGATCGGCTGGTTAGGATAGGAGTGCCTTTCACAAGACTTCAATGACGCATGTGTGTTCAACTGTGCACGTACATCATGTGTTTTTCTGTTTCCATTTATGATGGATTCTCTGTACCTTGGATAGCTGAAATCGGGTCCAAGTCCTTAGTTGGAATTCACGTGACCAATTGCTATAGAGCAGCCTACTGTACGACTTAATCTCACCCATCCAATCTTCAAAGTCTCAACCTTCATATACCCGATACAGCTCAACAGGGGGTTCACTCGAAGGCCCATCAAGTATATGCAGGTCGAGTCCCTCAAACTGCGGCTCAAGTCAAGGGACATAATCTTTGTACCGGAATAAATTGATCTGATTGTAACATTCCCGATTATCACGCCCGAGACCTAGCCGTCCGTATATAACGCTAGGAGGGGGAGTCGGGAAGGGGGGACCTCAACACACACACGCCAGATCCATCTGCGCGTCATAGCTTCATAGCCTCTCTGTAATCTCGATCAATACAATACACCAGAAGCAGGACGTAGGGGTTTTACCTTCCGAGGGCTCTGAACCTGGTAAACCTTGCGACTTCCCTAGCCTTTGTTAGCCGACAAGATCGCTGGTGCACCCCGTGCTCTCCTTCAGTCAAAAACCCTTGAGTCAGGGTATTGCTGAGGTAGCCCCTCGTCATTGGCGCCGACCGTGGGGAAGAAGTGCATCAGATCTACGATCTTCTTGACCATGTTGTTCTCAATCCACAACGCATCAACCACGGAAGAGTCGATTCGCTTCGGGTCCTTGAGCTTCTCAGCTCACCCGCCGGAATTGCGCTCCACTTTTCATGACCTAAACGGTCTTCTGGACCTGTCGTTCGGAGGCTTTAACCTCCGAGTCAGCCGCAAGGGAATTGTCAGCTTCACAGATCTATCACCAACAAGGCAGATCTGCGATTCTTCGGAGGCGTCGCCGACTGATCCTTCACCCGCGATGCATTCGCTGGGTGAAACAGGGCCAATTTTGGCCAATTTTTTTTGCATCGAGTGCGATTCACATCACTCGGTGTTCGCTGAAGATCACACTCCTTACAACGTCAATACCTGTTCGAGTGCAGCAGCCAACCCCAATGACGCAATCGCGATCCCTCGCATGACCTTAGCACAAGTCTTCGCGGCGGAAGTAGGCGAGAGCAGTGGAGACGGACACCGCGCCGGCAAAACAATCTTCGCCAAGGCGTGCGCAGGAGACGCGACCAATGATCGCCCAACAATCATTCTCACGCCGGAAGAGGAAGTTCGGGTCGAGGCCGCTCTTAACGGCACTATCCCTTTACCAGCAGACGCCACGCGCAAGGAGATGATGTCATATCATCATGCGCTAAACACTACACATGCTCGACTGCGAGATGAGCAGGCAGAGCTACAGCAACGGCAAGAGATCACCGACGCCTCAAGTGCTCGCAGACAGCTCTCGGCGCAGAGTCGCGGTGCTTGCTCCCGAAGCACCCACAGATATAAAGCGTCAAGCTATCAATCTAGGTTGAACAATATTCCCGAGCGAGATCGCATCGGCATGACACGCAGTCTGGATGATGAATTGATGACAGTCAATACCCAGGGGGAGGTGCTCCCCCGGACGCCACAAGGAGCCGTGGTTGCTGCAAACACGTACCTCCTATCCACTATGCCACCGGATGATAACCCGAAGGCGGCAATTCTCAAGCAGGACTTGGCCGGTTTAGGCCTCATCGGGAATGCCCTCATGGGCCCCAACTCGAACTAGATGGAGCCCCGACAGCATAGGGATGACGGTTCCCCACGAAAAAACAATCGCACGACTCCTCCACGACGGGGACTGGAAGAACAGCCTAATCGCTGCCGCAACACCCTCGTGCGAGCAGATGCTCGTGATATTATTACTCAACAAAGAATCGATCACAAGCGGTCAGCCCGTGCTGGCCGCATCACAGAAGAAGATGACGAACCTTGCGGCGCGGCCTGCTTTAGCCGTCGCGTTCGCAATTTGAAGATGCCCGACAATTTTTTAGTTTCGTCGAGCGCAATCAAGTTTGACGGATCTCGGGAGCCACGAGCTTGGTTAGAAGATTACCTCACAATGGTGCGACTGAAGGGAGGAACGAAGAACACGGCCATGCAATGCTTGCAGTTGTAGCTCAAGGGGCATGCTCGCACATGGCTGGCGAGTCTGCCAGAGGCCGAAATCGGCTCGTGGGACGAGCTCTATCAAGTCTTCACCCACACATTTCGGGCAACATATAAAAGGCCAGTTTCGTTAGAGGAACTCCGAGCGTGCACCCAGAGGTCGAGTGAGTCCATTCGCTCATACATACAACGATGGACATCCTTAAAAATGCAGCAGAAGAAATATCAGACGAAAGTGCAGTCGACGCCTTCAAACGTGGGTTGAAACACGTCACTTTTGAGGAAGAACTAGGACGGAGCAGGCCAAAAACAGTGGCAGATCAGATGGAGATAGCAAATAAATGGGCGAATGGAGAAGATTCAATTCGAAATGAGCACAATGCACTACCCGATGATGATGAAGCCGAGAGAGGACACGGCCGTAACACCGAACGACTTAAGAAGCGAAAGGAGCGGGAGCCTAACGCTCCCAAGTTCGTAGCGGCAGAGTTCGACTGTAACAGCAGTGGATGAGGTGAAGGAAATCATTAAGGGCAGCGGGATAGAAACTACCGGGGCAACTACCGGGATAGCCGCAAGAATCAGCAGTGGCAGCCTCGGAGGTTGCGGCGAGATGGGCAACCTGCTTTATCGTTGACGCAGCAGTTGTCATCTCTCTGCCCCTTCCATGGTACCAGGGATGTCGATGGAAATATAAGGTGCGGTCACACACTATTCGAGTGCCGCCGTTTTCACGAATTGCAGGACACATGCAGCCAGTTTCAGAATTCAACGGCAAGTAGGGATTACCCTCGGGGGCCAGGTCAACAATCAACGAGGAATAATCCCAATCCTTTGGCTCTGCCACACGCCACTCGAGCTGGGATGGTCGCGCACAATGCACAACCTCCCCCTCCATTGCCACCAAATTTCGCTGGATCCGTGCAACACATGCAGCCTGCGCCAAGGCCATCAGAAACACCAGCCACAACTAACGCGTATCCATCGCCTCTAGGAAATATCTGCATGATACAGAAAGGAAGGCTGTCCAACCGACATCAAAAAGTTATCACTCGACAAGTTCACCTGGCTGCAGCCGCACCACCCGCCACCCCAGAATACCTCGACTGGTCCGAGGTCACCATTTCATTATCGCGGGCAGATCACCCCCCCTCAGATCCCGAGGCCCGGACAGTCAGCACTAGTCCTAGAAGCTCAGGTGGGAGGCTATGAGATGAGCAACGTATCCATAGATGGAGGCAGTGGCATTAACATCATATTTGTGGATACACTAAGGGCGATGAATAGATCTTCAACAAATCTTCAAGCTAAAGACACATCTTTCCACGGAATTGTTCCGGGAAAACCGGCAGTACCATTGGGCCGGGTCAGCCTCGACGTCGTCTTTGGCAACCCCGCTAATTTTGAAGTACTCTACTGGAAATCACAATAACATGTGCTTCTGGGCCGGCCGGCACTCGCCAGGTTTATGGCCATCCCCCACTATGCATATCTCATGATGAAAATGCCTGGACCCTACGGCATAATCACCGTCCGAGAAAGCTTTACAAGACAGGACAATTGTGACAGAGAATTCCATAAACTTGCTGAATCATTCGGCTTGCAGACAGAACTCGCCTCTTTGAAGGCAACTACGAACAACGACGTACTTCCCATGACGAAGAAAGCGCCACAGCAAATAGAGTTCAGCACGAAGAGCGACACGACGAAGCATCAGGTACGCCCAACGGATCCCAGTAAAACAGTGCTGGTGTCATCGAGCCTTCCTCCCGCATAGGAAAGCGCGCTCGTCGAGTTCCTACGCGAGAATTGGAAATTTTTCCCCTGGGTACCATCCGATATGCCGGGTATTCCAAGGGAACTCGCCGAGCACTCTTTGCATGTGGACCAGCATGCCAAACCCATCAAGCAACCGATGCAGCGTTTTTCAGAACCAAAGCGAAAGGCCATTGGTGAGGTCAATCGTTTGCTCGATGCAAAGTTTATCCAGGAAATAAAACAAGCTACCTGGGTGGCGAACCCCGTGCTTGTCCTGAAGAAGAAAACGAAAGTTTTGCGCATGTTCGTGGACTTCACCTCGTTGAACAAGCACTGCCCGAAAAATCATTTTCCCCTGCCTCGAATGGACCAGATCGTCGATTCGACTGTGGGATGTGCCCAGTTGTCATTCCTTGATGCATATTCTGGATACAATCAGATTCGATTGAAGAAGGAGGACGAAGACAAGACAGCATTCATAACGCCTTATGGAGTTTTCTGCTACACAACTATGCCTTTCGGACTGAAAAATGCAGGTGCTACGTATCAACGCTGCATGCGGGCGTGTCTTGGGGCGCAGCTTGGCAGAAATGTTCAAGTCTACATCGACGATATCGTTATCAAGACAAAGACTGAAGATACTTTTTGAGGATGTTCTAGAGACATTCCAGAATCTTGATAAGTATCGGATCAAACTTAACCCGACGAAATGCGTCTTCGGAGTACCTGCAGGGCAGCTTTTGGGCTATTTTCTTTCTGCAAGGGGAATCGAAGCCAATCCAGACAAGATCAGAGCAATAGCAACAATGAAGGAACCAACAAACATCCATGCAGTATAGCAGCTTACAGGACGAGTGGCAGCCCTCAGCCGTTTCATTAGTCGATTGGGAGAAAAAGCCCTACCATTCTACCAGCTACTCAAGAAGGGGGACAAATTCACGTGGACACCCGAAGCCAATAGCGCATTCTCCGATCTAAAACGCATGCTATCAACTCCACCAGTCCTTGTATCCCCACTCGAGAATGAGCCTCTCTTGCTATACCTCGCCGCCACAAATCAAGTGGTCAGCACAGCCTTGCTAGTAGAAAGAGCAGAAGAAGTGAAAGCGCAGCCAGTCCAAAGGCCAATATACTATGTTACTGAAGTACTGTCTCTCACAAAGCAACGCTATCCACATTATCAGAAACTGGCATACGGAGTATTCATGACGGCTCGGAAGCTGGAACATTATTTTCAGCAACACCCGATCGTCGTAGTCAGCAAGGCTCCACTCGCCAACATTCTCAATAACCCAGAGGCAACAGGACGGGTCGTCCAATGTGGAATCGAGCTTTTGCCCAAGAATATCACATACGAGCGCCAGAAAGCAATCAAGTCACAGGTGCTGCCAGATTTCATCGCCGAGTGGACCGAGATGCAGACTCCAAGCCCACCCGATTGCCTGAACCATGTATTTTGATGGATCCAAACGTGCAGAAGGTGCTGGGGAAGGAGTAATATTGATCTCACCAAAAGGAGACATGATGCGCTATGTTTTTCTAATGCACTTCCGCAACACCTCCAACAATGAAGCCGAGCACGAAGCTCTGTTGCAGGGCATGTGGATGGCAAAAGCATGCGGTGCCACTCGCCTAATGATTTATGGTGACTGTAACTTGGTTGTGCAGCAAAAAATGTCAGCCGACCGTGATATGTACAACACACTGGAGGGTAATTTTGACGGTTGTGAGCTCGCGCATGTCAGCCGAGCCAGTAATGAAGAGGCTGATCATTTGGCCAACCTGGGATCCACACGGGTAGCAGTTCCGCCCGGCGTTTTTCTAGAGATCATCCATCAGCGAAGCATCAAAGAGAAGAGCGCGGCAATTTGAGTCAAAAAGTCGCCCAACTCAGATCCCACAGCCGGTTCAGCAATTTCACCTGACAACCCCGCAAATGAGCAAGCAGCAGCCCGGCGCAGTCAAAGTCCTGGCAATTGAACCAACATGGATGAAGCCTTTACTCGCATACATGCTACGGCAGGAGTTGCCAGAGGATACAACCGAAGCTAGAAGGGTTATGCGGCGATCGAAAGCTTTCATAGTAATCTACGGTGAGTTGTAAAAGGGCAGCGTCTCCGGTATTTTTCAGAGATGTATCTCACCAGAAGAAGGACATGATATCCTCCTAGATATCCATCAGGGCACGTGCGGGCACCACGCCGGAAGCAAGAAATTGCCGCCAAAGCCTTCAGAGCTAGATTCTACTGGCCCACGGCCCTACTCGACGCTCAGGCTATCGTCAGCAAATGCGAGGCATGTCAAATGTTCGCCACGAAGCCGCATGCCCCAGCATCCGAACTCAAGACAATTCCCATCGTCTGGCCTTTTGCGCAATGGGGACTCGATATGGTAGGCCCGTTGAGGAAGTCGCGTCATGGAGGACACCTCCTTCTGCTAGTCGCGGTTGACAAATTTTCGGAGTGGATCGAAGCCATGCCAATCGCAAGTGCCACATCTGCAACGGCTATTCAATTCTTCAGGTCTATCGTTTTCCGTTTTGGCGTTCCTCACAGTATCATCACGGACAATGGAAGCAACTTCAAAGTAGCCGACTTTCAAGACTTCTGCGCGCAGATGGGGATCCGAATCAACTATGCTGCAGTCGCGCACCCGCAGACAAATGGCCAAGTCGAAAAGGCCAATGGTCTGCTCACCGAAGGCATGCGGAAAAGGTTAATGACACCCTTGCGGAGAGCAGCTGGCGCTTGGGTCGAAGAACTCCCTTCGGTACTCTGGAGCCTGAGGACTACACCCAATTCTTCAACGCAGTTCACCCCTTTCTTCATGGTGTACGGAGCAGAAGCAGTGCTGCCATCCAATGTAAGGTATAACGCACCTCGGGTCGCAGCATACGCCGGACCAGATTTCTCAAAAGGTATGGAAGATGCACTCGACGCAGCAGATGAGGCACGCAACCTCGCCCTTGCTCGGTCAGCAGTCTACTAACAGAGTCTCCGCAATTATCACGACCATTGACTACGCCGTCGTTCATTCGTTGAAGGCGACCTAGTCCTTCGGTTGAAACAGAAGGGTCATCACAAATTGGCATCACCTTGGGAAGGACCCTACATCGTATCCAAAGTGATCCCCGGCGATGCCTACATCCTCAAGGATCCAGCCACCAACGTCGATTTTGGCACGCCATGGAACGCCGCACAGCTACGGCTTTTCGACGCTTAGTTTTTTCTACAAACAGAATCAGTTTATCTTTTTATCGTCTTCAGTTTCTATTCAGTCATATTTTCGTCAGTACGTCATTGAATAAAGATTAGTTTTTCCCTCGCACATGAGCTGAATTACTACATTAAACACCTCCGTCTCTTCAAAGACCTGAGGGATGTATCTATATAATATCGCTTGAGTGTGGCAACTCCAGCGTCGCAGTTAAAACTCCGCGGGTGGCACTCACCCGACAGTCAATCAGGACTCGGGGGCTGCGCGAAACACCCGCAAAAGCAAGCATCGTACAAATCATAATTACCCCCATCCAGGAGAGAACTCCAAACCATCGGCTCGACACCTTCATCAACGGACGGCACTCAGGCGCAAGTCTATCACACTTCGTCACGACACAAGATATTTAACATCGGCAAACAAGATCAGTGGATAAAGGTACGTATTCAAAATATTTAACTAACAAAGTTTTGGTTGTAGAACACGACAAAAGAAGAGGAAACACAAGCTGTTCGACACCTAATGACAAGAAAAGACTCCGGGGCTATTTTCCCCTCAAAAAAACAAGTGCTACAACTCAGCAACGCAGTGGAAGTCTATATCATCTCGACAAGGTTGACCAGTTCTCGAGCATGCCACTCGACGGCGTCATAGTAATACTCCATGTTAATCTCGCCATCTTCAAAAAACGGCACCACATGCAGTCCCCCCAGATCGAGGCTGGGATATCGAAGCCTAACAAAAGCCAGGCCCACAGTGGCGCCAGTTACAAGCTGCTCATGTATATAACTCTTGATGGCAGCCGAATCTGTGAACAAACGGACCAAACCCCGAAGACCGTCAAGAACCGGCATATTCGGGAACAGAGCTTGGTGAATGTCAGTCATAATCTGGCGGCACGAGCTAAAACAAGCTTTGGCTCGGGCAGCTCAATCCTGCAGAAGCACCAATACATACCCCCTATCAGAATCAAACCGGAAGGAGGGAACTGTCGGCCCTGTTGGTTGAAGCGTGTGCAGGCGATGACGAACGCGCCCAGCCTCCTCATGGGACTCGGGGATAATTTCTGCAAACACAAAACAGCTTGTTCAAGATGGAAAGCAATACAGAATGTGCAGTCACCACGAACAATGCTTACCGCGCAGATCAGAGCTTATCGAAACAAGCTCCCCCAGGAGAAATTCTTCTCGGGTGGAAGCGGCGCCAGCCTTCGACTTCCACACAGCAACCTCCCCGCGAAGCGCCAAGAGCTGACGTTCAGTGTCCCTCACGCGATTGCGAAGATACACAATCTCATCAGAGCGACTCATCCCGACGAAACCAATGAAGCAGTTGATCTCGCGGGATATGCCAATCAATGAGTCCAAACCCGACTATAAATAGTCGACCATGGACTCAAGGGCTACTCCCACCGGGAGCGCTGATCGTGCACCCGACGAAATTTTACCAACTCAAGATCTGTTCGAGTCTGTGCCTAACTCCACGCAGTTAGCCACGCACTCGGGGGCTACTCCCATCGGAAGCGCTATCCGCGCACCCGATAAAAAATTCCTAACTAAGGATCCGTTCGAGTTCTTTCCTAAGTCTACGCGGTTGGCTATGCACTTGGGGGCTATTGCCATCAGGGGTGCTATCCGCGTACTTGACGGTAACCCACGCAGCGAATATGGACAAGATGCACGGCATTTGAACATCGATTTATATAACAGTCCATTACAGCGGACACATACAAGTTGAAATTTTCTTTCGAGTCCGTCCCCAGCTACAAGCAGTTGGACACGCACTCGGGGGCTACTCCCATCAGGAGCGCTGATCGCGCACCCGATATCTTGTCCCCTAGGTGCCTACGGTGCGACTTGACTTGCGATCCGGTTCGCCTCAAGCTGCGTTTGCTCCGCCTCTTCACGAAGGAAGATGATCCATCGAGCCGGTTGCAGAGTTCGATCCATCTGGGGTCGAATATCAATCGTCTCCCGGGCATCACAGGCAGCTCATGGATGTGATGAAGATCCAAACTGGGATGCTTCACCAGGGCAAATGCCAAAGCGTGTTGAGCGCCCCTGATCATCAAACTCCAGGCAAAATCTTGTATCCCAGTGCCGCCACGAAATTTTTGCATCAAAGCTTCAAGTCCAGCAGGTGGTCGACGCAGAGGAAACAAGGCTTGGTATACATGCTCCAACATCGTTCGACAAGAGTCGGCGAAACCCCCTATCTGGTCAACACGGTCTTGCATCAATGCCAAAGCTTGGACCCTATCTCTATCATACCAAAAGGATGACATGTTCGACATGTTCGGAAGTTCACTCTCTCGGCCTCCGATTGAGGGTCAAGTTGAAGACCTGGAGCATCAGAATCAATAACAACCACTCTTACAAAGTGGCGTCTTTGGCTTTGGTCCGTTGCACGGCCACCTCCCCCGGAACCACCCGAAGCTTTTGCTCGAGACCCTTCAGTTGGTCCCTCAATATCGTCGGGTCCAGAAGAGAGGCGGGGGAAGGCGCCGGAGTAGCCACGGTAGCAGGCACTGGCTGCGACTGCACGGGAACTGCCTGGACAACTGGTGTTTCGCGCGTTTCGTCGTCATCGCTCTAGAGCGCCAAGCAAGACAGAAAAGAAAATACATCTTCAAAAGACGGCCAAGAGACTTTCATATTGCATCAAAAGAAGACATTTTAGGCACCATAGTACGAATTCATCTTAAACGAAATCATGGCGGAGTCAATACTACAAACTATTACAGTAAAGCAACAACGAACTTCACGACGAAGGACCAGCTCCCACCTCATCTGTAGCCTCCTGCGCGGTCCGGACAATCGTCGCGTTCAGTTGCTCGATGACGGTGGTGAACTTCTTCGCCAGCTTGCATCCCCGCTTAACAAAGCACTTCAACTCGACGACTTGCCCATCAGGAGTCGTTGGAGCACCATCAGCAATCTTCTGCAACAGCGCCTCGTCGAGTCCATGCGCGAGCGAGAGGATGAAGGCAGCCTCAGCACCCGCCTGCGTCTGCGCCCGAGTGAAGTCTTCGAGTGGATCTTCTCCGTCGAAGAAGCTCAGCAAGCCGTCGAGCGAGCTCGGCGCCTCGACGTCTGGATACATGCTCGTAAATAATGACCTCAGCGAGGAAGTCACCTTCGCGAGCATGTCACCCGCATGATTGCACAACTCCCCAATGGAGCTCACCAGACCACTCAATTCAATGACTTGGTGTTTGCCGCGAAGAGAGGACAATGAGCCGAAGGAATCTGCGCCAAAATCACATCAGTCGAAGAAATCAAAGGGGAAAGGAAACAACATCAGTTATGATTCAACTCACCGGAGAGCACGTCGACGGCAGCCGAAAGTCGCGTCTTCAACTCGTCATCTCGAGAGGCAATCTCCTTCTTCTCGAGTGCAAAGCTCTCCTGCGCCTCCAGCTTGGCCTGCTTGACAGCCGCGTCCACTTCGGTGCGCGCAGCCGCCAATTCCTTGGCAGAACCAGCAACCAGCTACTCGTACTTCGACCGCCACCCTTGACTAGTACCAACCGCCATGTCGCGTAGTCGGTTGGCCTGTTCAGTCAACCCTGCAAATACAGGCAAGGTTAACAGGCACCAGGTCCGTGCAGACAGTATGGACAATGATTAAATATAGTTAAAGCTCATACCATGGGCATGAGAAGTGGCCTCTTTCGCTTGGTTCAGTTCCAGGCGTAGCTACTGGTTTTCCTCCTCCAGCATTAGGTAGTGGTCGCCAAGATCTACCAACTTTTCAACGAAAGGCTGCAATTTACAGAAGCATGAGTGAAAGCTATTAACGCGAAAGAAAAATTCACTCCGCACTCCCATCGGGAGAACACTCACATGGTTTTCCAGGGCCAAAGCCCCAATACGGTTGCGCAATAGTCGGAGTCAGTGCCGTCTCGGGAAGCCTGGCAGGTGAGTTCCTCGCCGGCAAAGAATCTCGCACCTCGCACTGAGCCAAAGAGGCACTCGGTTTTGAAGGACTCCGGGCTGGAGAAACGACGCGAGAATTCTTGGCCACGGCGTCACCATCACTGTTGATTTCGACTACTCGTTAATTCGAAAAGAAGAATTCTCAACCGACAAAGGAACTGGTTTTTAAACGAAACGTACCTAGAGGAGCCACTCAATGACACATCAAATATGCGAAGACGTCCCTTTGGCTTGATAGTGACCTTGGCTTTCTTGGTCAGGGGAGCCGACGGAGACGACGACCGGGGCCTCGGTTCATCGGATGCGGCTGTGGCACTCGACGGAATTGTCTCCTCAGGCACCTCGTGCTGATGAGAGTCTCCAGTCGATTGCTCCGCTTCACTCGACCGACCACGCTTGCGTGATTGATGGTCATCTTCGTCCTCATCCTCGTAAAGGGCGTTGGAGTTGGAGCAGTCGATCGGTTCGTCGTCGTCGACTGGCACCCCTTCATCCAATGGAGGCTGGGTCATAAGCTCCTAGTGGCCCTGCAACAACACTTTTCAATAAAAACTAACTTGGAAGTTGCAGAGTAGTAAATGGCGAGTGAGTAAGGAAAAGTCACCTTTTCACGCGATTGGTCGGGTCCGTAAGGCGGCAGAGGCGACTCCAGATCTTCCAAGGTGATCTCTTTTCGAGTGACCACCCTTACTCGAGTGGAGTCTGACGGCCCCGAGTACTCCCACATGGAGTGGACTCGGGCCTGGATCGGCTGAATCCGCCTATTCATGAAAAGGGCGATGAGCTGCAGACCACTCACCTCTTTCTCTGGAGTCTGTTGAAGCTCGACCACTTGCTTCAGCAAAACAGTAGCCTCTGCATCCTCTTCAGCTGTCAGCTCGTGATTCCAAGACTTCATTTTTTCTCACTTGAGCGGAGGCGGAGAACTCGGGCAGGCTGAAGTCCTTGTCGTCGACTGGCTCGTCTTGGAGGTAAAACCACCGACTCCTCCACTACTGCACCGACTCGATTTGATGAAGGGAGAAGTATTGGACATCTCCGCGGACATGGATGTTGGCGCCGCCAGTCTTGTAGATCCAGTCGCGCTTGCCCTGCCGCTTGATGATGAATAGCTTCTTCCACAAACCCTAGTGCGGTTTCACGCCCAAGTAGCACTCACAGAGCGTGATGAAGCACGCAATGTGCAGGTAGCTATTGGGTGTCAGATCGTGCATCTGAAGCCCGTACGCCAGCAGCAACGCATGGAAGAAGAAATGGACGGGGAGAGAAAGGCCGCGGATAACGAAATCATAGAAAACAACTCGCTCCCCAGGCCTGGGACGGGGAGTTACCTCATTGCTCGGGACGCGGACCTTGCCGGAATCCTCGCCGGGAATGAGCCCGTGCTTTCGCATCACCGAGAAATGACGCGCCATGATCCTATAACGCTTCCATTCCCTTGTCTTCTTGTCACCATCGGGCGCGGCGTCAGCAGCCTTCTTGGATTTCTTGTCCAAGGCGGGGAGAGCATCGCGAGATTCCCTCTTGCCGTCAGCAGCGGTGCTGGCACCGGCGGCGGTGGAGATCTTCTTCATGCCCATGGTGGAAATCGCGTGATGCCAGTGGTGGAGGAAGTGGGGAGTAAGAGCGACGGAGAGGAGGCTAGGTTTGGGCAAGGGAGCAAAGCGCAGAAGGAAGATGCAATGAAGTACGGGAGACAAGGGGATGAAATGAGGCAGGAAGAAGACGATTGATAACAGGAAGGAGCGGAATCACCGCCGCACGATTTAGAATGATGCCACGTGTATCGCATCCATGTATGACGCGTGGCCCCAGCGGAAACGAGCCATTTCTCCTTCCGTCGGTTCAGGAACCCATGACAGCTATCATTGCGCCTAAAATCTTGTCCACGTCGTATGGTCAATTCAAACTGACCACATCCACAGTACTCAATTTAGTCCGTGCATAAAGCATAAGTAAGTCCCATCGACTGCCCATACTATTTCTTTAATCTAAACATCATCTGAGACGTCATGTCAAGCTCTACAAAACTTGGGGTTGCCACCCGACGGTACAGGAACTTGAAGTGTACCCCACTCATGGGCACCCGACAGCAATATCCGAGTCGCACAGACTGCGAAACAAACCCGAAGCCACGTTCATGACGTGAAGGTAAGACCCGATGGTTTTTCATTGGGCCTAGAAATCAGCATCATCAGGTGATTCCAAATTATCCATGCGCTTGCATGAAGAAAAGATCCCAACGGACGCGTTGGCTGATCGCCTTACAGTACTGGATTTCGAGTCTGTAAAACCCCCGGCAGGTTTGACTCGAATACCCAGTTATCCAGGCTCGAGCCTGTGAACTCGAGTGCTGATGTATGCTAACAGAGTTTTTGCCCCGGTGCAATTAACTGGACTCGACCGATCGAGTATTCCAGGCGCGTTATGCAACCATCCCACACAGTATCAGTACAAATCACATAAACGCTATGTGGCTTCTGAGTCACAGGTAAGGAATTCCCTAAATTAGGGTCTGATAAACATTTGAATCAATCGAATGGTGAACAGTTAAAGCAAGAAGACTATCTGCGTCTTGCCATACAGTTGATAACTGAAATAAAAAACTCTTGAGTCCCTACCCGAGGCAGCACCTCGAATAGGGACTCGGGGGCTAACTGACGAGGGAATAACCCTTCGAGTTCTCAACCTTCATATACCCGATACAGCCCAACAGGCGGTCCACTCGAAGGCCCATCAAGTATATGCAGGTCGAGTCCCTCAAAGTGCGGCTCAAGTCAAGGGGCATAATATTTTTGTACCAGAATAAACTGATCTGATTGTAACCTTCCAGATTATCACGCCCGAAACTTAGCCGCCGGTATATAAGGCTAGGAGGGGAAGTCGGGAAGGGGAGACCTCAACATACGCACGTCAGATCCATCTGCGCATCATAACTTCATAGCCTCTCTATAATCTCAATCAATACAATACACCAGAAGCAGGACGTAGGGGTTTTACCTTCCGAGGGCCCTGAACCTGGGTAAATCTTGCAACTCCTCTAGTCTTTGTTAGTCGACAATATCGCTGGTGCACCCCGTCTCGTCAGTCATGTGAATCTCTATTGCTCCTTTCTGCCAGAAGCTCCGGAATCCAAATCAAGGAGGAATACATAGCACACGCAGATGTTACAGTATTACTATATGCTTAGAGCATATTTTCTAGGTTTTCTAAAACTGATTCCCTTAAGCTAGCTTTAGAGGTAGCAGAGAAAATTTATGCTTTTCTCCATCAAGTTCCCCGAATTCGCTCTCTTTTTCACCATTCCATCGTCATATTGTAGGGGTCCCAAATGCCAGCCACTCATCAAGTTTCTTCTTCTTCTTCTTCCTCCGTGTGTACTTACTCGTGCATGTCCTTGTGCCGCCCAACAAGCCGCCGTGCCGCCGCATCCTCCGGTGATACTCATGCCACCGCCATGCCTGACGCTGCGGTCGCGCCGCGACGGGATTAAGCCATCATCGGCCTTGATTTCGGCATGGAACGACCAAGAAGCCGCCACGGGAGGTGCTGGAAGCTGGCTTGGGACTTTGGAAGGTGCACGGTGGTCAGTGGCGGAGACGTGTGATTTTTCAGCCAGTTGGGACCAGTTGGCTTCGCATCAGAGTTCTGGAAATTTAGAGAACAAAGGGTTTGGTTCTCTAGATTGGGGAATTAGGAGAAAAAATAGAAAATTCTCTAAAATTTAGGGATTAAGAACCATAAGGGGAGCCTGCTGGAGAGTGTTTTTGCCCATTTTAAAAACTAGTGACGGTTTTAGGGATTGAGTTCACTGGCGAGTCTGCTGGACTGTTAGAGATGCTCTTAGTGTCTTTTTTTTTCAAGGATAAACTCTTTTTTTGCGAAGGACTTAGTGCCTATATTAATAGACGCCATGTCAGTGTACAATGTAAGTACTATATGTATAGTTAACAGAAGCATGATCGGATACGTGACAACAGAAGCATGATCGGATACGTGACGCATGAATAGATAGATAATTAAACGAGTCCTTTTCTCCCATGAAAACGAAATAAGATGCTCATCCTATCATGCCGATGGAAAGGAATTAGCTAGCAACAAAAACAAATCACATCGATCACCTTCTTGTCCAAGGAACCGTTCCAACCCTTCCGAATTATTATTATATGCTGCAGATAAGAGATGAAAACTCGCAACTCGATCATGCACTTGATTAATTTCCAGCCAGCTTTCATTTAACTTTTTCCCACACGCGGCCAGCCACGCTCGACGCCCATCTCGATCGGCCGATCGATCACCAGCTCTGTCCAACAGCGTCGTCGCAGCAAAATCCAACCAAGAAGGCGCCAAATCAAGAGGAGAGCACACGGCAACGCGAGAGAGAGAGAGGGCGACGACGACCACTCCGGCCGGCCAGCACATTAGATATATTTAAGCTCATGTTATGTCTTGTCGCCACCGCAGTAGAGACCACGGTAAATTCGGTTCTTGCTTGCTCCAGACTCCAGTGGTCAGTGTATGACACGGAAGATCAAGACACTTGTGATTAATTAGCTACTCCGTAGTTCTTAAGTTCCTTTCCCTTGGCTAGACATAATTACCACATTTGGTTAATTAAGTCAAAGTCTCGCTTATAGTTTTGAGGTTAAGTTGACGAGACGACGACGTACGTACGTCATAGTTACCTTCACGACTTTTCCACGAGTACAGTTACAGTAACCGTGAATTGCTACCGAGTAAAGAACTTGTTACATGACTGAACAAATGAAGATCGATATTATACCATCATATCTATTATCTATTGTCGAGAAAAACTCATATTTTTCATCTTCAGTTTATCAAAAAGTACATAATGGTTTCTCAACTTGTTTGCTCATGTTTTTTGTCCTTCAGCCATTGAAACCAAACACTATATGGTTCCTAGCTTGTCCCTAACGAAGCGTCATAAGTGCGGAGTTGGCATATTTTCGCCTGAGATCTGACATGCCGCTAGCCAAACTAACATCCAGTTGACTAAGACTAGTCATATTAGGAACCACAAAGTAATAACTAAAGTGCTAACTAAGTAATTTGGTGATGTGTCATGTTATTAATGAGAAAAGAAAAGATTGAGGTAACTAGATATGTTATCATCGCATCACACTTCTCAAGATACAATGAGTTTATAAAGCTAATAATGAGACTTCTATATTACCACAAATATGTTACTACCCACTATTAAAATAATAACATAAATTAATAACATATGCATGTTATTAGTTTATGTTAAAATCCACTGTGACTAGCCTAATCAGACTTCGCCACGATGGCCAAGACGACTAAGGTGCAGGTGCGGGGGAAGTGACTAGACGCTGACAGCAACTCAGTTTTACGTGACGCGGCTGCAGCAACTTGCGAACGTGGCTACAAGAGCTTGCGATCGATTGATGAGTACTCAATTCGAACTCACCTTATCTCCCGCACGCCTACTTGATATTTTCTTTTTTTTTTTCGAAAACGAATTGTGGCATGAGCTAAACAAGAAACTGATGCTAGTTTTGGCAATCGATGTGGCAAATCCTAAGCAAATGTGTACCACGTTCGCACTAATACCGCTTTGCGAGCGAAAAAATACCGTCAGTGGCTGGTTTCAATCGTTTGGACACGAATAGTGGGTGCGGAGCAAAAGTTGAAAGTCACTTATAAAGTTACCGACATATTCTTTTCTATACTTCTCCACAAAACCTACGGATATCATTCTTATCTCACAATTAACAAACAATTAGGTCCACTAATCAGTTCTAACAGCTATTTTTTCTGTTTCTAAATACTTGTCGTGATTTTAGTGTAACAAGTACTATTTAGAAACGGAGGGAGTAACATTTAGCCTGCAAATTTTTTTACGGTGCGAGCTTAGCGATTAATTAACGTCCGACTACTCTGCCTCTCGACGTCCGCAATCCTTCGTCTCATCTTCCTCGCGCCCCCCGCCGCCCTCTCGCTGCCTCGCGCCGCTCCCTCTCGCGGCCCCCTGCGCGCCTCGCACCCCCCACGCGCCCGCGCTCCTTCTCGCCCGCGCCGCCTCGCGGCCCCCACGCGCACCCGCGTCGCCTCGCGCCCCCACACGCCCGCGCGCCCTCGCCCCCCGGCCGCCGCATCTCACTCCCCCGCGCGGCCGCCGCCCCATACCGTCGGGTCCAATGCCGCAACGCTCCGCGGACGCCGCCCAGACAAGGCTCCGCCGCCCCGTCCGGACGCCTGGAGGTGAATTTCCTGCTACATCCTACTCCTTTTCCCTTGTCCCATAGAAGATTCCAAATTGCAGTGGTATATACTGCTAATGAACGGGATCAACTAATTGCAATACCTCTTTGTACCACATTAATCTGGATTGCTTCTTCACACTTGCTGTACTGAACAGTCCAAACGGTGAGCAGTTCTGATCTTTAATTAATTCGATTCTACCATTTAGGAAATACTAACCACTTTCTCATTGTTTAATCGATCTAGCTAGATGGAATACATTTCTCATGTGTTTATCTTGCTTTGAATAATGTGATCATCTTTGATTAATGGCTGGAGAATCTCAGCATCATTTACCTTTCTGATTTCTCATGAGCAGTGGAGCATGAATAATTGATGAATTTGGGGGCGAATTTTATAATACTTTACACCACAGTGTTTGTACTAACTACTAAGGTCATTCTATAACACTGTTAACATGTTTGATTTCAAAGATACTTGAAGTGTTTTAATTCAACACCATGTGAAGCATAAATTTTGTGGCGCTATCAAGGGCAAACATTAATTCATTATACTCAAAACAGGAAAGCTGGGGGTATGCATTTTGTTGTCAAGAATTTGAGCAATAAAATAGTGCCACTATTCTATAGGCAGCAGTGCTCACTAAATGGAAATATTAGTTAGTCAGAGCCTTGTATGTGTTATCATGATTGAATGCTCGTGGTAATTACAAAATTCCTTTGATTTTGACTGATGTAAATAAAATATGTACATTGCATTACAATTTTTTGCTCTTCCATGTGCTTGTGACGTGACAGAGAACGAAGCTATTAACATGTCATCTCGCAAACGCATTGGGCCTCCCACCCATTCCAAGATATAAGTAACGACCAAGACTTGGGTAAGTAACAGCCACCAGCGCCTACTAATTGCGACATAACACTTTAGTGTAATGAACGCTATTGTTTCAGACATGCAAAATTAGTGCATGTGACTATGAACAAGCTAAGGAGTAAAAGGGTCTAAAAAAGGTAAGGAGTTAAAGAATCAGAGGAATAGAGAATATTATGCACGTAGTAGAGACAATATTCTGGCTAGACGGCGTCAAGCCAACGAAATCTGACACACGTTCATACAAATCTGGAATATGCCATATCTTCTTAATCTGCCCGATGATTAAATCTGACACACGTTCATACAAATCTGGAAGTCACACCTGCATTGATATTCTAACAGGCCACATCTGACTTGTAACATTTTAGTATTTCTTCACTTTTTTGTAATCTCAGTTTAGTTTTCAGCTGCAATGCACCAGCTGTTTGTTTAACATTTAAGTTTAGCATCTTTGTATCCAGCATGCAAGTCTCAAATGCAATGCATCAGCTGTTTGTTTAACTTTCCAGATTTGTGCAGAACACCTTACTTTGCCAAGTAATTTGATGAAAATTGTCTGCATGTTTGGAAAATGCAGGGATAGCACCATCCGCAGGACATTGTACTAGTACGTACTTATATATGAACAAGTCGATCTGGGGGCAAATAAACTTCTTTTCTCCGAGCAATCAATAGGAGGTCACTTCTAACACCATGTTAGGGCAAGTCCAGTTCCCCTAAAATGTCTCCCCTATATCTCAAAATAGGGGACTCCCCTAAAAATTTTCTCCCCTAAAAATTGTTCAACCCCAGCAGTTCCCCAAAAAGATCTCCCCTATTCTATTTGAAACCCAACGGCTACCTCTCCAACGACTAGTTTTTGAACGGCCGCATTTCTAATGGCTAGTTTTTTAATCTATATATATATGATCAGCTCGCTCTCATATCTCTCACAATCTTGCTTCTGTCTCCTCTTCTACTTTGTTTTCACCATATCTCTTGCATCTTTCCACAACAAAATGAGTCGCCGCCGAAGCTTGGCACGTCAATTTTGTGAAGATTCCTCGTCTGATGATGAGGATCTCATGATGGTTGCAGTCATAGCCGAGGAAGAATAGGCGGGGTTGGATGCTCCGTGCCATCGAGGTTCACTTCCAAGACGACATTCTCTTCAGCGCGAATTTGCGGAATGCTTTCAGTGTCTCCACAAAGACTATTTTGCTGTGAATTGTACCTTCAACGCAAGGATGTTTCGCAATAGGTATGTAACCGGTGCAATTTTGTTTATTTTCCGGCATACTAGTCGCCCTCCATGTCTAATTTAAGTTTTTCGTAGCAGGTATAGAATGCACCGTCCTCTTTTTCTCACAATAGCAAGAGTTCTAGAGGAACATGATAGCTATTTTTCCTTGAGAAGAAATTGTGTCGGTACTCCTGGTTTACATCCTTATCAAAAGTTGACCTCCGCATTCAAAATCCTAGCTTATGCGATATCAGCTGATGGTACCGAGGAGTATTGTCGGCTAGCAAAGTCTACTGCTTTAGATAACCTTAGATCATTTGTGCGTGCTGTGATTGAGGTCTTTGGTGGTCGCTACCTGAGGATCTCCAAATGCTGAAGATACTGCTAGATTACTTGCAATTGGAGAGCAAAGGGGATTCCCCGGTATGCTCGGAAGCATCGGTTGCATGCATTGGCAGTGGAAAAATTGCCCTACTGCACACAAAGGTTTTTTTGTTGGCCATAATCGTGTACCCACAATCATTCTTGAAGCCGTTACTTCACAAGACCTTTGGATCTGGCATTCTTTCTTTGGTTTACCGGGATCCCATAATGATATAAATGTTCTTCACCATTCACCTGTGATCTGGCATTCTTTCTTTGGTTTACCGGGATCCCATAATGATATAAATGTTCTTCACCATTCACCTGTGTTTGCGAATCTAGCTGAAGGGCATGCTCCAGAAGTGAATTATACCATCAATGGTCACAACTACAACATGGGGTATTACCTTGCAGATGGCATATATCCGTGATGGGCCACATTCGTGAAGACAATTCCAAATCGAACAACTGAAAAAAATAAACATTTTGCACAATGCCAAGAAGTTTGTCGGAAGGATGTTGAATGAGCCTTTGGAGTTCTGCAAGCTCGTTTTGCCATTGTATGTGGACCAGCAAAGTAATGGGATTTGGAAACACTCGGAGAAATCATAACAGCTTGTATCATCTTGCATAACATGATAATAGAAGATGAGCGTAAAAGTCATGTAGACTACCGATTTCAGAACATGGGAGAATTGGTGATACCTTTTCATGAAGAGGCAGCTACATTGACTCAGTTTCTTCAAGCTCACAGCGCTATTCGAAACAAAGAAATTCATTGTCAGCGTCAAGTTGATCTAGTTGAGCACTTGTGGCAGATTCGCGGAGAAATGTAGCTTTCATAAGTGGTAGTAATAATGTAGTGTATGAGATCTCTAATATGTTTTTAAATCATGGTGGGGTATAAGCGGTGCCTGTATCATTTTCTACATAATGCAATGTTTTTCTACATAATGCACATTAACAAAATTGCAACAATTTCATCTATTTTTTTCCCTCTCCTTCTATTTCTATCTCTTTCTCCCTCTCCACCTATTTCTTATCTCTTTCTCCCTCTCCGTCTCTGCTTCCTCTCCTTCCCAACAGAGCACCTCGCTTGCGCATCTTCCTCGCCCTCACCCTCTTTGCTTCCTTTCTTCCACACCGAGCAGCCTGTGTGCTGGCCGCCGCCCGCATCTGTGCTTGCCCCTGCGCCTGCCTCTGGCCGCCGCCCCTCTCGCCCCTCGCGTCTGGCCCTGGCCGGCTCGTGGCGGGAGAAAGAAGGAGGGCGGGGACGTGGTGGCAAGCTCGTTTTGGCGGGAGGGACGACCTCGTGCCGATAGGGGGAGGGATCGGGCTACCCGATACATCGGGGAGAAGGAGGCCTGGATCAGGGAAGCCGAAATTTGGGGGAAGCTTTAGGGGAACTGCTGGATGTTGATTTTTGGTTTTTTCCCTTCAAATTTGGTAAAGGGGAGGTTTTAGGGGAGCTGCTAGACTGCTCTTATACCCCTGTCGGGACGCCACCCTAGCCTAGACAACGTCCTCTCTTCCCTTGGGCAGTCATGGGCCAAAGTCGCCGACTGTGATGCGGATGACCGACAAGTGTGGACAAGGAATGCAAGGTAGAAGGGCTCGCAACCCATGCTAGGTGACCCATCGGGGTTAGGAGTTACCATGACGGAGACACATGTGGCAAGGACGACTGGCAGCACCCGGTGTAGATGCAGGGTTGTGAAGAAAGGCGAAGAAAGGCTAGCGGTGCCAGTGAAAGAACCAACAGCGTGTGGTGAGGAGGGCAGGAATTGTGGTGGTGGAAAATAATGACGGGAATATATCGCGACACGCCCATGCTAGGGTGCTATGTGATTTGACTATGCCAGACGGCCGTCTACGAGCAAGAGATTTCAGAGATGGATCCGCTCGTGTAGTGGTTTGAGCTCATGTTTCTTGTTGTTCAGTCGTTCTCTGAAGAGTGAATTCCATTTTTGACACTTAAGTTTCAGGTTTTTGACAGCTTTGATCCCATTTAGTAAAATTTTCATTTTTTGACCCCATTTAACAAAAGTTTTACCACAAATGACCCCATTTAATTGTTTTAAACCTCATTGTTCGATCTGAATGCATATATCTGCTGCAAACAAAGAGGAGCTAGCGAGATCTTAGTATGTCTTCTGATAATCATGTCTGAGATAACAAAATTAACCTGTGCTAATGCCTGCAGAGGATTCAACGTCCTTTTTCTAGTGTCTTGTTGCACGACATGATTACCATGGCATTTAGCGCATTTAGTGTCATAGTGTGTAGCAATATATGTCATTGTTGTATATTCAAATTTTGGGAGCTAGTTAAATCTATTTATGCTAGCACCCTTGCAATCTGTTGGACTATTTACCCACGTAAAAATTTTTGGCAGAAGGGAATTTATACGTCCTTACATGTGTTTATGGTGTTGTTCTGATCTTCCTGATCCTTCGCCTGCATCTTCACCTGCTTCAGTATGTCATTCAGGACTTAATTAGTGTCGATGTTATGGGACACGGTGACCTTTTGCTTAAATTGAACCCAGCAGTTCTGGTAGAGCGCCAAGGCAGCTGTGATTTTTTCCACGCCGCCGAATCCGTATATGAACAGCTAGCATGCATAGATCTTGGCTCCCACCATAAATGATTCACTTCTAAAGCTCCTTCACGTCCTTTTCTACTCTCACGGGCTCTTAGATGCCGATGAGCCCACGGTCAAAAATTAAATGGGGTCATCCATGGCAAAACTTTTGCTAAATGGGGTCAAAAAGCGGAAATCTCACTAAATGGGATCAAAGTTGTCAAAAAACTGAAACTTAGGGATCAAAAATGAAATTCACTCTTTTCAGAATTATATTTATCTGTAAGTTAATTTTGAAGTTCCTTTAGGACTCATTTGGTTGTATCATTTTCGGTGGGGATCAACAAGAAATGATGGGATTGTAGTTCAATCTCTCTTGATTCTCTCCAATGGCTTCGGGGAATGGTACAACCGAACGAGCACTGGGCAAAAGATGCTTCTCCCGGCGTATCGATTCAGAGGTAAAAAGTCCCTTTGCAACACGAAATTCCTCAATTTTTCCCTTTTAGATTGCACGAATTTCTCCATTGATATGCATGTACTTAGAATTCGGCTTCATGTATATTACTCGTATATGCTATTTATTGGATGCAGGATCGTTAACTCGGGAGCAACAAGCCTGCATGCAAGAATCCCTCCTGCTCCTCCTAGATCATGAAGCCTCGTTGCTTTTCACTGAAGTTATGTCAAAGAAGCCTCCTGCTACAGTATTGCTCATCTTTTTGAAGGAATTCATCTTGTTTGAGACAATTTCAAGACAGTGCATGAGCATGGTCATTCTCAAATGGGCCGTGGTTGAGCACGAAGCCGGCCAGCTGAGAGCAACCAGGAAACTGGGCTGGGCTCGTCGCCCCGTAGCCAACGATGCTGTGATCAATTCCGATCCACTTGAGCGTTCTGTGGCCGAAGAAAGTGCACATGGGCACATTTGGTACGAGTATTATTTTTTGGGTCTGTTTTCTGAGTAAAAAACAGTCGCCTGAAAATACAAATAAAAACAGTCACCTGCTCGTTTAATAGAAACCAGACATCATGACCAGAATCATGCTCTTTGAATAAACTACAGTAAGGGAAACACACTAGACTAACTGCTGGCCCTTTGGTCAGGTAATACTAACACAACCCCAAAACTGTAGACATCCGCCTTCTCTGTTATTTGTCCACTCTCAGCATATTCTGGTGCCAGATAACTGCAAGGAGTAACATAAATCATTTCGTGTTGAATTTTTTTTTAAGATGAGATATTTTGCAACTCACAATATGTACCCAAATGTGCACTGATTTTTTAGGGAAGCACTCAACCGGGGACTCAGGGAAGCTACTCAACAAATAAGAGCAACTTCAGTACAGCAGACGTGCATCTTCAAAGGAAGCATATTATTGCAAGGAAAGGGAACAATACCTGAGCTTTGCTGTGGGATGACAACGAGGGGTATGATGTTGCCGTCGGGCTGCACAACGTAAACTGGAAACTGCAATTGCAATAGTAGAAGTAATGCGATTGAGCCTAAAATTAAGTGCAATTTGGATAAAAGAATCCATAATGACAAAACAGGCAAAAATAGCTACAACAATTACAATCTGAAAAAAGGGAATTGCAGCAATGGAAGGAGTGCAATTAAATTCTAAAAGTAGTGCAAATTGGATCAAAATCTAGACAAGAAAGCAAAAAGGAACAAAAATTAGAAATTGCAATTTCAAAAGCTGCAATTGCAACAGTAGAAGTAATGCGATTGAGTCTAAATTTAAGTGTAATTTGGATAAAAGAATCCATAATGACAAAACAAGCAAAAATAGCTAGAACAATTACAATTTGAAAAAAATGGAATTGCAGCAATGGAAGGAGTGCAATTAAATTCTAAAAGTGGTGCAAATTGAATCAAAATACAGGAAGTGCAATTTGAAAATATGAAAACTAAATTGCAACTTAGGTGTCCCATATTGTGAAGCCAAAGAAACATAAGTTCAGACTAGGGAGTCTAGACAAAAATAGATCTTTAAATATCAATTGCATCTATTAGAAAGATTGGGATTACTGAATAAGTGCAGTGCAACTGAAACTGTAATCACTGGATAAAAAGCTAGTAAAACTTTGAACAACCACTCCGTGCACGGACGAAGAACTCGCCGGGAACTGGCGCGACAAACTGTGCCGTCGACAAGAAGAGAAGGAAAACCACACATCAGAAGAAACTATGGCTTGAATTTCATAGGTAAACAGAACATTGAAGTGAATATCTTAAATTTAATTTTATATAGGCAAACCAACTTTATTTTATAGGTGAATCACAAGCACAAACAACTGTAACAAAGTACTCACAATAACATAGTTTTACATTACCTAATTTTGCAGAAAGCAGATACAACCTTTAACCATGCAATGATGTTTTGAGGTGGAGCATCATCCGAAGTATCTGGTTTTGAGAAAATTTTACAAATGGATAAGGGAGTTTCAGAATGTTCACCATGACAAGACTGAAACTAACGACTCAAAATCGAATATGTTGCTCATAAGTGATACAACAGATTAGGTGGCCCATATCGACTCACCGCACGGACCTGCGAAACCCCCTAGCCGCCGACGAGGACAGATGCAAATGGGCCTCCCCCTGTACAGTGTTCACCTCGCCATGGCCGACCAGATAGAGCCCAGTACACATGATCTGTTCAAGCTAAAAAAAAAAGCAACTCTATTTAGTTCATCATCCAGTCCTAATCTGGTGTCTTGAGTATGTGTATATATAAAGACATACATAAACACAAAACCACACCCTTGTTAGATCCCAAAACATACACACTGCCTCCCTTGCTGCAAAATAATGGTTGCGTCTATAATGATTCATTTTATTTGGTTTTGAAACTCTGTGCAGGGCATAATGATTCTGCTGCTTTGCTGCCTTCGCCTCGACACATCGACCCGAAAATAAACAGAGCAAAAATCAGTGGCATTAGGGGAAGGGATTCACCGTGAGGGAGCAACCATTACGGCCGGAGAAACTCACCAGGCCGCATGACCAACCTTGCCACCAACAAGCACAGATACAAAAATGCCTTGCCCTCTCCTGTGTTTGCCTCAGGAAGCAAAAAAATCAGCAGGGAAACACGTGTTGGCGAACCACACTTGCCATTAGAGAGCAGCAGAAAGGAGGGGGAAGCTCACTGGATAGCCGCCGAGAAAAACTCCGCCGCCACCAACGAGGCGAGTAATTACCAAAACACACCAAATTGGCACTAGCTGTACCACTACAACCAAAAAATGCCTATAAAATTGATTTGCTAGATTAGTTCAAAATGGGCAAAAAGGTAAATTACTTTCAGTGGCCAGTGGGTGTAACCATTGCATATCCAGGACAAGAACCACATGACATCATAAACCCATAATGTCACATCATCAATCCATAATACATGAACCGAATAAAAAGCAGCTCAAACATGAGTCCGAATCGCAACTACTACTACATCAAAAACAACAGCACAAACCACCGAATCAGTCACCCCATCAGCCAAAATCACCAAGACGCCACCGGGGGAATGACACAAAAAATCTTCCGAATAAAACACTACAACTAGCGGGTCTGTCTCATCCACCACAATCACAGTAATCGCTAGAGTCTCACTCGAGGAAGCAAACTAGAACAACCATTTAACCGGGACAGAGGAAATGAAGGACTCACCAGAAGGGGCGAGCAGACCTCACCATCGACACGGATCGAAGCCCTCTCACCTCTACCACCCGGAAGAATAAGGGGAGAAAAATCAGCCACATAAAACGGAAGTAAACAACTTACCGGAAGGGACAGAGAAACGAGCAACTTATTGGGCTATCACACCACCCGATGGTACCTCTCCTTTTCTCCTAGCACCGAAGCTTCCCCAAAATCCCTCTGCCCTTCACTGATTAACCTCCACAAAAAGCTGCTGCCCTGTGGGATCCTTCCCCCATGAGCAGATCCAACCAGTTACCTTCCTCTACAGCTCCGAATCCACGGGCATGTGCAGGCTGCAAGCAAAAAATCAACAGCCAAAAGGGGGAGCAATCGAAGCACAAAATCACCACTCATCGCCGCAGTAGAATCGCCAGGGACTCACCGGAGGACGTCAGAAACAGAATCCGCCGCCGACGAGCGAAATCGTGTCTCCCCCTGCGGCCCTGTCCTCTCGAGGACTCAGTGGTAAACATAACAGCAAAGGGAAAGAAAAGGGGTCTGTCCATGTCAAGCACAACAGCAGGGACAACGACGGCAGGGATGGGGGGACGGCGCACGGGTGTAGCAGGGACGGAGCCGGCGCCGAGCTCGCGGAGGCGGCGCAGCCAGAGCGACCACGGCCTGACTGACTGAGGCAAGGGGGGTGGTTGGGACGGGAGCACCGACGAGAAATGAAGCTGTCGAGCCAAAAGAAAAAAGAAAAGCCTGGCCATGTTTCACGAATCGTGATGCAATCGAACGGCACAGAAATCGACTGATTTTAAAGAAAAAATCAGGCGCACGTGCGCTAGCAAAAACGTTATTTTTTTGGTATTCATGGTAGAACAAATGAACAATGAGATACGATTGGCGGATTTTGAGACGGAGACTTCAGAGTGCTTTGGTAACCTTCGAGTTGTAATTATAGTCTGTGTCAGTCATATTTAATAAAACCTGATTATGGTCAAAAATAAAGTTATATGAAAAATTAAAGCCTGTCATGCCGCACGTTCAAAAAAGCCCTGTAGTTGTTCGAGGGCATACTACATGGGCGATCAGATTAATTATCATAAACACAGTATTGAGTTTTAGGTAGATTACTGATTTAGTCACGAGTCCAGCTGCGAATTGCTCCCTCCGTTCCTAAATCAAGTATTTAGGAACGGAGAACTGATGCAGACGTCAATACTCTACTCCTGGAGAAAAGGTTTTGACAGCATACTCACAGACGCCCGGGAATACAGACGGAGCGAGAGAGAAGAAATGCGTGCAGATTGACAATACACATTTACACTTCGTAAAGAAAATTACGCATAACACATCGAACTACATATATACCATGCATCCAAATACTTAATAAATACAGAACGGCAAGGACCGTGCAAGCATCACGATATTACCGAGTACATGTACACAAAAAAGCCGGAAATTTACAGTTACACGCATGCAAGTAGAACGCCAGAAACAAGCTTAGCAATCGCGGACAGTAAATTAACCCGACCGTGCATGTATGTCTCCGTGCGCGTGCCTGACGCCGCCGCCGGCGTGCTCGTGCCTCACTTCCACGACCTCGTCCACGACGTCGATCACCACCACCTCGCCCTCCGGCCCGACCACGACCTGCTCCTGCACGCGCACCACGTGCTCAGAGACCTCCACATACGTGGCCTCCTCCTCCTCCTCCTCCTCCTCCGGCGGGCACTCGGGCTGCGGCTCCCTCCGCCTCCGCCTCCGCCGCACGAGCATGAAGCAGAGCCCCGCGAGCAGCCCGAGGAGGAGCAGCCCGGCGATCGGGACCAACACCGCCACGAGGACGTGGTGGTGCCCGTGCGAGCCCCCCGGCGCCGGCGTGTAGGCGGTGGTGTTGTCGGAGCCAGGATAGTACGGTGTCGGGACATCATCAGGGTAGTACGAGGTCGGCGGCGGAGTAATTGGGTCGTAGTAGGGTGTCGGAGGAACGTCAGGCGGGGCGACGCTGCCGGGGTACGAGGTCGGCGGCGGAGCTGCTGGGTCGTGGTAATCTGGCGACGGTGGGAGTGCGACATCAGGGGCCGGAGACGGCGGGTAAGAGGGGGGATACGAGGACGGCTGCGGCGACGGAGAAGGTGGAGGTGGGTGTGGGCCGTACGGTGAATACGGCGGTGGATACGAATACATGGTAGCTTAGCCGGGTCGTGACTCGCTCGCTCGGTCGGTGCACTGCACTTTGTTGCAGAATTGCTGTTGCAGGTTGCGCTGTCTATTTATCCGTACATACATACTCAGGGGGTGGCTACATATATATATGGCCGGCCGGCCGGGAAGTAGCAAAGGGAGCAGTGTATATTAATCCACGATCGAGAAGTGTGAAACCTTATGTGTATCGATCGTTCCTGCATGCTTGGTCCAAATCCAATAGTCCAATCTCCAATGTCTGTAGTTTGCTGGGGCAAGCAACTGTTACTACCTTTTTTTGTTTTGGTTTTAAGTAGAGTTTCATTTTGAACATTGGATGGGCTGTTGCTCTGTTTTGAACCCTGAACTACGAAGCCATCTGATTGATCTGTGTTAAACGCTAGACTTTCTAAAATCGTTTAATGTGAACTCTCTAGCCATCTGGTTTAGAGGTCTTTTGGAAAAATGTCTCCTGTGCAACAAAAACAAGAGGAAAATCTACTTAATTTTCTCACGTGACACAAATAGTCATTTTTTGCAGCTTACAATTTTGTACATCAATGATTTTTTTTTCCAAACCCTGAATGCAAAACCAGGCTAGAGCGTTCATGTTCAACGGTTTATTACAGACTTCAAGATTCAGTAAATACCACAATTCAAGGTGATGAATTGTTTAAGGGAGCATCATCTACTTGTAATCTTAGTTGAGCTTTTTACAATTAGATACTTAGATATATACCTGCCTATTTGTGTGGTGTGATGATAGGCGATATTTATTGTAAAATCTACTATATGGGCAAGTAGCTAGAGAGGAAATAATCCATACTTCAGGAGTGTGAAATCACATGCTCCGAAGCTTGCTTGGTCTAATGCATGTGCAGTTTGTGTGGTACATGCAACTCGTTTGTCATGAACTTTTGTGCTTCACCGGTTAGATCGTTCTGCCTCATTAATTATATCTGTGTGGTCACTTGAGATTTAACTATCATGTTCGAGATTACAACAGTATGTGCAGGTCAACTTGTGTAATTTGCATGAAGGTTGGCAAAAAGAACAATGGATATATCGATCATGGATGCATACACATCCGTAAATACAAAAGCCGACGTGCATATATGCTAGCTTAATTAATTGATTAATTGGCTGATGGAGCTCCCGTCGATTCAGTTATAAAAATGCATTTAGCCAGACCACCCAAAACTGAATTTAAGCTAGATTACTATATATCAATAAAGATGGTTTTGTTCTTTATCACTACGCAGATATTTTGTGTTATAAGGAAATGGGACATGGAGCAAATGCACATTTGAGCTACTATCCTAAATTCTTGACTAAAATTTGCCCAAATATGGATGTATCTACTATTAAAAAGCGTCTAGATACATGTAATATTTCGACAACAATTTAGGATCGAAGAGAGTACTTTTTATAGAGGATGTGAGCTATGGATCTCAAAATCCCAATTAATCCCCACCTTAATTGGGCTTTTGTCCAAGCGTCCAACCAGCAAGCATGCATGCACACGTGCAGTACAACAAACAACCAATTGCATCAGAGGTACTAATGCTACATATATTTATATAGATCGAGTAAGTACTGCATTGTACTTGTGCCAAGTCGCTGATCAACATTCCTCTGGTCATCATATATACAAAGTCATTCCTATTTATACTAGCTTGGTCTAGTTGCTGGATGAACTTAACTATCCGCCCATTGAACAAATAATTTATTCTCATTAGCAAGAGATTACTAATTAAGTAATTAGACAAGTGGAGCATCTAGGAGAAATAAACAATGCATGAATGAACCAAGTGCATACATAACTATGTAAAAGTTGAACAAGACTGCAGGGGGTGGAAAAGAGTTTCCTACTTTATAAGTAAAACTTCAGAAAAGTTCAAGTGTTATCTATTGAGTTTAGGTAGAAGAACTTATCTCATCACTAAATGTGAGCAAATGATACAAAAAATCTAGCTACTGCACATGCATTGCCCTATCAGTATATTCACTCAACAAAATTGGATGAGGTGATAGAATACCTCAGACGGACGTGATGATTTACTCAAAGAAGTATATCAACATTCGGAGTACACCCTGACCAACTTCAGTGACTCGAACGGCGTCTGCAGCCGCCATTCTCTCTGCTTCTTGCTCAGGGGCCTGCCCTTGCCGGTCTGCTGCCTGTTTATCTTCACATCAGCTATGCCCCAGGTGCACTCGCACAGGTCCATGTCATAGGAAATGAGCCTAAACACGCCGTCGCCTTCTTGAGGCGTGGCTTCATCCTCGCTTCTTGTGACGTATCGGACATACATTGCCCGTTCTTTGAAGCGTTCAAGCTCGCCAGGAACACGGATAACTCTCTCCACTCCAGGAGATGACACCTTCATCGTGATTAATGGTAGTATGTCTTAACGCTAAGCACAGCATATAAAAAATAATCTTATTGAAGCTATCAGTATGTTCCAGGGAATACTTAGAGAAGGCTTTAATTAGTTCTCTTTTTTCTTTAAGGGAGGCTTTAACTAGTTCTGAACGGTTATAGAGGGGCAATACCTCCAAGGATACATTATTCGGTATCCTGCCTGCTGACTCTGCATCATCCAACTTTGCACGGTATGCAATTGTGTATGCTTCGATGTCATCAATAGTTGGAGAACCGTACCTAATAGCAAGTGGTTGATAAGAAATCTTAAAGACATGGCAGAAAATAGAACGAAGGCTACAAAAAAAATACTTTGACCTTGGAGTACCATATAGCTAATAGCAAGTGCTTATAAGAAATCTTAGGGAAATGGCAGAAAATAAAAAGAAGGTTATAAAAGACAAGTTTGACCTTAATGCATAGTATGTTTTCTGCTTTCGGATGCAGGAATCTTTTTTTTCCACGAGTGATATGTAAACTTAATCCTTTTTTATATTTCCCAAGAATGTCCATGACCTTTTAATGAAAATATGCCACCTTCTAGTGTATCTGTTGTAAGCTCGCCTTTGTATTCATATGCTCGAATCTTGATTTACTAGAGCCTGACCCTTTAAACAGCCGGTTAGAACCTACTCAAAATTAAGAGTCACTTTACCAACCCAATCTATCCCAATCACTTCAGGCTTCAATTAACTCGCATAAACAAGACAAATTTAGTAAGTTACTGCACATGCCTGTACTAGCATTGATATATATATACCTAGTGGACATCTTCTCAATGCGTACTCTTATGTCTAAATTTGCAGTTGCCTTGAAAGCATAAATTTTCAAATCGCCGTCGAATAATGCCGAAACCTGCTCAGCCAAAGACAATGCTTCTTTGCCCCACCATGTGCCAGCAAGTGATACTCCACCACCAGCACCTCCATCTCCAACCTCCAAATATGAATGCACATCAATGGTCAGTTGTTAATGTTATCTGGTGAAGTTTGCAGTTTTAATAGATAAACGTAACCTCACATAAAGGTCTTGTTCATCATCACTCTCAAAATCATCTTCGAAGTCATAGTCACCATCATCATCCACTATACCTGCATGGTTCGAGGGACACAATTGCTTTATTGATACAAATGTACAGCATATTACTGGATTAATCGTTGAGCCAAAATGTTAATACTAGCTGAGAAGAATAAATCATTAGAACGGAATGAATTGTTAAAGAATGAACATGTCCTACATGCCTAACTAACATAAACGGTGACCACTGCAACCCAAATTCATCACTGCACTTGTGTTTGTAGATGAGTATGACATCGAACATCACTGTACTCATTAACTGTATTTCACATAGTCCATTAAAATATCAAGTTCAACTAAATGAGGGAAGCCACCTGTTCAAGAATCTTAGTTGAAGCAGACAGACTTGAGTGCCAGGTGCAGTGCAATTGCATTAGTGAATTTGCAAAAAACCTTGAACCGAAACTGCAGGAGAGGCTCCGACATTATATCTACAGGGTGAATTTGCAAATTGCAGTAGATATGGTGCTGTACTCCCATGTACTTATAATCGAGCAATCGACTGCAATTTTCTGTAGGTGGATATTTTCTAGTAACTGGTAAAGCATGCATGTTATACCTTAATCAATCAGCCTGGCATGGATATGAATATCTGAAGTGCCAAATGCTTCACAGTATGTACATTCAGATTAAAAAAATTTGGTAATGAAACAATCAGATCAAGTGATGTGAGAAATGGAGCATAAATGCAGACTGCCAACAGAGCTCATCCTCCCAGAGGACCCAAAATCTCCAACCAATAGAAAACAAGAAACGTCACCGGAATTCAGAAACCATACCGTCATCACTGACATCCTCCTCCTCTTCCTCTTTCTCTTCCTCCTCCTCACATTCCATATCATCAGCAACACCATTGTTCTTCTCTTCATCAGGAGGCTCCTCACTGTACCCCTTCCTCTTCTTCTTGGCAAAGGGAACCAACAGTGAGGCATTTCCACAAACAGATAGAGGGCAGAACCATCCAGGAAATGCGCCACCAACAAGAGCCCAGGAGCTGAGCATAAGACGAATTCTTGACGGTTTGACGCATATCCCGGAAGGAGAGCACCCGTGAACCACTCTCCCGGCGACCAAATCCATCTGTTCAACCCACCCAGTAAGCAAGCACACAGAGCGGGAGTGGCAGAGCGGTCACTGGAGAGGCGGTTTCTTATCAGAGTTATCGCTTCGTTAAAGCTACGGAAACGCCTTTATAAAAGACGCCTTCAAGCCCAAAACACGAAGCCGAGTTCCCCGCTTCCCTAGAAAACACAATCAAGTAATATACGCATCAAAATGAGTAAATAAATGGAGCACTAATAAAAAACAAAACCGAATGCAATCTATGCATCGGGATCTCCTTGCCACGGCGCCCAAATGCCGCGCACCCACCACCCGCACGTCCTGCCCCGCCGCCGCCGTCTCCTCCCCATCGCCGCCGCCGCGGCCGCGCTCGTACTCCTCGCGCTCCTCATCCTCCTACCCGCCGCGCCACCCGGGGCCCCAGCGTCCCTCCTCCGTGCCGCAATCGCCGCCCACCCGTCGGCCGCCTCGTACGCGCACCCATGCGCTGACCACCTCTCCCTCTCGCTCCACCGCCTCCGCGCCGCGCTCTCCGCGCTTGAGTCTGGCGACCAACCCGCGGCGCTGCACCTCGCATCCGCCTCGCTCCAGTGCCAGTATGACTGCTCCCATCTCCTATCCCTCCCCGCCTTCCCCTCCCAAACGCTCACCTCCCGTTTCCTCAATTCCCTTACCCCGCAAACCCTAATCGCGAGCCCCAAACTCTCCGCCGCCTCAGCCGCTGCGGCCTTTCCAGCGATGGTCCGCCCGACTGCCACCGTCTGCAAGCCGAGTCCGGCAGCGAAGCCGTGCGACTACTCTACTGTGCAAGCTGCCGTTAACGCGGCACCGAACAACACTTATGGGCACTTCGTCATAGCTGTTGCAGCAGGTGTTTACGAGGAAAACGTCATAATTCCGTTCGAAAAGACCAACATTTTGCTGGTGGGAGAGGGCATGGGGGCTACCATCATCACGGCCTCACGGAGTGTTGGGATTGAAGGGCTCGGTACTTATGACACGGCGACGGTGGCTGTTACTGGTGATGGCTTCCGAGCTAGGGATATAACATTTGAGAATAGTGCCGGAGCAGGAGCTCATCAGGCGGTCACATTCCGGTCAGATAGCGACCAGTCGGTGCTGGAGAATGTGGAGTTCCGGGGCCACCAAGATACACTGTATGCTCGCACAATGAGGCATTTCTACCGACGATGCCATATCACAGGAACTGTGGATTTTATATTTGGGAATGCCGCAGCTATGTTTGAGGAATGTGTGATTAAGACCGTGCCACGGGCGGAGGGAGCTCGGAAGAGTGCACGCAATGTGGTGGCAGCAAACGGGAGAATTGATCCAGGGCAAACGACAGGGTTTGTGTTTCGAAATTGCTCCGTGGATGGGAACAAAGAGTTCATGTTGCTGTTCCAGGCAAAGCCACAGTCGTATCAGCTGTATTTGGGACGTCCATGGAAGGAGTATTCAAGGACAGTGTATGTTAGCTGTTATTTGGGGAAGGTTGTCATGCCAGAAGGATGGCTTCCATGGCGAGGTGATTTTGCACTCAGGTCTCTGTATTACGGGGAGTTTGACAGTCGAGGGCCTGGTGCAAATTACACATCAAGGGTTAAGTGGAGCAGTCAAACACCAGACAAGCATGTTGGATTCTACTCAGTAGAGAGCTTTATTCAGGGACATGTATGGATTGCATACTAACTATAGGACAGGTCAAATGTTATGTTCAGGTTAGTGATTCTTGTTTAAGCTTCAACAGCTAAATGCAGAAAAGAAAGAAAGAATTGTAAGTAATGCCCACACCCAAGGATCTATAGACTGTAGTGGAGTAGTCAACTGCATTAACTTAGGTTTACTCTTTGTACGTTCAGTTGCCTTTTTGTAACTACATTATTGTTTGATGGAGTCACTACTGAAAAAAAGTTTTGCTGTGCTTCGAACATATTACGCATTTTAATAGCCTTGCTGTTGTCTTCTTATTTTTTCTTACTGACAAAACACATTAAAATTTTAGCTAACCTTTTAGGATAAGAAAAGAATGGTTTCTTCATACTAGCTCGACAAACCAATGGAAAAGAAAGATCAATAGATTCTTCTTCCATCTGGGATTACTAACAATCAAACTCCTTCAGTACTTCTTTTGACAGGAAAAAACCTGTTATTTATCATTTATCAATATGTATTTGGAGTCAGAGATATCTGCAAACTTAAGTTATCTGATGATATAGTATGTTGTAACAGTATCATTCACAATGAGATGTTTTCAACTTTTTGACCTGTCAGTTAAGCATATTTTAAATTAATTTTATGGTCAGATATGATAGTATTTATCATTCGAAGGGCAGATGTAGTGAACCGACAATTCGTAATAAAATGGAACCTGTTATGAAAAGAATGAAGAAAGTATAATTTAGCAAATCATTTGAATTCTGTAAAAAATTAGATTGTGCCACATGAACTTGGAAAGAAAAAAGAAAGATGCAGTTTGTTATGTTCAGAAGTCATTGGGATCGGCAATGTAACAATCTGTTGTCTCTGCAGCACCAGCAAATTGTACTCCCTCCAATCCCCAATAAGTGTCTTGGATTTAGTACAAAGTTGTACTAACTTTGTACTAAATATGCTTATGGATAAGCTATAAGATGTAGTGGGCTGATTTTCTTTGACATGTTTTGGTTCTCTCAGCCTCTTGCAGCACACTTACTGGGAGCAAAATTTACGCATAGGGTCATGGATGCTCATTCTCCGGTGCCCATTACAGAATTTTGCTTTCTTTGCCTGCACAATATCCCATTTCAATAGAGCCTTTTGCTCCTCATCCAGAAGCCAAAACTCCTCATCCAGAGCCTTTTCCACCATCTTGAGTGCACTTTATCACTTGTGAACTCTTGCGATGCTTCCACATTCCAGGTGCAGTTATAGTCCATGAAACACAACCATGGCTTCATGCTGACAAAGTGGAGTGTGTAAATGATTGGTTGGATCTGCTTGAAACAGGTGCATCTTTTCAGTTTTTCCCTCCCAGAAATGCTTCAAATATTTCATGTGTGAAGGAAGACGATACCCCCACGAGAAGTTCTCATTCAGGTAACCTTTGTCTCCTCCGTTAGTCCATTGTATGATATTTCATCGATGTGATCCAGTAGTAGTTCAAACGTGCGTTAGCAGGACTCAATGACCACTAAATTAGAGTTAAATGTTGTTCCATTGTTTCCCATTGTACTATGTCTGGCATACTGAACAGCATATCCATGTTCCTTTGGATGCAAAGGTCAGCCTCTTGAAGATAACCTTATCATATTATGTCCGTGTCCAGAGCATTGCATTCATTCTTGTATAGGTCCTGATACCAGATGATCTCGATTGTTTTGATCTTCCAGATAGCTGCTTCAAGGTCATTCAGTGGAGGCTACTAATTGTCCATCAACAAGGATGGCCAAGTCCCTGTTAGATACCGCTAATTGGTGCAGAAGTTATGATTCTATGAATGAAGTATGGCTACATATACTTCTGTAGAGACATCGGTATGTAGGATTCCTCTGTTAAGAAAAACACACATTAAATGGGTTTGTTCAGAAGTAACCTGCTTAACAAACAATATAGACTAATCTTCAGTAAGCTTTATGCATGCTGTTGACCATCGATCTATGATGCACTAGTTCACTTTGGCTTCATCTCCAATTATTATGTCATATACTGTATTTATGTTTGTTAATTTATTCCATCCTTTGATGAACTGTTTTATCTTCTGAATGTTCTTGGAGTTTATGAGTGGCTTTGTGCCATGGATTTATATATAATCGCACTGAAGAATGACTTTTGGACACGGTGACAAGAATGAAGTTTTAACAGTTACAATGTTTTTTGATTTGTCCACTATTTTTTCATGGAAGTGAGAATAAGGTACGGAGTACTTGATTTACCTATTGGTTTGAGTGGAAGAGCAATTTTGCAGAAACCAGTGGAAAGCCTGAGCTTCTGCTTAATCATATCTGTTCCTTTCAGCTAGATGGCGTCATTTTGGCACTTGAAACTGCTGACATTCAGAAAAGTGAACAGTTATCTGCGATGTCGCAAGCGTGGGACGTTTCTCGATCAATTTGCTAGTAGTAAGTTGCAGAGGATCTTCACAGCAACAAGATCATAGTAGGTTCCCTTCAGCAAAAGCCAACTTGCACTCAAAGCCGAAGGATGGTCGATGTGTAGATCAGGGCTCCCTACCATTCAAAATATCTACATATTTATGGTTGTCATAGATCAAACATTATCAATTTGACTTTTTCTTTGTAATAAATACCGCATATGCAACACTAAAACAAATACTCCATCCGTTTCCTAAATATAATAATGTCGTAATTTTGTCCTAAGTCAAACTTCTTTAAGTTGACCGAGTTTACATGAAAAATCTACCAACGTCTACAAGAATTAGCTTATTAATTTCTGTTATGATATATATTTTCATAATATATTTATTTGATATTGTAAGTGTTGATATATTTTTCTTTAAAATTGATCAAAGTTGAAAAAGTTTGACTTGGGACAAAGTTAGAATTTCTTATATAATTACCCTGATTATACTAGTTTGGTGTTGCATGTGTTTGTCTTTTTACATAATTAATTTAAAGTTAATATAAATTAACTGAAGATCATACTGGATTTTTTTCTGACCAAGTAAATACCTCTTTGATCATACTGGAATTATTTCATGTTATGTGCAGCTAAGAACCAGCAGATCGATTTGCAACTGTAATAACGACAAGTAGATACGTGCATAGAAACTAGCAAGGCGAGCAAGGCCGGTAGTCCAGTCGAGAATTCCATATTTGTCACTGAAAATTTGTCCATATGCCCAAATGTCACTCAAAATTTTACTGTTCCAAATATGTCACTCAAATTTTGCACAAGGTACAAATATGCCACTACCGTTAGTTGATTGCTAGTTGACCGTTAAGTAAGAGATGAAAAGACAATTTTGCCCCCAAGTAATATGCTGATTCTTCAGCAGCACTATCCTTGATTTTACTCAACATCACAAAATCCATAATAGACTCAACACAATAATAATAATCCCTCCCTTTTTTTGTATAAGGCGGTAAAACATTTTGCGAATATTAACGCAAGTACTGCAGCCTCCCGCATCTTAACTGCCGCATGTCGTGGGCATGGAACCGCATGCGCCGTGGAAAATTTGATGCCATGTGCAATTAGCAAAAGAGGACCTGCATGTGACCACCAAAGGAAGTTGCATGCAGCATGCTTGTCTTTTCTCCACGCCTGCAATTGTGCGCGCTTTATAATTCAGAAAACAATTAAAAAAATTATACGTCATATATTAAAAAACGGAGGGAGTATACTGAAACGCATCATAATTTCAGCATACGTGCTCACAACTCATCATATGGGTATTCGGTCAATATGAAAAAACTGACAATTGACTTAACGGTCAACTAGCGGTCAACTAACGGTAGTAACATATTTGTACTCCATGCAAAATCTGAGTGGCATATTTGGAGCAGTGAAATTCTGTGTGGCATTTGGGCATATGGGCAAATTTTCAGTGACAAATATGGAATTTTCTCTTTGAGTTTTGACGTACGTGCACGTACAGGTACACTAGTGTATAAAGTTTTATCTCTTCAAATAAAAAACACTAGAAATCCAAATTAGTTGTTTGGTACGGAGGGATTACAAGGATATCTCTAGATATTTTTCACAAATTATTTATTTTTTATCAATTAAAAAAGTTCGTACTAATGTTTTGGAATGAAAAATATTTTTGAGAGTATTGAGAACGCCCAATCCCCTCAAATACCCAATACACCCGTGACTAAAAAGATACACCAGTGACAAATGAGTAAGTGACTGTTTATCCATAGCCATTGAGCTTCGTACTCTTTCCGATTCATATTACTTGTCGCAACTTTGTCTAAATACATGCGCAGACGTGTTTTATTGTGTAGCTATATGCGTGTTACTTGTCGCAGCTTTGTCCAGATAATATGGATCGGAGGAAATATGTAACTACAGTTTTTATCTCTGCTTTTGAGGTTGTTTTCTCTCTATAGTTCACTCTGTAGCTGGTCTTACCTCCCATCCCAATTTTGCTAAAAAAGGAAAATGACCGCATCCCCATAATTGTTGAGGTACAACCATCCTCATAGTTTAATGGGATATACTCACTCTGTCCCGAATTAACTGACGTGGATGAATTTATGCAAATCCACGTCATACCTACCATGAACTTCCCAATCCAATGCATACATGCATGTGAGTCGTTCGTCTGCACGCACTAACTTTTTACATTGTACCGAATCAATTTTAGCTCAATGGGTATTATTGATGAGGTATCAAGTTAATCCTAAAACTACAAAAACTAGCAGGTGTGCCCGCGCGTTGCTACGGGTCAACAAAATCACAAACTATTTTTTTTCTATGTAGGCAGCTCATGACGCCGTCGAGGTCGGCATGCGGGCATGGTGGCGTCGGTTGTAAGACGGAGGAGGAGAAATCGTGAATAAGGCGGGAGGGAAAGAAAATAAGGGGCAGTGGTATATTGGTTGTAATTTTAACGAAGTTGACCAACCAACGACGTCCAACCATCACCACCAATTCTAATTTAATAAATAGTAATAGATGTTGGTCCTACTTTACCTCAGGTCCTAAACTCATCCAAGGAAATGACCATCATGCGTGACGATTTGAGCTCAAACACATTAGCAAAAGGGCCCACATCAGATGACTGAACGCTCAAATGCATTCTTAGAATTTTTATAAACTTGGTCAAAGTTTAAGAAGTTTGACTTAGATGCAAAGTATGACTTCTTGCAGTCAGGAATGGATGTAGCAGTAATCAACATATATAAGAATCATCATGCAATTATCATACAGCAATTAACATGCGTTGTAGCCTGGTTAAGTTTTAAACCCGTGTGTCTTTGGAAATATGGCATCGATCACACCGTTGTAGCTAGTTATCACACGTACTGGAGCCACACGTCGTCCTAAGCATCGCCACCCTCCAACTTTGGCTCTGGCTGGGGCTATGGTCGCAACCCTGGCCCCGGACTGCACCACAATGGTAGCTATGCAAACGAGACTGGCTACGAGGGCTAGTATCGTTGAGATCTTACGGCCCTGCACAAATTGGCATAGGAGCCGGCACAGGCTGACGTCTCGCTCAGGTACATGGCCACGGCCACGGTGGAGCGTGTTGTAAGCCACCACAAATATGATAAAGTTGTTAGTAGTGCTTATGATCAAGGCAAATTAAGCTAGAATTAATTGAACTAGACCATCGAGACCGAGAGTTGTAGATCGATGATACTTACCCACTCGGCGAATACATGTCCGCTCCAGTAGTGGCAAGCCAAATCATTAGCTCAGTGAAGCGATGTGGCAGATGATCATTAGGGTGCCCCAACCAATTGACAGATGTTTGTGAAGGACAGTCGAAGCTATTTCTTTTATGGAAAGAGTCGATAACATCGGGTGGACGTCTTTATGTCCAATATTAACAGCTATTAGTTAGGCTTATATTATACTTCCTCCGTCCCATATTAAATGTCCGAACATTACATGTATCTAGATGTTTTTTAGGTATACATTTAGGACAGTAAAACTGAGCACCTTTCCAGCCTTCTTAAGCCATCAGTCACGTCGGCCGTTGGATCTGAACATGTTGAGCTTCTGACCGTCCGATCTGACTCATGGGGGGACTGTCCTAACGGGCCGCTGCTCCGGTAGAAAAATCGGAGACGTTTGGTTAACTGGGCCGGTTTAGCGGCCCATCGCCTCTTGTTGCCCAAACCCCCCTACCGGTCTCTTTCATTCCTTGAGTCCCGAGTACAGGCGGCTATCATGCAAGCCCGACCCGACACCAACTAAACGGGCCTAGCCCGGGCATGGGCCCCCCAAGCCCGACAGTAAAGGGGCCGGGCCGGGCCGGCACCAAATGGCTCCCTCAAGACCCAGGCGCGACACAAAGCGCAATCGGGCCAGCCCCATCCCCTAAGCCCGACGGGCCTGAAGAAAAACCTGTGAAAAATTGCAGCCCGGCGGTCTTTTTAGATGTGCTAGCCACATAAAATGGGTCAAAAACAGGCTTGTGGCTCAAACTAACACAACAGTTACCTTGGTCTAGTGGTCAGTAAGGGAAAGGAGCAATAGGGCAGATTTTATTTCCTTACCTTGAGACATACCGTGTACCTAAATTTAAAAAAAACAATTGCTAATCGGGCCGGGCCGAGCCGGCCCGTCGGGCTTGAGTATGAGGCGCGGGCGCGACACAGGCCGTGCTTCGTGCCGGCCCGGCCGTTTAACTTGATGCCGGGCCAAGGCACAGACGGGCCAAGCCCGCCGGGCTTCCGGGCTTTTCTGAAAAGCTTGGCCCGATAGGCACCTACTCCCGAGTCGCGACCTAGGGCGGGCATGCGCCGCTGCCGCCGTTCCATCTGGCCATCTGGGTCGCAACCTCCCCAAGTCCCCATCGCCCTCGCGGACAGCTGCGCGGCTGCCTCCTTCATCCTCCTCGTCCTCCGGCTCCTCGACTCGTTCTCCATGACTCCACCTCCTCTATTACCAGATCGAGCTATAGTCAGGCGGTATGGTGTGCCACTGGGTCGTAAAGCATCGACGTGGAAGACGGCGCTCGTGGCTCCGTCGTTGTTCATGGCGACGAGAGAGGCGAGGACAATGGCCAGATAGCAGGACCGTCCCCCACTTCCTCCGCGACGGCGAGAAGACGGTGCCGGCGGCCACCCCTCCTGCGTCCAGGCACCAGCATCAACAGAAACCCAGATCTCCTTACTTTTCTGGTTCGGCCAGACCTCGCACGTCCTTGAGTCCCCTTGCTCGTCACATCAGGAATCGATCACGGCGGCGGCCTCACGTACGCACAGCCTCACTGCTGGTTGGTGTGGACCCGCGATGTGACGAGTATCTTATGCGTAGCTCTTAACCACAGCACTTGCTTCCAACTCCTCCCACCGGTGTCCTTTTTGATTACCGGCTTGAGTGACAATTGAGTTGGTCATTTTTTGTAGAGCAAAGTAGGGGCACCCCTGGTTTTATATATGGAAATTGGTTTGTCCTGTGCTGGAACAATTAATCGTTTGAATTTCTCCAATGCATGTAGCCTTTGTAGTAACAAATTCGAAATTTCAGCAAGAACGGGTTCACCTGAGTAATGCTAGATTGATTTGATAATAATGCCTTCTAAATGCGTAACAGCTCAAGTACTGAGATAGATACATGCTTAATTTGGGGGTACAATATAGCAGTCTTCAACTATTTATGTTTTGTTTTGCTGATGTCAAGGAGCTTGTGGTGTTATTGATTTCTTGCATTATCCTGCTACAGATTTTTTGCTCAAGCCTCGTAGGGAAGCAACATCCAGCATTGGTGTTTTTGGCTGTTGAAAATGAAAACGTATCTAATGGATGTTTCTGTGCTATAGGACTCTCAAGATGGTCAGTTCATTCATTACCAGAGCTTTGATGTAAGCATCAACACACATCTGATTTTATTTAATTTTATCATAGCAGTGTGGATAAATTCCATCTAAAGAAGAGCAGTGGGGTGTTTTTTATTTTTTGCAACTCCAATGTGTTGGCTATTTGTCTATTTTACAGACTTGTCCTTAGGCCTGAAATTGAGAAGTTGGTGTTTTTTGGCCTATGATTGCTACAAGGCAGTGGAGCTGAATAGGCCTGAAATTGAGAAGTTGTGATGTTGGTGCCAGTACTGGATTGGATGCCTTTCACTTTACCGTCTGTCATTCTTTGCTTTGTTTTTGCTTGGTCACAGGTGCATAGTCATGGTTTTTCAGGATTTTACTTGCAATGCTAAGTGTGTTTGAGAGAGTTGGGGATAATTTTGTATCATGGTAATGTCATTATTTGGAATGATAGTTTTATTTTCTTACAGGTTACCAATTTATAGTGGAACAAAGCTGCCATTTATCGTGTATGTGTGGTATCCCAAGACACGGATATGACGTTCTGTGATTGAAATTGCCAAAGCATTGTTTTGTTATGGTTTCTTTGTAACAGAGGGTCATTTACGGGACCGTCTATGTGCATGAGTAATTTCTGAAACCGTATACTCCATCCGTTCCATAATATAAGGCATCCACATGTTTCGGGGTCCAACTTTGACCATCAATTAGACTAACAAAATGTAAATTGTGTATTATAAAAATTATACCGTCAGTCAGATATTGAAATGCGTGCATGCCTTATATTATGAAACGGAGGGAGTATTGCCAATCATATATTTGAGAATATTTGAGATTGATCGCAATCTTCTTGAGTTGAGGACAAGAGCTGGTGACATGGCAGTTTCTTACTTCCAAAACGTTGCACACTACAGCTAGACAAGGTTCTATGAAATCCTGAATGATGTTTTGTAAAAACCTTTACTTTTTATATTTTTAAATTATGCCTTCCAAAACACATTTTGCTTAACCAGCACAGTTATGGAAAATCATGCTTAATACCTGATGGCTGATGGGTATATCGTATAGGTATTTTTAATTATGCCTTCCAATTATGGAATTGTAATAAACTATGTCTTCTATATTATTCTTTGAGGTCACGTCTTTGAACTGAGCAAGTTTGAAGTTAAAGTCTTTATAGATGCTTGTCAAAGTGTTCCTATTATGTCGGTTGATATTAATTCTGAAGTTTGGCGCACATTGTTTGTCTCCTTGCTTTCAATTTCAATTCTCAGATATAATACATTTGAATTATGAATGTGCTAAGCGGGCATTTTCATTTGTATATCTAAATTGTTCCATCTATTGTTCGTCTAACAGAGCAGCAGATATGGACATTCCATCCCACACATCATAAGAAGACCACATGCTCCTGATTTTATCTTTAAGATGTCCTACCTCTGGTTTTTTTTACTTTCAGATTGTAATAACTTTATAACATACTCCCTCAGTTCCATATTAAGTGACTCAAATTTGTCCAAATATGGATGTATCTATGCGTTAAAACCGTCTAGATACATGTAATAGAAAGTCACTTGATATGGGATGGAGGGAGTAGAAAAATCTAGGAAATAAAATGTAATGTATGAAACAGTACCAGATGTTATCTCTAAGATGTCCCATCTCTATTGTTTTCTTACTCTGAGATTGTAATCTCTTTATAAGAGAAAAAGATCTAGGAAATAAAATGGAATGAGAGAAACATATTTAAGCATCAACAACTAACTTTGTTTCATTCATTCAATGATCAATAATCAATCTAATTCAACCAGTGAAGCGATTTCCACGGATGGTCAGTTTTGTCTAATGCCCAAGAATGGCCAGGTCATCAAATCTCAGGGTTGTCCGATCGTACCATGGTTGTCCTTCATGAGCAGTTATAAAACGTATAACATTACTAATGAATTAACTTTATACAAGTTTAACTTCATCCTTTATGTTCCGTAAGTTTTGTGTCTTTCTTATCATAGTCTTGCCAAAACTGACGGGTGATCTAGTATATCTATATTTGGACAAATTTGAGACACTCAATATGGAACGGATGGAGTAGAATGGAGTAATTGCCCCCGTAGAATGAATAAATTGCCCCGCCAGCATAAATTGACACCTGTTTTTTAGGCAACAATTGATGTTTAGCTATTAGGTTGCAAAAGAATTAGGCCTCCTTTGAACACCTAGTTGCCCCCTTGGTAATACTAGCTACTACTACGAGCAAGAATAATAACGGGTTATAAGCTGGTTACACGAATTTAAATGGTATAATATTTATGCTTAGTTGGAGGGGAGAGAAGAGGAAGCAGGATGTAAGCTGCCATCTGGAGCACAAGCTCCTAGGCTATCTGTGAGACTGAAATGTGGACCATGTTTTAATAAAAGGGAAATTGGCCGAGGGACACCGTTATTTTGTGGCATTTGCCCAAACACACCGTCCGATCGTGGATTTACCCAGTACCATTATAATTCTTGGCTATTTGCTGAAACACACCACCGGTCCAAAAACAGAAAATGCTGACAAATTTTGTAATGAAATAAATGTCCAAAATTGGCACATAGGTACCGATTGAAATGGCCAAAATTTGAATTAGACAAAAAAAACTATTCAAAACAGCCATCCCAAGCAAAAAAAAATGTAATGAGCAAGCAAAACAAGTCAACATTCCGTTTTTGGACCTGCGGTGTGTTTCAGCAAATGGCCCAAGAATTGTAATGGTACTGAGCAAATCCACGATCCGGCGGTGTGTTTGGACAAAGTCCACAAAATAACGGCGTCCCTTGGCCAATTTCCCCAAAATACTACATTCTTATACTCCCTCCGTTCCATAATATAATGCACGCACGCATTTAAAGATTTTGCTTTGACCACCAATTAGACTAACAAAATGCGAATTTTTTATTATAAAAATTATACCATCGGAAACTTCTTTCGGATATGAATCTAGTGGTATAATTTTCATAACACATAATTCACATTTTCTTAGTCTAATTGATGGTCAAAGTTGGACCTCGAAATGCGTGGATGCCGTATATTATGGAACGGAGGGACTATTTCACTATTGTAAATGCTACTCCCTCCGTTTCTAAATACTTGTCATTGTTTTAGTGCAGGAGCTATTAGACTAGCAGATGCTGGCTACTACTAGTATTATTCTTGTTCTACTAGGTTACAAAATTTGAAGTTTATGTTTTTCCTTGAAAATGAGGATAATCACCATCTCTGTGTATGAAGACCTAGTTTCATTATTCATAATGGGGCAGGCCTCCCGTCATTCTAGAATGAAAAAAAAACAATATCATACACAATTTACATGTACCCATGTTCCAAGAGAATCCGGACCCGAAAATCTAAGTCGTCGCGGTGAGGACTGGCGAGCATCTAATGGGCTCATGAAGCAGAGAAGCCATCTATCCCGCTGGTCTAAGTACTAAGAAAAGGAAGTCACCGGTCGATTCAGCGGCCAATATTTTCCTTTGCTAGTGGGGTGTGTATATATATAGCACGGAGAGATCTCGGATTTATAGAACCGATCTCGGCGTATCAGGAGAATGATTCACATGGCTACGTACAAAGGATCGTGGACGTCACGGGAAAGTTTGTTAAGAATGCACTCAAGCCAGGCCTATTAATCCCACGTTCAGCTGTTCGCTCACTCGCTCAGTAGCTCCATCTTCTCACCCTCCCAAGCCCACGGCACTATTCGAATTTCGATCGATCGAACACCCGTGGAAATGCCGTCGATCACCGCGCCGTCCAGTCCTCACGTCCTCGTGGTGCCATTCCCGGCGCAAGGCCACACACTGGCGCTCCTCGACCTTGCCGCCCTGCTCGCCGCGCGAGGCCTCCGTCTCACCGTCGTCACCACCCCCGGCAATGCCCACCTCCTCTCCCCTCTCCTCGCCGCTCACCCAAGCTCCATTCGCCCGCTCACCCTCCCCTTCCCCTCCCACCCTTCTCTCCCGGCGGGCCTCGAGAACCTCAAGGCCTGTCCTCCAATCTACGCCGCCGTCTTCGTCCACGCTCTCGCCGCGCTCCACCACCCCATCCTCGCATGGACCAAGTCGCAGCCGCACCCCGTCGTCGCCGTGTTATCCGACTTCTTCTGCGGGTGGACGCAGCCTCTCGCCGCCGAGCTTGGCGTCCCGAGGCTGGTCTTCGCGCCTTCCGGCGTCCTCGGCACCGCCATCCCGCACTCGCTCTTCCGCCGGTCGGTCAAGCCACGACCGTCGAACGACGCCGTCGGGTTCCCGGGGATCCCTGGCGAGCCGGCGTACCAGTGGAAGGAGCTTTCGATCATGTACAAGATGCACGCGGAAGGGCTCGTGGAAGCGCGGCTCGGCGAGGCGGTGAAGCAGAACTTCCTCTGGAACCTCGAGAGCTGGGGATTTGTGTCGAACACCTTCCGTGCGCTCGAGGGGAGGTACCTGGACACTCCGCTCGAGGACCTGGGGTCGAGGCGCGTGTGGGCGGTGGGGCCAGTCGCGCCGGAGACGGCCGTCCACCGCGGCGGGGAGGCGGCCGTCGGCGCCGGGGAGCTCGGCGCGTGGCTGGACGCGTTCCCGGAAGGGTCCGTCGTGTACGTGTGCTTCGGGAGCCAGGTGGTGCTGACCCCTCCCGTGGCCGCGGCGCTGGCGGAAGCGCTGGAGCGGAGCGCGGTCCCGTTCGTGTGGGCGGTCGGAGCCGGGGACGAAGACGGCGGCGACGTGGTGCCGGAAGGCTTCGAGGCGAAGGCGAAGAGGCGCGGGCTGGTGGTGCGCGGGTGGGCGCCGCAGGTTGCGGCGCTGCGGCACGCGGCGGTGGGGTGGTTCGTGACCCACTGCGGGTGGAACTCGGTGCTAGAGTCGGTGGCCGCCGGGGTGCCCATGCTGGCGTGGCCCATGACGGCCGACCAGTTCGCCAACGCGCGGCTGGTCGTCGACGAAGCGCGCGTCGCGGTGCGCGCGTGCGAGGGCGGGGTCGGCGTTTCGCCGGACGCCGCCGAGCTCACGGCCGTGTTGCGCAACGCGGCCGGGGGTGGAGAGGAATGCCGCAGCGTGCGCGCGCGTGCCAAGGAGCTCGCGGCGGAAGCGGCGGCCGCGGTGAGGGGAGGTGGGAGCTCGTGCCAGGACTTGGAGTCGTTGGTGCAAGAGATTCGAAAGCTTTGAATGCACGTGAGATTCGTTGTATTGCTACACGATTCTTCTCGGAAGTACCCTAAAAAAATGCCCTCTGCAGAATGCAATATGGCCCATAAAATTGGAGAATTCGGAGGACCATTTAAAAAACTAGGCCGGCAGGGGGAAAGACCCGTGTATGAAGAAGACACGCGTGAAAATCCCTGAATCTCATGCCCACCCATATCTAGCCCAGAACCAAACGGGTGCTATTAGAACCCATGACCACTAGGCTAGAGAGAGAACGATATGACGCTTTCTGTTATAATTAGATAACTTTGATACATGCTACTCCCTTTGTCCCATATTAAGTGACTTTATATTATATATATTTAGACGCTTTTTAAGCATAAATACATTCATATTTGGACAAATTTGAGTCAGTTAGTATGAGACGGAGGGAGTATTTGTCATAATCGGAGTGTTATAGATGACTTGTGAAGTGTTAAAAAAATGTAAACAACTCCTATTTCAAGATAAATTCACACAATATATTATTCATTACTCCTTCTGATGCATAATAAATGTGGTTGATTTAGTGCAAATTTGTACTAACTTTTATACTAAATCTTCGACACTTATTATGAATCGGAGGTAGTAGTAAATAGTTAAATCCATACAAGATAACGGATGAAGGAGCTTGATTCATGTTTCACACATTTTTCAACCAACGAGCACAACTCGATCGCATGACTCAAACATGATAACAAGAAGCCTAATTAAGAGGTGGCAGCTAAATCACTACACCAAGGTAATTAGCAGTTGGTCGCGAAAGATATTGTTGGTCGGAAAAGGTTTCACAGCAGCGACAAATAGTCGGTCGGTAAAGAAAATTTGGTTGGAAAAGGCCTTTGCCGACATGACTTTCGATGACAGAGTGTGTTGGTCAGAAAAACCATTTCCCGACCGACTTTCTGTTGGCAGTAGAAATTTTCCCGACCAACTTGTCTGTCAGAAATTCTATGTTGTGGTGCAGTGAACATGCAAAGAGTTGTGCGACAATTAAAAGGTGGCCGCAAAACATACAAGAGCCGGATGTAAAAATGAGTTAATGGTTTTTTTGGATTGCAGGGATTAGAAAACGTACAAACAGGAAAAACACGGTATTGAAATGCCATTTACATCGAATTCCTATAGGATTTGAAAACACGTGAATTTGGGTGGAGCAATATTTGGATAGTGCACTGAAAATGAATATAAGAATTTTACAGAAAGTAGGAGAGGGGTTAGAGAGATGAAGAGATAAAAGATGCATGGGACTTTTCAAAAGGAAAAAACGAATGAGGTTTGAACTCATGATAAAATTCCTATTCCTCTGTCCAATAAAGGATGTCTCAAGTTTGACTAAATTTAAACGCTTTTGCTATCCACCAGGCGCCTGATTTTTTGTTGGAAATCAGGTGACACGCTGAGCCGCTCGATTGCTTTGAGATCTGCGTCTCTGGACTGCTTCTCTTATGGATATTTCGCCCCGTCTGTCTGCTTCCTCACGTAACTATCCAGAGAACAGTGAGAGGGATGGTGTGGGTGGGGGAGGAGGCTTGGGGCGATTCTGACCTCCTCGTGGCCGGCTTGCGTTTCGGCCGCCGCCGTCCGGTGAGCTACCACCTTCGTCTCCCCCCTCTCTCATCGAGCTGTTGTTTCTGTTTTGTTCAATCTCGGTGGTTGTTTTTTGCTTGCTGCTTGCGGAACAGTGGGGTAGGAGAGGGGTGGTGTTCGATTTGGTCTCGTCGGCAGAGAGGTCTTGGTTTGCGCGTCTCGGTGAGCTTTTTGGTCAGCACATCAGTCCTTGTGTCAGGTTGCTCGTCGGTGGCGAGATTTTGGTCTGCATGGGTGGGTTGAGGACATTTCTGTGTGGGGGTTTCGTGCACTACAGTCGAAGGGTGTAAGGGGGATAGAGGCTGTGTGAGGTTGCTCGTCGTCTTGTTGTTGGGTGCTTTTTTGCTTGTCGGCGGTTGAGGATGCACGCTGCCCGGATGATTTTGCTATGCCCATAGGTGTGCCTCATGTCTGCAGGGGTTATCTGTTGATTTTTAGGGTGATTTTGTTTGGGATATCCCAATAGAGGAAGGGAATTCTCCATCTCTGTCGGTGTTGGTTCATCTAGGTAACTGAGAGGAAGGGAAGCCCCCATGTGATCTGAAATTTGGTTGCAATTATAGCTGTCATGGGGGTTTGTTTTGTTTCAGAGTTTTTTGTAAGCTCCTAGGGGTTTGACCTGATATATGTACCGTATGTAATGTATATGATTGGGGGGTGGGGGGAGGATGATGATTCATGATTTCCACATGTTCCATGTTGACATTTTGTTAGCATTACTGCCTTGCAATGTTAGCTTTTTGGTGTGTACTATGGATTATGGAATTTTGGGCATCATAGAAATGATTTTGTTGTGGGCCAACAGCTTAGGGGGCTACATGTTTGTTTATGAAATGTTAGCTGTAGTGTATTGAAGCTTTCTAAGCTGAATCTGCCTACTATCTTTGATGTTTTGGGTTTAGGTCCCTTTTCAGTTGCAAGCCAAGCTTCCTAAGCTGAATCTGCCTATTGTAATGTTGTTTGTGTTAAGTTGGAGGTTTGTGTTTAATTCTGATCAGTAAAGGTAGCTATCAGGCATTAGGTATGTGATTACTGTAGAAGGGTTTGTAAAATGTTACTAACAGGGTTACATTTGTTTTGGGGATATCTGCATCCTCCATCTGCAAATGTGATATGTAATCTCCTTTTGAATTTGTGTTATATACTGCTTAGGTATTGGGTAGTTCTACTCAAATGGATGTGACCCTTAGTTTTTCGTGCTTAGCTTTAGTTAGTGTATGTTTTCCCAGCACAGTAAGTTGATTTTTTGCTCACTGTTTTCAGGTTTTTACTTTGAGCTGCTAGGACATTTTTCCAGTTACACTCGATGCTTTTTATCCCGACTTTGCTCCCAATATATCATAAGCTTTCATCGTTAGCTTGTTCATGATGGGTTCTGATTTTGTTTTGCTAGGCATCATGTCTAATATCGATCCCGGCTCTTACAACGACGGATGCCGTTTAGATTCTGATTTTTACCTGCCAATCAGCATGGACCTGTAAATGCCGGCGGCCTATAAGTAGATGATGCAGTGAGTGATTCCTTTGCTTGCGGTTTATCTGTGATTTTTTTTCATTTCATTTGATGCATCCTTTTTTGTCTGCCTCTACAGGATAGGTATTCATCTGATGAGCAAAGTGATTCAGATTTGATCATTGACAATATAAGTGCTCTGGTATGAAACTTTTGTCATCTCGTTTTCTGGTTTTTGCTGCTGGGGATTGCACCATAAGGTTTTTGATTGATCATTGACACGGAGCATGTCTTGTTTATTCTGAATTTTATCAAGAAAATAGTTGCCAGCAGTGGTGCAAACCAGTAGCAGCAAATCCAAATGCATTTTTGCTTTGTTCCCTTTTAGTATAATGGTAGATTCTTTACCTGTCCACAACATGAACCAGGGTTTTGCCGTGTCCATTTGCTGCTCGTTTAACTGAATCGCATGTAGCTTAATATGCACGATCTTGGGTCTAGCCAAACATCATCACAAAATCAAAATTTGTGATGGGCTGGGGCTTTACAAGTGGGCCACTTTCTATCTCTTCCTCTGTTTCTCTCTCTCTCCTCGCTTATTACCCATACCCACCCTTCTTATCACACATATGGCAGCACTCGATGTGGTTATTGCTGCCTCTGTGTTTCTAGATCTCATTTACATTCACCTTCTTCATTTACTAGCTTTTAAACCAGTGTTACTTGTGCCCTCTTACTTCTCTGGCATTCCCCTTTTTGTTGTTTGGCCTTCTTCCATCTGCAGCACCAGGCGATTGGGCTGGGGTTTTGCTTCCTCTCCAGGGGTATGATTCTTTTCCTGGTATTGTCCTTGCTTCTTTGCCTTAGCTTTGACTTCCCTTTGTTTTTTGAGGTAGCAGCATCCGTATGCAGGCATGTGGTGGTGGGGATAAGCTAGCTAGGGGGGAGGGTTCTGGTGTGGGGTTGCTTTGAGGTAGCAGTATCTACATGCAGATTTGTGGTTGGGACCATCAGATCTAGTAAAATTTTCATAGGGGTTTTATGTGCGTGTACAATAATGAATCTATTACCTACAATAAGTTTTTTGCATGTATCAGAAACCATGGTAGTGACTGAAAGATCGGTATGGTCAGCTAGAGGGGGGGGTGTGAATAGGCGACTAACAAATTTTAATCTTTTTCTTTTCTAGAAAGATACAAACACTTAACGTAGGGTTTACTAAATTTTCTAAAGTTAATGCAACCCTAGGATGAAGTGCAATAGCCAAAGCGATAGCCGAAGCAACTAGATAACAAGAATGTAAAGGGTAAGAATGGATACCACACGAGAGACGAAGATTTCACCGGAGTTCCACCGATTGGGGTAGGTGTATGTCTCCGTTTGGAGGAGTGCTCTACCACAAAGGTAGAGACGCCATAAAGTCTCACTCTATTCTCCTCTCACAGCACCACAAAGGTGAGTGGGCTCCACTAATGGCTTCCTTGAAGGCGAAGACCAGACCTTTACAAACTTGACCGGGGCTAACTCCACAACTCAATTGGAGGCTCCCAATCCAATCCTCAAGCTCCACAATCCCCAAGGGAAGAGCTTAAGGCAACCACTTCCGTCTAGGGCTCCCAAATGCCCAAGAAAAATAAAATCCACAAGAGAAACAAGGGGAATCAACTTTGTGACTTGGTGAAACCCTAGATCTAGGTCTTCTCCTCCAATCCTCAAAGAACCAACAAGGGGGAAGCTTTATGGAGGGAGATCTAGTAGAATGAAGCTTAGGGAGTTTTTGGGAGAGAGGGGCTGTTCTTTGCTTCGTGCTCAGGCCAGAAACCCATTGGGGATGAAGGGGTATATATTTGGACTCTCCAAAATCTAACCGTTATGCACTGCGAGTTCCAGGGGCGGAACTTCCGCAGGCAAATGCACACCAGTTAGGCTCTAGAGTTGGTTCTCTCTTACTTTTTGGGTAGGCTTTATGTGGGTGCAAGATGTTTGTTTATGTAGGTGAAAAGCGATTCACCCATTACCTTCCCATGTGGACTCCCTCTTTATAGTACGGAGTTCCTACGACTCAATAACCGAAAACGCCGCTAAAACTCCACTACTCTTCGTTTTCCAACTTGAGGGCATCGAATCGTTTTGCGCCATTTGATATCAAATATGAAACTTAGCGCACGATTAGTCCACAACACACGTTGTCATCACCACCAAAATTAACTAGGAGAGAAATGCCCTTTCAGTGACATTTTTTACATGTTAATTTAGTGATCTACCCTAGGCTTTTAGTGATAACTACTATATGGAATAGGGGGGGGGGGGTTTCTTGTCTGATGTTGTACCTGTGTTTCTGAATTTTTATCTGCAAATCAAGGTGTATCGCTGACAATGGTACTCCCTCCGACCCATATTACTTGTTTGAAGGAAAAGAATCGCATTTCTTTCCTTATCTTCAAGGAAAGGTCTCGCCTAGTAGTCTGTGGTCTGTGTTAAGAAGCTCTGCTCATCTTTTTTGTTATGCAGCTACCTCACATGTGATGAAATCATGTGCTATCTAGCTTTATTTTATGTAATGGGTTCGCTTTTGAAACCAAAATATCGTAATGGTTTCTGTTAATGGTGTTAGAACACCCGTTCTTAGAGATATGGCGCTATGAAAATCATTAGGATTCAATGTTTGTGTAATGGTTCATTTTCGCATCACCATCGCTATGTTGTTTTTGTTTAACACTCTATTGGGGCGGCTGCTGGAACGCGAATTCTCGGTGTCGGATGCCCTCTTTTCATTTATTCATATTAATGTTGCTGCTAGTTTGTGCCATTTTTTATCTGCCATGCAGGGGTGGAGTTTTTTTTATGAATGCTTAGATGAAATCTAGTTACGCAAGTTTGGCAAGAGAAGCTACGACCCAAACAATATCGATCAGGTACACTTCTTTTTTGGCTTGATGTGTTATATTTTTTTTCTATGCATTTTTGTATCATTTTGTCCAGCACTATGCCCTAGATGTTGAATCTAACTCTTTTTGTGTCCTTACTTATTGTCTTGTTACTAAGCTGTGGCTCCTAGGCGTAATGAACTAAAATCTGGCCCCTTTGCATGTATCTCAGTTGCAGTAGTTTACAATGTGCAATCCGTTTTGATATGAGTTGCAACTGCGTACATGCAACCTTGGAATTGCACTAGGGTAATTTCTGAAGTAGTGCATGTTGATTTCGGGTCTTTTCTGCATGAGGTTCCCCCTTCTTGAATTTTGCATTGCAATCGCATCTAACTTAATTTCCGCAATCTGTTTTTATAGAGTAGAAGCCATTTTTGGCAACCGCCACCTTATTGAATTGCAAGGAATCCATTTGTCCCTTAATTTTAATTTTCTGACTCACCCCTGATATTTTTTGTCACAACAACATCAATTGCACGTAGTTTAAATTCTGCAAGCTGGTTTATAGTCAGGTGCAATTGCAACCACCTCCTTTGAATTTGCATATGCTTTGCCCCAATCTTCATCTGTTTTCTCAAATGCAATTAGTATATTATCCGCAATCCGATGGCACCCTAGTTGCAATTGCATTTGCCTTTCATTGAAAATGCAAACTAGTAAGGCAGCGTTTCTTTTTTCTGGTCTGTATCTTTTGTTGTTGGCCAAAGGATGCAAGCCATCTATTTGACTCCATTTTTATGGAATTTTGTAACCATTTGTAGCTCAGCTAGCCGACTGTGTGATTTTATCTGCCATGCAGGGGCTTAGTATGATTTTTAGATGGATTTTGTTGTTCTGTCTACAATATTGAAGATCAAGGTAAGCTACAAGGCCTACCCGAATCAGCAATGAACGGGTACCGACCTGTTGCCGCCTACTTTTATGTGTATTTTTCTATCTTTTTGTCCACTCTATGCCCCAAATGCTGAATATGGCTCTTTTTGTGTCCTTACTTTGTCTTGTTACTAACTAAGTTGTGGCTCATAGGCGTAATGAACTAAAATCTGGCCCCTTTGCATGTATCTCAGTTGCATGCAGCTTACAATGCACAATACCGTGTTGATATGAGTTGCAATTGCATATACGCGACCTTGGAATTGCACTAGGGTAATTTCTCAAGTAGTGCGTGTTGATCTGGGTCACTTTTGCATGAGTTTTCCCCTTCTTGAATTCTGCATCGCAATCGCATCTAATTTAATTTCTGCAATCTGGTTTATAGAGCACCTGCCATTTTTGCAACCACCTCCTTATTGAATTGCAAGCGATCCTTTTGTCCCTTAATTTTTTGACTCACCCCTGGTATTTTTTGGTCACAACAAGGTCAATAGCGCGTAGTTTAATTTCTGCAAGCAGGTTTATAGTGAGGTGCAATTGCAACCACCTTCTTCTTTGAATTTTCATATGCTTGCCCCAATCTTCATCCATTTTCTCAAATGCAATTAGTATACTATACGCAATCTGATGGCACCCTAGTTGCAATTGCATTTGCCTTTCACTGAAAATGCAAACCGGTAATGCAATGTTTCTTTTTTTCTGGTCTATATCTTTTGTTGTTGGCCAGAGGATGCAAGCCAGACTCCGTTTTTATGGAATTTTTGTAACCATTTGCAGCTCAGCTAGTCGACTGTGTGATTTTATCTACCATGCAGGGGCTTAGTATGATGGTTAGATGGATTTTGTTGTTCTGTCAGACCTGTTTTATGTTAGATGGTTAGTATGCTCATTTTTTGTATACTCAATTGCATGTACTTCACCTTGCACAATCGGTTGTCTTACGAATAGCAACTGCATTTGTCTTTTTTCATTGGAGTTGCAAACCTGCAACTAGGCATATTGTTGATGTACATAGGATGGGAAGTTAGTGAAGTTTTTAATGGGGGGTTATTTTGTCTGACTTTGTCCATTAGTAGCTATGGTGTGAATTTAGCCAAACTCTTTGAAGCTGAGATGGGGTTTTCTTGGCATTTCTGTTTCCTTGTCCAGCTCATATCAGCCTATAGACAAAACGTCTGATGAACTATAAACTGATCCCCTTTTGTGTGTAGCTAACAATGTGCAATCGGGTTTCATAGGAGTGTTCTCTGTTTTAATTTTCGCAATCTGGTTTATAGTTAGACGCAATTGCAACCGCCTCCTTCTTTGAATTGCATATGCTTGCCTCAATCTTTTTCCAATCTTTGTATCTTTTCTTTTTACCTCAAAAAGCACTATGTCCACAATGCGCAATCGGTTGTCACATAAGCTGCAATTGTTTTTGCCTTGGACTGGAATTGCACAGGAGGTCTTTTTTCTGAGGATATCACCTGAGTTGCAATCATTTTTGCCTTCGACTGGGATTGAAAACCTGTAATTTTGCATAGGATTGGATGGTTAATGGGGTTTTTTTGGCATAGGATGGGAAGTTTTAACAGAATGGCTTTTTTTTTGCTGTAAATTGGATGCCACTTAGCAGCAAGTGTGAATTTACGCAAAGGGGCAAAAAATCTGAAGTGTGAGTCCATCAAAATAGTGTACATGCTACTGTTTTTGATTCTTTTATGTGCCTGCTTTTGCCTGAAACTATCAGGCGTCTGTTTTCACAAGTTTTTCCAAGCACCTGATTTTTGAAATCAAAGCAGGCGACTGTTTTTAGCCCAAAAACCAGGTTTTTTGGTATCCAAAACCAGGCGACTGTTGTATAGACAGACCCAAATTTAAATGCATCTATACACCAAGTCATGTCTAGATAAATTTAAATTTTGACAAACTTAACACATTTTTTGTTGGACAGAGGGAGTATGAAATCGAGGCTAAGGAATGGATTCCATAGAATTTTTGCCAACTTCATTCTTATGATTCAAAGAGCACTTTTAAGAAAAGTTCCTAAGAATTTGAATCCTCCAAAATTTCGTTGAAAACCAAAGAGACCTAGACTCATTTCTACGTCCAGCGGGAACGACGACGAGGACGACGACGGCGCAGTATGTGATGATCGGTAGCCTGACTACCTGAGCAAAGCTGAACTGAACGTCAAACAGGAAGAACATCACTCTCAGTTGATACCTACACGGATGGCAGCAAGCAACAAGCCGGAGATGCATCGTCTCTTCCTGCTTCTTGTCGTTCAGGTCATATCTGTTGATTCTATCACACGTGGAAATTGACCAGAATCACCTCTACCATCCGTGTATTTTTGGGTCTATGCAGTTGCTGTCGATGGACTGATCGAATTAAGCTTATTCACACCCGCAGCAGCACGGAAGCACCTAGCATACATCGTCGAGGAAGAGCGCACGACTGCCATTAACCTTTTCGCTCGGTCTCGGCCCTGCAGGAAACTTCCGTGGGTACGCGTTACTTCAGTCTTCAGTCATTGATATATGGATGCACCACAAACTTCACCAGCCGACTCCTTCACGATAGAAATACTGTCCAGGAGATCGAAATTTCTGGTCTATCAGTTCGCCCGTGAGTAATAACGCAGAACACCCCGAGCTTGCACGTACGGCGCCGGTGGAAAAAGTCTTCGTCGTACTCGTCGATCGATTGCAAGGGTCGCACAGTCTGAGTTGAGTTGGCTTGTGCTGTTGACTCGTCCTGTTTCCGGACTTTCCCGCGGCACATGTCCTGGAGAACGAGGTTTTCTCCTGATGCTGCCGTGTGATACTGATAGCGTTGTGTATTTATTTTGCGGAATGTGCAAACAGTTAAAACATTTATCTAGGAAAATCTAAGTAAATAATTTTTATTTACCGCAGGTCTGGCTGTCCCTGTCCTCCCAGCCGTCCAATCTGACTTTCTGTGACGCTGATCTACTCGCAGCGAAAAATTCCACATGCAACATTTGCGACATCTTTACCTCAGTTTTCTCGTGACCTATGTAGAACATGCAGAAAAAACAAAACTTTGCAGCATGCAGTAGTTTTTCTAACTTTGATACCATCGAGAAAATGTCTTCACGAGATTTAATCTAATACCAGTTCCGTCCAGATTTATAAGACTTCAATTGAATTTCGCGCCAAACCTTTGACCAACATTTATGCGAATAATATTTAATATATGTATATAAAAGTTATACCGTTAGAAAGAGTTTTCAAAACCAAATTAAACAAATATCTCTTTGTGCCATAGTAACCTTGTATTAGTTACTCCCTCCGTTCCATAATATAAGGCGTCCATGCATTTCGAAGTCCAATTTTAACCATCAATTAGACTAACAAAATGTGAATTATGTGTTATAAAAATTATACCACTAGATTCATATCTAAAAGAAGTTTCCCACGGTCAGTGGCGGAGCTGCCATACAACCATTGGGTTCAAATGAACCCAATGAAATAGTTAAACACTTCACTAATTTGGTCCTTGTGCCTGCTTATTACTGAAAAATACACAATAAAAAAGGGGTCCGAACCCAATGATTTTGTTTTCTACCTTCGCCACTGCCCACGGTATAATTTTTATAATACATAATTCATATTTTGTTGGTCTAATTGGTGGTCAAAGCAAAATCTTGAAATACGTGTCTGATATTATGAAATGGAAAGAGTATGTAATTTTTGGTCAAAGTTCAGTATAAAATTCCGTGCAGATCTTATAAACCCAGACGGAGGAAGTATCTAATTAAAATAGCAAAAATTCTATGGTCTACATTTTGCAAAAGTTATCGTACGGTCTAGATTTGTCCCAGCAATCCAATCCGAGAACACGTGCAAACCCATCGATTAATGCAAGTCTGATCCAAAACTAAAAACCCAACCAACCAATACAAATACAGATAGGCCTCATCAAAAGCAAGGATCCAGAAGTTCGTTTGAGGACACGCTACGACTTGGATTTCACAACAAAACGTATGGAAACCAAGAGAAATTCTCGATTGAAAAATCAGGAGACTAGTTCGGTTTGGAAACCAAGTCTGTCAGACTCGATACGGACACACGATGATACTAACTGCTAAGGTATTTCACATTTTCACTAGATCCGTCGGCCGGGGCATGCTTCAAGCGTTGCATGCATCGCGGCCTGCGGCCGTTCGCAGCTCTGCACGGTCGCGCTGCCACCTCTGCTGCTGCTGCACTCGCTCAGCTGGGCCGTCCCCTCGCCGCGCGCTGCCGCCGGTACGCCGTGCTGCCGCACCCCTGCCGGTGCGAACCAGCCGATGCGGCCGTCGTGACCTTGCCGGCTACCGTCATGACCCAATCGTGCAGCCTTCCTCTGTGGGAGCCGCCGGGGGGGCCGTCTGCCCGTCAGAGCGGTCAGTTCTTTTCGATATTGCAAGCAATTTTTCTACATGTTACCTCACGGTAGACATTTGTCCGCACCACGTTAGCCGCACTTTGTACAAACGTAGTTAATTTTGATTTTTAACCGCAGATTTTGCCTATAAAACTGCGTCAAAAACTTTTGCCAACATCAGTATATTCAACATTTTTAAAATGTCACGAATATAAATTTGACGTACTTTGAAGCCATATTGACACACTTTGGAATGTGTTTGGTAATCTACCGTGACGGAGTGATATGTATTTTTTTTGTTACGTATGCGAAGGCATTATGTTGCAAGTTGCAACGCTTTCTAGGTTGCTGCCAAATGTTGCATTCAATACTATTGATATCGCGAGGGATCAATGTTTAGACGAAATGGTACATATGATATTTTTTATGTTCTGAAGAAATCATGCCGCAATGGGTTCTCAATGTTGCAAACATAAAAAGAAAAATTGCATGTAGAAATTTGATTTTGCAAAGAACGAAGGGATAGGATTTAGCATTTTAGGGGGATTGAATGGCATAATTAAGAGGCGGCGGATCGGGCATTAAGGGCATCCACGATGGTTAAAAGGTGTCATTTAGAGATAAAATAACACGTATAATGGTTTGTGTCTTTAAACCAACTCTAAATGGTTTGTTAGCATTAAATTTGACGTTGTACAATGATTAAAAGGTTGACTCTTAGTTAACTCTTAGCTGACTCTTCATCCATTCTTGCGTTAAGAGTCCGACTCTACACGAAGAGTCAATTATCTTCTCTCTCATATTACTTTTTCTTCCACATCACCAAATTTCAAATTAGAGTCAATCAAGAGTCAGTCTTTGCGGATGCCCTTGAACCCCATCCCCCGACGGACGCCTAGAGTGCTCTAATCTATCTCAGTATGGAAAAAAAAAACTTGGTATGGAAAATTAAAAGATAACCTTGGCACAACCAAAAATTGGATCGATCGATCCGTGTAGACAAAATTTTTTAAAATAGGAAACTCGTTGGATATAGGCAACATACATATCAGATGTAGACGAACGTGCTGCGCATCCAAACCGGCCGTATTGGATATCAATACGCAACCAAGTGCAAAGTAAACAAACCCATATTTCGAATGTATGAATCAATTAGAAAAATTACATACGTCAACTACAGAGAAAAAAATGCAAATTATTCAAATCTTCTATATCTAAGTAGAAGCAATCCACTAATTGATTTCTCTAAACATGCAAGCATGCCACATCATCACATAATTAATTTGTTCACACCTATTTAATGGCAAACTCATACTTTTGCACATACATGCATATTACTTCCATCAAGTTATTTCCACTAAGTGAAGAATGTACAATTTTATTATATGTTTCAATTTTGAATACCCTTTATGTTAACTAAAAAATTTCCGCAACAACGTGCGGGGCATCGTCTAGTTTATCATATGTTTGAGACCTTAAGACTAGAGTGAAAAAGGCAAGCCAGAACCAGCTACTCCAACTGTCGGCGACGTCCTGCCATGCATGCCACAATCATAGGTCATATGAAATGTTCAGTAAATGACTTGATGTTGTTCGAACGAGGTAGGACAAATAGGAAATCAATAGCTGGTTCACAAAAAATAAATAGAAATGACACATCGTGGCGTAGATGTTTTAAGTATCGGATGTAAAGACATGTTTAGCAAGCACACCCGCCGGACAGTAGTATCTCCCTGGCAGCGAAAACCTCTCTACCATAGGCGCACCCAAATCCACTACCACGACCGCAAATCAGACTTATGAAGACGAACAGCTCTCGCTCCGGATGGCATAAGCCGCAGCAAAATAAGGGAGATTTCACGTTGAAGGTCCACGAAAAAAATGAAGATTCGGTGTGTCCGATCTTGCGGATTTTGAGTTCCTGTCCTCGCAAATCCATTCTCGATTGAAACATTTTTGAGAGAGCAATAGGACAGACAACTTTTTTTTTTAGAAATAGGACAGACAACTTGGTTCGTTCAAGGATCAATCGCAGCAATTTGAGCCCAAGTATGAAAGCAGACACGTCTAATCCCATAACGAGCCCATTATAGTCAGCCACTAGCCCATTACCGACAGGTGGGCTCTCGAGCAGAGTGCAAACCTACTACACATTTATTTCATGTGGGATATAAGAAACTCATGCCCATCTGCCGGTCCATATTGAACCAGCCCAATAAAGTTATTATTAAATCTTTGAAAATTAAATAGACTCCAGCCTAGATACATTACTCAATGGACGGGAGGAATTAGTACCACATCGAAAGTTTGCGTCTTAGGGTAACCGGCAAGACGCTTATAAAAGAGCAAGGTTGGGAAGCCATGAAATTCACATATATAGCGGACGGGGGCTACGGGTGATCATGAAGACCCGTGCCCTGGATCAACGGCTCGCCTTGGCGAGAGTGTTGGTCTACCATCTCCCCAATGGGAGAGAAGACGTCACAAATTTTGGTAGAGGGGGTCCGGCAATGGGGCCCCTGCCAAGTTTAAATCAACTTTTGAAATTATATATAAATATTTATTACATTAATTTGTTTGTAGTTTGTACCAAAAGAAGGATGGGCTTGAAGCAATAGCATCCTACTGATGCTAGAAAAGGAGGCAACATTTTCTCCTTGGGCGCAAAAATTGCACGATGTCCGCATAAGTATAATGTTGAGACCATTTCCGAAAGGCTGTCAAAATGACCCTATTTTTCATTTCCCTATTTTTCATTTCCTTTTGCAAAAGGAAGGTGAATTTGGTCGCGCCACTTTACTTTGGACTTTGATGATACGGATAATACGGATAGACCTATTCCCTCCGATCCATAATAAATGTCTTCTTAGTACAAATTTGTACTAAGTCTAAGACACTTATTATTGATCGGAGGAAGTATGTCACTAGCATGTGGGGTCTTTGTCCACCTGCCAGTGACACATAGGACGAGGAAAAGAAAACCTCAACTAATGTGATTTCCTAGTTCTTAGTTATAATAGGAGTTTGTAATTTCTTGAATCTATGATCAAAAGCTTTGTACCGGTTATGATCATGAAGTTTGAATAAATTTGCAGGTTATTCTAAAAACCAAAAACAATGGAGACAATTCAATGGTTCAGGCTCGCTGGCAAAGCTAGATCGAGCAGTATGCACCCTTTCGCCATGGCCCCAACGCTTTCCTGACTCCTGAGCTCAGCATTATGGAGAATTACCTTTTCTAGCTAGCTCCACCGTGAGATCGTCCATGACACTAGACAGATATATGGTGGGGGAAACATCCGCCAGGAAAAATGTGAAGAAAAAATGGAAAGCGTAACGGAAGTGGGTCTGGAATCAATTTTTATGGTACAAAAAAATCAGCACAAATTTAAGTAGCACAAGAGCTCTTCAATCACGACTGAGGACTGAGGTTTGGCATAATCAACCTCAGCTTTTATTTCCACGCTTGTTGTACAAGAAACATAATATATACTAGTACTAGTAGTAGGAGGACTAACAACAAAATCACGTCAATACAATACGACACTACAAATTAAATCAAAGCACAAACGGGGTAGCTTCCAGCAAGAGCGGAGTCTTCCGGCGCGTGGCAAGCCCTGCATCCTCGGCCATATCAAGCATCTCCGGGCCCTTGCCTCCGGGGAGCTTCCAGTCGAAGTGGTAAAGAAGGCTGGCGAGAGCAATTTTGACGTTGGACACACCGAACGCCATACCCGGGCAAACCCTCCGTCCGGAGCCTCCGGGGAGGAACCGAAAGTCTTTACCACCGTAGTCCGCCACTTCGCTCTCGAACCTCTCGGGCTTGAACTCGCTCGCATCGGTCCAGCTCTTGTCGTCCCTACCGATCGCCCACACGTTCACCAACACGGTAGTGCCGGGGGGCACGTCGTAGCCCATGACCTCGCTCGGCTCGGGGCACACCCTCGGGAGCAGCAACGGCACCGGAGCGTGCAGCCTCAGGGTCTCCTTGATGACCATTTCGATGTAGGGGAGCCGGCCGTCGATGTCCTCCTCCGTCACTGTGGTCTTGCCGTCGAGGACTCGCAGGACTTCAGATTGTGCGACGGCCATTATGTGTGGGTTCCTCATCAGCTCTGACAAGGCCCAGACTGTCGTCGTCGCCGAGGTCTCCGAGCCCGCGGTGAAAAGGTCCTGCGGGGTGACACAAGAATTAAAAATGTTAAAATTAAATGTTCGGAGCAAGAAGTATATATGTGGCAGTGATCGAGTTGTGTGTGTGTGTCTTACGAGAAGGACGCCTCTGACATTCTCGTCGGTGAGAGTGACGCCGCCCATCATGCCGCCGTCCCTCTGGAACCGAAGCAGAGTGGTGAGGATGTCCTCCCGCTCACGGCCGGCGTGATCGTCTTGGGCATCATCGCCGTCCATGGCCCTCTTGTGGTCAACGATCATGTCGTCAATGATGGAGTCCATCCTCCCGTGCACCTCCGTTGCCACACGCAGGGTCCCGCCGCCGAGCGCCCGCGCCAGCCGCGACGCCGGGAACAGGTCCGTCAGGTTGAACCCGGACATGAGGACGACGGCCTTGCCCAGCTCCTCCAGGAACGCCTCCTGCTACCGGCACCTGTCGCCCACGGACACCCTCATGATGACGTCGTTCATCATCACATTCATCTTCTCCCCAACATCGACGATCCCAGATGACGACGAAGAAGCACCGGCGGCGATGGAGCGCACGAGCCTGGCAGCCTCTTCCTCCCGGATGGGGCGAAAGCTCCGGACGCGCTTGGGGCCGAGGAGCTCCATGGTGCAGAGCCGCCGGAGCGCCTTCCAGTGCGCGCTGTCGTGGCGCGCGAACGCGATGTTCTCGCCGCCGCAGGTGAAGATGTCCGCCGTGGCCGACATGGCCCGGCTCGCGAAGACGGCGTCGTGGGTCTTCATCACGGACCGGGCCGCCTCCGGGGAGGAGAGCACGAGCGTGGGGACGTGGCCCAGGCGGAGGAGCATCACGGGCCCGTGCCGCTGGGCCAGCCTCTGCATGGCCTGGTGTGGGAGGGCCCCGAGGAGGAGGTGCAAGTGCCCGATCACCGGCAGGGCCCATGGGCCGGGTGGCAGGTTCTTTAGGCCGTGGCGGGCCGAGGATGAGGTCAGCTTGAGCAGCTTGGCGAGGATGGCCAAGACGAGGACGCACAGGAGTGTGTAGCACAACAGCTGAATGGGTGCGGTTTCTGCCATTGGAGCTAGCTAAGCTGAATAGCTGGTTGATCTCTAACGTGTCTGGCTGCGTTGGAGTTGGCTCAATGGTGAAGACAAGATATATATAGGATGAGCGGAGGACGACAAGTAAACAAATGGAAAAGTACTCGATGAGAGTACATACCAGCAACGCGAAAGCTCTTTTCCGTATGATATGAAAGGTCATGCAGGAAAATAAATGAACCATGCACGAAATGAACAGGAGAAACAAACTGGTGTAGCAGATCTAGCAGTCGATCGCCACCCGGCTCCTCCACCACGAGAATTCTGTGGTCTATCTATCAGCTCGTCGTCTCGGCGTAGGATCGGACACCAGTGCTTCCACGTAGGTCCACGGCACAAGTCCTCGTCTAGTCGTCTCGTCATGGTATGGAATCGCACCGCAGATGAGTCTGGGCTGTGCCATTGACTCTTCCTGGTACCAGTCGCCGCTGAATGTGCAGAGACCATGTGCAGAATGGACTAGGACACGAAACCTGGCCAGCCCGCTTAGTATTGGTGGTACTAACCCGGTTCTCAACAATTTCAAAGAAAAATACTTGTGGTCTGCTCTGTGGCCGACCCAATTGTTTTTACATGAGAATTGGCAATACACATAGTGTAGTGTCCCCTGCAAAAAAAAAAGTAATACTAGTGTATATACTACCAAGAAATGACAGATAAGTAAGACTAGTGTATAGAGGAAGAGGAGTACCAAGAAACGACAGATGAGAAAAATGTGAGACAAGACGTCTTACTCCGTCTGTCCATTGTCAATTGATTGCATGGAGATGATTAAAAAAAAAGTGAACCTCGTAGCGTTAAGTGGGCTGGATTTGCATAAGCGCGACAATGACGTATGGTTAGCACTGACAAATTGTCCAATGCGTGTGTCGTTGCAGAGCTAGGATCGGAGTAATTTATGCCTCAATTACATTCTGGAGGTACCCTTGGCAATGGATTCTTGTGTCACACTAGCGCCACCTAGGCCGTCAACATCATGAACCTCCTGCTCATTGTCACCTTCATGATCATGGGCATCGCGCTCCGGTAATTATTTCGATTCCCTTTGCAGTTTGCACACCATAATCCGAAACATTCATGCACCTAATGAGTAATGATAAACATGTACCTTAGAGTTTGAACAAATACTATACTTAACCGGAAGGCACACCCTTGATGTGTCCCTGAAGATATGTGTCACGGGAGATAGATAGAGACAGATTTTCACTCATCAGCTATGCTTGTTGTTTAAGTCTTATAATTGCATCCCAAGTTTGTTCTCCCAATTGTAACAGAATTGTAATTCATTTCCGGTGGATATCCTGGCCATATAAATCATTGATGCAGCGAAACTTATCTGGTATCACAGCACACCTTTTCGACGACGACACCTCTTGGTGCACCCATCTCTGAGAAGCTAACCAGGGAAAATTACCTCCCGTGGCAGGCCGAGAGCATCTATTTCTGAATCCGGCAAAATGAGCTCCGAGCCACCCCATTCCACATTTGCCACTCGGCGGAGTTGCTGAGCGGAGAGAATCCAGATAGGTCCTTTGACAGAAAGGAGTCCCAATCTGAACCATTCTCGATATCATGAAAGACATACCTCGCATCAATCATGAACACATTATGCAGCCAAGAGGCACTAAAATTGCATAGTTACCAGCACAGCACAGAAGATTCTTCCTCAAACACAAATTCTCAGTTCATTTGCTTCCGTTGCTAGTTGTACAGAACATGTGTATTAACAAATTCACAGTTTTAGTGGATACCCGAGACAAGAAAAATGAACTATATATCGACCATGGGACATGTTTCCATTATGAAAACAATCTAACTAGTGTAGCTTAGATCTTCTCTTCTCCCTCGCACAGATGACAGGATTGGAGATATCTATTCTGTCAGCTTCAAATCAGGTGCAAAACAAGAGCATTGAGATTTTATGGTGAGACTATATGTTCGACGTGAACATGATGTAAACATCTTGTCTTTCCCCACTATTGATCCCAAGGAAGGTTACCAGAGTAAGGCACCGGACCGCAATAGGAGAACAGGCTCTTCAACTCGGGGCAGCCATCAGGGTAGGGGATAGTCCGATGAAATGGGTCTCTCTTGAGCCTCTTTACATGAAGAGAACCTAGGCAGCCATATGGATCTTCTTGGAACTGAGACCTGACAGAGGCTTCACCTTTCACAGCAGCCTCCCTTGCTGTAGGTGTAGCTGGGGTACCTGTGAAGAAGAACCTTCCTTCTGGGAACCCGAGCGCGGATCTGTGCAATTGCGCAAACCTTTCCTCCTTAAAATCATAGCTTACGACCTAAGAAACAAGATGTTGAGGCTTGCAGATTAGTAACCCATCAGAGTACAAGAGTTCCGAAAAGGCATTACCAATAAGTAAATAGGTGATAAAGGTTTTCAGTAGGAACTCTCGAGAAGAGGAAGATAACTTACAGTTATGTTTTGTGGGTATGTTCCAGTGAGTTCTCTGAAACGACAAATGCTGAATAGGAGGTTTTCAAAACTGTCTCGTGCATGCTCCTCGGTGAGTGCCCGGCTCCTTACACTCTCATCATTTCCTGTGCAACTCAAACTGTGAGGGGCTTACAAAAGATAGTTGACAAATCATTAACTTCGGAATAAATAATAAATTTGAACTGGACACCTGAACAAGAGTGATAATATTACACTGATATCAGAAAGCAAACACTATCAACTTCAGGAAGCATCAACTAATTGAAAACTATATGACAATCCATGTTTGGGAGATGAATTTATCAACTGACCGTATGTTCGACACAAAAAGAGAACTCAAATAGGCTGTACTTCAACAAATTACACAAAAATGAAACTGATTCCTAACAATGAGGCTTTTTACTACCATTTTAAGTGTCTACTCAGACAACACTAGTAATTCCTAAATCATGATTATACATCAACAGGTAGGTCGAACTTGACAGAAGCACGCTGTTTGTTTTGCATTGAACAGAGCAACTGAATGTTTAGTCGTCAGAAGTAATTTTAAGTCTGGGCCTTGCAATTTGAAGTTCAGTATGCATAGAGATTGCATATTATTAAGATTTAAGAGCCGCCAAATCAACTAATCAGCGACAATTGTCAAACCCCACTGCGGCAATAATCTAATTAAAGAACTAAAGAAGCAATGTTCAAATAACCTGAAACTCACCAAACCAGCCTTTCGATTCTGCAATTGCCCAGTAGCTCTGCGCCTCGCTCCTCGGCCCTGCATCTTTCCTCGTCTCCCCACCGCTAAACAACAGGAGAGCGCCCTGATCCCTCGCAGCGATGTCCACCCCCTCCTTGATATGCGCCAAGAACGTGGCCGCCTGACCGGGGTGCTTCTGGTATGGCTCCAAGAACCACGAATCCTCGCGGTCAAGCTTGCCGCAGCTCGCGCTCGTGTAAATCGAATGCCCAGCCACCATGACAAGGTTGCGGAGGTCCGGAAATGGATACGACCCGACCTCATTGATGCCGCTCCTCATCGCTCTGAACCGGGTCTCGTACACGGACAGGAGGATCAGGACGCTTAGCCCGAAAGACAGCAGGATGAGGGCAACCGCGACAGGGTGCGCCTCGTAGAAGATGCGGATCTTCATCAGGACGGAGCTCAGGGCGCCAGGCGAGTCGAGGTGCTGGTTCTTTGGCTTGCGGCCCTTGCGGGCGATCCCGGACTCGAGATCGTAGTCAGCTCTAGGGTAGCGGAACGACTTGGGGCTCCCGGGACCGAATCCCTGGCTGCTCATCGAGCTCACAAGAACCCCGCCTCGGGGCGGATCTTGGTGGTGGTGGTGGTGGTATATGGGAGAGATCTTAGAGCCGCATTGGGCTGGATTGGAGCTTTGGTGCGTCAGAGCATGAGAGCAGCGTGGGGGAGGATTAGGAATGGATCCGCGTGGAAGAGGCAAGGTACAGGAACGCGATGGTGGAGGTGGAGAGGAAAAAGTCTATCTACGGACGAAATGGATTTGGATGGTTCAGATAGTTGGATTTAATTGATACAGTAGTATTGAAATTTTATAGATTTGTACGAGTACTTCTTATGCCCCATATTAATTTCATCGTTCAAGTAATCGGTAATTGGTTCTGCTCGGTCGGGTGGGATTAGCGATTAATCGGTAATCGGACCGATTAATCGGTTTAATCGGTCGACCATTAATCGGTCAACCATTATACTATATAGTATATATAATTACCTATTCAGTAAGTAAAAAAATGCAATCAAGGATCAAACATGGTAACTAGCCATGATTGATATGTAGCATCTTGACTCAAGGATAGAAATCGCATCCCGCGGAAACTTAGCTTATACACCATGATTTGTATTTCATGTGGCCGGATTTCAGACATCTTAATTAGTGATTGCCTACCTATGCATAGTGATTGACTTCTATACCTATCCTTTAACCAAGGAACAACGTCATGTATTATTCCAGACCGAACAGGAGAAGAGGGAACTTGAAGAACGAAGAGGAGGGGGAGGAGAAGCCCAGCCCGGAGGAGGAAGCTGCGCCCTGCTTCCTCTTCGCCGGAGGAGGAAGCCCCAGTCGCCGCCTCTCTCTCTATCTCTCTCTCTCTCTCGGTCTCAACTACGCCTGCGCCCGCCCTTTCTTCTCCTACTTCCAATTTTCGCACCTTTCCCTCTCCAATTTCTCAATTTCCCAGCACTCAATATGGGTATCGGGAGGGAAGATTTTGGGCAGGGGCTGATTTGGACGAAAAATTAATCGGAATTTCAGGCGATTAAGCGGGAATCGGCCCGATTAATCGGTTGTCGGACCGATTAATCGGCCTGGGCGATTAACTCCGGTGATTAGTGTTCATCTGCACAGTGGCCGGCGATCAGTGATTAATTGGCCGATTAATCGCTGAATCGGCCGATTTCTTGCATAGCGATTAATTTTCATAACTTTGTCTAAATAAGCATCTACCTACACGTTGTGTTGTGTATATTTTTTTCTGAATAAACATTTTCACCTTTCAGTTTTCATTTCGACTTTTGTGCAAACCATCAATTAACGTATTTCTTCGCAAAAAATTGTAGGCGTGTAGTGTACAATGAAAAAAATAATCAGATTTCCAAAAAAGCCATTTTCGCATACCTGATTGTCATTTATTCCCAAATAAAGAGCTCCATAGATACCGGGAGCCAAAAAGCCATTTTCGCATAAATGATTTCTACTTTTGGTAAGCTTTTGTTTCAGTTGTTTTCATGTACTATGTATGCATTTTTATTTGTCAGGATACTTCCTACATAACGTTTTCCATTCGAAGAGCTAGCTTCCGAAACAGATTGTATTAGTCTTTCCAAAAGTTATTCTAAAATTTCAAGAGGTAGATGCTCTCGAAATGAAATGTCTAAAATGGAATCTTTTTAACAAGAAAAGCGTTTGAACGAGTCTTTAAAAGAAAATCTTAATTGGAAATCTTTGTCGATGTTTTCCTCTACTTTATTTTTTACATTAGTATATATTCAATTGTAATTTATTTTTGCTGCATTATTTTATTTTTTTAAATAAGAATAACTTGGGGTCTCTACGTAGACTCATGCACACAGCCCCACCAAACTTGGACTAACTCTATGTTAAGGCCCAAGCAAATGAGAATAAAGACAACTCCTAGGCAAGCCTTAGAAGGAACGCCACACGAGAGCCGGTTACGACGAATCCAACGTGAGATCAAACTCAAGGTTTTCATCCCCAAAGCCAAGTTTCGAACCGCCACCTTTAACAAGGACAAGACACAAGCACGCGTCAACATTGCCTGATCTAGAATCAAGTGTTGCCACCGGAGTGCGCAGACTTGTCGTCGAAGCTTCCTATACCAACATCATATCATCGCTTCGGACCAGTAGCAACATGCATACTTTTTGTCTCACCATGAGTCGCATGCGCAGAATCTGATCCTAACATAGTCTTCACCCCTAACCAATGAAACAAACATGTTGTCATCGCCAAAGGACAAGATCACAGATCAGCATCCTAGTCTGACAAGTCATGGAGAACAATCCGCATACCCGCTGGAGCACGACACTTCCACCACCAGCCCGCATCAAATCTGACACTCAACCTCACCACAGGCACCGCCGCCATAGCCAGGATCAGGACCACCTGCGCTGCCGCCATATGAATCGCCACCACAGGGGGCCCACCCAGCTCGTTGGTGAGCCAATCTCGACTTGGTCTTGGAGAGCAGCATCGCCAACGACGAAAACCAGTGCCACACACGCTGCCGTCGTTGTCGCCGGTCCGCGTCACCGCTGATTTACGACGATCGGCGGGGGGGGGGGGGGGGGGGGGTCTCGGGTGAGCGGGTTCAGCACATCCTCACACCTTGCTACATTATCTAAGTGCTCTATTTTCTCTTCAAAGAGGATTGTGTTAGCTTCCTACAGTTCTACTGCACCTACTGGTGGTTGTCTGCTGCATTTTCCTTCTGTTGTCCTCTTTTCATTGTACTGTATTTTCCGATAGTGGTGACCTCCAAGATTAGACAAGAGAGTTGAGCCTCACTGCCTCACGGGCTTAATTTCAAATGGCATCGTCTCATTAGTCCAAAAAGTGTACCTACGTACCACGCAAGTCTCTAATGTCGTTTGCTTCCGTCGTCAAAAGGACGTAGCACTTTGCTTCGTTGCTTCTATCTCTTCCCATGGCCACGGAACGGGTCCAAGAGGTCACAATTTCATAGGAATTTAAGTTATCTCGTCCACCAACAAAAACACAACGACTCGCTGAAAGCTGAAACAATCCTTCTAGTTTAATTTTATCAAACTTAACAAGAAAATAAATCACGGCTAGACTCTTCAGGGGAATTATCGTTCTGCGAAAACTGTGATGTTCGACCTCACTACCGGGATTGAATTTTCACAGTTTTAATTGCACTGACGCTTTGGTCCTGCACTTCCACTAGGCTAGTTCAGTATTTGTGTTGGAGATGCAACCTATGTTATTCAGTTAAACTTCATCCAAAATTCAATGTATGTTTGAAGAAAACTTTAACCCGAACACCGATATTTCGGTCGTTTTGTCGGGCGATGCTTTTTTTTTTCTCAATGTCACAAAAGCAGGTCACTGCAGGCAAGGCCCGGTGCGTGGCAATATGCAAAATCTCGCACGATTTGCAACTCGTGGTTGAATTTCAGAAGTTACGCGAAATCTCGCACAATTTACTCGAACCAGAAAGATGATCAAGCACACCACTGCCTAGGCAGAACTTGTACAGAGACAAGGGTCACTACAAACGAATATTCTACTCTACAAGAAGGCCTATTTACAATGAGGAACAGAACGGCAAGTGACTCAAAAAAGGGAAAATCTGTACACCGACAAACCTACGCCGTATTCACAGAACTGGTGATTTGGTAAGACCGTCATCTTAGCTGCGCCCTCAGGTCGACTTCAGCCTGTCCAGTCTGAACTTGGCCTGTGAACCATCAGAGATCAACACACAACCACGCCATAATATTAGTTCACCAACCAAGATCGAACTTTTAAGCCGTAGGAATGTTCAGGAGATCAATATTCAGAATTGGTGCTGACCAGCGTGGCATGGATGTCGACAAGAAAGGGCTGGAGAAGCTGGACGAGCGTCTCAATCTCGACCTTGAGAATACCGCAATATTTCGGGTCTGTCCCGACAAGCCAGCCCACAAAGATCTTCCTCTCAGGTATGAGCTTCATTGCGATCTATTTCAACAAGTTTGTAAAAATTGTGCGTGTTAACAAGTTGGACTGTTCTAGCTGGGACACATGTTGAATTTTTTCTGACAAAAATCTGTATCCGAGAAATTGAATGATTCCTGACCTTGGACGCGGCTGAGGAAATCCAGCCATGCCATGGCTTCAGAGAGGCATTGTACGCAGCTTCCACAAGCTGTGTAAGGCTCTGCTGATCAGAACCCTCCTCCTCCTCCAGCCTCTGTAACAGTTCAACAGTGAAATCCATGGATCTGGTGAAAACAGGTATATCATTAAGTATCCTAGTCGTCGAAAACCATTGTAGATATGTAGATTAACAACATATAAGAAAATGGGAGACTCATATTATTGTGTCTACTTTTTTACCTAGTGTATTCTAGAAAACTGTTTTACCTAGTGAGCCACAGAATCGCTCTTGCACAGCTATCAGCCTTCCTTGCAGTGCCCTCCTCGGCCTCTTTCTCCACCATCGAAGTTAGAGTGGAGTATTTGGATGGGTCCAGCAAGTATAGCTCCTGCAGCCTCTGCGACAGGGATCAATCGTTCAGAACAAAAAAAAATACATTTAACTAGAAAATACTGTATAAGAGAATGCAATATTGTAAGTATAGTTTCATCTGTCTTGCATACTTGCATCACTAGCTGCTGTTTTGCAATCTTGGGCTAATGATGTTACGGCAGAAACCAACACAAGACAGTCCAGTTTTCCAGCCTAACTGACCATAGTCAGGAATGCTTATTTTCTACACTAGCCAGCCAGTCAGGTCCCCTACACTTAAAGCACCCTGTTCCTGTCCTGACCCATTATAGTAATAGAAACCCTATGAACTAAGCCCTGCCATCCAAACATCCATAGCAAGACAAACTGCTGCCCACCAGCTAGCCATCTCCATCATCGCCTTTAGAGAGAAGAAAGAAAAAATCAGCTCTATCTAATTCGGATTATTTAGAAAGAAAAACCGTAGCTTCTTGTAAAGACTAAAGAGAGCGAGAGATATCAACAATAAGGAAGGGACAAGAAAGTTAGCGTCTGAAAACGCCTTGAGGACGTATGTAGGGATGTGACCGGAGCAGTTGAAAGGCCGGCGGCCGGCCTGTGTCTGGCACACGTCTCTCCCCTCCCTTCGTCACCCCTTGCGAAAGCAAAAGTTTACACATAGATAGGATTATTAATTTGCGTCTTCTCTCTACGGCTTGGAAGTGATTCTTAGCCTTGTGCAACGGTAGATGCAGATGAAGTGCAGCTGGAATTGGATCCCAGGGATTGGATTGAAGAAGCCGCCATCCCATGATTAGATGAGACTGTCGCGGTCTCGAAATCCGAATGATCGGCATCGATGCGATCGGAGCATTGATTTTCAGTTCTTCAGATAGATAGATGGTGACAAATCTAAGGCGGAGTAAAGCACGTACTCTTTCGATCGGTTCCATGGATTCAAAACGGCAACCAGTAGAGAGTAGAGAGCAGAGGAGGAAGCAAAGTAAAATAACCGGGGCAGGAGATAAAACCTACGGGGCCAAAAGGACCCATGATACTACATCCCTTTTGGCACCTAGCCGTGTGGCCGGCACGAGACAAGAGGGAAACAGGCACGGGATTACGTGACCCTGGGGCCTGGGCTACATGGACCACACACGCCCTGTAGTACTTAGCTTTTGGATGATGCGATTTGGACTCGACTTGCCATCTTTAATCTTTGGTTTTCTGGTCTCAGGTAGGGGTCCGATCGAGACTCTCTGCCTACTGATTCGAGCAAACAAGGCCTCGATATATTAGCTGAGAGCTAGTGGTACTGGAGTTGAGTTGTTTTAGCTGGATATGTTCAGGGGGGCGAGTGATGGTTGTCAACCCCGAGAGGAAGAGTTGTTTACTTACCTCGATGTTCCGTTGCACGTCGAGCCGCAGAACCGCCATGGTCGGGCCAATCTTATCTGCAGGCATTGCAGCCAGCCATGTGTCACAACGACAGGGCAAGAAGAAAAAGAAGAAGAAGAAGAAGAAGAAGAAGAAGAAGAGCAAAGAACGACGAGGAAGATCGATACACATGGCGAGAAGCCAAGAGCAACTTACAAATCGAAGCACACGAGGATGAAATGGGTACCAGACCAAACGAACGTTAAACAAGATTAAAAAATGGGAAGGAGATAATATTCAATCAAGAACAGGATGAGATGATTTAGATCCGGGGTTTTTCGACTCACCGAGCATCTGGAGGAGGAGAAGGGAGAGGCTGAGGAAGGGCAGCGTGGGAGGCGACGAGGAGTTCTCCAGCTTGCCGTTGCCGCCGCGGCTGATCGGGGAGAGCTCCGCGATCGCCAGCTTTATCTCGGACCACTCTTCCAGCCCCTCCTCCTCCTTCTTCACGTCCTCCGCTGCATCTTCTTCCTCCACCTTCTCCTCATCTTCGCCGTCGCTTGCTCTTACATCCCCATCTCCTTCTTCAGCCGTCTCTGCTGCCGCGGCATCCCCTGTTCCTTCTTCCTCCCGTGGCCCGCTCACGGCCATTGCTTCTCCTCCATCACCCATCTCCCTGTCCACCACCATGAACGCCACAGCCACTTGCTCCTGGCTCAAAAACTAACTCTATATCAGAGCATGGAGAGTCTCTGCCTGCTAATCTTCTTGTTGTTTCTTGCTCTTGTTGAGGAGAGACTAGAGAGATAGAGGCAAGACCGCAAGAGAATGGAAGTCAAACACCGTGCCTGCCTGCCTGCCTGCCACACTTCAAACGGTAGCAGAGAGGCTGCAGGGATCGAGACTTTCGTACAGCTAATAAATGGTATGGGAAGCACAGCAAATATACTCAATCATCTCCCATTGGCTAAACGCACACACCCTTTGTTTAGGTAAAGCGTAAAAAACTCGAATAGTTTTTATCTGTGCCCAGTTTCTTATCCGTGCAAACAGATGAAGAGTTCTCTGGATTGCGATAAGCGAGGATTGACTAGTTTATAATCGTGACGTCGCGAAAATCTTTTAAAAAAAAATCTTGGGCAAGGGCGTCACCGTACTATTATCGAACAAAGTTTGTGGCACAGAAACGGACGCTCACATCCTCACAAAAAAAAACCGGACGCTCACGACGAGACAAGGCAAAATCTGGTTGACTGTTCGTCAGACTAGAACGCCCTGCCGATGTAAATTGCAATTCCAGAGCTCAGGCTAACTTCTATGTCCGCATTTCTGTCACGGTTTACCTCAAAGCTTCCGTGTCCACTCTTTTCTGCCAACATTTGCACCAAAGCGCCGAGCAGTCTATAGCACCCCAAATGCTTCTTTTTTTTTTGCGGGTCACCCCAAATGCTTCTAACACGGTTAAAGACAGGTACAAATGTGCAATGCTCCCAAGCCTCCAATCGCAAGTCGCAACAGATTTTAAAAGCCGCAGAGCGGCGGGCGAAGCTTGGAGGAAGCATGCCAATGCTGGTATGAGAATACTTTTCAATCAGTTCCGTGCCAATTTTCTGTCAACAGAGTACTACGAGCAGCAGCTACTACAGCAGAACAGCGTTTCATGAAAAATGGCACTCACTCTTTCGGCCTTTCGCTGTGTCCCCATTAACTCGGTACATAGTTGGTGCCAGTTGAATCCCTTCCAGATCTATTTTGGCAGCAATAAAATACCAGAATACCCGCTAGACATCGGCACAAAACATATGAACCAAAGAACCAAGGAACTGCAAAGAGTACAGGGTATACAAAATCCAATTATGCAAATGCCGCAGCAACTCACAGCGTACATAATCACACACGCAATCCCCATTGAGTACTATTCCGAAGCAGACTCAAGTTTAAGCAACCATCAGAACATCACAGGATGATGATATGTTTTTCTTCCATGCAAATATAGCACTTGTGAGGTTCTCATACTCTATGGCACCTTAGCAGCACAGCAGCCAGCGCAGCAGCTCTTTGGCAGCAGGAGCGGATTTAGCAGCAGCAGAGCAGTAGCAGCGGCGGCAGGGCAGGCTACTCAAGACTGGGGAAATAAGGAGTACCCACTTGTTAAAGAGAGCTAAAGCACTGTAAATTAATCTCAAAGGTAAATAACAATCAGAATTGTCTGTATTCACTTTTCTGTATAATTAAGGCAACATCAGCATATCACACTAACTGATAATCCAATGCAACTTTTTATATAGGTCTAAGTCCACCATATACTGAATGAACATGATTTATGATAGATGGCAGCTGATCAAAGCATGCATTTTAAAGCTATTGCCGCACTATAATTATTTCATTGGGCTGCGAAGACTAATAGAAAAATCTAATACTATTTTGCTCTTTTGATTAATAAATGCACAACTGCAATACCACATGACCACCTACTAGCCCAAGCCCAAAGTAGTGGTACATTTCTAACATACTTAAGCTTAAATAACCCGTCAGTTGTCATTGTTGTGGAGTTCATACATCCAAGAAATGCAAATGGAGGAGCTTATCCGGCTAAGGAATAAAACAGATCATATAGAACTTAATGGCAGCTGTTGAATGAAAGAGGGTGAAAACGATCTCAAGGTAAACCTTAAAACAATGTACTCCCTCCGATCCATAAAAAGTGTCGCCCATTTTGTACTAAGTGGGCGACACTTTGTATGGATCGGAGGGAGTATATGTTAGCAATAATGACATAAGAATCTGATGGACAAAAGTCGCAACCTTAGATAACAGAACACCTTTAACATGGCCAGACTGCATGGACACAAATGTATTGAATTGTGAGTATTCTCTAGGTACACCGTACGTGTTATATTAATCAAATGACCTGAGCATCAGACAGACCAAATTTGGCAATCTAAAGAAAATCAAGATTGCTCTAACTTGAATGGACAGAGTATCCAGAAGTTAAGGTTAAGGTTAATTTGTGATGGATATATGTACTTGGCAGCTACCAATCTGATTCTAGAATCAAAGAAGAAAAGAATCATTGGATATAGGTTACTTTACTTTATCTAAGAGAACTTCAGCTCGAGGATGGATGGAAAAAGCGACAGTTAGGCCGAGTGCATTCTCCACGTTTAAAATCACGGCAGACTTCAACCCTGTCATTTGGCACCTAGAAGAAAAGACCAACAGTATGAATTCGCTAGTTGTAACTAACTTGTAAACTAAAAGGAATTTATTTATCAACATACAAACCTCACTGCGTGAATCAGGGTGTGCAAATCTGCACGATTCTCTAGTACACATGTTCTTCAAGAAGTCCCTGCAAACTTCCACCCTCCTGTGATCTGTACGTTTCAGAAGAGTAAGAATCAAAGCTATGTTTCCATGCCCAAAAATAAGTAACAAAAGGCATGCAATCTTGCAGGATCAAAACATGGTAGATATTCAGGAGTCAAGACTACAGTTCCAGAGTTGAAAAATACTGTTCATTTTCCAAATAAATTCAAACCAAAAGCAACAGTGAGTGGTCCAGAAAATGGGGGCAATGACAACAAATCCCAGGTTGCCATGTGCTATTTACCAGCAAATGCTGTAGGAGGCGAGAGAGGAGGAACCATCATAGGTACTCCATGTGGTGGTGGTGGTGCCATGTAAACCTTGAGGATAGAAGAAAAAAAATAAGATTAAACCACCCATGATCAACTTATAAAAAACATATTTATATAAACACATGGAACATTATAAAAGCACACAGTTATTTATTTACCAACTCATTTCTCAATACAGATGAAATGAGAACAAGGAGAGCAAAAATATCTATATACATACATCTATAAAAAGCATAAGTTGGTTGCGATAGTCTTCATCTGAGCCTTCCAAAATCTTTAATCCAATTCCACAATTATCAATCCAACGGTTGCATACAAATGCTATGCCTAACCCTAATCATTCATAAACTCGTAGCCTCTTAATAGTACTTATTGTCTCCTAATTAACTTTGTCTATAGATCAGAATTACTGAATTTGTTTTTACGTTATATTTCTTAAATAAAAAATTCATGTCCTTGCAATCAAGATGTGCATGCTGTCTGAGATTTCCGAGCAATGTTTTTAATTTAACATGAAATTGGTGACTTCAAATTTTCTTGTGCTTGTGATAGGTGTAATTTAATATATACTACTATTTCTTAAAAAGCATGCACAATTACAAGTTTTTCTATAGTTTTCTTCTGAACCAACAATATTCAAGGTAAGAAATAAGTAAAAGTTCTAAGAATATATACTTGTAAATAGAGATAAAGTTATTTTGTCACGTTTCAGTTACATATGTTGTTGGTTGTGCTTTGCATGTGTCGCGCAAAGTTACAAGTGTAAGCTGAAGCACCACAGCCGTTTCTTTTCAAGAGATTTGAGACGGGTCAACTAGTGACATATATATTTAAAAAAGCAGGTAGCAGGTTATTCTGTAAGGCTATATTTTCGACAGAAGCACATTACCATCTCAGGGTATTGCATTTGCATTGGAAGATCCCTCATTGGTGGGGGGAACATCTGTTGTGCTATTACATGAGTGTACCTACATGAGATACGGTCACACCTCCCACGCAAGAAATCTTGGCAAACCTTTCAAGTGAACAAGTACAAATCAGGTAACGTGCATTCAAGACATATGAAATGCTAAATGGGGAAAATCATTAACTCATAGGTGAGTTCTTGTTTTGAGTTTCAGTAGGCAAAAGGGCAACTGGATATACAATAATAGAGGAGCAGTTGACATGTGCTAGGCAAGTTAATAATACAATCTTTATGAGCAAAAGGGAACATTACAATTGCACTTTCTTGAACAGATGAGTGGTGCAAGAAACGACACTCATTTGCTGATCTTGAACATCGTCCACGTGCAAAATCTCTGCAAACCTGACATGTGGAAAAAAGTGTGCTCAGTTGGCCAGTCTTGAATGTTCAATGTGGAAGCAAAAAAAAACTATGATCAGATATATTTGCACAAGTTGTGTAAAACTAATTGGATAGGGGAGGAATATCTCCTGGGATGAACAGTAAATTCAAAAACAAATCTTGAAGTGTCAGAGTTCAGGAAACAATTACATACGTATAAGGTTCTGCTCTTTCTGCGTCTGTAATTTTTTGTGAAAAAAAATTAACATTTTTGCAAGCTGGAAAAAGCATCATTGCTTTAAAAGCTTAACTTGTTAAGCACTAAACATGTTTTTCACTTGGGTGCAAAACTTATCATTTTCCCATGGAAGTTACAGGTACAAAAAGAAGATGTGAATTGTTACTTTTGAAAATTTGGAAAAGTGTTCTTTTCCCACCTGGAGCATAACTTCGAACGATTAGTATGAGAACACTGTACACATCCAGTGTGAAGAGGACATACATTGTTGAAAAAGACAGTTAAGCGATTGTTGACTTCTCTTCAACTGTTTTATTTAACAAAAAAGTTATTTGTTCCTTAAGGTGTCACCACACAGAACATACCACACATCAAATTTCTGTTAACATTTTAACCAAGCGACAACTATTAATTAGCAGTGCACAGCAGATACTAAGCTTAACCACTCAGACAAATGAATAGCCAATTCATATGAGAGAAAGCATTGGAGGTCATGAGAGAAATACCATCTTTGCTGGTGGGGCGTCTACACCAATTGATCTCAGCAACGACCTATACAGAAGCACCCAACAGGGCTGGAATCAGAAAGTTGCATCGAACCCATACACATGTGGAAATATGAGAAACTGAGCAACTCGTGTAGGGATGCCCATCACATATATATAAAGCCATCTAGGCTGCAAGCCCATAAACTTACTACACATGCACATATATATAGAGAAAATTGACATAGTACCACTATGAGAAACCAAAAGTTCTAAAATACCACCCAAATAACAAGGCTCTCCAAAATACCACTACAACTCAGTTTTCCACTCCAAAATACCACTATTGACTAACATCCTCTAACAGCCACAAACAGCAGCAAGGAACAACAACATTTAGTAAGGTTTCACAGGAAACACACTGGTAGCAGCAGTTGGAGGACGCAGCAGCACCATTCCTCAGTAGCAGAGGGGGCCAAGGACGCTAGAGCAGAAGGGAGCAGCGCCGGCAGTAGCAGCAGCTGCTTCAGGTTGCCGGAGGAGGATGAGGGCGGTGTTGAGCGGGTCAGGGTGAACGGAGGAGGAAGAGCCCTGCCGGCCTTGCTGCTGTAGTTGTGGCCGAGGAGAACGAGAATCATGCCGGAGCCGGACAGCTGCTGGCGTCATGGTGAAGCCCGTCGGCGAGCTCTGCAGCGGCGGGGTCGCCGTGCAATGCAGCAGCGGCGGCGAGCTCTGCGGGGTCTGGCGGAGCCGAGGGCATGTCCTATGGAGTTGTTGTGCTGGAGCCGGAGCCGCCGCGGGCGACTGCGCTGGGCGGTGGATGCAGGCGCCGCCGCCATGGCTGGGACGAGGGGAAGGAAACGCAGTCGGGTTTGGGGTACGGTTGCCGAAGGATAATTTCGGAGTAAGATAAAAACTGACAACTTCTTAACGGTTTGACTAACGGAATAACATTGACACATAACGGTGGTGGTATTTTGGAACCAGAAAACTGAAATGTAGTGGTATTTTGGAAAGCCTTGTTGTTTGGATGGTATTTTAGAACTCTAGGTTTCTTATAGTGGTATTGTGTCAATTTTCTCATATATATACACAAGCACAAACTGCAGCATTGAAGTTTTAGAATTAGCTCATACAGCAGGGTCTTGCAATTTATACCAGACGTAAGCATAAGTTACAATACCCATGTCAAACAGGATATCCTCTGGGTAGCACAATGCCGTGTGATGATACTGATGCTGATCAGCTACTACAGTAGTATATAAGAAATCAAACTATGAAGGAGGCTTTCACACTAATATATTTCAAAATAGCATAAGTGCACTTGCATCTGCTGCATCTAAACATCAAGCCAGATCACCAGAAGCAAATCATGAATTGGACAAACAGCAAGGGGGTTATCAACTCATACTCCTGGATATGAGGAGGCGGGTGGTAGTAGCGGCAGGTTCTGCCCCGGAAGCAGTTGTTTCTCAGCGAATCCGCGCACGCCGTCACCTTGTTGTCACTGACAGAATTCCCCCCACACACACCAAAACCCAAATCAGAACAAGTAGCGAGCGCGTAGGTGGCAGCGGAAGCAGAGCAAGGGAGATCTCGCGCTTTTACCGGTCGACGGAGACGGACTGGTGCGGGTGCGCATACTTGCACTCGAGGTCGGAGCGGGTGCACCTGTCGCGCAGGTAGTCGCGGCACACCTCGACGGTGAGGTCGCTGTGCCGCGCCCGCTTGCCGTCGGGTTGGCGCGGGCTACGGCTCCGACTGCGACTGCGGGTCCGGTTCCGGCTGCGGCTGCGGCTGCGGCTACGGCTACGACTGCGACTCCGGCTTCGCTCGCGGCGAGGGGAGCGGGAGCGAGACGAGGAACGCCTGGGGGAGAGGGCAGGGGAGAGGGCAGGGGAGCGGGATGGGGAGAGGGAGAGGCGGCGCTTGCGCGGTGGGAGCGGAGGCGACGGCGAGCGGGTGGGGTTGGGGTCGTTGGTGACGGCGTTGGGGATTTCGGCGGACGCCATTGGGGAGAAGGGAGAGGAGACAGAGAGAAGGGAATGCAGACCGGGGCCGTACGTGACAGGATCTAGGTTTTAGAGCATCTTCTTCGTATTTTGACAGGATTCTTCGTTCTTGAAAATCACCTTTTAGAGAGTAAGAGGTTAATTTCCTTCGGAAAGAGGAATTGGTAGGTTCTAATGCAATTATTACTTATCATTTTATTAGTATTATACTTATCCCTCCGAACAATTATCCATATGAATTCTTAATTCAACTCAACACTAAATGTACCGGAAGTCCTAATGGTGTAATAGTATCACGAGAATGCTAATACTATGAAAATGCAAATTTGAGTTCTAAAATTATAATAAGTGAGTCACATCAGGTTCTATATGTGTTGCATCAGTTTTAATCCGCACACTTGACAAGTTGACCACCGCCACATGTGTAGTATTTTACAAAATACTCCTTAACAGATATTGTAATCTCATTTTGTTGCATCTCCATCTTTTTTCCAAACTCAAAGGACAAAATCAGCATAGGCCAGCACACATCCTTTTTCAATAGGACCGGAAGTGAACCACAGCAGGCGAAGCCAAACCCAAACCCAACCCCTCGGTTACTTGATTCCTTTCCTCAGTAGTCCGTGGATATCTCGAAGGACAAACGATCTCAGGATCCATGTCAGCACAATGTCCACACACCTTTCTGTCGTGCATTTATCGTCGGGTTGGAAGCCGTAGATTCTTAGCTTTGCCAGATTCTTGTGCTTGAAATCAGAGATAGATGGCTTCCACTTCACGTTCTCTTTCTCGCAGTAGCCATTTTCCTTCTCAAACTCTGGGTCTTTCACCATGTTGCACCAATGATCCCATACCGTGATGAATAGCTCCTCAAGGGAGGGTGCAACATCAAGAATGAACATTGTCCAAGACAAATCACATCCTTCTGGAAGATTGTCCAGATTCACGTGCTGCAGTTTGCTGAACACGGGAATGAGCGGTTCTGGGCATTCAGGTAGAACCCAAGTCTTTCACTTCGAAAATTCAGATGCAGATCGCTTATGCAGGGGACTTTAGCAAGGAGCTTACTTAACACAAGAATATTATCCGACTCGATACCAATTTGACGGAGGGTTAGCTTTCAAAGTTGTGGTACAAAACCAAAATCCATGGGACATTTATAACATGACCAACCATTGCACATCACCCGTTGGAGTTTTGGTAGACATGTCAGCTCAATTCTTTCAAATCTCCCTTCATCAATCTCAAGCTCAACAGGTTGAGCATGTTCTACTTGCAGCACAGAACGGATCCCTCAAAGTCGGTTAAATGCAATGACTCCAGACGCTTGCAAGTGCCGAGGATGTTTGTGATGTCCAATTCACCAAACCTCATATTGCGCAGCCACATGCGCCTGATGGCAGCAAATGCATCTGGACAAGCACCAAGAAAAGAATTGAACTGCTTCGCATGGTGAAGGAGATCGTCAAGAGTGGAGATCTGCCAGGTCTTCTTAGTTATGATCTCAAACTCTGCTGTGCCAACCTTCTGGGATGGCAACAGATTTGACGATGGAGAGACAATCATCATTCCTCAAGTGGAATCTGATGTTTAGTTTGCGGATACTAATTTCTGGGCTCCTGGTGCTCAAGATGTCATCTGTTATATGAGTCACAGCACGGTTGATTCGCATCAACTGGCCCCTGGTGAAACCTTTGTCTTTATCGTGGTGACACATAATGAAATCAACACTTACGCATGCGAGAGCATAGAGGGGAGATTCAGGATTTGCTTCAAGAGGATGCAGGTCCTTACTAAGCCTGTCTTCCTTGCTTGTTAGAGGCAGAGATACTCCACGTGAAGGATGGAACTCAGCAATGCAAAGAGTTGCTCACAGCTTGGAAAATTCGTCTTCACCATTGTGGGGTGTAAACAATCACGAAGAGTTATAGTTGATGTTTAAATGTAAAAATAAATGGAGATGCGGGGGATCGAACCCCGTGCCTCTCGCATGCAAAGCGAGCGCTCTACCATTTGAGCTACATCCCCTTTATGATTTATTCAAACAGAGTATTTTAGTCGGAGATCCAGTCTATGACATCCGTGCTTTGCCGCGCGCTCATCAGTCCGTGGGGGTGCCCAAGGACGGGGACGCGACGGAGATGCCGCCATCGACGACAAGGTTATGTCCGCTGACGTACCGCGCGTCATCGCTAGCGAGGAATAGTACAGCGGCAGCGATGTCCTCCGCCCGCAGTCCTCCTCCCACGCCCTTGAGGTTCGCGATGGCCTCCATCTGCATCTCAAACTCCTTCCCGTCCAGCCCGAGGTAACCGAGGGCCAGCGGAGTGGCGACGCCCGCGGGAGACACGCAGTTGACGCGGATCCCGTGCCGGCCCAGCTCCGCCGCCGCGTTCTCCGCCAGGCCCACCAGCCCGCGCTTCGCGCACGTGTAGGCCGCCGACGCCATGCCGCTCCGCACGGACGACAGGCTCGACGTCTGGAAGATGGACCCGCCCCGGCCCATGACGCGGGCCGCGTGCTTGGTGCCCAGGAACGGGCCCACCAGGTTCACGGCCAGGACCCGCTCGAAGTCCTCCTTGGTGCTGTCCCGGACGCTGTGGCAGCCGTCGCCCCCGATTCCGGCGTTGTTGAACATGATGTCTAGCTTCCCGAACCTGGCCACGGCGTGGTCCACGGCCGCCGCCACGTCCGGCTCCACGGTCACGTCGCAACGGACGTAGCAGATGGAGGAGGCCCCTTGGGCGCCGAGGTCCGCGCAGAGGAGCGCGCCGGCCTCGTCCTGGACGTCGGCGACCACGACGCTGGCCCCGTGCCGCACGAACAGACGCGCCGTGCACGCGCCGATGCCGCTGGCGCCGCCGGTGATCAGAGCCACCTTGCCCTCCAACCTACAGCATAGCAGATCTCAAACTATAATAGTGTATCACAGTTCGGCACGGCACGAAATTAAGGGAGAAACTTTCGCGTACGCACTTCCTTGCGGCGGCAGCGGCGGCAGAGCTGCCTGTTGCCATGGCTGTCGGCTAGCTGCTGCCTACGGAGTACCTTCTAAGCAGAATTTCTCGCACGTACTGCCGGGAGATAACTAGATAAGTGGTCGTGACGCGTTCATGTGTATCTAACTGAGAGCAAACGTGGACATGGCTAGCTAGAACTTTCCCCTCTTTATAAACTTGTTCATCGTGGCACCCGGTCTTGCATATAAATCCTTGTGCGGCGCATGTAGGAGGTAGGACAGAAAGTGCGGTGGTGCATTTGCGTTGTGCGGCCTAAGAATCTCCACGTGAGTGTGGTGTCGACGCTTTAAAATATCGTACGGTGGCGACGCCACACCCATGCTAATTTGGTCTATTCGCAGCCCTGATCGCAATCATAATTCGTCTGGCCCAGCTCTCGTCTCCCACGGTCCCACCACACGATCATAATCATAGCTAGCACGATGTGTGCATTGTTCCGATCCGAAGAGTCGTGACACAAACTAGTGTCTTTCGTTCGTCGCCTCTCTTCTTACGGATGTGCACTCTTCGAGAATCCCTCTGTCTGATTTCATCCTGCAAGAACACTAGACCGTGTCTTTTTTCAGCTCACCTTTGTCTGGCACTCTGGCTATAGGGTTTGCTCTAGTGTCCATATTGAAGCCAAACACCATAAGTTGTTACAACATCCCTCACACTAGAATTTGGCAACGCATGGTGGATTTGTCTAGCTTAACAATTAAACAAAATCACAATATCATGAAATAGTAGGTGCATTCTCGAGCATTTGTACCATTTTAAAGATTTTTTGTTAACATATCTAGATATATTCTCGCTTCACTCTTTGGTGGAAGTAACGGTAATAAGATCGCAAAAAAAAATTTAATAGTAATACAAAGACTTATGATTTTAAAACAAAAACTGACCACAAACATCCCTCATGAAACTGTAAAGTTACTACAAGATTCTTTAAATTCAAAATCACTAGATGCATGCGTCATCTGTGTCTTGATGTCTCTCGGTGTATCCAGTGATAAACTGCAAAAGAGCATAATTGCACAAGATGGATTAATCTCACATGTTTTGAATAGTCGCATACTCGCATTGATCGCTCACCTGCAACGATGAGAACCTAAAACGGTTGAACACATCATGGCTAAGAGCATAGCCCTTACAAATTAAACATATTGTCGAGAAGACCGAAATAATAAAACTATAAACCACAAAATCCACTAACTACATTGGGCTAGGATGTTGATGGACCAGAAAACCGTTCTTCCATAAATCATCGCCTCTGCCGCTAGGATGTTTTCGCCAAGAACACACAAACCCTACAAATTAAGGAGGTACACAAACACTAGCCAAATGTTGATTTGTGATTTTCCCGTACCCTGACGCCAAATCGGTGGTTCAAGACTACGAGAACCGGCTAAGATCACATTGCGGACGGCTGTCATGCGTTGGTGCTCTCCGGACAGTGGTTTCCATAATGATCTGGTTTTTTTGGAGGACAAACACACAACTTTATTAACTTGGCATAACTTACTTACAATCACTCCTCAATCTCTGAGTAAGAAAACTAGGGACTAACTCATCCCAAACTAAAGACACACCACTGCTAGCTGCAAAGCAGGCGCACTCATGTGTTGCAGCATTGGCCTCACGCCTAACAAAAAACACTTCAAAACTAGTAAAAAACTGACTCAACTCATCAATTTCACTAAGAATGTGAGCAATAACTGCTCGATGTGTTCCACGCTCCTCCAGAGACGTACCAGGTCTGCACATTCCGTCTCCAGGATGACTGAGCAAAACCTATTTCTCTGGCGAAGCAAGAAGCCCGTACTGAAATGGTTTGCTTCTTGATTCAGGGTTGGAGGAGTCCAAGTTTTGCACTAATGGGCCGGCCCAACTCTGTATGCTTCATGTGACAGCCCTTTCACTTTCAGTTCTAAGTCACCTTTTTTCGTTTGAAAGATTCCTTCGATTTCATTAGGCTGCAGGAGTCTGAGAATTGTTCTTTTCATTCGGGAGCACATACTTATGACGCAACTTTGATTACACCATCTATTGAGTCAATTAGTACGTTGCTTCCATTCCAAATTCGATGTTGCTTGGCTCACCATAATTTAGCCATAGTCTTATGCAAAGACAATAATTTAGCCATAGTTTATAAAATCATCATACGACATTTTGGTCAAATCCTTGTGAGTCACGACACATGTGCAGTACGAAATTACACCTGCACCTCGTGATCGTCGGCAATTACGTCGAAGGTAGCAAGTTCTCAAGTCTCCGGAGCGATTGTAAACAAACCAACTAAGTATACAGTGTATTCTCTTCAGAGCCTTTTCCGTTGACTGAATGGAACGTCTCGCAGCTCTCAGTTCTTACAAGACAAGCATAAGTTCTCCACTCCAGCAAGCCATCCCTTACCTGCACATATGGTTTAGCACACACACCTGGATGCTCACATCATGACAAATATCTGAAACTCGTTACTACAGCCCACAACCAACAGAAAAACGAAACCTATCATGACAAAACCCGTAGACAGCGAGAGGAGGACACGGAAGCATATGTCCCGATTTCCCTGTGACCACAGCACAGAGGTACCTCTGGCTCTCGCTCTCGGCCCACGCCAATTTGTGCGGCCGCGTCATAATGCGCCACCACTGCAGGCAACGTCGACGCCGGTATCCCCCACGACCGCGACACACACTCGACACACAGCCACAGCCACAGCCACAGAGGTGATTAACTATTAAAGACGATGGAGAGTCTGCAGGGTTAATTACCCTCTAAACTAAGGCGCATCCTAAAATACAGTCTCAGCATGCATCTTAGGAGTCATAAGTATATGTGGGCCTGCAGGCTAGCAAAGAACTTTCTCCTCTTTGCACACGTTGTTTTCCATGGATCGTACACGTATTTATCCTTGTGCGGCATAGGCAGGGGTCGGGCATGTGTGGCCTAGGAATCTCCACATGGAAGTGGTGCCGCTTTGGGATCACAATCATAATTCGTCTGGCTCGGCTTGTGTCTCCCACCACCCCTCCACTGCACGCCCCAGAATTATTAGCCCAATTTCTATGCTGCCGTAGCCGCCTCCGTCAATAGCCGCACTTTGGAGAAAAAGGAGATGAGTATTCTTATCGGTTGCCTTGGATGATCGGGCACCCATGTACATATGTGGGCCAGATGGGAATCTAGCTCTGGGCCACGGCGGCTTCTTGTCCAGGTAAGGAAGACGATCCCATGGAACAATCTGACTTGTCGCGTGCGACACGTGTGCAACCTTTTTTTCTTTTCTCGCAGGCCGGAGAGGAGCAGCAGTGAGAATGGACTCGTCGATCCGCGCTCTGGAAACGTGAGGCTGACCTTGATTAAGATAAGCGTCAAACGTTGCGCTTTGGATAAGCTAAGCTTTCTGGGGACTCAGGCGTGGAAGCAAAGAGGGTTCACGCCGCACGCAAGCTACGCGCCGAGGTGACGGCTGACGAGGAAGGCGCTATTCGAAAGCTCTAGCAACCGTTTGGAACGTCGTTTTCACGCCCAAAACCGGTGTAATTTACATGCCTAATTATTTTCCGGTCCAACCACAAAAGTTCACTTGATGAACGTTTTGGTATTATTTTCTGCTCGTTTTGGGCTTGTTGCACCCGAAAAATAACATAGACCAGTACAGGCACGTCTAACTTCCCGACGACGAAGCAATCAAATCGAATGCGTCCTAAAGATGGGATTGAGCGGAGGTGGCCATGATGGGATCCGGTGACGGAGGCATCGAGTGGAGCGGCTGCGAGATCCGGCCTCCCTCGCGACGATGGCATTCAGCGGAGGCGGCTGCAAGCAACAGATACAACGGTGCGGCACGGCTGGTGAAGGCGGCGCGGCGCGGCGCGGCGGCGGCGTGGTCTAGCGGAGGTGGCGCGGCGGCGGTGGGGTCCAGAGGAGGCCGGGCAGCGGTGGCAGGGTCCAGCGGAGGGGCTCGGTGGCGGCGGGAACCAGCGGAGGTTGTGGCGACGGGATCCAAACTTTGATCCGATTTCTGGGTGGTGAACTGGTGATCCGTTTTTGGATTATTTTTTTCCGACAGATTGTTGATCTATGATTTGATTCAATTTTTCGGTGGTGCTTTGTTTTCAGATTTTGGTGAAATCGAAAGGAAATTGGGTGGTTGTTTTATAAAACATCTTCCTCTCCCAAACACAGTCAACACAAGAGGATTCTGATTCACCGGTGTTCTTTGTGCACGCTAAAACACACTGGTGAACACTCCCGGGTGGAGATTTTTACGCAGTTCCCAAGCGGGGCACTATTCTTCTTTTTTTGCTCTTTGCAAGAACAAGTTGGGGGAGCTGCTGGAGCCCATGGACGAGCTAGTTAAGCCGTTGATAGTTGATAAGCCGAAGGAAGCACGAAGTCGTCGCACGGCGATTCACTTCGATGATATGATAATTCAGGAAATCTCTCGCACTGCGCGTCACGATTCCAATGAGATAGAAACTATTGGTGTGACGGTTTTCGTTGGGCGTGCTTCTGTTGCTGAGGCAACGAGAATACGGGATTAGTTAGCCGTAGCTGTCAGGACTGGACGGGGATGGCTTTGGTGGAGGGGTGGAGCGATGGATGGAGGCTTTCTTTTGGGCCTTTGGCGACAACAGTGACGCGGTCGGAGGGCAGCAGTACAGTGGAACAAGGTAACCGCGAAGTAACGCTAGCTAGCCTCCATCTAGAAATGTACCCCTCCATCCAATATTAAGTGACTTTCTATTACATGTATCTAGACATTTTTTAGGCATAAATACATTCATATTTGGGTAAATTTGAGTCACTCGATATCGGACGGAGTCAGTACTTTGCTTTGAAGATCGGCGCCGCACTTGTATGTCGTTTGGCTGCGGCCTGGTACCTAATGCGAAGGCTAGCTGACTGGTCCAAGTATCTGCTGAATGCCTGGATCCCTTGACCTTAACCGTGAGAACGATTTTACCCTTTTACTCGGATTTTCCTCACACAATTAACCACGCCGACAAGGTGACTAGTCACACGTGTGGTTTACTTTTTGTGCACCGTGAAATCTGGCCCTTTTTGGCCAAATGTCAACCGGAAGCCGCGGGAAGTACGAAAATGTTAGCGTGGCGTCACATCGATCCGATCCGGTGCATTCCTCTGGCGTACAGGAAGCTACAATCCAACTCATGCGACAATGCATAAGTAATCCCCGTTTCATAATTCTTGTCAAAATTTTACATGTATATAAACAATTTTTAAGAATATATACATCTATTTTTTAGACAAATTTAAGACAAGAATTATGAAACGAAGGAATTATGTAACACAACGTACCAAATTGCGAGGGATAACGCCCGTAGCAAGCACGTACAGTACAATAGAGGAGTACCGTGTATGGTAGCGCAACTGCCTCGACGTTGCACCATGCATAGCGTTGGATCGGTGTACTGACGATTATGATACCCAAGTCAAAATTAGCACTGCTCCAATTATGTAGGATCAATTGTCGCTTTGACAGAGCCAACAAAAAAAGAGCATATGTAGGATTGTCCTGAAACGTGTCGATGCGATCGGTCTACTAGTAGGATTAATTATCGTGGTACGGCACTCGCTTTAAGTTACCTAGCGATGTGCGTTTTATTGCGAAAACGGACTGTTTACTCGCCGTTTCATTTCGAGAGGAAGTTTCGGCCTTTTTTCAGTGCTCCTCCAACTGGGCAAAGCTTTATCCGTTTGGAACGATGGGAACACTTACCTAACTCTGAACGCATGGTGAATATTCCACTCCGGCCGTGGTGGAGAGATCAGACTCCTTTTCGAGATTGTGAGATACAGATATGATGCATAGCCTCGGTGCTAGCTCGAAGCCTCGAAATTTCGGTTCGAACAGTAGATTCGGCTGCTGAGTTTGACCGACCTACTTGTAAAAAGCGCAACCGTCGTATCTTTCAGACCGTGACAGCTCTTGCTTTCGTTATCGCGTCGCTTGCTCGTGATGCAATTGACATCCATAGGGTTGTTTTCTCACGTGACCGTGCCGTGAGGTTTTTTGTGGTTCCTCGAGTTTTTCAGTCCGTCCTACCGGCCAACTGCGTTTGGTCCGTTTCATCTCGATCTTTGGCTTTCTTTCTCGTTTCACCTCGATCGTTTGTACATATACTTGGTTTTCCTCTTCTAATATTGCATGCCAGAGCTCCTACCTTTCACGGCAAAAAAAAAAAAGTTTGACCGACCAATGGCAATTGACGGATTAGAAGAAGCTGGAATGGATGTGACGAGAAGGAACCGGGGTATGTAATGCGTGGACAAGTTTGGTGCGGATAGAGCTTAATTATCTCAAGTTCATTCAAGAAAATAAAATGAAACGTACTACTCCGGCTCGTAGCCACGAGCTACTACCAACCTCCGTCACTTTCAGGACCTGATTTTTGCTAGGGCCACCGCTAGAACACTATGCCTGTGTCTTGTGTGTCGTATGATGCAAAAGCCGCTCGAATTAGAACTGTAGGGAGGATACGGAGTGATGGAACGTATGAAGCCGTAACTCTTTTTGCTGGCTGGTGACTGAACAAAATTAAAGTTCAATTTAATTAGAAGCGTAAGGGTGGGTCCTCTTTATCTTACAAGTAGCTTATAATACAAGTTGAACCGATCCCACTTTTTGGTTGCTTTAAATCAAAACCATTCTCTTTTCAGTACTAGTTTCCAAAGTCTAAATCTCAAGAAAGCGACGGAAGCACAAAATTTAAAACCAACCATCGATGCCTCAAGGTAGGATGAATGAATGTGTGAGACGATGTTGAATAATTCATGTCACTGTGTAGTTGAACATTTAGTAAATTTAGATTTAGATACATCAATCAGACATTTGCGCACTATTACATCCATTATCACATTTTCTATGCGACCCTGGGATTTTTTAATGATTGGCTTATGAGTAGTAATTTCTCAGCAATTAAGAGATAACAAAACATTACAGACGACGGTTCACCTACTTTTCTGGTTTTTTTTTACGCTTGGTAGCCAAAAAGGATTTAAGTCCAAAGTAGCACATTTGCACTTGAGAAAATATGCTCCGGATTATAAGTAGTAAATTCTTAGAAGTACCGAAACCTCTCTGCGTATGATGGTTCAAGTATGATTTGCACGACACTAACCGCGAGCCACATAAATGAAAAATCCAAATATGCAAGTGTCTTGTGGGACTAGAATGACCGTACACGCATAGCACTTCTCTTAAAGCATATAATGAAGGCGTCGAAGAAGTTCAATATTTTCCAACACCTATCCACGTCTTTCATGCGTGACCATAAATTTTATGGAAAAAGAAACATTTTGCGTCTTGGGTGAAAAAGCAAATTTGGCGCTATAGAAAACGTTTTTAAGCATTACGCTTGGTTTTAAATATAAAAGGCACACTTAAAAAAATGAAATTCACGGTCACGTGGAAAACACAAATAATTTTTTTCCCAAAGAAAAATATAGATTTGGAATATATATTGTCCACCGGTAGCCTTTGAGGTACTACTAGTCATGCATTTCGTACATCATACTGCAGGTAACACACACGTTAACCCTGGCTGGTTTTACTCGAACAACCTCGTCCCTGCACCCGAAATTGAGCAAGATCACACGTGCGGCGTGGAGCAGGCTGACGGGTTTGGTTGCATAATTTAGCGACAGCAAGGAAACGTTCTATTTGTGTCACGTTTCCTTGCAGACAATGGTGACAGGCAACGGTCTCATCTCCGATCCTAAAGTTGTACGTACGGAGTAGTAGTATTGCCATTGGCAGGTATCGAAACGCGACGCTTTCTCTCGGGAACTTTACCATGGGGCAACAGTAATATCTGCCCCATGTCTGAACGCGCTCTCTTAGGAACGGACATTGGCCAGGTGATAGAGACATGATTCACTTCTTTAAGTGCTAGGCATTCCAATAATCACTAAGGAAATGTGTATTTTATCTCATCATTATAGTAACAACAATAGATCGTTAATTACTAAGAGCTGATACTAAGATACAAAAAGCACTGGATTCATACGAGAAAATGTGACTCATGAAGTAAGTTTTTAATAAGGGTTCTCTCCAACATTGTCAAATTTTTTTTGTCAAAAAAAGGGTTCTCTCCAACATTTGTGACTGTGACTTGGTACAAGACCCAAAACAATTTCTCACACTCTGATTCATAAAAAATATTCTACATGGAACATCCTTACGGCATCCCCAACAATCTACAGATCTGAACCGAGAGGCTTGGCATTTCTTCTAAACAAGAACTAGCTCAACTTACCCTCACGAAAAAAAACTCAATTTGTTTAGCACAATTTTAGCCCAGATTTTGGCTCGGAGCAAACTTTCCATCAAGCAAATATGTTTTTTTTAAAGGAGTAATACCGTCGTCCTCTTAATCGGTTGGTGCACATAAGCGACTATTATTTATAAATCAAAACGTGTCACGCACCGCCGGACAACAATGTCGAACAAGTCGGCCAAAAAAGAAAAAACACAAGGTCGTGTGCCTCACGACAGTAACTCCACCAACCTACCACAAACCTATAACAAGTGACCGACTTGCCATCAATCCCCTTGCCGGGCGATAACATCTCGCAAGCCGGATTCCGCTAGAGGAGCTACTGAAAGCAGGAAATGCCTCATATTGTTATGCTTTTGGTCACTATCTCACCACCTTCCATCCACCTTCTGTTGAGTCAGACCAAACATGGTGTCCGTCGCTAGACGCATCCGTGCAGGTGGCCACCGCCTGCTGCTCGCAGGACACAACTCGGCAATCCCCAACCTCCGAAAATCCACGATGACGTCTAGATCCACAACAACTGTCTTGTGATCTCCGCTCGTGTCGGCATCCGGAGCTGCATTGCCTTGCGGTAGATCCTCTTCATCCGAAGCAACAACTGGGTGTCTGTCATGATCCCCATCCCCGTCGACCAATCAACCTTCAACGCCTCGCTGGTGCCGATGCACGTCGTCCTGTTGCTCGCCAATAGATCACGGCCTAGTCAACTCCGGCACGGATCCGGGAAGCTCCTCGCTGTCTCCACTCTTTTCTCTTCAATGCAAGCACAACCCAGGTCGGCAATGTGTGCGGCGATGGATCTGACTTTGTGTGGAGTGTCTATCTCGTCCTTCCCTGTGTTGCTTGTGAGTCGAAGGCCCTCATCGTGAACATGAATCCCGCATGCACATGGAAGGTGTCCTTGCTTTGCAACCACCTTGCCACTGTTGCGGACTTGCGGTCATCACGTGTAACCATGTCATCCAACGCCAGCTCGCACCGCCAGCAGAGCCTCGACGTTGTCGTCACCTCACGGGCTTTGCTCAACGATGACCGCCTGCAGGGGTGAGGGGAAAGAGCAAGAAAGGAGGTCAAGGCTACAAGCGGCTTGGGGTCCCACCGGAGCCGCCCTAAGTTAGAGCAACGCGGGGGACGATCCGAAAAAATCGGGCAAAAGAGATATGATGCAGAATATAATTCCCAATGTACTCCCTCCGATCCTAAATTCTTGTCTCAAATCCCAAATATGGATATATCTATTCTTAAAATCTAAATACATGTAATATTTCGAAAATAATTTAGGATCGGAGGGAGTAAGTTTTTAAACTCCAGCAACACAAAGCGCAATTTAATCTAAAAAAACGGGACACTTCTTTACCTGATGTCAAAGAAAAAAAAGGAGGGACACATAATTCCTGGTCACCCCTAAAAAGTATTGTCACTTGTTATGTCTTGCATACTTTACAAATCGAATTGTCGGATTTCGAAGAGTTGCAATGCTTTTTTAAAATTAAAAGTGTTGCAATGTTGGTTATTTTATCGCAAGATATCCCTGTCTGTTGCCCTACACATGTAGTACACGCATATATTTCATTTAATTCTTATCGTTGTCAAGGCAGAATCATCATTGATTAGAAGAAAAATCAGCGTCCTAAACCGATACACGCTCCAAAGACCAAACTTCTTAATCACATTTCGGAGCCGAACTCAAACCAAATCAAACTTGAGCTGGACCCCCGAAACGGAGAAGCAAAGCCGTCGGGAGTCGGGAGGGGCAATTCGGTCAACCCGGACCCAACTGCCGAACCGTCCTGAAGCGCCTAACGCCGTGAGTCCTTGACAAAATTACCGAAACACCCTTCCCCTATCCGTCTCGACTCGTGTCACTGACGTCCGATCTGCTTTGCGATTCGGGAAACCGCTTTCCTTTGGGGGTACCTGGTAGTACCGCTATATAGCGCCACGCGTGGCGCACCCAGGACGGCGCGGAACAAACTAAACTCGAGAGGCGAACGAGAGAGAGGAAAAAAGAGGGGAAAAACAAGTGGAGGAGTAAAGCAGCGGGACGAGCAGAGGTGAAGGAAGCGAGGCGAGAGGGCGATTGCGAGGTTGCTTGTGGGATTCGCCCTCGGGTTTGATCGGGAAGGGGAGGGAGGGGGGAGAGTCTGATCGGGGAGGAGGAGATGGACGTGCGGGAGCCGGTGGCGTTGGAGATACCGGTGGAGGATGGGGCGGCGGCGAGGCTGCCGCCGCGGATCAGGAGGAGGCTGCTCGAGGGGAGGAGCGGCGGCGGCGGCGGGCCGACGAGCGCCGAGGAAATCGAGGCCAAGCTCAAGGAGGCCGACCACCGGAGGCAGGTATGTGTCTCTGTCGGGTACCTTTGTTTTTGTTTCGTGCTTTTATTATCTTTCTTTCCCTTTCCTTCTTCTTCCTTCTCGTGGTGGATTGCGAAGTTGGGGCGTGAACTGTGAATTCAAGTCCTGTATAATATCTTATTGTTCTCCCTAAGCGGTGAAATGATAGCTGCATTTCCTGCTGTTGAAGTGGTATTAATTTTGGAGGATTTTACAGCAACTTTAGACTGTTATTAGGTCCGAACGGGAATTCCGACTTTACCTTTTCGGTTAACTGGTTCTGTGATTTATGTTAATAGACTCGTCCGGGGAATTTGAGTTGTGAGGTTGAGAGTATGCGAAAGAATTCCTTTTGAGCCTTCGGGTGGCTTTCTTTTGGTTGTTACGATTCCTGGGGGAGTCCAAGTAACATTCTTTGGGGATCCTTTTAGCGGTAGGTAGTCGTGAGCTGAAGTTGGATTCACGTGTGCACAAATTGTCGTTCTGTTAGATTTTGCTGCGGTTTTTGTCACTTTGGGATTTTCCGATGTTTGACTCAATTAATATTGCAATCGGCTCGTGGTCCTATCTGTAGCTACGTGAAAGTGTTAACTATTGGTGACGACTTTTATTTGTCTGCATCGATTTATGCCAAGTTTCCTGTAAAAAAGATAGGTTCTTTCTATAATCAAATAATAAAACTACAAGTTCTGCGACTGCTAGAGTTAGCAATTGGTTTCAGGTTGTTTCGGTGGTAGGGAATTATGGTAGTTTGGTAGGATAGTTTTCTTTTACCACCGACTACTTGGTTTTGCTTAGAAGTAACTTACCTTGCACTTGTACAGTTGTAGTACTGAAAGTTTGGTTGCAACTTCTGTACTTCTGTTGGTTCTTGTAATTTTGGTAGGGTCTAGAAACTACCAGACAATGATATTCTATTTTGTTAAAAGAAGGTTGGCAGTGAATTAGTGATACATGATTGATCAAGTTAGCTTATGTTCAAATTATCCTTCCACAGCAATTCTATGAATGGTTGTCCTGCAAAGCAAGGAAGAAGCCGCGCAGCCCATCATGGTCGTCTCAAGAGGAAGATTACGGACAGCGTCTTGAAGCCAAGCTTCAGGCAGCTGAGCAGAAAAGGTCAGAAAGAACAGGACCTGATATTTGTTATTTTTAATCTTATTCAAGGGAGCATCTTAGACTAATATATGAATCTTACAGGTTAAGCCTCTTGGCAAAGGCACAGAACCGGCTAGCCAAGTTGGATGAACTCCGACAAGCTGCTAAGAATGACGTGGAGATGCGTTTTGAGAAGGAGAAGGAAAAACTTGAGACTAGAGTTGAGTCTCGTGTCCGGCAGGCAGCGGAAAACCGCACGCGCCTTTTGCATGCGGATATGCAGAGGCGGGCTGCCCTGAAGGAGAGAAAAGCAAGGTCTTTGGTGCAGAAGGCGACATCAGAGAGCAAGTACACAGAGCGGGTGCGATCTGAGATCCTGCAGAAGCGTGTTGCTGCTGAGAAGAAACGGTTAGGGTTGTTAGAAGCTGAGAAGAGGAAGGCTCAGGCTCGGCTTATGCATATCCAACGAGCAGCCAAGACTGTGTGCAGCCAGAGAGAAACAGAGAGGATGAAACTAAAAGAACAGCTGGAAAGCAAACTTCAGAGGGTATGTGTTCTCTTATGCTGATGTTGCAGTTTAGTCCTTACATTCTACTTCTTACCTGATTGGATATCTTACTGGCACAGGCTAAGAGGAAGAGGGCTGAGTATTTGAAGCAGAGAGGAAGTCCTTGCAGTTCTGCCCATGCCGATTACATCAAGCATGCAGATATTCTTTCAAGAAAGCTGGCAAGGTATTTCTGTCTTACAATACGTTATTTGAATAATTATTTGGTTTCATTTGTACGTTAGAATTAATTTAAGTTCGGTACTACTATAGGTGCTGGAGAAGCTTTGTGAAGTCCAGGAAGACAACACTCGCCTTGGTTCAAGCTTATGATGCCCTGGAAATTAACGGAAAATCTGTCAAAGCAATGCCGTTTGAGAAATTAGCTATGTCAATGGAATCTCTGACAGCTCTTGAGGCCACTAAGGCATTGCTTGACCGGCTGGAGAAACGCCTGATTCTCTGTCAGTCAGCAGGTTTGTCATCTGTGGAAAATATTGACCATCTACTGAAACACCTCGGATCTCCAAAGAGAAAGGCACCTCCTAACAGACAAGGAAAACCAAGGGTTGCAGCGAAGAGGCCGGCAAGAAGTTCTGAGATAAGCAAATCATCTAGATACTCACTGAGGGTGGTACTCTGTGCTTACATGGTTCTGGCTCACCCTAGTGCTGTTTTAAGTGGACAAGGTGAGCAAGAGAAGCTACTTATGGAGTCGGCGACAGACTTTATCAGGGAGTTCGAGCTGTTGGTTAAGACGGTACTTGAGGGACCAGGAAGAGCCTCAAGGCAGCCATCCTTGGATACTTTTACTGCTGAATCATCTAGTCACCAGATGTCTTCTGAAATTACTGGTCAGAGTAAATTCAGGACTCAGTTGGTTAATTTTGACAAAGCTTGGTGCGCATACCTTTACCGTTTTGTGGTGTGGAAAGTAAAAGATGCAAGATCATTGGAGGGTGATCTTGTTAGGGCTGCATGCAAGCTTGAGCTATCAATGATGCAGACATGTAAGTTAACTGCTGATGGCCAGTCACACAACCTCACTCATGATATGAAGGCGATTCAGAAGCAGGTTACTGACGACCAAAAGCTCCTAAGGGAGAAAGTTCAGCATCTAAGTGGTGATGCAGGCATTGAACGCATGAACTCTGCTCTCTCAGATGCAAGGTCAAAATTCTTTGAAGCAAAGGAAAATGGAAATCCATTGGCAACACCTGTTGCAAACATATCTACTCCTCTGGGCATTAATTTGTCTGGACAGCTCCCACCATCTGAGATTAGTCCGAGTTCCAAGAAAGCTGCTGAAGGATCAAGGCCCGTTGTCCGATCTTTGTTCGGAGCTTCTTCTTCATCAAGCAGTACAACACCAGTGAACCTGCCAACAGAGAATGAGCACATGGTCAATGAGATGCTTCATAAGAACGGTGTTGCATTTGCTGGCAAATCTGATGCTGCCAGCACTGTTGAGAAGGATTTGCAAACCAAATTGAGGGAAGCAATGGAGAAAGCTTTCTGGGATGTGCTTACTGACTCAATGAGAGGAGACAAACCTGACTACAGCCAACTGATCAATCTGGTAAAGGAAGTGAGGGATTCGTTGCACGACTTGGCTCCCAAGGAATGGAAGGAGGAAATACTTGCGAACATTGACATCGAAATTTTGTCTCAGGTAAGATCTTAATTTTATGTTTTTTATTGACTTGCTTCTTTATAACTCATGAACTGTTGACATAATTTTGTTTCTCTCCGTATGAAAGGTACTTGAGTCAGGCTCCCAGGACACGCAATATCTGGGGCAGATTTTGCATTACTCCCTGGCCATGGTCAGGAAACTATCTGCTGCTGCAAAGGAGGATGAGATGAAGAAAAGTCATGAAAAATTATTGAGCGAGTTGGCTGCAAGTTCTGAAGTTAATAATGATAAGGCTATCAGCTCATTTGTCATTGCTGTCATCAAAGGCCTGCGCTTCACTCTGGAAGAGATAAAGGTCTGTTCTGAATTAATACATTAAACTAGTCCTAGAATTAACTGCACTTGTTTTTAAACTCTGGAATTCTAACACTTTCATCATAAACAGGAACTGCAAGTAGAAGTGAGTAAGGCACATATTCAGCTGATGCAACCAATGATAACAGGCTCTGCTGGAGTGGAGTATCTGCAGAAGGCTTTCAATGATCGCTATGGACCTCCTGCCAATGCATCATCCTCTCTCCCTCTTACTCTGCAGTGGGTTTCAACATCAAAGAACATCGTTGAAGAAGAATGGAGTGAACACCTGGGCGCTCTTTCAGTTCTACCAGCAGCAGATCATGTAAGTTTTTAACACGGTGTGTTTTAACATCGGGTACATAGCAGCATTACAGTTTTTGTGTGGCTCCTGTCACTAAATTTAATCATTGGTTGCAGGCTCAGCCTCTTGTTACTGTGCTCCGATCTGGACATGGAGCTCCAGGGCCCCAAGCAGCTTCTTTGTCTGCAGCAGGTAGCTCAGGTTTGCCGGAGTGCAAGGGAGATAAGATTGACAAGCTCGTTAGGATTGGCTTGTTACAGCTTATTAGTGGTATGGAGGGCTTGCAATTGCAGTCAACTCCTGAGAGCTTCCATCTTAATTTCATGAGATTGAGGGCTGTGCAGGGTCAATTTCAAGAAGTGATTGTGATGGCTACGAGGTAAACTATTTTGTACGTGTACTTTTAGCCTAGTCGGTGGAAATGATTAAAATTTTCATTGTGTAATAACTGAATTTACTGTTTGTGCAGCATGCTCGTCCTGCGTCAAGTTCTGATGAGTGAGAATTCGAAGATCACTCCCCTAGAACTGGAGAACGTCATCTCAGAACTCTTCGGCACTCTGGTGAAGCTGCTGGATAGCTCCCCTGAGGCCGGTACTGAAGAGATCGTGGAGGCGATGATGAGCTCTTCAGCCTCAGCTGGCTCTGTGTCAGATGAAAAGATTCAGTCGAGGAGGCAGATAATAACCCGAGTGCTCCTTAAGAGCCTCCAGGATGGCGACGTTGTCTTCAAGAAGGTCTCCCGGGCGGTCCATTGCGCCTTCCGTGGTGTCGTTCTTGGTGGCAGCGGCATGAAGGGCCAGAAGCTGGCCGATGCAGCCTTGCGCCGCGTCGGTGCTGGGAAGCTTGCTGACCGGGTGGTGAAGGCGTCTGAAGTGCTGATCATGGTGGCAACGGTCACGGAGAAGGTCCACGGCCCATGGTACAATGCACTTGCCTGAATGTGAATAGTTTGATCGGTTTTGTGAATACGCTCGGTGGATTGTAAATTCTTGTTCCACTGGGTGGCATTGGGAACAAGGCATTGTACAGCAATTTATAGGTGTCCTTAGTAGGTTAGTTTAGCATGTTCAGAAATTCCTGGTGCAGGGCAAATATGGATGTACCTGCATCAGAATTTAGTCGGGCACCAGAGATGCTCAATTGCATCCGGGGGAAACGATGTCACGTACAATCGTATATGATGGTGCAGTCATTGTAATATAACAATTGAATAATGTGATTAATTGTCTATACTGTAAATACTTTGTTTGTTTGTGCAGTGGTACAATTGGCCGTGTTGTTGCCAGGAAGGCAGCAATGGTGCAAAAACACTCGAAATATTGCAGGAATCCGTATTCGAGCAGCTCCGTGTGGGGACTGGAGAGTCAACGCGCGCCTAAGAGCTCACACATGGAAGGACATTGATGTTGCGGATATATGGTTTGTAAAACGAAAATCAGTCCACGGCTTGGTTTGCTTAGCACATAAGAAAGTAAAAACAGTTATCTTTAAGCGTACCAAGCGTTGTCACCCAAGATCTGCGCCCCCGCCGCCGTTTTTCCTCGCCGAGCCAAAGCCATGTCAATGGAGAACCACGTCGCTGACGCCGTGAGGGACCTGGCTGCACTCTCCACGCGTCTCCTCGCCAGGCCCGGAAAGGACAAGAACCTCGCCTTCTCACCGCTCTCCTTCCACTCCATGCTTTCCCTCCTAGCTGCAGGTGCCTCGGGCGCCACACGCGACCAAATCGTTGTCTTCCTGGGACATGCGGGGGCTGATGCACATGTTGCGCTTGCCTCCAAAGTGGCCTCCAGCGTCCTCGCCGCCGGTAAATGGACCCAGGTCCAGTATGCCACGGGCATCTGGGTCGACGTATCCGGTGAAACCATTATTCGATGCAAAGTTACAACTTCCATTCCTAACGATTATATCTACCAGATGCGGTCTATACGAGAGGTTATCTAACTCAACGCTTAAGAGCATGTCCAAAGCTTTCCCGTATTTGCTTCCCCAAAATCTCTATTTAGGGATTCCTCATAAAAGATACCCTCCCCAAATCATCTTCCTCTCCAACAAATTCCTCATATTTCATTCCCTATACCTCATCAAGATTCAGAAAGGGCTGATTTGTCTCTCCTTCCCACCATTTTCTTTCTCTCTCATCTGAGATTGATACGTGGAATCTCCATCCTACTCAACGTGGGGAATTCTAAGCTCAATTTGGGGGACGGATTGAGACGGGGAATGGGATGGGACATCTGCTAGAGAGCTTTTTTAGTCAAAATTCTCAAATTTAACTATAGGAAATGGGTTGAGGACTCTCTCGAAGATGCTCTTAAACGCAGTTTTGTGGAAACAACCCCTGCCCCGTCCTCCCCCCCCCCCACCCACCCACCCTGAAAAAAGACCATTTTCATTGGAGGAAAAAGAACGATTCGAAAAAAATAGAAAAGGCGCACGCATACAGGGTTTTTTCATCGACCACCAAACCGAGACGAATTGCTTATCGTCCAGATTCCTGTTCCGACTAGAATACGGTAGTCGCGCGCGCACCACCAGCCTGAGCCCTATATACACATAGGATCTATCAGAAATACGTGAATGGTGAAATAACCAAGTGCGTCAAATTAAGGTGATCAAGAGAACGGGCCTATTTTGGTCGCACACATAACCGTTAGCGAAGTCTTAGACTGAACACGCATCCCGCGCCTACCGAAGGAAAGCGCGGGCAAAACATCAGCTTTGGGTATGGTGGAGCCGAGCTCCGTCTTCAACCTCGAGAAAGGCACGCAAACCATCGTGGACGCGGGCGAGCCGATCACCGCTGTTGAGTATACCTGGGCATGGGTGGCTCGGCCCGCTCGGCTCGGCCTGAAGCCCGGTGTACCGGCCGGGCCCAGGCTTCACTTTCCCGCCCAAAGCCTAGCCCGAAAGCCCGAAATGGTTTAAATTGAGTATTCTTTTAGGAAAAATATGTATAAAAATACATTTATTTATTTATTCCGAAAATAATTACATTAATGCTTAAATGGCCTATTTTCTGGGCTTCGGGCCGGGCTTCAGGTTTGACCGTCAGGCTTGTATGAAGCCTGACCCGGGGTTTGCCCAGGTATACCGTTGAGGCAGGGGTAAGTTGTTCCACGTCTTCGCACGTTTAATTGATCATTTCAGACCGATCAAGAATAACTTGCATCTCGTTTCGACTAAAACCTTGACCCCTCGATCCTCGATCAATGGACCAGCGTGGTGGTATTTGGAGCTCTGATGCTGGGTATCGTGATCATGTTTCTCGTTTATTACGGCCCATGGGTCGCGCTTACGTCGGCTATTGCACTGGCCCCCCTGCTTTATATCGTAGTGTGGACTTCATATGAATCTTGTGGCCATGAAGCTGCTGCAGTGACAACTAGCTAGGAGCCTTCTAGTTCATTGCTAATAAATCGTCATGTTTCCAAAAAAAGAAAATGAAGTACTCCCTTCGATTCATATTATTTGTCTCAAACTTGTCAAAATATGAATGTATCTATGTTTAAAATCGTCTAATCTTAGGTGCATTTCCCTCTGGAATATTATTGTTCGGGTGCGACTGGACTACTACCGATCAATTTTTGGAAACTTCTTTATGGACTTGTAGAGACCCTCTATGTAGTTGTAATTCTAGGGCAATCGATCTACTTTCCCCATAGCCCTAAGGCCGTGTCTCGATCTCCTACGCGCGAAAGATAAGATAGGGGAGACGGGGTCCTATGGTATGGGTCTTCGACCCTTGGTCTAATTCCACGACAGAGAGTCGGCGTGGCGTAAAGTGAAGATTGGGGGGAATAGAGCGAAATCCCCGAAAATCGTCTAGGGAGTACTCAATATATCCGAGCTGAACATGTCTGAATGAAGAATCTGAAGAGGGCCGGGCACGTGTCTCCAGAGTTTTTCTGCCGCACGGCTACAGTATTTTGCTATAGCAATCACATCTGTTAAGATAGTATTTTTCTACTGTACTCATATAGCAGTTGGTATATGACTCATATAGCAGTTGGTATATGACAGTGGCAAGAAAGATGTGAGTTATTATTGATCTGGAATAATTACTTGATGGAGTTTTTCTACTGTAATGTAACTATTTAATTCCATTTGGAAATAATACCTCACTGTGGAATTATTATTGATCTGGAATAATTACTTGATGGAATTTAAAATTCGGTAATTTATACATATTTAAAGTGTATTTAAGTAAATACTTAAGAAAAATTAGTACTGGAATACACTGGTAATGTGCTGGAAAGACCATCTGGTACAGTACTAATTGTAAGAACCTAAGTTGATTGGCCGATTACAATCCTGATGGAAATTAACCTACACGATTATATTTTTATTTTTAATTATGCCGAATGATTTATGCATGCGACGTCACAAATAAATGTCCGATTAAAAGTTAGCTATATTATGGTTATTAATTTAGCTTGGACTCAATCTAAAAACAAGTTTGTTTAAACTTGAAATCTTAACCGTGTGTACAGATGATGACTCTAAAAATGACACTATCAGAGGTTTCACCCCCTAGCCTCAAACCCTTGGTATTCAATGTGAACGGCACCATCGCTAAGAAGAGAAATACGAGCCATAAACCCTAATGTTCTTATAATGAAATTGGCTGATGCAGAAAAGAAAAGATCTCTGCTCTTGATCATCGGTGTTTCCTGAATCATTCATTGCAGCTAACAGTTGGGCCTTCGCGGCAGTCGGAGCCATCGAATCACTAGCTAAATAAAGACAGACACGTTGGCCGACCTATCGATTTAGTAGGTAGTGGATTGCTCGCCGTCGAAGGAGAATAGGAGATCGAACACAACTCTAAGTGGAAGGGGTTCTTGCCGGAACGAACGCACAATACCCCTACACGGGTTCGGTTGGCACTTGCCAAACCGCAAATTAACCGACTTAAGTTTCACCAGCACCGACTACTCTTCCGAGTTCCATTGTGAAAAAGGCTGCCAGGGCCAAAGGTGTGTGGGGGGGGGGGGGGGGGCGTACCCGCCCCCCTATTAAAAAATTATACTTGCTTTTTTATACTACAAGTTGTGCATTTTTGTGTTTTGACCCTCCTAATAGTGTCTTCTCTGCCATGTCGTGACGGTCAACCTCTAGATTCAACGAGTTGTTGACTGCACGCCGAAGGACGAACGTAACTCTAGGCGAAAGGGCTTCGAGTGGATCCGCCGGAACGGGTCACCTCGGAGGGGCAGTACCCCTATACGGGGCCGGTTGATCTTCGACGGTCCGTGCGACATGGACACGCACCATGCCATGCTGGTCGTCGGTATGGCCAAACTAGTGGGAAGAAGTTTTGGATCGTCAAGAACTCTTACGGTCCACGGTGTGGCGACGATGGTACATCCTCGTCAAAAGGGATATCAACACTTATGACGGACTGGGCGAAATCGCAGAAAATACTAGATCTGTATCCTACTATGTGATGATTTTATACTCGGCGGATGTGCTCCCTTAATAAAACATGCTACTACTTTATTTCAATACTATATCACTCATATTGAAAAATTGGCCTCCAATAGATGTTGGAGTATATTTTTCAATCATTTGATTGAAGTTTGACATAGGACAAAACTAGTGCATCTTATATTTAGAAACAAAGATAATTTCATTTTCACATGTGTGAGTTGATGTTATGTCTTGCCTCTAGTATCTTGCGCATGCTAGGCTAGACCGGCTCCGTAGGTCCAAGACTGGTAAAAAGGAATTTCCGAATTAAGGTTTTTTACCAGTACCTACCTGCCGAGGCACAGGTTATTTTTGGCTTCGAGGGCAATTTGGATAGTGAGATATGTGAATTCAAAATAAAGAATATCCTTCAATAGTCAAATGGAAAAAAGTTTACAAGCATGAACTAGCCAAGGTTGGCATAGAGCTAGGAAAAAACGTGCCGGCAATTCAGGGATTGGAGACAAACCTTTTTTCAGTTTATCTTTCTAGCCATGTACATAATTATGTACATTACTCTGTTACATAAATACTGTAAAATAATAGAGAGGAATTTTTCCACTGTTTTCCATAAAAAAATAAGAGAGCGGTCTACTCTCTTTTTTATAGCAGAACGCCGCCCCTAGTAATTCGTCGAGGATGGTCTTGCAGGGGCCGTTCTTCTCGTTATTCTTATGGAACTTTTGCACTAGTAGGCTTGGCTGCATCCAGATTGATACGTTCAAAGTTTTGCTTAGCGCATCTCCAGAAGGCCCCCCTAAAGACCCCCTAAACGGGCTTGGGGAGCGCCGACGCGAAAATTTTGACCCAGCCGGCCTCCCCAGTTTGATTTTTTAGACGATGTGGCCCAGAAAGTTAGTCGGCACCTCCAAACCGAACCCAGCCCACGGGGAGGCGAGCGGGCATCGCGTTCTTGCGACGGGCCCGCCTTGTCAGTGGGTATTAATCTCCCTCACCAGCTTCTTCTCGGCGCCCGAGGCGATTAATGGCGGTCGCCGGGTAAAGACCCACCGGTTGCCACGCGGTCGCGCCCCCGCGCATTCCCGACGCACTATCGCCGTGTTCACACCGCTTGCCGGTTTGCCTTCCCTACCTATAATACGCATCTTCGGCGCTCGCCCACCTCGCCATTGTTCCTCTCGCCATCCATCTCCCTCCCTCGATTGTAGAATGGACGGTGCCGACGCGAACGGGTGGTGCCGTCGCTGGCTGACGGTTGCGGAAGCCGACGGCCTCCACCGCGCCGGCTACCTGTGCCCGCCGGACACTCGGCTTTCTGGCGACTGGAAGCTAAGCACCGGTGGCATTCCGATGCCGCCGGTGCCTCAAGAGCCGAGGAGGCAGGCCGCCATCACGGAGGCCTTCTTCCACGAGCTGACGCCGGCGCAGCACCTCCTGCCGGCGTGAGACCGGCACACCGGCACGGAGTGGCCGGCATTCTTCGAGCGCCGGCACGTGGAGCAGATGGCGTGGTACGAGCCCGCCGCACCACCGACGGGCTGCCACAACAGCATCGGCCGGCGCCTTTGGTGGGGGGAGCCGGGCCGCACCCTTGACGGCCTGCTGGCCCACATCGCGGTCGGCAACCGGCCGCGACTGAAGTATCTGCTGGCGGCTAGAGGGCCAGGGGGAGGACGCCACCGCTACCTCACGGCGTCCTCCGGCTCTGGCTCCTCTTCTTCCTCCTCCCGGCCACCTCGCCTCCTCATCAAGGACGAGCCGGGCACCTCCCGGGGGCGACAGTCGGGCTGGACACCGGAGGCAGAAGACGAGCGGCGAGCGCTCGAGTTCCGCCTCGACGGCGACCCGGAAGAATTTCTGAGGCAACCGGCGGCGGAGCGCGCCAACCAGCGCGAGGCCGAGGAGGCGGCCCGGCTCGGCCTCGCCATGACGGACGTCGAAGCCGCATGGAGCCGGCAGGAGGCCGAGACGGAGGCGGCGAGGGCAAAGGGGGAGATGCCGGTGCCGAAGACAGAGGTGAAGGGGGAGCCGATCACCATCGACTCCGACTTCGACGCCTACCTCGCCGGCTTGAGCGACTAGCACGGCTGTTTTTTTAAATTTTAGAATTATGTAAAAAAAATTATGTTTAATTAAATTTCGTCGAGTTTAGTTAAATTTTGCATGCTTCATTTAAATTCCGCCGAATTTAGTTAAAATTTTGCCTATTTTTAATTTTTTAGGGAATTCTTATTGGGGGCGCGGCTGGGTCACGACAAAACCCTAAAATTATTTTTGCGCCGGTACCCCAAACAGCTGGGCCGGATGCCAATCGGGGGGGACGGCTGGAGTTGCTCTGTCGAGCAAAACAGGTTGGAGTAGCAGATACCACTGCTACTTCCGTTGCTACGATCCACTACACGTCAAAGAAATGCGGACCCTCGCAAGCTCAAATCACAGTGACATAGTCATGCTTGTGAATATATCAATAGGCTTGTGAAAGAGCGATATCATGGAACTCGGATAGCTATCAAATCCACGAAAAAAGGGAAATATAGTGCAGGCAAAGCTGTTAGTTTCCCACAGATTATCTAAAGCATGTCCACCTCAAGTTCTCAACACCATCTACAACAAAAAAAATCTCGATCTATCAACCGTAACTCGTTTAAAGAAGGGGACAATTTACATGCAGCTTGAGTTCAACTGCCTTTGTATTCAAAATTTTGGCGCAAGGGAGCCTTCTTGAAAGACTCCTCCATCTGTAAAGAACCCAAAATGAATTCCTACGAGGGTTTAGAGAATAGGCCATAAAAAAGTAGCCCGTTCTGTTCTACCAACTACATAGCTCGATTCTCTTTCCATCTGTTTCTCTTCGAAACAGGTTTCCATGCGTTGACATAATCGAGGAATGACATAGAAGGGCTGTCCTTTGGTTGCGCATGTACACGAGAGGAACGCCGCAACACAGCCTCTTCAAGTAACATCTTCTGTGTGACGTCCTTCAATCTCTTCTCCAGAGCATTACTATATCAGCCAGCAAAAGGACAAACAGTTAGCTGCTAGATAAGAGAGCAAAGGTTTGAACATACCTGTTGCAGCAAATAACTATAGGAACTAAGAGTGTCGCTATATAGCAAAGGGTTTTCCTGGCCCCAGTAGGTTCTAGGGCAACACAAAAGATCAAGTAGCCAAGATTTTCTTCATATTCATATCCAAAAATTCATACAAAAACTAAGGGTGCACGATACATTTATTCAACTAAAGACTGAAAAATATAAGCGAATTAATATACAAGAACCATATGTCATGTTCTAGAAAACAGCTTGAAGGACGAAGAAAAAACACTTCCGGTGTGTTCGGTTTTGTGCCAAAGCTATTGGCATCCCATGATAATTTGGTGCTTGTTTGCTTTGTTGCCAATGAGTACCTACCCATCCCTCTCACAGATTCATGCCAAATCTTTAGTCAAGTGTGGGATCAAGAATTCTCGGCCAAGAAATTAGTAGACCAATTCTTGCCCAGATTTAGTATGGCTATATTGGGCATGAACCAAACATACCATTCATGTTTGGGAACTTCAGGCCATCTAGGTACTAAGACATCTAGCCCGCCAAAATTAAGGATCAACATCCAACAAAAATAGGTAAGAGTGAAACAGAAAATTAGTAGCTCAAAACAACTGCAATAATGGGCCATATCTTCGCTAAAAGTAAAAGTACGATCATTCACATTGGTCTACATAGCCAAATCAAATGAATAAATGATATGACGTGCAATGTAATGATCAGCGGTTTCTTATTCCCTGGTGTCATGTTCTTCCAGATCCAGAATGAAACAGAAAAAATAGTGGCTCAAAACAACTGCTCCGATAGCAAGCCTAAATATCATCACTAAAAGTTAAAGTACGACCATTCATGCTGGTCTACATAGCCAAATCTAATGATATGACGTGCAATGACTTGTAAAGCAAGGTCAAAAAGGACAACATCATGAAGAACATCAGAATTCAGGATAAACTGAAGATATATAATTAAGATAAATTCAAAATATACAAAGCTTCAGATATGAAATGTGATGCTCTGCACTTCCTACTATCAACCATATCTCTTTCAAAAATCAACAAAAAGGCCATCGCCACATCACAAAACGGTTGATAAGTAGGAAACGAATTAGAGCATATACTAAACAAAAGACTTCCAATTCCATACCTTATCTTATCATAGAACTTTTCAAGCTGTCGTTTGAGTGCTCTCTCTCTTATACCTTTAATATTTAATGATCCGATGAGCGCGTCAAGCTGTTATTGCAATAACATAATATTGTTATAGCCAGAAAGGTAGGTAAAGGGATTTATATAGTTAGAAAAAATCACCTCTTCCTTGGTGCTATAGTACCCCCACTCTTCTGAATCTGCATTTTCAACAAAAAGTCTTCCTTCGCGTCGAAAAAACCAATACCTGTTGTACAATCTATCTTTTCCCAGAGGACTAGTCCGTATTGATTGGTCCACCATTTCTGTTTCAAGATGCCTCCTCTACAAACAGAAAGACAAGAGAATTACTATCATGAACAGCTTCAGCAGAGACATGCATGGACCTAAGTAAGAATTAACAGGTCTGCATAGAAGTTCACGTGGATCAAAAAGGTATACTGGTATAGGTTCTCACCAGATACAATTTTCCATCTCCCGTCTTGCTGGCAGAAGCAATTTTCCTCTCCTTCCCTTCTTTTCCCACAGGCTGACCATTAGCACTCTCATTGCCATTCTGTGCAGCATGTGTCTGATTCATTTCATTTTTTGTCACACCTTCCATGTTCAGCTTCTGCTCTTCCTTATTCTTTCTAATGACCTCTCTTTTTTCTGCTACAAGGGCTTGTTGCTGATCAATCCGTTCTTCCAATTTCTCTTTTACAGCAGATGTTGCAATGGCTTCATCCACCAGTTCCCGTAGAATTTGAAGTTTTCGACCAGTGTGAACAAGACCATAGTGACCCCTCCGTACTGTTGATATGTTACTGGAGAAATCTTTTTTACTTGTCATTTCCATGAAATCACATAGATAATCCGTCCAGGTGAGTAAAGATACCTACACATGATTCATGTGAATATGCATGGAATAAAATATGAAAGCACTTCACGCACATTTGAATTTTGACTAATAAGATGAAGTCACCTTTGATTTTCTGTTCTTGTTCTGTAGAAATGCAAAATATTCACCTTCATCTTTAATGAGCAAATGGAAAAGGGCAGCATGTATTTCCACAATAAGAACAAGATTGGTTTCTTTATGGCAAATTGCATTCTCCAGATCTGAGAGGGAAAATGGTGATAAGCATAAAAGCCTTCCAAAAGACATACAGAAATCCCAGACCATAAGGAGATCTCCCACAGAATTTGTAGGCACTTTGAAATCTCTGGATGGTGGGCATTTCTTTGACAAAACAAGGTCATCTGCTGCAGGCTTCACTAAAAGATCATCAATTGGGTATTTAAAAGGTGGTTCTACTTGTTCCGCATCTGAAAGTCAAAGTGAACAATTGTTAGCATTGTAAAAATGCAGTACAATGAAACCAATGTTAACATATGAACTAAAAGTGGTGACATGAATATCTGCTTAATCACCTTTCTTCAACCTTTTCCTGGCATCTTCTGTGGTTCCATTCTCTAGTCTTTTCCTCGCTTTGGACAATCCTTCACCATTCTGTGCGCCACGATGTCTTAGGATCATAATAACACAAAACAGAATAAAGGAAATGAGGAAAGATGCTTACCATCATATCTTTTGGAGGATCAGTGGGTATGCCATATTTCTGTGCAAGATTTACACGTACGATCCATGGAGAATTTTGTGATGTTGATTCCCTAATAAAAATCTTCAGCATATTACGACCAGTAGGTGCTTTCTTGCGAATCAGATCATCGGCTGTGAGAACTGAAGTGCTGATAACTGCATTTTCTTGACCAATCCAGCCAACCTCATATGTTGCGGTGTTACCAGAACCTATAACCTTCAGAATCTTACAAGCAGCCTCAGAAGCATCTTTTTTAGCATGTAATTCTAATCCTTCAAACAGATCCTCTTGCAGACTGGCATATATCTTGTTGACAAGGTCAGTTAAGTTAAGAGTACCTGAAGCAAATATAGTAGAAAACTCCAGTTCATTAGAAAAAATAATAAGAACACAAATGTTCTCAACAACAAACATTTTGCTGTCTTGCAGAGTAGAACACTTAAGAGTATGAAAACATCATATAAGCATATAAACACATCAATAATTTGAGCCAGCATGAAAAAAGGGCTGAAGGTTGACACATCTAACTAAATGTGCAATGAAAATATATGCCACAGATTTCCATGAACAATCCAAAAGAAAGAGATGCAAACCTAAGTGGGACTCGGCGTCATGTATGGATATAAACATAAAATCTCTAACATGATAAACTCCTTACCAACATTAAATTATTTTCATGCAAAGGTATTACAAAAAAATAGAATAAACACTAAACTAACAATATTAACTCAATGTAACTTTATCTAGGGATCAGAAAACACAAAACAAAAGGGTATATGTTTTTGGCCAGAGGCGAGCAGTGCATCACAAAGAAATAAACATATCACGAGATTGAAAATTTATAATCATAACAATAGTGCCAATAATGTAAAGTCGGGAAAAGCTTGGCCTTACTGTATTGAACCATCTGGAGAACAGGAGATATTAGCTCTTTTGGCAATTGTTGAGCCTTCTCTGCAGCATGCTGCTCTGAGACCAAAGCTTCCTCATAGGTTAAATTAGATTTTCCAGACACCTTACAAGTCCAAACTCTTTTACGGTAAAGGTTCAACCTATTTAGGTATTGCCTAATCAATAGTCAAGGATACACGTATATTGCTGCAACATAATCTATTGGAAGTACAGAAGTTGCAATGTATCAGATTTGATTGGAAATTACACTTCATATCAGGTAAAAATCGATTAGTTGCCAATAGTTGTATGTAAGAGGATACTGATAATCTCGGAATATCTCATTAGTAAATCGAACTTGGAACACCTTCTCCTTAGGATCTAAGTCCTTTGGTGGGTCCAGCAAGAAGAAAGGTGTCCTCTTCAAGAGAGGCATCGGGTCCCTAGAATACAACCTCTACAAAAGGCACAATTTGTTCGGCACCTGCAAAAATTCACAACAGTTACTGCATTCTCCTTCCTGAGAAACTCTAAGGCACTAAAGGTCACACGCCACATAAATGAATCACAAGAAAATAAGTATGATTAACTAACAAATGAAGATAACTTTTAATTGATATAAGTCCAAGTATCCAATAATGGATGGCTCGTCAACTCTTCAAAAATTCATGGATGAAACAACATGTGGTAAAAAATAATAACACTTGAAATCCTGTAACTTGTACACTGATCACACATTTTCTGTGCTAATCTTATATAAAACGTTTCAAAATGCATTCTGTACACGCTAATTTTCAGTGAAAAAAATACAATAGTCTGCTAAAATTCCTTGATATCGCCACACAGGCGCACATGTATAAACTAACAGCACCCAAGTGTGACTCTTAGATTCAAACAAGCAAGAAGTTCTACCGTTCACAACAACAAAATGTGCTTCAAATTTTCATGCAGCAGCATCAATCATGGCCAAGTTCGACTCTGAGCACAAGGCACTCATATGGTCATATCCCAGGATCAGTTCTCTGGACCAAGAACCAATAAATCCCCAGAACCACAACAATGCACTAGCCATTTGCATCCATCCACCCGCAAGCACAAATTACAAAGACAAAAAGGAGCAATGTTTTGCTGACAACCACGCTTTAACAAACCACATGAACATGCCGCTCCATTCCGCAGAATCCACTAACCAAGAAAGTCCCTGAACAAATCAACATCGATCGCCCATGAACAAATCACCAATGCATGGGGAGGCGACCAAGCTCCCCGAGCCCAACAGCCACCGAAACCCCATTCAAAACCCAGAAACTCACCATTTCCCCCACCCGACCACACGAAACCCCGAATAACCGCCTCCAAACCCTAGCCAACCGCAAGGACGCTGACGCGTCCCGCCGGCAACCTCAAAACCATCCTTGCGCGAACAAAACCCGCAAACCCATCAAAACCACGACGGAATCAGCTCGAACCATCGATCCTGCATCAACCCGCGTCGTAATTAAATAACAAGGGCAAAGGACGACGGAGCCTCACCGGGGAGCCCGCTGATACGGCACGGCCGGTGGCGAGGCGGGGGTCACCGGTGAGCTGCGCGGGGAGGTGGGCACCACGATGCAGCGGCGCAGGGCGTGTGGCTGCGGGACGGTATGCGGCGGCCGGACCACCACCCCTTGTTCGGCGGCGCGGTGGGGTTTTGGCGCTCGAGTTTTCGAGCTGCGAACAACAGAAGCCGAATGGGGAAGAGAAGAACGAACGAGCGAGCGGCTCCCTCGCTCGAAGGAATTTTTTGCGTTTTTTTATATTTAAGAAAATTATAGCGGTTTGATGTGGCCAAAGGAACGGACGGTTTCTCGGACAATCTCAATATTTGCTCCTTTTTTCGGACTCACTATAAAACTTTGCTGCGTCTAATGATCCTGCCATCTATACTTCTGTTTTCGTAGAGCAAAGCTTACCCCCGGTCTTTCATCAATCGATATACACCGTTTCTTATTATTGAGATCACACATAGTGTTCATCTCAGTTTCAACTCAAAGAAAATACGGTAAAAAAACAAAACCTCCTAGAGTATCGCTCTAATGTCACCTCATCACTTGTCGAAAAGACATCCTGAAGCGGATTTGATGGTCTCCGATCATAGGTCGCATGTGTCAGCTATCTTCATCATCATTTTTCACAGCATGGTTGACGCGCCTAGATCCAGACACACACGTCGCCTGCTGCCTTGACCATTGTAGCCACACGTGTCAACCTAGTGGCGGCCATAGCACGCCCGCCAGCCGATGTTGTTGCCGATCTCTTGGTTGCCCAAAGCCTTCGACCGATTCCGTTGAGGATAGATCTGAGGACGTCAGAGATGGAGTTGGCGCCCCGCCGAGCTACTTGTCGGAGAAACAAGAAGGTGGACCCTCCCCTCTGAAGCTGCAGCAATGATGTCTGTCGCACCTCAGCGTACACGCGTCGCGCCATCTCCTCTGACCTGCAGTTCCAACAACGACAGGGATCCCCTGGCACCTCATCATGCTCCTCGTCAAAAGGATCTCCAGAGATTGCTCAGGAGCGGCCCCGGGTCACCTCCAATGACCCTCCGAAGGGTGTGTCATCCAAACCGTGTGTCCCTTCTCCACTCTCGGCCCTATTGTATATAAGTGTTCCATATACTCCCTTTGTTCCAAAATAAGTGACTTGGATTTGTATGTCAGTTATTTTGGGACAGAGAGAAAATATTTTTAACTCAGCTTTCAAACATATAATGTCACGGTTTGCACGGAGAGCATTTTAGAGATGTGTCATCTTTTGGTTGCTCTTGCTTTCTACCGTTGTGGATCCCATTCCATGCTCGTAGGATGAGCAAGTAAAATGAATTGAATATGGGAGCCGGATTCTGGATAATGGTTGTACATGGTTTAAAATCAATGTTCCACTAATATGAGTAGGTATGTAAGAGCATCTTCAATGACATCTCCAAAGCTATCCCGAACATCCTACTTGAGGTATATGGACATCTTGATTCTAAATCATCCTCCAATGTAGTACTCCAAACGGACAAAATGTCCTCTTTGTCCCAAATTTAGGGCAAGTTTGGGATGTCCGTAAGTCCAATGTCCGTCCTGACCCACACCTTTCTCTCCCTCTCCCCCGTGACTTATCTTCTTCTCCCTCTATGTCCTCTGGCGATCGAGCAATGTGGCACGAAACACTGATATTTTCTATCCCGATGCAAGTTTCGTGATGATTTTATATAGAATGACAGAGGATAAGTCTATGTACTGTGCATACAAAGACAAAGAATTATTGCTAGAAATACAATCTGAGTTTCTTTGGAAAAACAATGATACGAAGAAAAACATGTTTATATGTCAAAATAGATTAAAAAATGAAAAGAGTGAAATTTGCAAATAGAAAAAATGTCCTCATTTATGTAATTTATTTGTATATTTTTAAAATTTAAACAAAGTATGTATGTGTGCAAATAGCCAAAATGCAAAAAATCAACAGACATGTCCGTTTTGGGAGACGCCGTTAGATGACAGGGACGGCCACCGGACGGACACATGTCCACTTGCTCCCATAAATGGACATTTGGGGATAAAATTTGAGGACCCATTGAAGATACTTTAAATTTTCTTATATCTAAGTAGGAAAACCCACTACATGATTTCTCTCAACATGCAAGCATGCCACATCATCAATCATTAATTTGTTCACACCTATTTAGTGGAAACTCATATTTTTGCACATGCATGCATGGTAGTTTCCATCAAGCTATCATCACTAAGTGAAAAATCTACAATTTCATTATATGTTTTTAATTTTGAATACTCTGACGTTATATTCAATTTTCATGTTTATTAAAAATTTCTGCAACAACGTGTGTGGCATCGTCTTATCAGGAGCCCCTCCACTCCACGTAATCACGATTGTTTATGCACCTCAAACCGTGCAGCTGTGCGAGCGGACACATAGTAATGAGCTCGGGAAGCGGTTTTTGCCCACCACGTACACCAGTGAGTACAGTCTGGACGCGTGAGGCCCGTCGGAATCTCGCCTCAGCTCTGTGATTAAGAATGAATGGCAGGGCCACTCAGTTTTTTTTTTAGGGAAGCAGGGCCACTCAGCTCTGTGATTAAGAATGAATGGCAGGGCAAACTCGCACTTGGGCTTTCAGTAAGTTCATGAATGAATAAAGAAGCGACCCTTTCGGCCATTGAGAACCCGTGAAAAAATACATTGGGCTTAATTTAACTGGGCTCGTCTACGTCGCAAGAAAATAAAAACTGGACTCGTTTCTCTTTTCCAAAAGAGCATCAAAGCGGGCCAAAAGGCTTGGGAAGCTGCAGGCTTCAACCTGTGGTAAACAGAACCGATCCAATGCAGCCCCAACTCGGACACTCTCGCAGGCAAGAACAACGTCTTCCCAGCAAAACCCCACAACTCAATGCTCATCAAAGCAAAGAAACCTCACCTTCTTTCAATTGACCGGCGGTAGTGCATAGCAGCACTTTTTTTTTTGCTTTATCTCCTTGGGGAAGCCTCTATGTTGATTGCACTAAAACTTAATTATACACAGCATGAAACCGTCGGAATTTTCATGTGTGATTTTGTGATTGAACAGAGTGCATTAATATTCTCAACTGAAATTTTAGAGCTCATTCTCGGCTTCATCTAAACTTGCTGGAAAGAGATCACGTCCTTTTAATTTTCTTTGATGCAAAGCAATGATTCAAACGACATAGATATGTTTATTTTTCTTAAGATTGCAGTTCTCCTCTTTTTTCCAACTAATCAAAGATGGCCTACTTTGAGACACGCATGCGTCATGGCAATTGATACTTGAACAGTTGATGCTGATTTGCGTATCAATTAACGAGATTAATTCTATATTAGGGATTTCGCCGCTTCATACCATCTGCAGATTTAATTTGGAAACCTTCAGCATAAAGAATGCAAATTGACCAGTTAGTCAGCACGTACACCAGCCGCATTTTTTCCCCATTTTTCAGCTAAGTGCCAAAGTCCAAAGTCTGAAGCATATCCCACACTCCTAATCGAGTATATTACAGTTAGTCCTAGATATTGCAAAAGAATGCCAAGGCGAGACAAAACCATTATAAGTTTATAACAACATGACAAATTATTAACAACCAAACATAATAACAAAAATGATTGCACGCCGTAGATCTCCCTCCACTTACGTCAAACGCTAAAGCTGACAAGTTATCGGGCACGACGACGTCGGCGAGTTATAATGATTAGTTAGAAGGAGGAATATAAATGTTAGGTGGTAGGCGGATGATCCCTTGCTGCTTTATCTACGAGAGCCGAGAGGTCATGAAGCCCCCGGTCAATAAAGCTAAACGAGACGCAGCGCCTGGAAGGAAGGAAATCAAGGAATTAATGGGACAACGATGCATCAAGCAGGCAGGCTCATCATCATCAAATGGTTTTTTGTCACTTTGGGCAGTCTTCTTCCTGAACGAAATGGCGATTGTTTTCGAGGTATAATTTGGATGAACGATGCAAAGCAGTTGTTTCGTTTGAAAAATGCATGCGTGTACCAGGCTCTGCTCACGCTAGGCCTTCAGAATTTGGACCCAAGTTTCACAGGTCTGCGATTCAACTGTTGTTATGATGCCTCTCTTCTTGTGTAACTGTGTCTTGCATGTAGGTGTTGCAGAGAACGATCTCAATTCTCAGATGCCCCCCAAGAGGAACAAATGAACCATTGAGTCCTCCAAACTGAAGTCAAAATGGCTGCTACCTACTAACCAACACCAGCATCATTATTTATTAAACAGGTTTCATGGACCATGAGAGGACTGACCATGCAACGTAAACGCTCTCGGTCACATGCAGCTTTGTGATTAACCAAAGCAATGACGGCATCATTCTATGATGGGGCAATTGTATAATCCAAAGGAATGCGCAGCCGTTGAACCTGAACACGCGTGCATGCACGTCGGTTGTGCTGCGGATGGGCTCGAGTAGTCGTGTTCTTTTGCTGTAGGGCCGTATCTTACAATTAATACTGCATGTATCTTAATCTGTATGAACCGCCCACTGAAGTGCAAATGCTGAACAGCCGTGTTTGTTTATGGGTTAAGGTACACCAAACTAGCAGCAGTTTCTTATACAGTATTGGATTTAGAAGGTTCCTTTGGCTCAGTGCAGGGATACTGTCTATCTTAACAAACCGCAGTAGTCTAGATATATCTCCAACAACTCTGCTAGTTAACCACCTGAATTCCCTCAACACTGAACAAAAAACAAGTAAATTCAGAACCTTTTTCGACCCTTCTTCTGAATTCCGGCACCGATGTATACCCAGGAAAAAAACAGTAATTAATAATGATATGTAAAGGATCAGACGCAATGGTTCGCAGGGTTTGTGGCAAAATCCCAGACGGCAAAAACAACGTCTTCATTAATCATATATCCTGTCCGGCCGGTCAGCAAATGTTAGGCAGGGACGAACTGGAAACCCGTTTACCCGTGTCACCTCAACGCGCGGACTCTCCATCAGATCCAGCGAAAAAACATCCAGAACCCTAACAACTCCCGGAGAAATTTGGCAAATCTGCAGGGTCCATAAATAAATGAAAACAGTACGCGGGATCGAGTGGATTTTTAGCTAATCGCACGGGACTCTTGATGTTTCAGGGGTAGGTAGGTGCAGGCTGCAGCCTCTTGTTGGTCGGACCTGACAGGTCAGATCGAGAGCCAGTTCTGGTTAGGTTCGTCTCGATGGCGCCGGCTTCTGAGAATGGCAACAAGAAGATGCTGCCCGGTGTTAATTTAATCCATAGCGCGTTTTCACTTTGTCAGGTCAGAATGTCAGATCCGAGAATCAAGAGTGCGAGATATTGTAAAGAAACATGGACACTCGATGCGGGTGAGGGGGAATTGGAACTCTGGAGTCTGGTCTGATCTTGAGAAAATCAATTTGCGTGGCCACAAATCCACAGTAGAACTTGCATGTAAAAGATACTCCATATACAGATGAATTTTTACATGTATAAGCTCCCAAAATTAACTATGCATTCTTGCCATTACCAAACGGCATGCGTCGACTATGACTTGTAATGTTAACGGCGGGTGTATTACAGTATAAATTCTTGGAGCTGATGGCATCTGTAGAAATTTTCCTATATAGATATATCTATAAGACTGAAGATTCCCTCTTTTCCATACTAAATTGCAGAGAGAGATCACATCGGAGGCTTACCATGTCAACGTGCAGTATGAGCCCAAGCATTAATCAAGGAACGACGACGACCGATTGAACTTTGCGTTTCATTCATGTGTGCAACATGCATGCATGAATCTCGTTGTCGCAAACATTCCATCTGGTAAGCCACTATACGTACGTACGTATACCAATGGACAAAGACGTACGTACACCTCTTCTTTTTCTTCCCAAGAACACACGTTAAAAAAGTTGTCGTTTCAACATGCACACGAGAGGAGATCGATCGAGAAGACGAGTACGTCGAGTCGAGTCGAGTCCAATGTGCATTCCTTTGTCTAGCCTAGCTATATGTGTATCTATCTAGCCTAGGTCCAAAAGAAGGCAAGATCCACTTGAAATCTCCGTCTCCAACACGCAAATGAGGTGCCCGGAAACCTGACTGCTGCTGGCCGGATCATTATCCTCGCTCACCTATCAAATCCGTAAAAAGACGACCCCGGCATGCACAGCACAGATCCGTTTTGCCCACGTGACAGATGGATCAATACATTCATTCACCCTTGTGCGTGACAGACGTAACGTGCACCATGAGAGGGGATGATCTGCGTCGCTACTTGGCACTTGCGTGGTGCTTCGCCGCCTAAAAGAACAGAAGAATAAAATGGAGTGATGCAGGTGAAAGGAGTTTGCTTGGGAGATGGCGAGAAAATGGCCGGTCGGTACAACTCCACTAGCGCTGATCGGCAGGGAGTACTACTGGAGAACGACCCGTGAACAATGACTTGTTCTTGGGTTAATTGCTTGGGGGACGAAATAAATGGGAGACCCCCTCTCAAGTCTCAACAATAACTAGCAGGAGCAGCACGCATCAACTGGCTAGCTAGTGGTACTAGAAGTGCACCAGATTGCTTAAAAGAACAAAAATTTGTACCGGACTGCGAATTAAACAATAGGATAGTACGTTCGTTCGTCATGGCCGGCTGCGCAAGCAGGGAGTATGATTGACGGTTGGTATCATGCCTATATCTCTAGCTATAATATATACTACTCCTGATAATAGTCACGTACACCTGAATGTTAGCGTGTCCGTTACATAATTTTTGTCGAAATCTTACATGTATCTAGACACTTTTTAAAAATAGATACATCTATTTTTGGATAAATTTGAGACAAGAATTATGAAACGGAGGGAGTAATTTTTTGGCGACGATGCTCGAGGTTGGCACTTGGCCTGTAAAATGTTATTTAGAATCTATTTAGAGTGTGACTTGCTATTTTTCGAAAATAGTTTTGGATGTATACGTACTGTCGGTTTGTTTCGTGCAATGTTGCATGCATATAGGTAATTGGTGTTATATGTATTTTTGCCGCCAATTTCGCAGTGATACTTGATTCAATGGCGTATAATGCCTCACTACGATTTCCGTGGATGCAAATTGTATTTTTCACCTTACCTGAAACTTTCTAAAAAAAATCGGAAAATAATTAGAGTAAAGTGTTCATCATTAATTCCTCATGCCCCTCACATATATTTTCTACGGAGTACTTATTTTAGATTCAAGATTCCACATAGTCTATGTGGAATTAGTAATAGCTAACAGAAGAGTTATAATAACACAGAAAAGTTAGGAATGTACATTTCGTTTCTTGCCCATCAATTAGGCAAAGCAAAATCTTTTCCTGTTAAATTATCCACACAAAAAAAGGGCATTTGTACTAAAATTTCCGTAACTAATTAACTATCAATCTGTCAATACTAATACGTTACTACTCATAAGTAACTACACAGCATCATATTCCTCAAGAAGCTCCCCGGTACGTGTTCTTTGGTACGCGAGATAATGCAATGGCTGTTTGAATGACATGGCATGCATTCACTCTGCCACGTCACATGGTGGCGGACCCATCGGTGCATGACCGAGACAGCGCAGCCTCGTCAGCGCCGTCCTCGTCATCCTCGCACGCCGCCACGGCACGCTCGAGCACGCCGACCGCCTCGCTCATGGAGGGCCGGTCGCGCCCCGGCAGCCGTACGCAGTCCGCGGCGAGGTAGCCGACGTAGGCGACGGCCTCCATCTCCCCCGGCGTGGGCAGCGGGAGCCTGATGTCGAGCACCCGGTGCACGCGGTCGGACTCGATGTAGGGCACGGCCATGTCGACCACGTTCCGTGGCGTGCCGCTCCCTTCGTACCTCTGGATCACCTTGCACCCGGACAGCAGCTCCAGCAGCAGCACCCCGAAGCTGTACACGTCGCTCTTGTCCGTCAGGTGCTGCAGCCGGTAGTACTCCGGGTCCATGTACCCCACCGTGCCCGCCGTGACCAATGGTTCGTTGTTGTCGCCGGCGTTGCTGCTGTTGTTGAGCAGCGAGAGGCCGAAGTCGGCGACCTTGGCGGACCAGGTGGCGTCGAGGAGGATGTTGGAGGACTTGATGTCGCGGTGGATGATGGGGGGAACGGCGTAGGTGTGCAGGTACTCGATGCCGCGCGCGGCGCCGAGGGCGAGGCGGAGGCGGGCCGGCCAGGACGCCAGCGGCGGGGAGAGCGGCGCCGGGCGCTTGTGGAGGTGGTCGTGGAGGGTGCCGTTGGGCATGAACTCGTACACCAGGATGTGCTCGCCGCCGTCCGCGCAGAACCCGAGCAGCCGGACCAGGTTCTTGTGGTTGAGCCGCGACAGGAGCGAGAGCTCCGACACGAAGGCCGACTCGTGGTTCACGCGGCGTGCCGCGGCTGCTGCGGCGGAGGACGAGGCGCCACCCGTGTCGCGGCGCTCCGCGCGCTTGATGGCGACCTCGCGGCCGTCGGGGAGGGAAGCGCGGTAGACGGCGCCGAAGCTGCCGGAACCGATGCGGTGGGACGGGGAAAAGACGCCCGTGGCGGCACGGAGCGCGGCCAGGGGGAACTGCTCCACGGTCGTGTTCGGGCCCTTGGAGAGCAGCGCGCTGAGCCGCCGCGGCACGCGCGGCGGCGCCGGGATTGTTGCCGATGTCGGCTCGGCGTGGATTCGCCCGGAGCCGTGGGAGCTGCTTCTGCCGCTGCCGCTGCGCTGGCGCAGGCAGTAGGCGACCGAGAGCGCGGCCAAGAGGGTCCCTAGCCCCGACCCGATGCCAACACAGATCAATGCGATCGCCAGATCACTGATCGGCCGCTGCTTCTTGCCCGTCGACTGAGACGTGCTAGGCACCTGCAGCATCATCGGCGGGGTGTAGCCGCAGGGGTAGCAGATGGCGGCGCCGTAGCCGGTGGAGTCGCCGCAGAGAGCAGCGGAGCCCGACCAGACGCCGCACGGGCACGACCCCGACGGCGCGCACGGGCCAGGCAGCACCTTGTCGAACACCTTGCTGAGACCGCCCGCGACGTCCCCGCCCCAGCACACCATCGAGTAGTCGGACATGAGCACGCCGCAAACCACCTTCCCCTTGGCCTCCAGCGCGACGAACTGCCGCTGCGCCATGGCCTGCGGCGGCGCCGCCTCCGCCTCGGGCCAGCAGGAGGCCGTCCAGTTCCCCCACAGCACGCACGTGACGCCGTCGCCCACCGCCACCGTGGACACCGAGCGAACCAGCCTAGGCGGCGCCGCGGCCGCGACGGCTGCGGCCTCTCCCCAGCAATCAAGCATCCCTGCGTCGTCCACGGCGCAGGCGTGCCTCTCGCCCGCCGCGAGCAGCATGTACCTGCCCCTCGGCTCCCGCCCCACCGCGTCCCCATCACCGTAGCACTTCACCTCCCCTGTCCCTACCACCAGGCCACAAACAAACCCGCCACCCAGAGCCACCGCTGTGAACCCAACATCTTTCGGCAAGGGTGCCCATGGCCACCTCCAGCACTGGATCCTCGTCTCCACGAGCCCGCAGACGTACTCCCCGCCGCCCGCCACGGCGGAGAGCTCCGCGCCCCTGTACACCCTCTTGGACGGCTTCTCTTCATCGGCGAGGTCCCACCAGCGCATGGACTCCGGATTTGACGAAGTCGGGCCGACGGAGCAGACATATCCATCGCCGGCGACGACGGCGGAGAACGGCGTAGTACTAGCACCACCGCGGCCTTCGCCATGGCCGTACTCGTGGGGGCTCGCGGAGCGATTGGAGACGCTGGCGCAGGAGAGATGGTAATCGGTGCCCGTGGACACGAGGCCGCAGGCGAGGTGGTGCGGGGAGGTGGTGTTGGCGCCGACGGCGGCGATCGCGATGGTGGGGAGCGCGAAGGAAGAGGAGGCGGCGGCTAGGGATGGGAGCGCGAGGACGACGAGAGCGAAGAAGAAGGTTAGAGGTGAGGGAGGAAATTTTGGAGACATTGGGTTGGGGGAAGAGGTTGGGGGAGAAGGGGAGAAAGGGAGGAGTTTGTGTAGACCATTGTCGCGAGGGGATCGAGGAAGGAGGAAGGGGAGCGAGGGAACGGGGGAGGTTTAAAGGTTGGTGTCCTTTTCATTTCCTTTTTTGTTCTCTCGTTTTAAATAGTAAGTGCAGCAATAAACACATGGAGTAGTAGTGACAGTAAAATCTTTTTAAAGAGCGAACGCTGATTGAACGCAGTTTGATCTACTCTCTAGCTCGTTAAAAAATGGGGTACAGTTTATCACAAAACCCCCATGTTAACAGTAGTAATGACTTACATGTCATTTCCATCTCACACGATCTAGCTATATATATTTGACGAGATCTAGACGCTTTTTAAGAATAGATACATCCATATTTCAACAAATTTGAATCAAGAATTTAAATCAGAGGGAATAAAAAACAAACATGCATGAGCTGGACTAAATTTGTAAGTTTTTATAGAGCCTTGTGAGCCGCACACCCATCGAGTAAGAACTTGAGATCCTCGTGGCGTTAATTAACGATTTGATATCAAACGTACGTCATACGTGCATATGCATACAATCACGACTTCTGTTGACCGTTATGTGCTAGCTGAAGGAGGAAAGTAAGATAATTTTTTCTCATGGTCTTCCCAAATCCCAATCCTTCCTAACGTGTGAAACAAATCCATCGATAATTCTTCACGTGCGGCGTCTGTGCAGCTTCCAACAACGTGCCCAGAGTCCGGATTCCGTCTAACGTCCTGCGCGAAGTTGGGAGAAAATGATGGTCACTATGCTTGTCTCACTCGGTACAGGGAAACAGCCAAGTAAAAGGTAAGACTAAATTGTTCTTGAGAAAGCGAGACCACATGGAAAAGAGAAAATTATAATGAGTTGATTCCAGATGTAGAAACACATTTTGCAATTTGTAGCAGGAGGTGCATATACACGAGATTTAGCCGCGTAGACATATATACGCGGCCATTTATTTTTCTTTTTGTCGGCGATACGGAATTCGAAAGTCATATTACGCGGTCTCAAAGGGACTCGTTGACCGTCAACGTACGTACGCTCTGACCAAAGAACTGAAACAATGGTCGGTCTCAACTGGTACCCGTTTTCTGGGACGGCGTCCAAAATGGAGGGGACGAAAAGGATGCAGACTCGTTAAGTCCATCCTCTTTACACACGTCCGATGTGTCTTTATACTCTATACACGCAGTAGACTCGTAAAATGGAGATGTAGTGTGCACCACTCTTTTCTGCTCTGTTTGGATTTGTGTTTGGATTTTACTGGCTATACTGAAGTAGTACCTGTCACAGTGTCACAAGGATACTGCACGCTAGAGGCTAGCTTCCAAGTACTCATGCTTCTCCTAATTTCATTCCGTACAAGTTTTTGTGTTGAAGAGTTTTGGTGCATCTTCCCTTGTTTTTTTCTTCATTCTTTCAATCAATCTCCGATGAACTGTTTCGCTCTCCTACCTGTTTTGCCTAAGCCGTGCAGCATTGTTTAAGTTCACATGAATGAATAGTCAGGTTGGTGCAGGGGATCTTGGTATTGTATTGCCGTTTGTTTAGCCCAGCTGCTTGCGTCAAGATCGAAGAGTGAGGTGTGTAATAATCTGAACACCAAATGCTGGATGTTAGCACCTTCCAGTGACCCGGCCTGTCCAAGAACATTTCCAGTGTGACCTTTCTTGTGTAATTTTTGTGCGCAGGTGGTGGTAGATCAATCTGCACTTCTGGATCAAAACCAGTTTTACCTAGTCAGTTTTTCTTTTGTTGGAAAAGTCCAGAGCTTCTCTGAATCTTTTTTTTTTAAACTAGCTTCTCTGAATCTTTTCCACCTGAACTTTTAGCTTTCCACATAGGTTTGATCCTCCATTGAGTTTTCCCCAACGATGAGACTTTCTTACGGGCTAATGGATTTTTATCCAGTCCCAGGTTCTGGCTTTTAGTCCGTGCACAGCATCATCTTGATTTTTCGGAGTAAAATTATTGGCCTAACCATTTCATCCATTTCGCTTGCTTTTTGTTTAGCAAATCTCAGTGGGAGGGCGCAGCTTTGTTCATAAATCAGATAGTACATCTATGTCATTCGTTGACTACATTTCTTAATATATGGCGTGTTGTCAAATTCATCGGGTCCATGATTTACGAAAGTAGCCGTCGTTGAACATTTTTTCCTCAGGGGCCTACACTACACAGTGCGTTGTAGCTAGGCTGATGCAGCACTAGTCAAATCCACACTTGTGTATTTGCAAGTTCATATTTACTTTACAAGTTTTAGAAGCCATAAAGCATCTAATATAGTCCTTGCCTCCTTGGTTGCGAATTTGACAAAGAAGCGAGATGTCAACCTTCTACCGTACCCCTTTTCCTAGCAATAATTAACCATTACCGGAACACATTTAAAAGCTGCAAATGGAGGGACAACCTGTACTATCATACTGTACCCTAAGAGTTGGTGGTTCCTGAAGGGAACAGCTCAACAGCAGAAAACCTTGTATGGCTCTTTTCTGAATACAAGCTAAGCTGATTCTGTGAACATAATCTAGCTGAAGATCTACTAGTGGCTCTTGACAAAACAAACCAAGAGGAGAGAAGACTTTGCAAAACAAAACAGTTTTGTATACAGTATTCAGCAGTACTTGAGATGACACATCCACATCAGAAAAATTATTGGCCGGGAGATAACGTTTCTATAAAAAAAAAAATTCTGATATATTGTTATTCCCGTAGCTGGTGTTGCGCGAAGGAAGATCTATGATGTTTGTCTTGTATCTTTGGACGGCGATAAAGGAAAAAGAAAGAAAGAAGTCTTGCCAATACCTCTCCTTATGTTGCACAGAACGTCCAGCTTGTCCTTTCTGCACCACAATTTCTAAAATGAAGTCCGCTTTTAACCAATCAGCTTGGAAGATTTATTAGTGACCATCACCTAGAGCGATAAATAAACAAATTGTCTGAGCTAGTCGATTTTGCCACTGTTACCGACGAGAAATCGAACTCAAGAAAGCCAGAATTCGGCAAAAAGGAAATGCAGATCACGTCAGTCTGCGACGAAGACGAACTACAAGTAAGATCTACGACGACCCCGTTCGCTCGCGCGTGGCCTGAGGTGCGTTCTCACGTCAGGTCTGCTTCCGGGTGGCTGCCACAACCGAAAAGTTCCCTTTGCAGGGACCGGCGGGACGTGTGTGTGTGGCTCGGCTTTGCTCTCGCGCGGCGCGGGTTTCGTTCGTTCGGAGGAAGAAATGGTGTGAGTTTTGTAAGTACAACGCACTACGCAGTTTGCACCTCACACGCTGACCGACCGGCTTATAGCGTCGCGTCCTGACCGCTGACCGGGCTCATTCTTCCTCCCTCCCGGCCGGAAAATCGGAAACGGTGGGCGTCTACACGGGAGAAGGAAGAAGAGAATTAAAAATCAGGAGGAAGTCGATACACATTGACGATTGACCCCGGCCGGCCTCCACGGGAGAAGGCTGGAACTTGGGTGCGTTGGACCGGGCCGGTCGAGCGGCGATCGGGGGACGTGAGCGTGTGATGTTGTTCCCCCAAACGCTGCCCTGCGGGTGTCGTGACTCGGACTCGCCCAGGGAAATCTCTCCCGGATCCCGACAGGCGACCGGCACACAGCACAGGCTAAGAGCAAGACTAATAAGACTAATAGCTTAGCACGAAGTAGCTTCTACAAGTTTTGTGTCGTGTCATCTTTAACTAATATAATAACTAGCATGTATAATAAGTTGGTTATAAAATATACTATTTTATTAATAGCAGGTCCACATTATAATTTTACAGAATATCTAAGAACACGTGTTGCAGCTGGCTACTAGTTAACAACCCACCTCTATTCTCTCTTCTCTTCTTTTTCCTTCAACTAAGCACCAATATAGTATTAAAATTCTTATAGCCAGATTATAGCCCACTATTATTCTTGCTCTAAGCGCGAGCGCGGGCGGATAATGTATACCGGTGCACCCAACCGAGCAGGGTGGGGACGGCAGGGCTTGGGAGTCGCAGATATGGCCATAAAACCGGGTGGAATTTTTTAGAACTGATATTAGTGGAATAGAAACGGAAACGAAAGTGTAGCAGCCTGAAAGAGTAATCACATCGCTTTGCATAAACATTTGCATGTTAAATAAGGGGGAAATATCAGATGAAAACGGCAATCAGGTGAAAACCGGAAAACTCCATCCGTGAGCCGTTGGATCGCCAATTCACGGCCCAGATCGAAGGTTGGATCCAACAGCTGACGGCAGCAGTTTTCAGGTTTTCACCTGATGGCCGCAGTTTAAAGACTGCTACCAACCTGCATCTTGATTCTATTACATTTATATATTTGCCCAGCAAAACGGCCGGTTATTGTTTTGGAGATCAAAACAGACAGGATTCAAGTGGCCAATGTGATACGCAATATGAGACTACCAGCAATATGATTTTTTCATTGTACGAGAAATCTGTTTGGAGAATCTCTAAAGCAATGGGAGGTTGAAACGTTTGTGTAGTTTAATGTCTTTATCTGATAGGAAGGATAAGCTATTTGAGGATTTGGACGTTAGAGCTAGTTTTTCAGTTGGCTCTTTATAGAGGGCACTGAGAAGATCTCCAGTTCCATTTCCCCTGCAAATTTATGTCGATTGTCAAATCTGCCTTTAAAGAGAGCAAGTTTTCTCTTGTGCTTAGTGAGTAAAGCTATTTTTTTAGCCAGGGTTGTGCTGACCTCCAGGGGGTGTGGGAGGGGGTTGTTCACTGTCCTTTTTGCTCGAGGAAGGTGAGTATCAATCTTTTCTTCTCATATTCGCTAGCTCGTTTTGTTTAGCGCTTAGTGTAGTGTAGTTTTGGTTTTCTTCTCACTGCTTGCTTGGTTCAGGAGTTGTTCGATGAATGGCTTATTGATATTTAGCAAGTGAGAGGGAAATCTGGTGTTGGTAGGAGATGCAGCTGTTTCTTGGATTATCTGGAAAACTAGGAACAATGTTTGTTTCCATAATTCTGGCCAGATGATCTAACAGCTGTTTTGTTTGTCACTTCTTCAACTATTGTTTCTTGGACTGGTTTGCAGAGAAACACATCCAAGGAACTTCTGCAAAGTTACTTCTTCAACTATTGTTTCTTGGACTGGTTTGCAGAGAAACACATGCAAGGAACTGGTTTGTCACTTCTTCAACTATTGTTTCTTGGACTGGTTTGCAGAGAAACACATCCAAGGAACTTCTGCAAAGTTACTTCTTCAACTATTGTTTCTTGGACTGGTTTGCAGAGAAACACATGCAAGGAACTTCTGCAAAGTTGTTTGTGACTAAGGCTGTCAGGTGTTGAGTGTGGAAGGTAATAATTGTTGCCGCCGTCTAGTTTTACGGAACGGAAGAGATCGAGACTAGCTCAGTGCTTTTATTTCTGGGTTTGTTGCTCAATGCGATCTATTTAAGTTGTATTAACGGACACATGGTTTGCTTTAATGAAACCGGAGGGGAATGCTGTCTGTTTGTCAAAAAAACCAGCCATCGCCTGTACACAAGACATCCGAAGGCTTAGTCAAAGTAACGTCCACTGGTCATCAGACTCAGCGATCTGAAAGTTTGGAATAATTATGCAATCCAACCAAACAGTAGGTGAACACAGCAATCCACTGCGGGATTATAGCACATGATGTACCAAAATTGAGGTCATATGAACTACAATGGCATCTTCACATCCTACGACAAACCATGTAATGTCGAAAGCACTAACTACACAAATCTAAGTAGTGATGTAAATAAACATCTAAACTTTGCTACGCTCACTAATCTGGCTTTAGTCAGGATTACAACCAAACCAAAACACTAGGTCGCATGATGTACATTGGTGACTCAAAAATCTTGACAAGAAAGTTACATCTTTGCCACATAAGGACTGAACAGATGAAGTTCCTCTCCTTTCTGGTGCCTGTCAAGAGATGCTACCGCAGCCATTTAGACTGGAGATGATAGGCCAAGGCAGATACAAAAACTGCAATCTCATGACGAAGGTCAACTAGCCATTAATCTGGGGGAAGATTTGTGATATCTTCATAAAAACATCCATGACCTAAGAGCAGAGACAGAGAGAGAAGCAGGGAGAGTTAAAATCATAAAGTTGACATGTGAGACGATGACAAAAGTTAAGAGCATCCAAACATACCTCTTTGTCGTTTTGGTATTTTACAATATTCAGAGGGTTCTGCGAGCACTGCATCAAGAAGATACCACATCAGCATAATGAAATAATTAAACGCTGGAATACAGTTTGTACAGGAGTCAGGAACTTGCATCCATGATGGCAGTTTGAATTTTTGGATTCTGGAATGCAACAGCAACTTCTGGGTTCGCCATTATTTTTGATACAACTTCCTCTGGAGTCATGCCAACTTGTGCTGTACAAGCAACCAACGAGACTAAGAATTAAGATCTAGCCATCTTCATGTCAAAACAAAATTCATGGGTAACTGCTGGAACAAATTTAAAATATATGGCCTATGGTAAGCAATAGAAAATTGCTTCAGGGAAGGAATGGATTTTCAATTCGATTATGTTCAACTATTTCAGGCACCTATCAAGTAGTATAATAAGAACCAAAATAATATGAGCATGTGTCAAAGCTATGGTAGACGTTTGGAACAAGAATTAACAAGGGTATCAAAAGAACATCACAACATTTAACATTAACTCCAGGTCTCCAGCCCAACGATTGTATGAACGGTCTCACAAACTCAGGTGTACATAATTTATACAGCCTTTTGAAGAACAAAGGAAAATTCATGTACTCCAAACAGGACCCAAGTAAAAGTGGTTGATTCACTCACCAAACTGCTGCCTGACTTCAGGACTGCTAAGGTCAAAGTTCTTCAAATGATCAACCATGCGGTTATCCCATTGATCAGGAGATGCACCCATGTTGTTTCTGTTAATAAGCAAATAATCAGTAATAGGTATATTGATACTTAGTTCAACTCCACACAGCAAGAGACATAATAGACCATGGGTGTCTGCATTGGTTCTGGGCTAACACAAGTTGCATAAAGCGCATGACATTACTCAGCAAATACAAGGTTCAACCCTAGAAGCTTATACCAGTCCACACCATCATTGTTCAATACTACAAGACTTGTATTTTATCTATAAAAAATGACATGGGTTGTGCTCCATCTGAATTGTTTTTGGTCAGGGTTGACTTTCCGATTTGAAAGGATAAAATCAGAAATAGATGCACATATAAAAAGTGCAAAGTATAAATGTATTACAGCATATCCTCTAGTTGTTGGCGGTACATCGGATTCTGAAGCATCCCTGGAAAATAAATTCTCACGCATTACTATATGTAAACAGAAAACAAACTCAATCTATGTGATACGGAATTGTTTCAAGTCCACAGGAGCATACACTTGAATGAATCTGGGTTCCTCATCTCCTCAGGCAAGTAGCTGCAACATGTGAAGAAAGTAGCATCCTTAAAAGTACCAAAAAAGGATATCTTAATGTTAAAGCTAATTTTCTGATATACAAGGAACTAACAACTTTAAATTACTGAAACTGCAGCATATGCCGTGCATTATAAGAAATGCAAGTGCCGGCATGACACTCTCAGTATGCCATAAGCACAATGCTGACAACATGCTATGGGAAATTCTGTAGTAATATTGACTCCTAGCGTTGCTTCCATGCGGAACTAATCTAAGTATGACATGTTGTAGGCCTAAACTAGTGAAATTAGTATCAAATTCTTTGTCTGTTAAACCAAAGAGTTTATTTGGTACTCCCTCCGTCCAACAAAAGATGTCTCAAGTTTGTCAAAATTTGGATGTATCTAGACATGACTTAGTATACAGATGCATTCAAATTTAGTCAAAATTGAGACATCCTTTGTTGGACAGAGGGAGTATTATAATCACTTACTTTTCATTCTCATTCAGAACCGAATACAGGAAGACACGGTAGGCAGATAGGAGTATTAGTGCTGCCATACTGAATGCAAATGTTGTGATCGCATTGTTAGAGGTACACATATTCATATTTGTTAGCCATGTAATATCCTCATCGTATTAGGGATTTTCTGCATATTTACCACATCTCCGCGTGCATATATGGCCTTATGGAAATACAAGTTGCATTTTTCCTCATATGCATCAGATAGAACCATTTGGACTCAAACATACTGACCAGAAAACCTTTTTCAGGCCAAAAGCACCAACGCGCAACAGGAATAGACATAGTCACCAACGAATAGGTGTGATGGGGCCCAGCTGGTTCCTAGAGCGACATAAAGCATTTCACTTTCTGCATCAGCATGTCGTGTAAACATAGAATTATATACTCCCTCCGTCCCGAAGTAAGTGACATGGATTTGTATAGATTCTTATACAGATCCACGTCACTTATTTTGGGACGGAGGGAGTATTAGATACGCAGATGTCAAGGTTGTTCACTTTTCACGCCATGGCTATCTTTAGTTAGCCTATGAAGCATTTATCTGATGACCAGCAGGTCTTTAGTGTAATGTCAAATGTGCTTACCAAGTGATTTAAATATAGAAAGGCAAAGTCACAAACTAGTCAGGCTAGTCGAGTGGTGCCTTGCACCTAGATGGGCAACGCAGACAGTAGTGACCCAAGATGCAAAATTGAAGTTGGTTATGAACTTACGGATAAACCATCTTCTGCACAGCTGGGTCTTCCATCATTTTCTCGATTGTATCAATAGAGAGCATAGGTCCTGACTTACCTATACAGTATACACAGAATCAACTTTGGGCATTTGTACACACCAGGAGAGAACGGACAAAAGAATATTACAACACTATTTTAAGAAATTACTGATGTGAAAGTAAAATTTCTAAATTTGTTTAGTAGACAAATGTACAATTACTAACTGGATTCAGTTGGCCCAGTGGAGGAATCTTCGGTTGGCTTAAAAGCAGCTCCATTCGTAGGAACCTTTACGAACCATCACAAATGTATTAATTACAAAGAATTGTATAGGAAGCCAATTACCAAGCTTCTTAAGGAAACTTACATTTTGCTCCGCATCCTCCTTAACTTCACTTTCTGTACTAGCGCCTTTTACATCTACTGTCTCCAGTGAAGATTGAAGCTCCTTTTGCTGCAACTCTTGAGGAGAAACATCAACAAAGGCTGCAAACATTTTGTTATAAAACCACAATGAGATGTAGATGCCAAATATCAGAAGAAAAATGAGGCTAAGCATTAAGAAAAAGAAGAAGCATAGCCAGGCTTATCAGGATCATGTTCAAGCCCATTAGTGGTGTGGGCTTATTTCCTAATATTGAGCTATAAGAGGAGCCAAGAAGTAGGATCGCATAAAAATAGAAAAAATGCATTAAGAGATAACTCAGCATATTTGTATACAGTATGACCAAAAGAGGGATTCCCCCATTCAATGATAGTTGGAGAAAACAATCCAGATGTGAAAGGTTGGTACCAAATTTCTTCGAAGGCTTTGATGTTTCGATCACATCGGCAACTTCAGAAGTTTCAGTTGCTGCCACATCAGTGGCTGAAACATCAACAGTTGTACCATTTGGGGAGGTATTTTTCCTTGGTCCTGAGTATGGATAACTGCTTGGTGCTGTGGAACCTGCCTGTGGTGGCATGGAAAACGGGAAAGGCGAGTTCGTGCCAAATGTATTTGGCGGTGTCTGTGTCATCATTGACTTGAATGCTTGCTCCATTGCATATTTCTGCAATAGATTTACCAACATGTAAAAAATGGGAAGGCAAATTAATGCTGCTCATGCACAACCAAACACACAGTATGAAAAAACCACAGCTAAACAGTAAAAGCAACAGCAAAGTATGCATAAAGGGATTAATCAGAAATACATAATATCATTTTAAAGGAAATATGCAAACAACAACGATGAAAATTGTACCACTAGTATAAGACTAAAAAATATGTGAGACAAAAACAAATGAATTGGTCCTCAAATTAAAATACATTGGTCGTTGTAGCACAGCATCATTAACCATTTAAGAACTTTAAAGAAAGCTCTGGAATAGCAAAGTGAGGTGCAGCTAGAAAATGTCTCGATGAAATACTCCCTGCCTCCTAGCATGCAAGTGCACCCAATGGGTCATTCTGAGGATCACTATGTGAATGATTGAGGATGTATAGTCTGTTTGAAGCGCAGAAACAAATAACAGCTGCAAGCTCACCTTTACCATTGAAGAGACCTGGTACAACAAAAACCAAGTATTAATTTACAAAAAGAACATATATGGGACAACACACTAAAGGATAAACAAGCAGCACAATTGGCACCATGGAAAACGCCGCAGATAACGCTATACCAATTCCAATCCAGAAAACAGGTGAACCGCTGCAGAGATTTTGGAACAAAGTCATCACATAAGGATAAATTTGAGAACGTTTAGACAGAAATAAAAAGGAAACATACTCACATATATGATGATGGGGGTGGCATTGGAGGCAGGGTACCAGTTCCTGTCGAGGTATTCTCACTGCTGGTTGAAGACGATATGCTTGCAAAGGCGGTTGTGTTCAATCCATCCAAAACTGATGCAGAAAACACTTTTTTTAGTATGAATACCAGAACAAAGAAGATACCGCAGTTTTAAATAGCCATATCTTGTTTTTGGGCCCCAAAAGCTAAGCAACTAGTCAATGTTCGACCATACTAGCGACTAGTGCTATAGCCCCACTATTTGACGTAGCTTGTAGCTAGTGATACCTCCACTAATATAGGTACATTTATCACAAGTATAATAGTTTTGAAGTATAATTTTACTGAAACTAAGAAATACATCAATAATATAAGATTAAAGTACTTCTAAATTACTTGATTACTTTTATTTGACAATTTTTATTTTTTGTATGAAAACACTAGCGTAAATAGCTTCGATGATGGCAAGCGATAGCTGTAGCTAAGACCTCACCGTGAAACCACGGGAACTATTAAAAATATTAAAATGGGGAAAACCCAAGAAAATGAATCCTACTATAATTGTCAGTGAAATACAGATACGCTGGATAATTCCTACTTATCAACCAAAAAAACAAACAAATACAAATACGGATGAATAAGCAATAAGGTGAAGCACTCATCTCCCACAATACTACTTATGGAGAAAACTACACAAGCATGGATGGATAAGGTGATCATTCTAAAGCTTTCTCTCCACTATATACACACATGGATAATTCTGTCAAGAGTGCATGATGCAGCAACGGCGAATAGTTCGATTCTACAAGTGAAGTACAGCCGTGGATCCAGCTGAGATAGAGTCCAATCAAGCTCCGAACAATCTCACATAGCAGAGCTTTGAAGCTACTTGAATGGTCACGCTCTCGCCCCTTCGCTCTTAGTCAAACAGCCCATCGGGGTCGAATCTAAACAGAGCACAATCACGGCGGCCAACCGAACAGGGAGCCCCTCACCGTTCCTAGATCCGCGAGCCGCGGCGGAGACGACAAGCCGGGGCCTCCTGGCTCCCCTCCGCCCGGCGCCAGCAGAGAGCGACGTGGCGGGCAGGGGCTGCGAGGGCCGGCGGGCGGCGGGGAGAGGGGGGAGGCGGGGGTATGCGGAGCACGAGGAGGCGAGGATGAGGCTCTCCATGCCGCACCGCGGGAGGAAACTTTGGCTGTGGCCTGGGTCACGAGGCTCCTCCCTCTCCTGCTGCTGGCAGCTGTGGCTCACTCGCGCTAGGGTTTTGGGTTTCCGTGTCGCCGGGGTAGGCCGTAGGCGAGGCCTCGGGCTTTTGTTACTCGTGCGGTCAGTTTGTCGACTAGGCGGAGAAACACGAACTGGAATACTGGATGACGAAACCAAAGCAAAAGCCCTCTCGCCTTTCGCTGTACGGGTGGTTATTGGTTAAGAGGGGTTTAATTCTGACCTTTTGCAATTCCCCAGGCGCCTGGTTTTTGTTAAAAAACCAGCCGATTTCTGAGACGTCGATACGTGCGTCAAGATCGTGACATTTTTTGTTGTTTTTCCTTTTCCTTCATTTGGCTTCTTCTCACCTTCTGTCCATTCGCCGTTCTGTGTGTTCTTGTGCGCGGAGAGCTCGAGGCTAGGGAGGGGGGAGGGGGAAGGGGGTGGGGACGCGATTTTGCTCCGCGCGGCGCGGGATCGGCGTCATCGTGGCCGCTCCACGTTCGAAGGCGACGCTCGCCCGCCGGCGCGCCCCTCGAAGCGCGCCCGTGCACCCGTCGGGAGTCCCTGGAGGCCCTCGAATCGCGCTTGCCGGGAGAATTGATCTTCGTCGCCTCAACTCCTCCCGCCCCGCAATGTCACCACCGAGGCCTCTGACTGTCGGGACGCGTGTCTTCTCCGACCTGCAGGTTGTCACGGGACCGTGGCCGCGATGTGTCGATGTGTCGAGGTGAAGGAAGGCAGCGCATAGGTGGGTGTATTTGCTCGTCGGCAGCAAAGTTTTGCTTGCTCCGGTCTAGTGAATCCCTTCCCTTTTCTGTTTGTCGACGACTAGTTGTGATATTATGATTTGTTTTGTTTGTGCTTTGCGGCGGAGCTCGTGAGCAAGCATCCTGCCTTCGCGACGCTGGAGTTCTAGGCGTACGGCGATGTCTTCGTGGCCTCGTTCACCACGGCGCTGGTGAGCTCCACGGCGCTTGGAACCACGGCCAGGACCTGCCTCCCTTTCGTGCTTGCTTCCACTGTTCTGGGATACTTGGTATTCTCCATGTTCTTTCTCTTTTCTATCAGCGTTTCTATCAAGCCGTACCAATTACTAAAGAGCTATCAAGCCATATTAACAGCTCCTCCATAGCGTTTATGTTTGGCCATGTTTTTGTTATGCATCCTACTGGGCGTGTGTGTACCATAATTTTCAGCTCTTCGTTTCTTTCTGTCCCTAATATTGGTTTGTTCTGATACTTGATTTCTTATTTTATACCGGTGATGTATGGAACATAATTTCCAGCAGCTTCCGCTTTCTTCATATATAATGCACTGCAATATGAAGAGTAGAAATTCTGCCTCAGATCTAAACCAAGAAAGCATCTAATTTCTGAAATTAATTCATCAAAAAGACATAGTATATGTATCCCCCTTTAACTATGTTCGAATTACTTCCAGAATATTATTAATTTACTTTATCAATCTGAACATTTGTGCTTTATCAGTACCCTTATCAGTACCATAGGGGTTTAATTGTGGGGTTTTCCATCAAATTGCACTGCGCTATGATTTAGATTACACTACCTTCACTTTTGCAATTGCAAGTCCGCCAAGGTGCAATTGCAAATTGAATTCTGCCAGACTTATCTTGTGTTCTCCGGTAGTTTTACATTTAGTTTTGATTTAACTCCTTTTTTACTTTACGCCAGTCTGTAGGCAATAGGATGTGTGCGCCAAGATTCGTGATTATTTTGGTGGGCTGCATTTTTCCTTTTGCTATGACCGCTTGTTTTTTAAATCCGTGCCCGCTTGTGTGATTGCTGTGGTATTAACCTTGGGAGTTCCAGAGAGAGTGAGGGGTGATTCCGAGATCCCCTCGTCGGCGGCGGGAGTCACCTCCATCTAGTTAGCTTGGCATCCCCTCCCTGTTGTTGCTCTCTAATGGCTACTGTTGTTCATTTCTCCGCGTTTTTCACCGGTAATTTTTTTGCTTCGTCAGGCGAACATAGGGGGAGTTGGTGCGATTTGTATCCGTAAAATCATCGGGGGGAGGTTGGCCGGGGCTGTACAATGAGTTTCACCAGGCGAATGTTGCGTTATTGACTTAATCGCACTATTCTGCTGTTGATTTTTGCTCGGTTGTTTTCTTCATGCTTGATTTGTTGAGGTGAAGGCAGAGGAGGCGCCATTGGTTTCCTTTCTCATCTCGTCGCACTATTCTGCTATTGATTTTTGCTCGGTTGTTTTCTTCATGCTTGATTTGTTGAGGTGAAGGCAGAGGAGGCGCCATTGGTTTCCTTTCTCATCTCGTCGCACTATTCTGCTATTGATTTTTGCTCGGTTGTTTTCTTCATGCTTGATTTGTCGAGGTGAAGGCAGAGGAGGCGTGTGTGGTTTCCTTTCTCATCTCGACGCTGGGCGTCAAGATCTGCCGCGTGTACTCTCACCGTAGCCAATTTTTTGTGGCTGGGTGGGGTAGTTTTTGTGCTCGGAGTTGTGCTTGTAGCATGAACAGATCAGGGGTACTGGGCTCTACCTGGTAATCGTTTTGGTGGTTAGAACTGTGGGTGTTCCAGCTGAATGGCGACTAGTTGTAGTAGGGTGCAGCATAGTTCTTGTGTTGTGTCTGTAAATTTTCAAGAACTGAAACAAGCAAGACTAGATATTGTTTTCCGAAGGAAAAGGTAAAATTTTCATTCAAATTGTATTGCTTTTTAAAACTTAATTGCATGAAGTTTATTACTGCAATCCCAATTATATCAAAGTGCAATTGAATGTTACAAGGATTTAATTGGTACAGCTTTTGCTTTTTGAATTCATATTTTCATAATGGCAACTACAGCTATGCATTTTTTTTGTTGCAATTGCAGTGCTTTAAATTTTGAAATGCACATGTAGGTTTAGAAATTTGTAAGTTATTTCCGGTCCAATTATAATCTTTTTGCGGCGCAATTCTAGATTTGACAGTTTGCAATTGCAAAAAAAAATTTCACATGCATTTTCGATTCACGGATCAGCTATTTTTTACTTGTGCTTCATGTCCATATTTTTTATCTTAATAATTTATTTATTTTCTCCTTTTTAAATTTATATGTCGAAGGGAGTCTCAACTCAAAAGAATTATGTCCATTTTTGTCCTTTACCATATGTGTTTAAATACATTTGTAATTAGTTTGGTTCATTTTTGTTGTATGCACCATTGTTTTCATACCAGTCAAAAATGTAAGGATAATGAACGCATGGTTTGTCTGTTTTGTTTTTGTCTTTTTATAATTTTGAATGTCAAATTGCACTCTACATCAAAGTTAATTGCACTACCGCAGCCTTTTGTAGTCCCAAGCTTGCCAAGTTGTAATTGGTATCTTAAATATCTATCGTATTTTCTTTCCATTTCTAATGAGTTTCATTTGTTATTGCATAGTCCATTGCATTTAATTGCACCCCCTTAAATTTTGCAATTCCAATCTTCGCAAGCTGCAATTGGTATTTTAACTTCTCAAGTCTTGTGTGTTTGCTTTTCCATTTTATGATACATGCTCTATTTGTCTACACTATCCATGTCTATAGTTTTTTTTTACCGTAGTTCATCTTTGTCCATGGGTACTTTTTGATTCGGTGTAAGATGATTGTAATCCGTGCTCTAAATTTTTGCATGCTATTAGAGTTGCTCAGGTTCGTAACTTGTCATTTGTGCTTCATTTTTAGTTGTATTTCAATTTCCAATAACTTGGAAGCATTGCATAATTTTGTTATGTTCATGACAAATATCATCAAGGCTCTGCCCCCTGTTGTCTGAAAGTGAATGTTCTCTTGATTGCATTTGTGTATATCACAGTTGGCCAGATTCTCCTCGCTTCCTCCTCTTCCAGCCCCTCCTCCAGATGCAAATGTGTCTGCTCATCATTGCCAGAGTTTTTCCTATGTCCACCACATCTCCTGTTCTAATTTTTGTAGAAATTGCAATTTATGCTCTCATTTGTTTTTGTGCTTCAGTTTGCTTGTAATTTATGCCAAGTTCTAGGGGTTTGGTTTACCAGGCAATGCACATATGGAGCCTACTTCGCCTCTGTACGGTGAGTATTCTGTCTCTAGGGAAACGGTGGTCCCTCGTGGTTGTTCTCTCCGGCGGCGATTTTGGTTTCGTGGCAGTATGGGTGTTTGATTTGGGTGTGCGTGTGGTCGCCCTTGCGGTGTAGCATCAACGGGAACACCAGGTATCTGTATACTGGGCTTATACCCGCCCGTCAATGACGGTTTTCTGGGAGTATTGTTGCTCCTGCTATTTAGCGCTGCTTGTGTTCTCCCACGGGTTGTGATTGTGCGATTATATGTAGTAGTGTATTTGTCCATTTTACCCAATTTGTACCATGAGTGTTAACCTGGTTGATATGATGTGGATTCGTCCCTACTTTTGACAGTGATTCATTGCTAATTTTGTGGCTGATGCTACTAATCCGTCGATTTAGGGTGATAAATGGTTCTAGCTTAGTACTTATTGTGTTTTTTGGTTAGCAGGAGTGCCATGTTTTGTCTTACAAATTGCCGATAGGTTGTGTGTTTATAAAGGTTTGTTTACATAAATTCTTTGAAATTGCTTACAACAGAGAGTAGTGGTTTTAATATGTGGCTTTGTGTGCAGGGAATTGTGGATGACCACGATGCTGGATCTAACGAGGAGGATTTTATTTTCACAATCTGATTCTGACGACTGTGATTTTGATCATGGCAATCGACATGGAGCTGGAAATGTTGGCTCTGTATAGGTGTTGTTTTTTAGCAAAGTTTTATATTCTTCCGACGACTACTCGCGAAATCAGTGTGCTGGTATGTCACTTGGTTAACTGGTAGCTTTGTTTACAAAAAAAAGGTTGCAAATATCACTTTGATATGCCTAAATCTGATTTCTTTTTATTTTTCAGGCTATCTAGTGTCAATGACAAGGGTAGGGAAGGGAGGTGGGTGGGTTGGGTGGGCACACCTCCATGACCTTCCATATTTTTTACTTCAGATTGCTCCCTCTCTCTTCTGATCTGAATCAGTTTGATTTTTTCCTGGGCATCCAAGGTACTCTGTCGCAATTTGCAGTGGATTTTATTTTGGAATTGCTCTGCGTTGCATTGTGCAATTCAAGAATTCCCCAAGTGCAATTGCAACTTTTAGTTGTGTGTTTTTCAGATGATTCCCTTCTACATATTTATTGGGGGAATACTCAATTTGATTTCTGCCTGTGCATCCAAGTTACCCTGTTGCAATCTGCAGTGGATTTATTTTTGGAATTGCAGTGCATTGCATTTTGCAATTCAAGAATTCCCCAAGTGCAATTGCACCTTTTTATTTATAGTTTTTTCAGATGCCCTTGCATTTTGCAATTCAAGAATAATCAGTTTAATTTTTCTACAGTAATGTGCATTCCAACCTGCCGATATAATCTTGAATAAATTTGATTTCCACCTGGGCATCCAAGTTACTCTGTTGTAATTTGATTTCTGTTTTCGGAATTTTATTTCTGAATTGCAGTTGCAGCTTTTTATTTTGTGTGATTTGCAGATGATCGTCATGTACATAATCTTTTGGGGAATACCAATTTGAATTCTGTTTCATGGGGTCATACAAATTGTTGTGTCCTTTTATATAGAAGAATTTTGATTTTGATTTTTTAATTTTGTACAAAAATTTAGGAGACAAGAATTCCCTAATAGTCCATCACGTTCTGAATTTAGAAGGGATACAAAAGAGACCCAGATGGAGGCGTGGAAGAGAACCAAGCACGTCCAGAAAAGCATCACAAGGAATACAACACACTGCATATGGAAGAAGCAAAAGCCTATATAATAGTCCGTTAGATGTAGGATACGAGGCTTACAAAAATGTGACTGCTTTTTTTATCTCAAAACAGGCGACTAGATTTTACAGAAATAACAGGCGCCTGATTTGAAGCCCAAAACCAAACCAGGCGCCTGTTGGCTAGACAAACCCTTAATTCTGCAGAAAAAAGAGATTGTTTATTTCTTAAATTTCACTTTAGTATTTTTTTAAGACTCCTACAAGCCTTCGAATCATCGTCTAACTACGGGCATCCCAACTTCACCACACATAAAACCTACGCACTAGAATTTGCTAAAGTTGCATACTTTCAATACTGCAATTTTAGGCAAATGATGTGATTTTTTGAGTGGTTGAGATTCTAAAAAATCATACTACAACTTAGAGTTAGCAAAAACAATAAATTTTAAAAAGGATATTCATATTGAATTCTCATGCTCTAAAACGATTTTTCCACCGTAATTTTGCTGTTTCTATCAAAAGTGATTACGGAATTCACACGTTCAGAGCATTGTCTTCGTCTCTGCGATGCACTTCTTTCTGAGCAGAAGAAGTTTTTGCTTCTAACTGTAGTACGTAATCACAGTTTTAGGATACAATTTGCAGACATTAGAAAAATAAAACATTAGAAACTTCTTACAAATACGAATTAAATCAATGGTATACAAAGTAAAATCTCAAAACATGTAGACGGCTCATAAACCCGAGAGGTGTCAGTACTTTTACGAGACTGCCACGAGAGTAAGATCTCGGTACCTCGTTAAACTGGCCAGTAAATAACCACTGATTTGAACCGTATCAGAAATCATGTCACAAAATAACTTAATGTACAATGTACTCCCTCCGTTCCATAATTCTTGTTTCTCGTCAAAATATTACATGTATCTAGACATTTTTTAAGAATAGATACATCCATTTTTAGGAAAATTTCCATAATTCTTGTTTCTCGTCAAAATATTACATGTATCTAGACATTTTTTAAGAATAGATACATCCATTTTTGGGAAAATTTGAGACAAGAATTATGTACAACGGAGGGAGTAGTTTACAAGGAATAGCACAGATGATTGCAGCCTTCAGTTCACTGTGCGAAGGTATTTCCCATTTTATAGCCGCACAAATGTCCACTAAATATTGTGGGCACCATTACATCTCTCCTCTCCTCTCGATTATGCAAAGCTGAATGAGGATTATGATGTTGAATGTGTTTCCTCGTTCATATACAGAGATTTTGATCACAGAAGCTAATGCATCACACATATGAACTGAAGATGCTGCAATACGGAAACAGCTACTCCGTATCAATTAACAGCCTTTAAAAGCACTATATCAGAAAACATAAAGTGTACACTCAAAATGACAAGGTAGGAGTATATCTGCCTCATACTTCATAATTGCTGCTCTTTCGCTCTCTTTCGGGCCAGAGCTCGTTCTCTGGCAGCGGCAAGTGCATCAGTACTCCTCTTGTAGTGCTCATCTGTGACTGGCGCAGGTTGCGGAACCTGTGAAGCAGTCGGGGCAACATCAGCATCTTTCTCAGTAGATGTAGCAGCCATCGAATCCCTTGATCCAGTTGTTGCAGGTTCTTCCACACTTCTACTTTCATGAGCCTTCTCTGATCCTACACTGGATTCTCTCATGCGCTTAGGAGAACGACCAGATCCTTCAGCGTCAGACTTGCTAGTTCGAATATCTTCTACATTATTGTCCAACTTTTCAGGTTCAACCTGTTCTGTGCCATCATGTGTCCGTGCACCGAAAGCAACATTCTTAGCAAGTCCAAAGTAAAAATCACTCAAGTCTTTCTTTTTAGTTACCTACATCAAAACAGATGAAGAATCAAATCAGTTAGCCAAAAGACAAGATAATTGCTAAACATTTGGCATATGTTTTCTTTGCAAGGAATCTGATTAGGAGATAAAAAGACAAACAAGATTTCATTGCATTAATGTTGTGAGCAAAGATAACACAGATTACTAACGATGTATGTGTAAACAGACACCAGCTGGGCACATTTTTGCATGATCAGCAAAAGGAAGTGAAGACCATCCTTCCAAATGAGGATTTCTTACAAAAGGATGTAAAGTGAAGAAGATTTGTTGAGTGGCAGTATAACATTTGAATTTAAAGGTCCCACTGTAGCAAAGGTCCTTCGTTCTCCTACTCTTCTGGCTAAACAAATGGTGGACACAGCAAACTTGCATGATCAGAAAATAGGCACATCTCAGACTAACAGTTTGCTTATCATCATTGAAAATAATTCAGGGTATATCACGTTCACATGCATACTTCCAAAATAACCAACCCCAGTACCTCACACATGGTCATAGTTTGGATAGTGTGATAGAAATATCTAAATGGTACAACATATCATATGATACACGAAAAAAGTAGCAATATATGCGCAGCTCCAAAACAGAAAAAGGAAGAACATGAGTATCCATGACGAAAATACCATGTATACAAGAAGAACCATGCATATAATGGTAAAAATAATGTGCAAAACTTACATCATCTTTTTCTTCTTGAAGCTGCCGCCGCCTTTCTTCCTCTAGCCATTTTTGCTCCTCCTCAAGTTTTTTCCTATAGGCAGATGTTACAAACTTGTCTTTGTCAGCAAACAGGTGGTCTTCCTTGCTCCTCTCTTTATGAAGCTTCCTCTCATACACTATATCCTGTTCTCGTTTACGTTGTTCTGCTTTCTCTTTAAGTGCTTCAATGTACTTCGACTGCAAAAACAAAAACATGGCATCAGAAAACATGTAGACAGTTGGACGCTACCGTTGTTTTTAAGTCGGCAACTAGTCCACGACTAGTCAGCTAGCCGGCTTCACCAGTCTGACTTGGTGCAGCAATGATGAGTTACTCTCCGAGTCCAGATTGATGGATGAACCAAAAGCAGAGCACAAAATGAAGGATACAACGGGTGCCTAACCAGCAGAAAACCTAACCCCAGGGATTTATATCAGCTATTCATCCCACTAAAAATATGCTTATATGTGTAAGACCCACTGAAGAAGCCCAGCACATAAAATAGGAAGCATATAATAAATCTTATCTATCACAAGATTTCCTTCAAATATCTGTCCAGTTTAGCTGTATTTTTGCAATAAAGATTAGTAGTGGGACATGTTGCCTTTGCAGTCCCTACTACATATTTAACTGAACCAACTATACCTCCCAAATCAAATAAGAACTATGAACATTCTTAAAAGCATCTCATGTGCCACCCATATAGGACAATTTCAGTTAGCTGCCTATAAACTCCAGGTCTAGCCTTAAAACAAATGTAGATAGATCTCTACCTTTCGAGTAAATAAAGTTGTGTTTCAAACATATATCTAGACATCTAGCAAACTTCTGTCACGAAACACCAACATGTATGTCAATTGCACAAATAACTATCTGTCATGCGAGGTTTCTTCCCATCAGACTACACAAAAGAAATAACCTGAAATTTTGCTCCAAACAAAATTAGAATCTGACTTCCCCGCATCATCAGGCACTATGAAACAGGAGTGAAGGACATGGAAAATAAGCTGGAGAAACACTACCCTTCATTGTGTTACAATCTGCAGCGCACCCAATTAAGAATACATGAAGGATCCAAAAAAGTTGAGATTATGCAGGGTGGAGAATTACCTGGCGAACGACCTTGGCCTGTATCTTGGGGCGAGCGGCCTTCTCCTTCATATCATCGTACACATCATCGTAGGCGAATACCGAGGGATCCTCCTCAATCGCCTTCTTCTGCAACTCCTCCACCTGCTCAAGAACACCATCCGGCAGAAGAAATTAACTAGGGAGTATATGATTGCCCGACGTCCAACGGAAGGTAAGGGAGCTGTGTGGTTACCTTCTGGAGGGCACGCTTCTTCGATGACTGGCGGAGGATGTCGGCCTCCACGTCGTCATCGTCGTCGTCAGCGAAGGCGGCTATGGGGCGGGCCGGCGGGGGAGGACGCGACGACGAGGAAGCCGCCGGCTTCGTGCGGAGCTGCAGTCCGTACCTCTGCATCCCGGCGTCGGTGGCGAACTGCGGATTCGATGTGGAGCAAACCCTAGACGGTGAATCCAGTTCCCCTTCCCCCCTTCGGCACCCGGAAAACAACGGCTCGACGAGGGGGCCTACAGAGAGGCACATGCGTTTGCTTAGCCGAATAGCGGTGAGTGAGACTTCATATCTAGGTCTCCGCATTCGAACAGGAAATACGGTACTGTTAGTGCCGTTCGTTTGTTTAGGCCTCAGCTTTAGCTTCGGCTGCCAACGTTCACAACCACAACACCGACGGAATTTTATTTCCGAGAAGATACGCCATATACTTTACATAAAGAAATCTCTGCATCATCATTTTTAAAGAGAAGAAATTCTTGAAAAGCGGCGAAGTCTTTTTGGTGACGCACCGTGAGTGAAACTCGATGCTAACTTTTGGATCTCCAATTCACATCGGAGCCGAGAAATCAAACCGTAATTCTAACAGACGTAACTGTCACGCCGCAACGCAGAACTGAGGTCCCCACCCCTCTCACGCCATATCTGTAGTGGGAAGAGAAGCGGACCCATGGCCTTGCTCTGAGCATGCGCTTTCACGGGAGAGATGGGAGACAAAAACAAAGGCTAGGTCCAAGATGGAGGACCAATAGCACCAAGCAGATGCTTACCCTCACATTGCAGTTCCCGAAGTATTTTATGCTGAACTTATTTAGTTTGCTGCAAAAACTTCACGTGAAAGCAGAATAAAAGAGTTCAGGTAAAAAATGAAATAGAAAAAAGTGGACCAAACAAACGGGATTACAAGAATCCACTATGATGCTTATGTGTGTTTTTTCATAACAGATTATAAAAATTGGTTAGTCAAGCAAAAGTAGGTTGAGGTTGTGGTTGTTGAGTTATGTTGTGGTGAATTTATTTTATAATTTTATAATCCGTTGTGAATATACAAACGAAAATAGGAAGAAGTTGATTAGATTTTACTGCTCTTGATCATGGTGCTAGTAAAATGTACCATAGAAACCTCTTCGGCCCACATGGCTTCTGGAAGAACGAGAATTTTAGAACTAAATCAGTATTTGCTAACAAATAATAGAAACTTATGGTTTCTTGATATAGCTCACCATTGTTCATCGTATCATTCATGGACTCATGGCAGAAGTGTGTGAATTAGTTTTATTACGATGACTTCGAAAAAGAATCTTGCAGTGGCATTGATCCTAAGGTTACTCTCATGAGTGTTGTAAAAGTGGTCTAACACCTACACTAATATGCTTGGTGTTGACCCCAAAAATGAATGGGCGCAGAACACACAATGCATACATCATAAATTTGTGACCTGGCTACTTTGTATGGTCTCAGCGAACAAAATTAAGGAAATTGAACGTTCACTTCTTCATCTTCGAAACTGATGTTTGAGCTCCATCCAATCTAGCTGGAAGTATAAATCTATGATAAATGAGGGAGAAAAGGGAAGAAAGGAAAAGGGCCACAATGAGGCTCGAAGATGACAGTGATGGCAATTGACGACCACCACGCTAAGGCTCAAGGATAACATCAATGCCGTGGGCTTAGATGGAAGCTATTTGGGTCCCACCACCTATTACGAGCTTATTCGGGATACAAGATTTTAAAATCATAGAAATAAGATAAGTAGAGAATTTAGATGTCATGCATGCTTCAAATCTTAAGCATTTTTCCTGAGGGTTCCGCTTCTTTGGAAAGCTGGAGGGAAGTCAGCACCCTCAAAAGTACTGAACCTCTATTCCTGCGCCTGTTCCTGGACATAGCAACATCGCAATGCCAAAAAAATGTAGCAAGTTGCCAGCACCCTCAAAAGTACCGAACCTCTATTCCTGCGCCTGTTCCTGGATGTAGCAACATCGCAATGCCAAAAAAATGTAGCGAGTTGCCAGATTTGATTTTACTTCCAGCTGCATGGACGCCTGTAGACAGCTGCTCGCTCCGTTCCATAATTCTTGTCGAAATATTAAATGTATCTAGACATTTTTTAGTAATAGATACATCCATTTTTAGGCAAGTTTAAGATAAGAATCATGAAACGGAGGAAGTAGTACACAGTTACTTGGGGCCTAATTTGGAAGAGGGCTATTTTATTTGTACCATTTTGGTGTTTAGTTCGAATTTGACTTGCATACCAAAATTTCACCAAGAAATACTATTCTTTCAAACAACACCTTCGTGGAGAAAACTCACTGGCTGAGTCACGCGACATATCAAGAACACCGAAAGGGAACAACAATGCAAGTCAACATAATTCATCATTAAAAACAGCATCCACCTTTGATGCTGTACATCATCATCATGCGTATCATTCTTAACATAACCCCCCAAAAGCCATCTGGCGATACATAACAGCAAAACAGACCAGCAACTTCAACACGTCAAAATAATCTCATATTCCATTTACCCGGGAGCATGCAACTAGAACGTGCGACGTCACTTTGCACTCCGGTAACTTCTGTTGTGGTGACCACGAAAGCGGCCGCCCAGACACAGGGGTTTCTCATAATCAACTAACTAAAAATTCGCCTTTATTTAGCAAACTGGGTAGTCTAACTCTTATCTCTTTGTAGATACATGGCACCTCTAACTTGTAAACAGCGATCAGAACCAGACCTCTTTTTTCTCCATACATATGTACATCCATCACTGATGAATTGTTGAAGTTGTGTATATAGCCAACAGGGGTCTTGGAAAATAGTTGACCACTGTCACGAGGTATTGATGCCAACCTAATGTCCATCCATCACTCCAGAAATACCAACCCTGGGTCCAAATCAAATTTCACCCAAAGTGATCGAGAGCTACCTATTGGTGGGTTACGTTACTTCACTATTGCTGTGATTCTGTGAAGCAAATCAAGCAGCTCCCTTTTCAGCTAGAGCCAAGACTTGCATTGACATATCCGGGATTGCACTTCATGGAACCATTTCATCAACGGTTTCATTCACGAACTTCAGAATGAGCTGCAAAATCCAGAAACTTCTCCAAAACTTGATCTGTTTTGATAAGTTACCTGCAAGATATGTTGACAAATCAGTACAGCACACATGAGTGCTCCCTTGTGGAAAAACAAAAGCCGCTTCAGAAAACACAGAAATGCACTGCAAAAAGAAAATAACAAATTTTGTGCAAAGATATACCAGCTGTGTTGTACAATATACAAATAAATGTAAATAAAGTTGCAACATTAGTCATTCATCCCTCCTTTTTTGTATAGCACACAAGTGGCCATATTTTTGCACAAATATTTCCTAGCAGAAGACTTATGCACAATGTACATCTACTAGCACAACATTCCTGCGTTGCTAAAGACTAAAAATACACCACATGCTTAAATTATACTCCCTCCATTCCTAAATTCTTGTCATTGTTTAGTTCAAATTTGTACTAAAACAACGACAAGAATTTAGGGACAGAGGGAGTATTGTACTATCACCTATTGTATCAGATCAAATAATCAATATTCATTATCATCTTGGATGGTTTGTGCCAGATCAACAGGTGGGCCAGTCTGAAGGTTATGGTCTGCCTAGAGATAAAAATAATACTTTTTTTTCAAAGTTCATTCTCATATTAGGTGCAGGTTCATATTAATTTTTGTGAGACGTTTCTATGATACTTGTGATGTGTCAGATAAAAATCTGGGCTGAAGACAAAAGATGCACTTCAGATGGTGTTGGAAAGTGAAAACATGAGGATCACATGTACACATAATTATACGAGCAATAATTTGAATATAGGTTGAATAAAATATGGTAATAAAGCATACCATCAATGGACAAGTTATGATCCCGAACTTGACTTTTGAACCCATACTTGTCTCTGCACACACAGCATTTTTTTTATGGAATTAGACTTTTGAAGGAATAATGCTAAACAAAATTCATGCCCCTTGCAATCAACCAAAGCAAGTAGGAAGTTATGAAGTAATCGCACCTCCTGAGCCCCATAGCTGGCAGAGCCCCTCTTTGAAGGCTTTCCGTCAGCTGTAACAGCAGATACTTCCATCTCCTTCGAACCACGCGGGGGACCACGGCGGTTAGCATGCCTATTTCCTGAATTAATATTTACACCATGAATTATAGACTATGGTAATTGATGTTTTGAACAGCGTGTTTGCGAATCACTAAATGTAACCAGATAAAAACAAACCATTTTCTATAGGGCCGGTGCGAGTACCAGGACCCCTTGTTTCTATTTTCCTCTCTCCATGGCCTGCATCATTAAGACACACAGTTAATACAATAAGTTGAGCACTATAATAATAACAATGTCAATTAAGTGAGACTCAGTACCATCTGCTTGCGGCTGAGAGAAACTGTCCCCTGAATGTGACTGCATTAGCGGGAAGTCGAACGATGAGGCCTGTGTACCACCTCCTGGTGCAGACTTGTCATAACGACGAGGGGCCCATACACCACGGTCAGGCCTATCTCTATTTCTGGCATGTCTTTCAATCTTCTCGCTAATGGGTCCAGAACCATGCAGATGATTATGCTTGTCATCATAATGGCTTTTCTCAGCATTTTCAACCGTCTGATCTTTCACAATGGAACGCGAGTTTGGAAACCGTGGTGGTCGCTTATCCTTCTCAGCATTAATTATGTGACCTTCCTGCTCATGTTGAGATGCAACAGCGTGGCGTCCTTCCTTGTTGGAAAGTATAGTCTTAATAATTCTACCACTAGCCTCAAGTCGCTGGTCTTGTCTAGAACCTGATGGGAGTGTATTTCTGGAAGAGGCCACAGGCTGGTGCTGAGTTGAGCTATCAGATACCTATGACAAAAGCAAATAAAATGAAGCAATCCATACCAACAAAATGGTAAAAGCAAATAAATGTATGCTTACAGTGGAATCAGTCCTGGCTCTTCCTTTCAAAAGGACAATTTTGTCTTTTTTACTATCAACCTGAGCAGATCCAGATGGTCTGCTACTTGTAGCATCTACGAGATAAAACAAGACCGAACACCAACATTAACATCAAAGAAGACTAGCATTTATATCCCATCAAAAGGATGGGAAGTGGCGAAGCTCAAAACATAAAGTTAAGATTAATAGGACAAAAAAATAATTAGACGGTTGCCCTTCTTAGAAGAAAACTAGCACAACACGCGTCCGTTGCTACGGACTAAACAAAAAAAAGTACTCCCTCCGACATCAATTTAGGATCGGAGGTAGTACATACTTAAAGAGAATCTTGTACCATCATACGCTATCCCAGATCAAATAATCTGTACCCACACACAACTGGATTTGTGTGTGTAGTCAAATGGTGGTACAGTTTGAAGGTGGCAGACTGCCGCCACCAATTGAGATTTTTATAGGAGTGAAGAACAAAGCACCATACATAGAAGAAATAAATGAAAATAAGAAATAGAATCCTTTTCCCAAATATGAAAAAAAAATCATCATAGCAAGTAAACAAGCACCATTCTCATAGATGGACTGCAAGTGTAGCCATATTAGACCTCCACTTGGTCTACGGTCACATGTTAGTTACTGAACAGCAAAAGGCACAATCAATATTTGTTTGCATGGAAGGTGCTACTAGCATCACGGTGGCGTTTCAAAACTCAAAAGCATGCTTACTTTGCCATTTCTGAAAAGTGAAAGCAATGACTACTAGTAGACCTGAAATGATGAGCTCTCGCATATAATTAGCTATATTCCACAGCACATACACCAACTCGGCCATCGCCCGGTTCTTACAAACTTAAATTGCATGCCATTTCCATGTCACCTATCCCGCTTGAGTTGATAAATGGGGAAAAGTGAAGTAACCGTAGTTCATCCGTTAGTTCATACAACATTTTAACAACACATAGTCAAGACCATACCAGAAAGACTACACTTAGTAATAAGACTAGAACATCCAAAATTCTGTTGAATATTGACAACAGTTATAACAACTAACAAGCTAATAATGGTTAGCAATTTCTTGATTCAGTACCACCTGATGTTCCAGCAATGATTTTCTCCCTTTGTGAATGATCCTCTCTTTTTGGCACTAAGATGTAAGTTGGCTTCTCCTTAGCGTCTCGCAAAACATACTGCTAGAAAACACAGAAAAGCAGCAAATTAATAACTTCAGGTCATACTTCAGAGCAAAGAATAATCAGAAGGTAAAATTGATGTTATGGGTGTTTGACAGGTAATTATTGCCAGTTATGGGACACCAAGATACCTCAAGAAAACAGGTACTGCATGTTACAAAACACAACAGCACAAATAATCCAAAACTCAGTGTGTGCTTCAATAAAATACAGCAGCATATACACACTTCATATGTTGAAACAAAAAGATGAAAATACCACAAAACATAATACAAAAGTGAAACAACATAACCCAAAAATGAATATAAAAGCATAAATTCGAGAAAACAGGCAAAACAGATATGGATGAAGCATGCTAAATTTTGTTTGAACAAAAAAAGTAACCATAAGCGCATAGTATAGAACATCTGAGGAATTATGATAAACCTGGTGATGAGTAAGTGATTTAACATAAAAATGAAACGTAAAAACATTGTATGTTCATTAAACTAAATCATAGAATAAACAGAGAACAGCATAACCTTTTCGAGAAGTCTGGTATGAATATAAAACAATAATATATAGTAGAGAAACTTTTTAGAAAGTTTGGTTCAAATATACTACTCCCTCCATTCCATAATATAAGGCGCCCACGCATTTCGAGGTCCAACTTTATCCATCAACTAGACTAACAAAATGTGAATTATGTGTTATAAAAATTATACCACTAGATTCATATCTGAAAGAAGTTTCCGACGGTATAATTTTTATAATACATAATTCACATTTTGTTGGTCTAGTTGGTGGTCAAAGCAAAATCTTGAAATGTGTGCGTGCCTTATATTATGGAACGGACTACTCCCTCCGATCCATAATAAGTGTCGGGGATTTAGTACACACTTATTATGGATCGGAAGGAGTATGTGCTAATCCACGATTGGAAGTCAGAACAGAGTGGTCGATACATGTTACTATTCAAGAGCAAAATATGAATGATCTATGTTACCACATATCCCTATAGGCACAAAGTGGGTCAGTCAAGTATGATCAGGCTTGCTCAAAGTACCATTTTCAGCCAATTTTTGTGAAAACAGAAATTTTCCTGAAGTTTTCAACCAAGCACATTACCGTTGAAGTGGAGGCCCTGCGTCTCTCGGAAGCTCTTTTAGGACTAGAAGTGCTAGTTACAACACCTACAACTTTTCTGCCTAGTCTACTGTTAGCAGACCTCTGCAATGTGTAGAAATGTTAGTTACTTAGCAACTGACAGTTGATAAACTTCAATGGAACTCAAGACTATAGTCCAGATTATAATCTATTAAACTAATGTACCTGAGCCATATTCTTGGCTGCCCTTTGCTGACGAATATAAGCCATAAGAGGTGTCACAACAGGTGGCTCCTTTCCAGCAGCTGCAATAGTAAAGAGAGCAATGACGGCTCCTTGTTTGGTATCTTTGAATAGATATATGAGTTAAGCAAGAACATTTTCCTAGAAATAAAAGTAACGAGATGTTCTACCTGCTCTTTCAGCTTCTTTCCTTTCAAGCTGAATCTCGGCACTTGGCAAATGCTCAGTGGGTTTTGAAATAAGCTCAAGGAACTCCAAGTATTCCAGATCTAATTATCATTTAACAACAAATACTCACTACGTTTAGCAAGATAAATGGAATTAAGGTATGTATTGGATAAATTTTTTAGATAAATGCTTGTATGGGACCTTTTGTAATAGTCCCTTGACGAGCATCTTTCTTGATAGTTGACTTCGGAACCTGTTGCGATGGTGCATATTCGACAAGAGCTTTAAATTGAGCACCTGGCAGAGAACCATGCATGACATGCATGAGATACAATTTGAAACATGTATAGATGCATAGCCAAAACACTACTCCGCAAACATATATTCTAGTGTTAGAAGAAAAAAGAACTTAGCAAATTGATTAAGTTACTGATTTCAGTTCCAACTTCCAACAAGGGCATGGATAAAAATACTACCACACCAACACTCACATAAGTTGTGCTTTCTTGCAGTAAACCTAGGTACCTAACAAAACAAGTCTGGACCAACAAGCACAGAAAGCTTAGCCACACACAGGAAGGCCATTAAGTAGAAAACTGCTGGCTAATTTCATTATCTGGAGAAATTCAGTTTAAAAATGTAAATTCAAATGGCACAAATCAAGATTAGAACAGTGTACTCTTGTAAATTCAAACCAGTGCCTTCATATGGGAACTTTGCTAGTCTCAGCCTAGATCGTACTGGATTATTTCTTCATTCCTCACTAGTTAAAAAGGGATAACATAATCCTAGATATCAACAGGCGGAATAATCATTGGTCATCTGAGAAACTGGATAAAAGGAGCATACTGGGTAAAGAAATGAAAACCTTACCCTTTTCGTTGACAAATATATGCCCATTGAAGAACTCAGCAAACTCAACAACATCTTCTGAACTCTTTAAGTTAAGGTAGAGACGAGAATATCTATGATTCTTTTGGCTGAACAGAAAAATTATGTCAGCCAATTAGAAAAATGATGTTGACAAAACAAGAATGTTCTATCCTTTAGCTTCCATTGCTATGTGCTACGGAGTATGTATGTATTAATAAGGACTATAGTTTGAGTAAATGAATTTCACGGACATCCAAATTAAATAAACAAAGTGCTAATCAAGTCGACAGCTACAATTAAGTTAAAACTAGCAAGTAGAAAGGCCGAGGCAGTTATAAAATTTAACTGTTTCTGTTTCTTCTAGGGAACTTATTCCATAACAAGAACATCTGCTCCTGTATTCAACATAAGAGAAACGGAAATTGAACATTTTACTAACTGATAAATTAGGCCTTTTTTATTAACTACCATAAGAACCTCAGCAAGGGTCCATGACAAACTAAAGAGATGCAATTGACAAGAAAACCTGCACAGTTGCATAACTAGTAAGGCACCAATAATTTAAGTTACTTCAGGCAAAATGATCTGCTCCCTCCGACCCATATTACTTGTCGTTGATTTTCGGAGGGAGTATTAATTTTAAAGCATTAACTAAATTATATATTTGTGGAACTACAGTTTTAACACCAGGCAAGGCTATTCTGGTTCCAAGTAAAGACTGCTGGGGACTGCAAGTGGCACAAAATTGTAAAGGTCCCCACGATCACGGAGAACTATAGGTCTACAACTCTGTAGGAATAACATACTGCACCAGACAATGGCAACAGTTTAAGCTGTACATCTCAACTACACAAATGAACATGCTAATTGCTGATATATCAAAATTACATCACTAAGCCGGCAAACGAATCTACGGAAAATTTGGCCACCCATAACTCCTAGGTTAAAAACAGACACTCCCAATCCATATCTAACGAGCGCCGAACAACACAGACGCACCAACGCAAGCATAGGGACTCATGGAGCGAGGGAGAGAAAACGCTGACCTGGCATTACCGGGGCGGAAGCATGCCCAGTCGTACCTCCCGGCGAAGCGCGCGTCGACCTGGTCCACGACGGCCTGCTGTCCAATCGCCGGCGGCAGCCGCCGGAGCACCACCTTCGTGCGGGGCGGCGGGTCCTTCATGTGCTCGCGCGTCGAGCTGGTCAAACCTCTCGGGTCGAAAATCCCCCGCGGACTGAGACCCCACCACCACACCTCACCGGCGCAAACCCTAGGGCCGCGTCACATCGAGGCGGGGCGGGCGGGCGGGCGGGGGATCTGGAGAAGGGTTAGGGTTTGGAGCAGGTCGGTGAAGGAGGAGGTCTCTCGCTTCCGTCTGCTGCTTCCCCGTCTGGCGAAGTCGCGTGCGACTCTTTTCGGTCTCGGGTTGGGGTTTGGGTTTGGGAAATGAGAAATTGGAAACTGTCGGAGATTAGGGGAGGCGGAAGAACAGGAGGACGAGGGGGACGAAACGAAAAGGCGAGACCGGTGAAAAAAAAAGGGAAAGTGATAAAAGGAAACGAGGAAGATATAAATCCGAGGACTCGTGTTTTTCTCTTCTTCTTCTTTTTTCAGGAAGAGATCTGATCAAGCGCATGCGTTGTGTTTGAAATTGGAAACTAATCAAGTCCTGACGAATTCCGACCAAGTGAGTTGTCGTCGCCGCCGTGGATCCGCCAGCCGGCAAGGCCTAATTTGATATCTCCCACCATCGGCGTCGCCTCGCCACCCCGCTCTGCTCCTACCCCTACCACCGCCGCCTGCCGCCTCCTAAGCCATCCCTCTAAGCCCAGGAAGCCCTTCATCTTCGGGCACGGGCCACCCCCTCCCCCTTTACCCTAAGTGGGTCAGTCGGGCTTATCTCGGCGGATTCTTGTCGCCTCCTCGCCCACCGCTTCGGGTCGATCTCCGCCTCGCCCTCGCTGCCGCCGGCTCGTGACGTCTTTTTTGGTGTCGGCCGCGCTCATCGCCTCGATCGAGAGAGACGAGGGATTGACTGGAAGGAAGAGATAAGAGAGAGATAAGGCAGTTAAGAGTTAATTTTGGGTGGAGCCACCAGGATTTTTGGCAACAATTTCGTCCGCACGGAATGGTATGGGTGGGTAGGTACTAAAGAGTTCTTCCGGAGATAAGCACATGTGTTGTGTTTGTTGATACTTGTGATCAATAGTTAAAAGATGACTCTTTCCTAAGAGACATCTTTGTAATTAGACGTTCATGCGAATATCTCTCCCCAAGAGGCATCCCATACATTGGAAGATACTATACACTAGGGTTTGTGGCGCGCCTTCCTGAAATGAAATTTGATATTTGCCCATTCGGCCAACTTAAGTTTTAGTTGGGTAGTGTTTGATCATTCAGACAAGTTTCCGTTAGGTATTTGTTGAATGCTTAGAAGAGAGCTTCATTATAACCTGACTTTTGTCCATGTACATGAAAATAGGGGTGGGCATTCAGTCATAACCGGAAGTTCAGTCTTGTAATTCGGTCTTTTTTTAATTCAGTATTTAAAATAAGAAACCCGAACTTTGTTGAGGAACTTTGCTACCCGAAATTTCGGTTACCAGAAGTTTCGTCTTTACTTCGTTCATGAATGAAATTCACAAAGATGGGTGATAGTTTCGAAACAAAATGTTAATCGGTACAAAATTTGGCAACGTTTCGCTTACATTTGTGACCGAATTTTCATATCAACGTCAGCACCGAGGATTAGGAAAATGAAACCGTCGATTGCCTCTGTTGTGCGGTGATTTTCGCGTATGGAGTGGTTTGGCGCCTAGATTGGGTCGGGAGAATGTGTTGGTTTTTAAGAAGTTCAGTCATATTCGGTCTTTCGGTCTTTCTGAATTGATACCCGGATTATTACAATCAAATTCGTTCTATAAATTTTCTACCCAGATATCTAATCGGTCTTTTCAATTTCTCTCTTGGTCTATTCGGTTAGGGTTTCGGTCTTCTATTTTTATGCCCACCCCTACATGAAAAGGCCGATTGGCACAATGCAGTGTCTTCTTTAATATCTCTTCAGTACTATTTATAATGGCACAACTTATTCTTTTCAACAGTCACCACACTAAACGTACACGGACTGCTAACAACCTCTCACAACCAGTCTCACAAAACACGATATATTTCCTAATCGCGTGTCGCTAGCAGTTAGCGATCCAAGACTAACCAGTCTGCCTGGCAGAGGATAACGATACCGACACCATCTCAAAATCCTAGTATTAATACCATAGTATTTCTAAAACTGTACAATATTTTTTCCTGTATAGAAAAAAGACCCTCCAACCTCTTTATGAAGTATTTCTAATGGAGAAGGGAGAAAGCCGACCCCTCTACCCTCAGCTCGCAAGTTGCAACAACTCTGCTCTTCCTCAAGCCGCTGCCGTCTATCGCCTCCTTGGACGACATGGAAAAAGGGAAACGGGCCTAAGGAGATAAAAAGGTGAGCATAGTCCTTTTTGACCCCTCTCTCTCTCTCTCTCTCTCTCTCAAAGAAGTGGTCTGGTGACTATGGGCGGTGGGCAGGCCGCTCGGATTGGAGGCGGTGGGCTGGAGGTGCCGACCTGTGGCAGCCGGCCTGGAGGCGACGTACGTACTTCTGTCCAGTAAGGTCTTGTTTGGTATAAGAGTTTTTAAGGCGTTCCACTTCAAAACGAAAAACACTAAAACCTCCAAATGTTTATTTGGTGAAAGGGTTTAGAGGGGATTATCCCTAATTCCCCCCCACAAAACATTCTATTTTGTACCAAATTAAAGGAAGTGTCTATTTCTCAGTCGCCTAAGAAATGGTTATTTCTCAGTCGACAATCGTAGCCATCCAATGAAGATTTTCTTATCCATTGGAACTACATCAATCTTACACGAATCTCAAGAATCAAAAGGTTGTTATCATCGACTAAGAAAAAGTTATTTCTCAGTCGCCTATGAAATTGCAAAACCGCAAATTAAAACACTTCTCGTACTAGTGTTTCTCTAAAAAACACTAGTGTCACTCAAAACCATCAGATACCAAAACATTAGTGACTAAAAAAATACACTAACACCAAACAAGGCTTAAGGATGGAATTATGAATACACTGACAATTGCTTGAACCTCTCTCGCATGTGTGGCTTCGATGATGGCCAATTCATCATGTTCTGTTTGTTTACGCTTCAAAAAATTCCGCCATATTGTTGACAATTTTCGTGCATAGTTTCTTATGTTGTTTATCTTAAATAATAAGCTAGTCAGTAACTAGAAACACGAGCCACATACATTCTATGACATGATTTACAAGTAGGGTTTTTTTTATTTCCGTGCCCATGGTTCCTTAGCCGTGCTAATATATACTAGAGGCTCAAAATAGTGCTCGCTTCTACACTTGTTTGTTTTGGGATTCCTCGAAAATGCCCTCACAGAGTACCTGCTAACGGTCAAGTCCCTTTGACCGTTTGGTCCCGATGGGTGGGCCGCAAGCAGCCCTGACTGGTGGGGCCGGGGCCGCATTTCTGGCATGTGGGGCTACGAGGATGCAGTGCAGGCGGGCAGGGCTTAACGGGTCTGGTTACCTTACATGCGGGCCAACGCGTACCTGACAGGTGGGGGAGGGGGTCGACTTAACTTACATGTGGGGCGACGCAAAGAATGACAGGTGGGTCCGTCGCCTATGTCTCTCATCCCCCCCACCCCACCCCAAATGAGGACCTATTTAGGGTTCGCGCCAAATACGCCGCCGCCAAATAAGCCTCCGTGGGCTCGCCGGCGTGACTGACAAAGGGAAGCACCGCGCCGCCACCGCCAAAGACGCCTCTGTGAGCTATGGTTTTTCCTACGGCACATACACAGCTTAATTGAAGCAAGCCAAACGCTTAATCGAAGAAAGTCAAACAGATCTCACATGCAAAATTATGGAAACGATTACATCACAGGAAGTTCAATATAACAGTTCATATTCCAACAGTTAACGACATTAATTTAAACTTTAAAATAACAACGACACCGATCACTCCTGGCCGCCGGCTTCCTCCACCGCTGCCACGGGCTCAGCAATCCCCTCCACAGGCGCCACCTCCGGCACGACGTACGGGAGGCCGTGCATCTGGTCGCCGTGGGGGAACCTGCTCGTCGTGTTGGTGTACACGTTGTACATCGTGAATGCGATAAACTCACCCATACAAGAGGCCGTGCATCGGGCTCCGGATGAGCGACATCGCCCATACCTACGCACGCCCGGTGTAAGAACTACTCCTCAGTGAGGCGCGGCGGGTTGAAGGTGAGGCCTTGGAACGCCATTGCCTGTCATTTAACCGCACTAAAGAAGTGGAGAGATGTGAAGATGTGTAGAAGAAAGATAAGAATGCAAAGGAGTGCCATGGAGACGGGTTAAATAGCGATGGTAAGGGGAAGGGGAGAGGTTTCCGGTGATGAGTGGTGGGTGGTGGGCTTTGAAAGCAGTTTGCATGCTCTGGGACTCTTCGCTGGAGCGTTTTGACTTCCTTGCGGAGTCATGTGTGGTGAGGCCTAGTGAGCTCCTTGCATGGGAAACTGGTGTGTGTGGGCAACGGTGCACCAGTTGGAGGAAACATCATTCCCACCCCACCCCAATAGCAGGCGTGCATGGCGGCGAGGCCCAGAGCGTTCCTTGCATGGGAAACTGCCATGCGTGGGCAAAGTTGCACGAGAGGTTCTGCCTTTCCTCTTGCTCCCTCCCGCTTTCTCCATGGCTTCGGACGGTGGCGCGGTGAGATGAGATAAATAGGGGCGGCGCTGTGAGATGGAAAAGCTGACGGAACCTCGGTTGCTTAAGTGTATAAATGGGAGCGGTAACGAACCCTTTGCATGGATGCTACCATGTACACTTAGGATTGGTTCTTATGTTGGCGGCTTTGTTAGGATCTTTCCTTAACAGCCTGTTTGGCAACCATCGTTTCATTTCATTTGGCATAAATGAAATGAGATCCAATTTTTGATAGGATTTCATTTGGTTGAATTTGAATTCCTTGTTCAAAAATCATGTTTGTCTACCACATGGATTTGTAGAGCGAGAGACAATTCCAGAGAAATAATGGATTTTGGAGAGAAATTGGGGTTAGTTATAGGGCAATTTCCAAGGAATTTGAGATTGAATTCATGTGCCCAATTCATTGCCAACCAAACAAGTTCGTTTCTGGAATTCAAAATGAATTCCAGAATTCTAAGCCCAAATGATGAGTGCCAAACGAGTTGTAACAGATCATTAGGCACCTTGAAGGCAATTTGGACAATTGGTTGGATGAGCAACTAGAGAACTATTTGGACGATGACTATCTTGTGTTTGACGGCTCAAATTTGAGTGAATTTGAACAACAAGCATATGATGTAAAAGAGATTTTGCTCTGAATTTTTTTGTGGTGATAAGTAGTGACAAAAAAGAGCCCATGCAAGTTTTTAGAATTTCCAAGGTAATATTTCATATTATTATATTTTTTTCCAATTGGCCGAATAGGGCAATCCCAGTTACCATGCACAAATAGGATTGAAATTCATTTGAACCATACGAAATCCAATTTTGCTGGACTTGTATGGTCCAAACCTAACTTTGCTGCATTGGTTGTACCATCATTTCTGTTGAGTTTCATCGGTTTACCAATTTGTCACCAAAAAACGCAGAAATTGAAAGAATGTACGAAATGTAGTATCTCAAGTCCAGAAAATCTGAAATTTGGTGAAAACACTGGTCATGCACTCACAAAGCTCCGTTAATCTTCTAGGATGATTGTTGCACAGATTTCACATCAAACATGTGAAAAACATGAAAATTTAAGTGAATTTGAAATTCAAAAGTATCAAAACATTTCAGAAATGAACAAAATCTGCGATACTCGATTCACAAGACATTTTTGTCTAGTGTACAAAGTTTCAGTTGATTTGGATGAAGTATAATGATGGAATTCCAAAATAAAGTTCAAATGTACAACATTTGTAAAATTTGTGCAATCGGTATTTCAAAACAAGTTGAAATTTGGTCATCTTGCATAAATTTCGATTCGGATACCATTTGTGCCGTCTGAAATCATTTTAGAGGAAGTTCAATTTCGATACTTATACTTCATCCTCAATCATTTGCATAGTGCTTTTGCTTTTCTAGGCGCATATTTCGATACTTAAAGTTCAATCAGAAGAGCTTTTCTAGATTAGAAGATAGATGCTTTTCTAGGCACATATTTTGCTTTTAAGTCTCTTTTGCTAGCACGTTTTTGTTTTAGTGGGACATTTTATTTCTTAAAATCATGCTCGAAAGTAATGGTCATGAACTTTGTCTGAATCACAAAGTGCATGGTTATGCTTGGAAGATGTTGAGGTCTGCTCAGGATATTAAGTATTTTTTCTGAAATTTAGTCAAGATGCACAAGGAACTAATACATGTGTTTTCGCCTAACCAGTGTGAGGTGAGACATGTATCTGCACACTCTCTTGCTACATCTATGTATCAGCATTTCACTAACTGTAAGGCAAACTATTGTCTTGTCCTTTTGTATGTTTGTATTGATATTAGAGACTCATGTTTCGAACTTTTCTTATGGCTTGCATATATTTAAGAAACTTCCAGCTGGTTAGTTGACTGCACTTGACAAAATAGAGAAGTGACAACGAAAACATACGTTATCAAGTAGCATGGCACTGCAATATGAGACACCAACACATACGTTCTCGCAGGTTTGTGAAATTCATCCAGAAAGAGATGTATTGGTAAAATTCAAAGACCAAAGATGGTATCAAATGCATAGAGGCCTGGAATGAAAGAAAGATGATACCCCCCGTTCCTAAATACTTGTCGCTGTTTTAGTGCAAGAGGGAGTATGTTCTTACATTAAATCACTGGTTAAATATTTGGATCAAATTTCCCCTTGTCACAACTTATATAATCTTTTAGTTAATTTGTTGAGGGATTCGAGGGCATTCTTTGGTCCAGTTTGTGCAAATAATTTCACATGAGTTCTCTATTTTCTTGCAGGATTTTGATGAGATGAACAAGCATAAGCTGATCCATCCATCCCTTTGTAATTTCTTCAGATAGGAGCAACCAGCACCAAACCTACTTTGCCTTGTTCCATCAGTGGCTGTTGTCAAAAAATTCAGAGAGCTTGGAGGTGTTCACTATTATATACTAAAAGTACACGAAGGAGCAACCACAAAAAAATAGAGGGGCTAGAAAATCTAAAAAAAAACAAAACATCTGCCCGTTAATTTGATACGTACCTTATAAAATCACAGCCCTTAAATTGATGCTGAAAGAATTACCCACCAATGCCACTCGGAATTAATTTTCCTTCTATCCCCTCACGCACAGGTCATACCTTAGCCCCGATCGAGGTCCCACGATTAATTCCGGCGGTTGCCCCGTCGGATCCCGCGCCACCGATCGCCGTCGCCTGTCGACTAAGGCACGTCGGCCGTTAGGGAGCACGTACGAACGGACGTACATGGCCCCTCGTGGCTACTGTATCGGTGGTTGATTTGCTTGCGGATGAGCACCCGGCCGTCCGGCGCCTCGGCCACGTTTGCGAATCGCGACCCCGGTCCGCGGAGCCGGCCCCCGCCGACCACAGCGCAAGAAAAGTGCCATGTTCAGGAGATGGCCCGGCCGGCAGAAACAGAAAATTCAGCTAAGCTTTTACTCATAGCATGTCAGTACAATGGAGACATGGAGCAGCACGTAATTTCGACATCATGCAGCGCCTGACAGGTATATGGGGTATGACAATCAACCAACGCCTGAAAATTTCGGAAGAGGGAAGGGAGATGTTTTACTACAAGAGAGCGGGGGGCAGAACTCTGCTATCTTAGTGTGAGATCGAGATAGGCAATCAGAGGGGGTGAATGATTGCGCGGAAGCAAATTAAAACTTTTCCAGAATGTTCAAACCCTAAATCACCTTTCTGTCCGTGATTAGTAAAACAGCCGTAACTTTTGATTGGATGAACCAAAAAATACGTATGAGTATGCAAAAGAAAGGTATTGAAATTATCTAACCAAAGAAACAAGAATAAGCTCAATTGGACTTACCAATCAAAAGATATGATCAAATCAGTAACAGCTGACAGAAAGTTACGAGAATTAATCTATAATCGATTTCGAGGATTAAGAAGAAAGATGAATTAATCATGATCTTCCTTGATCTTGTGGTAAACCTGCAGAAAAGTATTATGAACTCGTGATAAACCTGCAGCAAAGTGTTAGAAAGATTTAGCACGAAGAATCCACGAAGATCCGAGAAACAGGAGATGACACCGTCAACGAATCTCTTTATTGCAACGATGTCGATCAATTACAAAAGATGCAACCATGCATCCAAGAACTCTCCAAGAATTGATCTAGATCCAAAGCTCTGAGTTCCCTCACGTCCTTGCTAAAACCCTAGCTAGGATGCCCTCTATTTATAAGGGAAAATTCGTGACCCTAAACCGAGTCCGAATCCAACACGAACTTCTCTCTCCACGTCGGTATTTTGCCCGTGGGGACCGCATACGACCTCGGATTGAGATGACTCCAAAAGCAAACTTGTTCGTCTCGACGACGCACACAACTTTCATGGGGACCATTTTTCCATCGGACTCCATTTTTAGGACGCTACTGTTTAATCTTTAAACAGCTCTCATCCAGCTACGGCTGGACCTACATATCTTCACGTCGATGCCACTCCATGCCATCAACTTTTCTTGTGATGTCTTCAAAACTCGACCATCACGTGTCGAATATCTCCAATACCGTACATCTCTGGTATAAACAACATACGACAAACCGGTGCCCTCCCGGATTATCGTAGCCTTCACTTTCATTGTTCCTTTTGCACGAACGTCCCGCATGACCTTGATCCCTTGACCTCAGCTTCTCCCAAGCTTCGTCCCTCGATCCCGTCATCGACCACATTCCTCTAGCTCCGGTCACACCTGAAAGCGAACACACAAATAACGAGTACGAGCACAAGTCCACGACTTGATTCAGGATAAGTTTCACACAACTCACGCCATGTTTTCACATAAGAAACTAATGGATCAGCACACCACTAGCAAAGCACTAAGTCCAAACAAGATACATGTCATCACATAAATATCCATATTATCCAAAGTATCCACATCAATGTTTCATCTAAAACACTTGCCAATGTTACACATCACCTATGATTTCACAATCTCCCCCTTGATGAAAACATTGGCAACATCTCCTTAACAACACTAGACATTGAACATTGATTGGCATACACATTCACTTAACTCTCAGATTTTCAAGGTTTTGAAAAGAAAATGAAAAATCTCAAAAAGTTGGAGAAACACCAATAAAGGTAAAATATGGTATGTATATGTGTTGAAATCTCTCCCCTTTGACAATGAATTTCATCAAAACCACAAAAAAATATGTCCCCACTAAAAAATGTTTCTTTAAACTAAAAGTGATTTTTTTTGTTTATTTTGTCATATTTGATTTTTTGTTGTTTTTGTAATGAGCATTAGGAAACATCATGAACATGATAATTGTGCATCCAAGTCATGTAAAAAGTAGTTATACTCGACATGTATATAAGTATGATGTAATCTACACATGACTAAAAATTAAGTATTGTTACGATTTATTGCAAGACATGGTCTCCCCCTGTCAACTACATCAATACTTGAATACAAAATAACTTGCAGCACATTATATTAAACAGAGCACTTTATAAAAGCATAATATTTATTTTCATTGAATTTATATACCAAGTTAATTCAACCTTGTCAAGCCTATATTTAAAACACCATGCCAAGCCTATGTCCAAAGTGCAATGATTAACAATCAGAAGCTTAAGGCAAATGGTAAGCAATCAGAAGCTTAAGACAAAGGTTTCAATAAACACAGCAACTTCCAAGTTCATACCAAAGTGCAATGGTAAGCAGTCTCATGAAGATGTAGTGCGACATTGGCATATTTATTTAGTGAAAATTGCTTGACACCACGTGTCTTTGTATATTTGGAACCTTGATACCATTATATTTTCATCATTGCTAGTAATTAAGTATCCAAGACCAAAATAGCTAACAAAGTTTAACCATGACAAGATTTAGTTCAAGTTATCATTCGTATTAGAAGTCATGTGATAGACTATTTCATACGAGCATACATATAAAATGACAATGTCCTCAAAACATAAACGTGGTTGCAAAAATGTCATTTCAGGATGGAATACAATGCTCATTACTTTTTCAGATTTTTTATTTAGTAAAGATAAAAGAACGAAAAAGAAGCAACTGAAAAGATATTTTACATATCGTACAAGAAGAACACACTCCCCCTCAAACCATCCCGTATGGTTTGATTACTCCAAGTTCACCTCGAAGAAAAGCAAACCGAGAAGAATCCAATGGTTTAGTAAAAATGTCTGCCAATTGACGTTCAGTATCTATAAAGTTGAGCACAACATTTTCTTTTTCAACATGATCTCTAAGAAAATGATATCTTATATCTATGTGCTTAGTTCTAGAATGTTGCACCGGGTTTTTAGCAATACATATAGCACTAGTGTTATCACAATAAAGTGGTACACTTTCTAAAATAACCCCATAATCTTTCATTGTAGCTATTATCTATAAAATCTGTGAGCAACAGCAAGCAACAGCTACATATTCACTTTCAGCAGTAAACTGTGCAACAGAACTTTGTTTCTTAGAAGACCAAAGTACTAAAGAATCACCCAAAAATAAGCATGTACCAGATGTACTCTTTCTATCAATTCTACAACCTCCAAAATCAGCATCCGAAAATGCATGCAATATAATACTAGAGCAAATAGAAGCCTAATGCCAAAACATAGGGTGCCATGTAGATACCTGAAAATCCTTTTGACAACTTGTAGATGTGATGCGCGTGGAGAAGCTTCAAACCTAGCCTTGTTGCGAAAAATAACATAATACCCAACGTGCACCAATAAGGGCATGACCTCTAAAAATATTTCCTCCCCCTGAACATATGTTCCTGCATTACGAATAAGAGGACTTTCACCACAACAGTAGAGGTACAAGCATCTCCATAAATTATACTTTCAGCCCGAGATGCACGTGTGAGGGAGGAGAACCAATTTTTATCACCGGTCATGTGACGAGAACAACTGGAATCCACCGGCCATATGTTTCCCTTCCTCAAGTGAAGTGCCTACAAACAACAAACACATGCTGAGATCTCCGTACTGGGGTTAGATAAAAAACTTTTAGGTATCCAGTACTGAGATACACGACGAGTAGGCAAAGCACGAGTTTCCTTATACATTGGGACAGATTGTACGTGTCTCGTGCAAGTTGAAACGGAAGGTGAAACATTCACACTAGGCACATAACGGGGAGTAGTAGTTTTATCATGAGCATAATGTGCCTTGAAGGAATTAGATCTAGCTTGTTTTCTTTCTTTTTTAATTACTCTAGCTAGTTTAAAACAAGAACTTACACCATGTCCAGGTTTATTACAATAAGTGCAAGTGTACCTACTTCCAGATTTAACATGTGATATATGACCTACATTTGCAATTGTTGAAGTATCATTAGACATGATGCCGGCAGATTTATAAATCACATTGGTTGGCTTGTTAGATGTTTCAAAAATTCCATTGCCAAGTGACTTAACAATACTGGGTGGATTAGCCTTAAAATGAGCATGTGTATTAAAACCGAGGCCGGTCTTGTTTTTACTCACTTTAGACTTATCTAAAATCATATTTAGATTTTTGTGCCCACTAGAAAATTTCTGCAAAGATGCGTGTAAATAATTAACTTGATGAGACAAGGCAATACAATTATCACAAACACCATCAATGATTTGTTTTCCACTTTTACAATTAGCGCACAAATAAACCTCATGGATATGTAAAGCATTTTCAACATGAGAAACCCTAACATTTGCATCTTTCAACTTCAATTGAAGAATATGACAATTATTACAAGAAGTTGAATCTGTCAAATCAGAAGTATCCATGCTAGCATCATTAATATGTTTACGTTTATGCACAATAGGTTTCTCATTGTTTTCTAATGCAACTCTAAGCTTATCAAGAGTATCATCATGAATAGAACGCAAAGAGGTAAGCTCAGAATAATAGAATCACAAGACTTGCAGGAATCATCATCAGGAATCATAGACTTAAGTTTAGTAATTTCAGAATTCAAGGATGCAATTTTCAAATCATATTTCTTAATTCTTTTAGTAGCATTATCAAGCAAGGAACTCAATCTAGCACTTTTAAGTAATTCATCATAAGAGAGTTCTACCTCATTGTTGCTGTCACTGTCGTAGTCGTCACAGGAGATAGCACTCTTATTGCTAGCCATAAGACACATTCCATTAATGTCGCGCTTGCCTTTGGATGCATCATCTTCATTAGACTCGATATCCACATCACTCAAGCATGGTTCACCATATTCATTGATTACAGAGAAAATACTGTGAGCCACCGCTCGAGCAAAGTCGCCCCTCTTTTTATTCTTGATGTTGAAGGGGCGCTTCTTCTTCTTGTCCTCCCCATTTTCTTCTTTCGCCATCTTGGATAAGAATTTAGAACAATTTGGGCGAAAGTGATTTGGATCACCACATTCAAAGCACCTTGGAGCATTGTTCCCACCTTTTTTTGCTTGAACGAACATTTTGCAGGGCACGTGTAAAACGAGAGGTGAGGAGTGCCAATTCTTCCTCTGGGTATTGCTCTAGCTGTTCATCAGTTAGTTGAGACAAAGAAGACAGAGCATAGCAATATGTAGAAGTACCATCATTAGAGCTGCCAGGGTTAGTAACAAGTGCAATTGATTTGGAACCGGTTCTCCTAGCAAGAATATCTAATTCATGAGTTTTCAATTTTGGGTACAGAATATCAAGTGTAAGTGTGCTCATGACAGTAGATTCTCTAATAGATGTAACTTTCATCTCCCATATGGACATATCTAATGCACTCAAAAGTTGCCTAGAAGCCTCAGCATCAGTATAAGTAACACCTAATGCACGTAAGTTGCTGAGAATCTTATTAAAGCGTGCAAAGAATTCATCCAAAGATTCACCTGTATTCATCTCAAATCTCATGTACTTCTTTTTGTACATGTCGTGACGCACCTCCTTAACAGAGTTTGATCCTTCATGATAACTACAAAGTGCGTTCCATACCTCATGAGTGGATGCAAGGTGAGCGACACGGTCGAAGTCACTTCGTTGTAGACCTTGGATGATGTAGTTTCTCGCGTTGTAGTTGTTCTCCACGTGGACCAAGTTTGTTGGTGTGATCGCATTGTCTGCGGGAAGCTCATAGGGCTTGGCGACCTTGTCCCATATGGCGTAACTTTGTGCCATGATGTATGCCTTCATCTTCGCCTTCCAAAACTGAAAATCAACACCATCGAACACACAGGGTTTGGTAGAATACCTATCCATATCTTGCAAGTCTAATCAACCGGTTAAGATAAATTAGAGAGACCTTGCTCCGATACCAATTGTGAGATCGAGATAGGCAATCAGAGGGGGGGGGGGTGAATGATTGCGCGGAAGCAAATTAAAACTTTTCCAGAATGTTCAAACCCTAAATCACCTTTCTGTCTGTGATAGTAAAATATTCTTAACTTTTGATTGGATCAACCAAAAAATACGTATGAGTATGAAAAAGAAAGGTATTAAAATTATCTAACCAATGCAACAAGAATCAGCTCAATTGGACTTACCAATCAAAAGATATGATCAAATCAGTAACAGCTGACAGAAAGTTACGAGAATTAATCTATAATCGATTTCGAGAAATAACAAGAAAGATGAAGTAATCATGATCTTCCTTGATCTTGTGGTAAACCTGTAGAAAAGTATTATGAACTCGTGATAAACCTGCAGCAAAGTGTTAGAAAGATCTAGCACGAAGAATCCACGAAGATCCGAGAAACAGGAGATGACACTGTCAACGAATCTCTTTATTGCAACGATGTCGATCAATTACAAAAGATGCAACCATGCATCCAAGAACTCTCCAAGAATTGATCTAGATCCAAAGCTCTGAGTTCCCTCACGTCCTTACTAAAACCTTAGCTAGGATGCCCTCTATTTATAAGGGAAAATTCGTGACCTCGATCCCGTCATCGACCACGTTCCTCTAGCTCCGGCCACACCTGAAAGCGAACATACAAATAACCAGTATGAGCACAAGTCCACGACTTGACTCAGGGTAAGTTTCACACAACTCACGCCATGTTTTCACATAAGAAATTAATGGATCAGCACACCACTAGCAAAGCACTAAGTCCAAACAAGATACATGTCATCACATAAATATCCATATTATCAAAAGTATCCACATCAATGTTTCATCTAAAATATTTGCCAATGTTACACATCACATATGATTTCACACTTAGCTCAACATATACGCCAAAACACGAACAAGTTTTATCTCCCGCTTCTATTATTGTTTTTGCACGTATAGTGCTTTGCATTTATAGCTGACAAATTGGTCATTGCATTTTCAATTTCAGGACTGGACGTTTAGATTATTCTCTATGATGCAGTCTAAACACACAGCAAGCACTTTATCATACTCCATTGCATCGATGAATTTATGATCATTGCATCGATGTCTTGATTAATGGTGACTTTATTCTCTATGATCATTGGAGTACATGAATTTATGATCATTGCATCGATGTCCACTGTTTCTCCATTGTTTTCTGATCTGCAGGTGAGCCCCTTCAATTTGGAAGTTATGAAAAGTATGTAGGACACGCACTGGTGATTAATGGTGACAGATCTGAAACCCATTTTTTAGTATGTTGTATTCCATCTGCATTTGAATTGATACAACTTTTGCTCCAAATTGAAGTCCCTGTCTCCCACTAATATAGCTACTATGACACCAGCAGGTCTAGATAGTGAACTATTAATAATTACAGGTATTGTAGGCCTATTTTTTGTTCTGAAGTCTTTCTTTCCTCACTGTTTGTTTGGTTTTCTAAAAGTATATACATTTTTAGTTTTCCATGGATAAGATAATTTGTTTGTTGTAAAGGTTACGATACATGTATGTATGTTGCATGGTATATTACCTTTTCTTTCCTTTCGATTATCAGTTACATGTTGACAAAATCGTCTAAATGATGAAGACCAGGAAAAAGAATTCCACTATCGCCTCTTCCTCGCCATCTGAGTCAGCACGTTACGTTTTCTACCTTTCTCTTAAATATTTACTTTAACTAAGAGTAATCACCTTATGAATCTATCATTGCTTATTTTAACTGTTTATTTTCATGTATTTTATTTGCTACCCTTATACCCACGTTTATTGTATATTCATCGTATAGATTCATCTGCTTCATTTATGTTTCCTTTTTATTCTATATGAAATTGGCACAAGAGTTCATCTGCAGTGAAACTCAAATCCCATCTTCACCTTTAATTTTATAATATGATCAAGGTTCACGTATAAAATTAATTCTTCATATTATGCGACAACCATTTAAAAGTGTGTTTTTTACCCTTTGTCGATTTTACATTACTAAAATATTCGGAGCAGCATGAAACATGTAGGTTACTTATGTAACTACATAGTTGCAATATATTATTCTTTCACGTCACCTTTCTTATCTATAGTACTCTTTGTGTTTTGGGACAATTAAATCGGCCACTAGAAGTGCTTTAGTACTCAGGAAACACCATGGGCAAAGAAAGTTCAGTCTGATATGCTAACCAGCTGCGGAATACTCTTGCCCTTTCTCATATTGTTTGTTCTGCTGACGTAGAAACTGCAGCTCCTGATTAACCACCATCCAACATTGTAATCATGTGTGATTTCTTTTGTGTATTACAACTACGGTTGAGGGCGTAATTGGTTCTCAGTGGTCCGACGAAGCAGAGTAGGACTTGTACTTTACCAAGCAATAGCATGGCCTAACGATAGATAAATGGGTGCAAGAGACTACAGGGGGACAGACCAAGATAAAAGAGGGGAAGGTGACTATTACAAAGGTCAAGATAGAAAAAGATCGCCAATATTATTCACCCTCCTAAATACAGATTTTCATATTCTGATTTAATAATATATCCTTCCAAACCTCAACTGAAAATAACTTTTTTTTATACTACTATCATAACAAAAGTCATGTTTTTGTTTATAAAAAGGGCTCATGTTCCCGTTCCATTTATCATAGACAAATGAAACATAGTACTTTCTCCGTCCCATATTAAGTGTCTAAACTATTTCTAAATTCGCATGTACCTTAACAATACAAAGCAAGTAAAACTGCCCCTATTATAGAGGTGACTTTGTCAAGTTAAAACTTTTTTTTGAACGGTTGTCAAGTTAAAACTTTCTAGCAGGAAAAGGACATAACATGGCAGCATTTGAGAGATTAAAGCGAGAAAGCTTCGGCAATGCTTGCAGACCACAGCAACGTCTTCATTCCTGGAACTTTTATTTGCGAAACAGGCGATTTCTCAGTAGCAAAACCGTTAGAAGATTGTCTCATGTTTAAAACATGATTTGGATCAATATGCTTCCGTAATAGGGATTATGAGATTGATTTACTCTACTTTTCTAGCTATCCTGGGGTTGCTTAATTATGTCTTTCTACTAACCTATCTAAATATGTCAGCTAGAAAGTAGAGATGTTTCCCTCTATTCAAAGGGGTTAGCATTAATAATGTAAAAGTCTATGACAAAAAAGGGAGAATGAATGTCCTCTAAAGACATCTATAAAGTATTGGGTAGCTCGAAATGTACCGATTTAATAAAAGATACAATCAACACATGGCGGCTATTGACATGGTCCTTTTTTTTTACAAATGACATTAATAATCATTAGGCTACAAATAAATTCAATTTAGAATGCTGTTTTATTTTATGGCCCGCTAACAAATGAAAGGCCCGATGTTTTTCTTTTTTTTTGGGATTTTCTAGACTCCTATCTTTTTTCTGGTTGCTCCGTCATGTACTTTTAATATATACCTATCTAAAAAATACGGACCGTTCCCTTCACCGTCCTCTGTCAAACTTTCCAAAAAATTTATGGGCCCCCCAAGATTGCACATATATTAGGCCTACTAAGCCGGCTGGCTCGTTACCTACACCAAATTGGACTGGAACTATTAAGCCGGCTGGCCCGTTATCTGCACCGAATTGGACTGGAACTCCGCGAGGGAATTCATCGCCAGCGGGATCATTACGAGAGTCGGGCAACAACTCTGAATCTGACGAGAAAAAGATCGCTCCGCCGAAACACTACGGGAGTCGGAAGATGAGACCCGATCGGGCACCCATCGGGCAAGAAACCGAAGCCACGGCCGTCCCATCTGTCTCCCAGGCGCGGCCACGGCTGGTCCCCTCTTTCGTTTCCTAGCCACGGCCGTCTCCTCCTAGGGCTAAATTACACAAGGAGATGGCGAATTGTTAGAAGAAGCTAATAGACAGACTGCGAGAGAGAATGGTGGCAGCACCTAGGGCATAGTAGAGAGAACATCCAGCTGCCCAAAAACATAAATTTGTTGTTCCTTCTAACTCTTTGTTTTAACTGGTGAAGTGAGATAGTGGAGAGAAACTAAAAAATTAAGTGTTTCCCTCTCAAGACTTTTTAGACCGGGTGATGTTATATAATTTTCAGAAGAAAGTGTATTGTTCTATTTTGAGAGACTAGAGTATGGAGACATAATCTTCGGAAGATTTTTTTTAAATGGATATTTGGTGATCGTTAAAGAAGAGTAAATAGAGGTTTTGATGCATGTTTTTGAATGTATCATTTTATTTTGTTATTCCGTTGCAACGCACGGGCATTTCAGTTAGTATATAATAGATGTATTTAGCTGCAGAAGCATACCATTTCCAGCCTGAATGACATAAAGTCTATGACATCATAAATTATTGTTCAAACACTTTCGACACACCAAGGATGTTGAAATGCGAGGGCTACCTTGCTAGTTACATTTACACGTCATGATATGATGATACAGGAGATACTCAAAAGCTATGATAGCACTTAACTTTGGATTTACACTTCCCACAAACATATATGATCAGGTAAAATCAGAACTTCAACAAATAAATGGTCAAACCGGTAAAGGTAGCTTAACTATTTTTTTCTTGAAACATTGTCTCCTTGATATTTGTGACCGCCCATGGAATATTTGACTAACATGTGCATTTTCAGGCACTTATCTGGATAGATATGCCAAAGAAAGATGCACTCTACAAGAAGAAGCGACATATGGCAAAAGCATCGCAATCCAAAATCTGAACATATGTGCAGCTCTGACTGCACTCGAACTTCTGCCAGAACGTGTTGATGTGCCATCAGAAAGTTGAGTAACATTTTAGAATTTGATATAAAATGTCGAAACCTTGTCCAGGATTGTCTGGATGATTACATCTGATAGCCTCATCTCCGATTCACTCAGAAGAGCTACAAGCATCTGCTTCTCCTGTACAGTACAGTAGTACAAACTATGCCATCACTGATTCACTGGCAGAACTCAAGGCAACAAGTACACTACATTGATTCCATAACTCCATACGTACAAGAAAAGATATAGGGTGAAATTTTTTGGTAATACATAACATCTTATTTCATTTCAAAGTTAACTGGCAGTATAAATTAAAATATATACCATTATATTAAATTCGAAATAGTGGTGATGGTACGGACGTTGCTGCGGTACGTCACTTTGCCAAAATTACGAATATGCCACCACTGTCCAGGAGATGGGCGCGGTACGTCACATTTGTTTTTTCGTAGCAACGCACGAGACTTTTTGCTAGTCCGTATAAAATGTGAAAGCAAAGAAGAGTTCGAAAAAAAATTCACCTGTTCACGGTCATCAGGGCGCCGAGCCTGGACGTTAGGATGAGCAGCCTCGAGTGCAGAGTTCTCGCCGTCCCGGACCACGCCACGGGAGCAGAGCAGCTTCGTCAACGGCACCAATCTCACGTAGATCGAGACTACATAAAGAAATTTGTTTTTGCTGGTTTTTTTTTTTGATTGCCGAGTTTTTGTTCTAGGTCTGACGGCGTAATAAATTAAATAGGTTGACAGCCTCGTCAATGAGAAATGTTAGAAAGAAAAACAAGTCAAGCTATCAAACAGAACTATACTTTCCATACCTTCTGATTGCTATTTTATTACATGTATCTAAACGCTTTTTAGGTATAGATACATTCATATTTGCGCAAATTTGAGTAGCTTAATATGGGACGGAGGGAGCAAGATGCAGCCTCCAATGCTGACACCACAGTAAAGGATGACCAAGCAGAGATGACAGCCAACTTTTGCATACAAGGAACTGCAACAGAATTCCTGACCTTTAAGGACAAGATTCATCATGCAACCACTGTCATTTTTGTATTGTCATAGTATATCCAGTTATCAAAAGCAATAACAAAGTAAGCACAATTATAAAGAAGCAAAAGAAGATACTCTCTCGGTCCCATATTAAGTGATTTTCTGTCACATGTGTCTAGACGTTTTTTAGACATAGATACATCCATATTTTGACAAATTTGAGTCACTTAATATGTGACAGAGGGAGTACTACACATAAAAATCGAATAAACAATGACCTTTCCCATTTATTGTCAGCAATGCAAAATACTACAAAAGGGATACTATATGCATCTCTTGTACAAAATTGCTTGCAAGTTGTCATGGTTATGCAAGAACCTGTATAACATTCATGAAATTCAGCTTCAGTGAATTCAAAAGATGGTCAACTTTTTAACAGTTAATTTGTAATCCAAAGCTTACATAAGACAAATCACCAAACTGTCCATCATAGAAGTTATAAATTGTATATAAGTTGCAGAAGTATGATACATTGGATGAGCTACTAAGAAGAAACCATAAAATTATAAAGCAGTTCGCAATGGTAGAGGACAAATATAAATCGCCAACAATATGTGACTTAAGAATATAAATATTTAAAGCAAACAGAAACCTGCGTATTTCTGGCATACAATTAAAGATGCAAACTAATAATATTATATGGAACTACTCCACATGCATACACAATTATGTTTCCTGACATGTAGATACTTCTGTTCTCACAAATAATACAGAAAAAGCACAATGAACAACTGCCCAAACTACATCTCTAAGATTAAAATAATTAAACTGGTTAAATTATTTTACTCTGAATAAGGAATAATTAGACAAGTGTCATCAGAAGTATCTTATAGCAGAAAAAATTGGCTGATGTGACCATTGGGTCCAACAATGGGGAATATCTAAGGACGCGGACGAATGGCACGCGGGCTACTCGACGCATGTTATCTTGGGCGACTACTTCCCTATCTGCGGTGGCCCATTTCAGAGGCAGGAAATTCCGAAAACTGACCTGGAAAGGCCGGATACACCGTATTGTATCCTAGTTGGCCCAGCAAGCTGTACGAATCGTGGTTCTATACTGGACCGAACAGTCGAGACCGTCGTGGACGGTCCAGGTGTAGCAGTGGAAGCGCAGTTGTTCAGACGGTGGCCCATTTGGACCGAGGAAAATTCTGGCTGGTCGGTCCAAGCTGAAGGTCCATGTATGCGTCTCCGGAGCTGGCCCACGAGTACGAATTTTCTTCCTGTTCGGTCCAGGAAATAGGAACGTGAAGATGGGCCGCAGGCTATTAAATGAAGTTGTTGTTTGGTGGCATTAAATGCTCATGGTTGGACAATGCTCTGGGCCAGGTCGTGAGATGTCTGAATTGTAATTACCAGTTCACCAGAACGTCGCCTCCACAACTCCATTAACGACACAACCAATCTTGTTCCCCATTCTCTGAACTATTCCGCCCCCGTGTCTTCACTGTGGAGCCTCAACTGAAAGGAGCATGGTGGCGACAGATCCACGGCGGCCGGCGTCCACATACCTCGGGGGTAGAGTGCGACAAAAAGGACTCATTGATTGGCTGCCCGGTTAGGAAGATATCGAGGGTCCTCGACAGCATGATGGCCGCTGATGAAAACATGTAAGATCTGAATCATTTTAGCTTTGTGCGGTTTTTTTAGATGCGGGTTAGATCGGGCAGGCAACTGATCTGGCATCTGAACACTATGGTAGGGCTTTGAACGGGGAGTTAGACTTAGATTTCGAAGGATTCGATATGAATGGGACTCCGGTTATACAAGACGATGTGCCATCGAATTGCGTGGGAGACGAGGATGATAGTCCAACATCTTGGCCGGATGGTGCCAGTTTGTGTCCTGGCACTAATGGCTTGGCAAATGGAAAGACGCCTGAAGGTTGGACATGGAGGTCCGTATTTCTTTGACGTATTATTGCTATTCTTACCCGTAATAGTCGTGATGGTGTTGTAGTTCTAAAACTTGTTGAATTTGTTAGCAGGATTAGGCTGGGCAATGTGGCCGATGAGGTAGACCAAACCCGAACCGTCCTTGCGCATTAGAGTTGGCCGTGAGTAATTTTGCAGACAGGAAGACCGGTGAAGTCGTATATCCAGCCATTGGCACCCAGTTCGATTCGTTGGATGAAGCTTACAACTTTTATAACCTTTATTCCTGGGAAGTTGGATTTGGTGTTAGGCTATCCAAATGCCGGCTTAATGTGCACATGAAGAAATGCATGCAAGAAATATCTTGCGGATGTGTGGTAAGTTGTTTTGCCAATCATATTATGATACGCTGTTGGATACCATAACCTTGACCGCACTAAAAACATTGTCCTCACACAGGGGAAGCCGATGCGAGACAACAGCAGATCAGCTCGATGTGGTTGGCTGGCAATGATCAGGGTACTCAGGTCTGGTGACAATGGTTGGTATATATGCGAACACAGGGACAAGCATAACCATCCGTTGTCGACCACGTGCGGAGAGAAACTCCACTGGCCTTCACATAGGCACATTGACAAGTATACGAAAGAGTTGGTGAAACACCTCAGAGACAATAATGTAAGCCTTGGCAAGGTTTACAACATCATTGGAAGTTACTTTGGTGGAATGGATAATGTACCATTCACAAAAAGATCTCTGAAGACATTGTGCGGTAAGATCAGCAGAGAGCAGTCGGACCAAGATGACGTTAAAACGATGGAAGTATTCAGTGCTATGCAGGATGCGGATCCACGATTCAAATACAGTGTCCAGATAGGCGATGACAGCAGGATAAAAACGTTGATGTGGACATCGGGTACGTGTATTGAAAAATACGCTTGCTTTGGGGATGTGCTGTCTTTTGACATGACATATAGGACAAACCTGTATGACATGTCGTTTAGGCTGTTCGTAGGCGTGAACAACCATTTCCAGACAGTTGTGTTAGGGGGTGTGCTTATGAGAGATGAAAAGGTGGAGAGTTTTAAGTGGGTGTTTGCAGAATTCATGAGGATGATCGGCGGCAAGGACAACCATCTGAAAACTATCCTAACAGGTAAGGGATTTTTATTTGCATCAGTCAGTTCTGTCAAGCACATTGAAATGAACTTGTTAGATACCAGCGATTTGTTATACTAACTGTCGCTATCGTCTGCTTGTTCATAACAGACCAGGCTCGAGCAATGGAGCTGGCTATCAGTGAAGTGATGCCTAACACAACGCACAGGTGGAGCAAGTGGCATGTGCTTAATAGGGCAAAGGAGTGCCTAGGGGCCCTCTATTCTAAACAGAGCGAGTTCAGGTCCGAATTCCATAAACTAGTATCTGAGTTATACATAGAAGATGAATTCAAAAAGGGGTGGGCTACACTGATTGGAAGATATGGCCTTGAGAAGCAGCCATTCCTCATGCAAATATATGAAGTCCGACGGAAATGGGCCATGCCATATTTTCGGAATGTCTTTTGCGCAAGCATGACAAGCACGCAACGTAGAGAGAGTGCTAACCATGTATTGAAAGGCTACGTGCCCCCTGGGTGCCCGATGCATCTGTTCGAGAAGCAATATGACAAGTTACAGTTCGACAAGGATTCCGAAGAAAGTTATCAGGAGAAAAGAACAAGCATCGCGAGCAATTTTGGTGTTCGGAATTAAAACTTACCGGTCCTCTCTCATCATCACACCTAATCTTCGTTGCATTTGTTTGGCAGGCTAGCGCGGTCCAAAGGTTCAACCTCCCACTTGAGATACATGCTAGTAAAGTGTACACCAGGATGATGTTTGAGCAATTTGGAAAGCGTTTGTATGAATCAGGACAATACAATGTTGAGGAGATGGAATTACATAAGATGTACCTAGTGAGACATGAACGAGCAGCCAGAAGGAACGGTGGTGTAAGGTTGTTATTCGAGTTGTTGTGCGTATTGAGAATGAAGAGGTGAGCTGCGAGTGTGGTCTTTTTGAGCATTCTGGAATGATTTGTGCGCACGCACTGAAGGTAGGTCGTGCAAAAAACTCTTTGACACATTAGTTGGGAATAAAAGTCCGAATAACGTTTCTTTGCGCTATCAACCATATGCTGTCTAACATTATGTTGTTCTGTCAGGTCATGCTTCATTTGGGTTTCAAAACAATCCCAGCTAGGTACGTCCTGAAGAGGTGGACTAAGGATGCAAGGGACGTGTTGCCTCCAGACCTTTTGCAGTTCCAAAAAGACAAGGGGTGCCGACATGCCCGACGTACCGTCATACGAGCCTAAAGATTGCTTGCTTGGAAATCCAATCATTGGTTGACGCCAACGTAGAGTGCTACAACAAAGCGATGGAAGTGTTGGGAAGATTGAAGGCATCCATTGAGCCAATGAGCAAGAACAAGGATGGACTGGGTGTTTATGACCAGCAAGAAAATACAAAGAGTCCGGAAGATAATAATTCCGGCGGTGCGAGTAGCATTGAGAGGGAGATGTAGGTGGTGGCTAACAAGAATGTTGTGGTGGTAAATGAACCTTCACGCAAGAGGTATGTAGGAAGGCCGACAAACAAGTGAGACAAACCACCATACGAGCAATGCAACAAGCGCACCCGTTTCTGTAGCATATGTAGGAAACCAGGACACAAGAGCGTTACTTGTCCAGAAAGAGGCGACACTCCTGTGAAGCCAAGGAAGGAACCGAAATGTTCGAACTGTGGCGTAATGGGGGCATCGGAGGAGCAGCTGTGCGAACCCTAAGATACTACTGAAGTAGGTTGAAATTGTCCAAAATTGTGTCGGTTGATGTATTCTGTACCATATGTTATCATTGGTGGATGTTTTTTTCCTGTATTATTTATTCAATTTGTGTTGTACATCTCTGAAAGATCAGAGATGGAAAAGGAACTTGACAACGTTGTAACTTAATTTTAACTGGCCCGAACATTCTGATTGGATTGTAATTGACATGAATGTGATGTTTTGTATAACAAAAAATGATTACTCCAAACATGTTTGTCTATTTTCCGGATTCCCCTTTTTGCGGGGCGGAATGCTAGGCCTGGGTTTTCAATTCAACCCAGGCGTGTTTGGGCTGGAATGTATGAGTGATGTATTCCATGTATTGTAGGCCGGACGAGGTCTGGATATCGGCCCGCGAGGGAAACCGGATTGTCGTGTGGGGCGTCGTTTGACTTGGCAGCCTGCGCGGACTACATTTGGTCAACACGGATCTTCGGCGGGACGTTGATGGTATAAAAGACGTGTTTTGAGTTGAGGGTGTGTGGCGGGCCCATATAACAATCTGCTTCGGTATGGCCTACATGTCATAGAAGCCTGTTGCTGCTCGCTGAGCAGGTTTGGATTAAAAAGGTAGTAGAACGATGTGGAGTGGTCGGGTTGCTAAGCTGTCCAGCGTGGTGATTTTACGTGGAAAGAATTGGATACGCACTTCGTCTAAGTGAATCGAGCAAAATTGTTATCGTTTGTATATTTAAAAAAACATTGGGAGTGCCGAACAAGGCAAAGGTACAAGTGGCAGCGAGTAAGTGCTGGTACAAGTTCACGCATGTGATCCGCAGTGACTGAACATGGTGTAGAAGCTCGCCCGATTGCTGGTCTTGCTTGCTTGCTTCCTGTCATGCATTGGTGCTCTACTAACTAGGGTCGCAGCCTAGAGTGGGCTATGGATGAGCTCTACGATCTCCCACACGACCCTTTGTACTTCGATCAGGTTTGTTTACTGCGGACATGTGTAGAAGTGAACATTTAATAAATTGCGGTAGCGCGGAGCAAAAAGGTGAGCTCATGGGGATACCGGGCAAGAAGGGTTCAAAGATTTTGAAGGACGACTTTCACGTGATGCTTGGAAAATTAGTGTTGTGCGTAGGCATAATCTGTGCGAACATTACGCTCTTTGAAATGATATGCCAAATTAATAAGTAACATGTACTGTCAATGGAATATATTTTGGGCTAACCGTATGCAAGCAAAGTGTATGATTACTGCTTGGCGCTTCGAGTGGCCGAAGTGGTGACGAGCTAGCATTGAGAAGTGGCATGGCGGAGACGTGTCTGCTCGGGAGCATAAAACGAATGGACGCACTGGTGAAGGGAAGAGACATTGATGGCAGAGCGTGCGAGCATGAACAGGAAACTGCCTGCTCTGCTGCCAGCGTGAGGGACAGTCCGGACCGATTGGACAAGCTGGATGGAAAGTTGCCTTGACCTTGCGTGCGAGCTATTGCAAAGTAATGCAGGTGCTGACAGAAATCCATGCAAGAAACATCACTCCCTGGCTCACGGATCGAGTGTCAAAAAACCTGCTAGTATTCGTCGGTGTCTTCTGCCCATGGATCCATCCAGTAAATGAGAGCAGTCCATTTGCTCTAATTAGATGACGGTTTGTCAGGTGTTCGCAGGTCGCTAAGAGATACTAATTTACACATGAGTCAAACCATTTGATGTCGCCGACGAGTTTTTTTAAATGTACAGATGTCATGGAAAACTCAAAAACCGTGATTCAAAAAACTTACTAGTTTTCGTCAGAATAGATTGCTTCACATTATGGCCAGACTAATGTAGCTTGGCATTAGGTAGCTGCGTGGAAAAATGTGGCAGAGAGCCGAGCTGCTTGCTTTCGGCGAGTACGCGCAGCTACGAGGCATTGAATGAAGGAAGCTACGGGTGGCGAGGGGAGACGCACATATTACAGACAAAAAAAGAGATCCCTGCTTCCATCGTTGGTCACGAACTCGTGCTAGTGATCAGCTATTCGTTCGATCCACATGAAATCTTCCTGCCAAATAAAAAGAACGGAAGAACTGGGACACAGCAGTTAGGGATACATAGATAGCTTGCTAGGAGTAGCAGGCCATGGCAGGAGGGAGGAAAGATAGTCTGCGACCTGCGTCTATGGGGGACGGTGTCGGTGGGAAGATGAAAGGACTCATCGAGATCAACGAACAGCACGAGCAAGATGTGAGGTGAGTAGATGATCGAACAGTAATGTACAACATTTTTTCCCCATTATTCCCGGTTTGTTCTTTCTGTCATTCTGTCCCTTGTGACCCAAACTTTGTATCCTTTTGGTCGAGCGGTGAACTCCTGTTTCCTAGATCTTTTTTTCTAGATGCCAATCCAAATCTCTGTCTGGATGTGAACAATAAGCATCGTCTTGATTTCTTCTATTTCGTATCCGCCTCCGTTAGGACCTGAGCGCAGCTGCAAGTTGGGGCGATTCAGTCCAACGGAACCGTAGAGCCGGCAGGAATTACTTCTGCTCGGATGGGCGTGCTCTTGACTACAAGGCCGAACTGGTGAAGATGGAAGCTGCTCTGGCAGATGCCAAGCAAGGGATGCCAAGTGACGCGTGGAAGCAGAAGACGAAGAAGACTGTCGCGACGACCACATTCAACCCCGCGCACTTGAAGGACGCGCTTAGCCGTTGGGACGAAAATATGCTGGCTTTGATCAGTGGGATCCAGGTAGGGACTCTGATGGAGGCGCCGTCATGGGGGCAAATAGACAGAGCATTCGGCATGCTGCTGCTTTATTGTCTTAACACGTCAAAAATGAAAGTAGATCTAGGCGATGGTATAAAGTTCGATGTAGATGAAGACATGATTAGGAGGATGGGGTGCTTCAAGAAAGGCAATAAGCTGATAGAGGTCAAGAAGGGGGTTGACCGAAAAGGCCAACTAAAAGAACTCCATGCACTACTGGGCACTGGTGCAACCTCAGGGAGCATAACCATCAACCAATTGGTCAAGGTCTTAGAAGATGCAACACCTGCTGACTTGGGCACTGATGAGGGGAAGAAGAAACTAAAGGTTGCTTACACAATGCTTGCTTTCTGTTCTTTCCTGGCACCGAAAAATGAATCAAGCATAGTTGCAACAGAGATAATGGACTTGGCTAGCGACATTGATTCAATCGACAAGTACGACTTCGTACCTTACATACTTGAAACTATTCGCCGTGGTGCTCTAAAAGTTCAGCAAGGGTTAAAGAACCCTCCTCAAAAGCTAGATGTCGATGGTTGCCTTGTGTTCTTTTAGGTACTCATGTGCACGCATAAATTTTTGTATCAACAACATTTTGTACAAAAGTAAAAAAAATATGTAGGGCTGAAATCATGCTTCAACACATGTAGATTGCTTTCCTAGATCATGTGTACCATGGTGAGATCCTTGCGAAGAAGCAGAAAACACCGAGAATTAAGTACTATAGCAAGTCGAAGCTAAAAGTCGGATTGCGGGAGCATGCCAAGAAGCACGTTAAATACCCTTTCAAGGTCCCTTGATTTTTTCCTTGATATAGTTCATCAGGCATCCATGCTTTGTTCTGATGAATTTATTGTCAAGCAATCCTTAATTCATTATGATCGAAAATACCTTAGCAAGATAATATGTCCTGTTGGTTGATGAACAGATTCCAAATTGTTAGTTCGTATGAGATGACAATAGCACGTCACTGATAATGGTAAACCTGATAATATCCCAAACTTGGACTGGCTTGATGCAAATATTTTTTCTACAAAATTGGTTAAGGGAGGAGCATGTGTTAGGTGGAAACAAAAAGTGTTGGTACTATAGAATTTTAGTTAATTCTAGTTTTCTAGGTGACAAAAGGAGGGCAATAGCAGACCCCGTCTATTTTGCTTATCCAGTGATTGAATCAATTTTTTTTCCGGCAGGATGGATTTGTGGATGAGGCTGCTGACTTCATGATGTCATCAAGAACAGGCGATGAATCTGGTGAAGGGGTGGGTGGGAGTGTAACAGATTTGCTGAACTCCACTGGTGTGAGGTTCAATGAACAACAAATTGCAGTGGTAGGTTTAACATTTTTCCAAAAAAAGATCGGCAGGCTAACATTTTTCTAATCTCTTTTGTTTAACATTTTTTGACCAAAGTTGTCAAAGCTCTTCGGTATCTCCACATCGGTTTAACATTTTTCTAATCTCTTTTGTTTTTTGACCAAAGTTGTCAAAGATCTTCAGTAACTCTCTGGAGGCCAAGGAGACTGAATTCAAGGCGATGCAGGGGCAGAGCAATTTGGCTATCTAGGGTTCTGTCAAGAAATGGACAAGCTAAAGGCTCGCAAGTACGTGGAGATGATACAACGCCTCGAGCGTCACGTTCTGATCTCTCGTAGGGAGCTGGTAGACAATTGCATGACGCAGGCAAAGAGACTGAAAGTGGATGAAGTCGGTGAAACATCGTCTCAGACGGAGAGAGTGCTAGTCGGCGTGCCAGGTAATTTGATTGCGCTTGTTGTAGTGGCAAAACATCTGAGAATTAATGTTTAATCATACCAAACTTGGATAAAAATGCACAGAATAATTTTTTTTGGCATGCTTGCAGTCAGTTCGAATCCCACCGATGTGGTGGATAAATCAAGTAATTGCTGACTAATTGACTTGTTTCTTGTTCAGTCCTGGATGGGATGGTGATGGGTGGGCGTGTCTTGCCGGTGACTCAGTCTATTGATTCCACCCCTGGTACGCAATAACTTACATGATGTTTGTTTTTACCAAAAAAAGACAGACAGCTGCATGAGTGGGTAACGAATGTATCCTGCATGTGCAGTGGTATATGAGACGTTAACACAGGCGGTGCGGGCTGAAGGGGATTCAGTTGCCGGTGATGGTATAGAGGCCATGCTAGGACAGAAACCATCATCAGATTCTGCAGGTAAGCAATATGCCTCGTGGCTAACAACGAAGTTCAGATGTTGGACCTTCCACTTTTCATTTTATCAACATAATGTGGGGGGTTGCAGGTGAAAAATTGATTGCAAAATTCATGCATGATGGTACTGGTCCACATGCTGGCATGTTCCCAAACGTTGTTGACTTATCCTCCCCTATAGTGCTTGGGCTTTGTATTGCAGGTGATTTTGCTAAACATTTGATAAATGTCTGAGTTTAATCAACGCAAATACCATCCATTCATTTTCAGAAACTGTGCAGGCACTGCAGGTGGTTGTTGTTGTTTGAACAAAGGTTCACCAAGATTTGATTCACCTGTAAGGTTCAACGAAACACCGATATGTGCAGCTAGCGGAAAAAGGAGTAAGTACATAGATGTAAAAACAATAAATCAACTTGGGATAAATTAGGTTGACACATGGTTAACTGTTGTAAACTTGTACATTCAGATAGGATCACTGCGAAAGCAGGGAACACATGTGCTCCATTGGGTTCAGCAGAATGTAATGACATTTAACCATGTGGTTCTGCCTAATTATTTTTTAGTATAAGATCTAAGTTGTTTATCAATTGCAATCTGCGTCTTGCAGGTGAAGCTGCGAAGGAAATAATGGATATGTCAAAGAGCGTGAGTAAAATAAACTCCTGTGAACCTGGGGAATCTCCATTTGAGCTAGGACTGTGTCAGCAGCAACCAAGCATTAGGGCAGCAAACAAATTCCGGTCCATACTAATGGCAGCGTCTGTAACTGAACTGCAAAGGTATGACTATGTAGGCTGGGGCATAAATGTATTTTCTTTAGTGGAATTGTACAAATTAACCCAGCCGTGAAATTTGTGTTGGCGAGTATATTGAGGCATCAATATTATCTTAGACTTGGATGAACTGTGGTAGGATATGGTTCAAACACCTGGTTCCTGCTGATTTGGAACTAATTGGTCATGCCTTGAAAATGATGTTCGGGGGTGACGGGTGTTGGGGGAACAACGAAATGGACGCGGCTACACGCTTGTTCGCAGAGATGGATGCAGAGATGATGGCTGGCATAGATGCCCCTACATGGAGGCATTTGGTGTCTCTCGTTTTTTCGGTGAGTACAAATCTTTGATCTGTAAATCAATAATGTGTCTCAAAAATGACATTACATAATCTTGTTGTTCCAAAAAAAAAATAACCCACAGGCGGATATGTCGGTCATGAGGGACGTTGACGGTACGAATGGGTATATAGAAATGTTCAAAGGGTGCAAGTACCAGTATGACATCAACGGATGCAGGATGGTTAGTGCTGATTGAAAAGATTTGGTTTGTTTTCAAGATTTGACGTTAGAAGTTAATTAATTTTATTGCTGATCCTTTCGTGCAGATAATGTGTCTAGTGCAACTGGATTCAGCATGGTGCCTCTACGTGTTCGACCAAGTTAAGAAAATGTTGTCGGCACCTGATCCTATATACACAGATAAATCATCAGATAGATGTAGAATGAAACACCACATCACAATTTCAAGGCTGTCTATTGCGTTGAAAAATGTGGGAAAGTTGTTAGGAAATTCCTGGGTAATTGATCCTAAAGCTTGGCAGATAAAGTTCAACAGTAAAATGCATCGTCAGTGCCAGAACAGGTGATGCGTACTAATTAAACCTGATCCTGCTTTTTTATTTCTATTATCATGTGCACGTGTTGATCTGCCTGGCGAAAATATGGTCAGGACGTTGACTGGGAGCTATGTAATATACTACGCAAGGGAATTTGATGGGGAAGGGATTGCGCATGTGCCCACGGAGGTGTGTACGATTTCAGGCATATATAGTCGTGAACTATCAGGTTTAGTTTCCTTCAGATTTAATGGTCCCTTGTTTTTTTTTTGCGCATCAGGTTGAATTGCAGGAAATCAACGCATCAACCGTGAATGGAATAGCTGGCATGAAGGGCAACCTGGCTACCAATCCAAGTTTCGCTCCATACTGTTGTGGAGTGGAAGTTCTACGCATAATCAAACACTGTACCATGAGACCTAAGTGATATTTAATACCTATCGTTCGATTAGATTAAGAACTGCTTACTAGAAGGACATGGCATGTTAGCTCTGTTTTTTCAATGAATGATCAGTGATGTGTGGTACGACTAAACTATTGTAATGTCTGAATGGTAGTGAACTGTGGGTGTGATGTGATTACGTTGGCTAGATTAGATTCCTGTGGCGTGTTCGATTAGATTCATGTGGCGATGTGGGTAATTGAATGTGGCCAGTAGAATCAAATATGTGTTGACATAATCATTTCATTGATAAATCAAATATTAGGTACGTAGGACTGCGTGCATATAATGCCCCATCTATTAGAACCCATGGATTGTAGCGGACCTGAAAATGGCAAAAGTCTTGGAATCAATCTAATTAGGAGGACATTCACATGGACAACAGTCATGTGAACGCACGATGTTAACGTTCCATTGAAGCTTGATTTTACACGATATGCACAAGCGTGTAGACTCCGTGAGAATGATTACCCCTCTTATAAATACCGGTCGAAGAAATTTCAATGGGCTTGCACAGAAAATAACTCTGATAACAATGACACGGGGAGTAAATGTAACTGCAGGGACCAGTGCTGAGAGCATTCCAAACTTGTCTCATAATGACAAATGGTTATTTCAAGGTTTAGATTCTTAATGCTCATCTAAACAGAATTCTTACATCAAATTATTCTCTAAAGTATGTGGAACGAAGTATTTATTGCTTCAAGAACATCATCAGGAGTTTTGCATGTGTTCCCTTCCAAACGCATGACTTCATATAGAGTAATGCAACGATGCATATGGAGATTTTCCTGCAGAAGAGAAGGTGCTAACTCTTTATGGACATGTTTATTTATCTAAAAATATAAAATTCAAGTGATTGTGCGGGGTATTTAATAGCCATACCTTTGTAAGGGGTTTCATTAATTTCTGACCGTCATAGTGCCTGGCCAAGAAAATTGCGCATAACCCAGAATCCTCTCTGGCCACATATTGAGATCAGCTATGAGACGATAGTGAAAATATGATTTGGCATACAAAAATTTCAGAATAAAGACGTTTGTCACCTCTGGAAGTCCTCTGTCATAATGATTGGGAATCGGCGTTTCCAATCATCAGTTCCGCAAGACCAGTTGTCGTAGAATGCGTTAATCGCCTTGAAAAAAGATGTGACCAATCTTGTTGAGACAATTGTGTGCATGTGTACACATTGGTTTGAGAACCCTATAGTTCCGGCTACGGGATCCAAAACATGGATTGTCCTCTATTGCATGTCTAGTCCATATGCTGCCCATCCGTCCTCCAATTGGGCCATTAGGTAATACTGAAAAACACGGATGAAAACAAGTTATGGAAATTCCATCGGAAACCAACTGTATGTAGCTATGAAATAGGAATGCAAGGATACATATAAAAATTGCGATGGACTTTACCATGTGACAAGATGTTACGATCATGACATGTGCGTCGAGTTTGAACCTAGAGTGTGTGGAAACCAGCTTGTTTGGGTCCAGGTTTGCAAGAGCATAGGCCTTGAAACAATGGAACGGTTATATTACCAGAAAAAAGTTGCACCCTCGTGATTATACAAAACACGTGAATTTTGGAAAATGTTGTCATGGCATTAGTACGTACTAACCGAAAAATCAGGTTCAATGTAGTTTCTCCACTGCATGCCGGATGACTCCTTGCGGGCTGTGGACTCAATTTGACATAGGCGGCGTATAATCAATGTGCAGATGTCGTGGCTGAGAGGTTGCCCCCCAATGATCTGTTGTCTTATGGCTGTGCCATCTACCTTCAGCATCCGTGGTACTCCGTGGCAGATCCAATTCCTGTGTATAGAGTTCAAAAAATTAGAGTTAATTGGAGTTCAAACCTGTGGTGCCAACATGGTGAAACAATAATAGCAAACTTAAATTATTAACTATTCGGAGTAACCTCGCTAACACAGATGCGGGAGCTCGAGTGATCCAATCTACGATGGCATACACAGCTGTTGGCGAAGGCCCGGTAGGGAAAGAACCGACAGACCATGGTTCGCGTGCAAACCTAGACGGGCGAACTTGTTGTACCACTGGCCGATCGTCGGTTTCTAAAGCGAAATTGGTGGCATTTGGCTCTGTGGTGTGTTCAAGGCTCCCGTAAGTTAGGCCAGTGACAATGTCATAGAACCATTTTGTGATTCGATCATCCATGGAGTCAGCGTGGGGGGTTCGTCGGAAAGCAGATTATTTATGTTGAAAGGGCCAGCGGTGGCATCAAAATTTGGAGACGATACAGTGACTGTGTTGTCGCTTCCAAAAATAGGCTGTGTTATTCCCTTCAACATAGAACTCCGGGGATCTAGTTAAATTAGAGAAGAAAACAAAAATTAGAACAATACACTTCCCTGTCAGGAGTGCATGTGACAATGTATGATGGAAATTGATTGAATAATACAACACAATTGCAGATCACCTGATGTGCTAGCTAAAATATCAGTCTTCTCGTCAGAGAATCTGGCTGCTTTATTTTCTTGATCCGAGTACGGCGTTCTTCTGTCACATTAGTCAATAATTTTGAATGTAGAGAATAAGCATAACGTCAAAGCTGGCTTGCAGTGTGTCCCGTTTAGATACAATTTGAAATAGTAAAAACAAACATTACAGAAAATCCAACTTGTAATTGGCACGCAACAATTTGAAACTCACCGTCGTTGTAAGAGCAGTTCTCCCGGTCCAAATCCTCCCGGCTATGGATGCAGCCAGAACTCCTGAGATCACCCTTAGATTTCAAGGGGCTGCTGGCCGTAGAACTTTCACCTAACAGTGTGCATCATTTTTTAGGCGAAATTAGAGAAAAACTTTGTGAGAATTAAACAAAACAGGAAGTGGCAAAAAATAGAAAATTATGTTTAATGACTACGGATGCGCCAATGTACATTACCATCACATTGTGATGTCTGTGCTGGATTGGCTGACGTGTGTATGGTGGCAGGAAACGCCTCACTGTTAGCGATAGCTTCATTGGCTTCCGAACCCGCAAAAAAGATGACGTCAACAAACGAAACATGAATTTGAAAGTTCATGAGGCTGGTGATTACATACCGTGGAGTACTCCGGTGGGTGCGAGGTTCTTGGGAATAGTACAAGATTCTTTGGAGGACATATTACAATGCTTGCAGGGATCAGGCATTGCATCCATAATCTTGTCTGCGAATCGAAACATCTCTTTCTGATAATTACGTCTGAAGTCATTCATGAATAGCACCAAACGTGCCTGGTGTTCTCTCAATAGTATTGGGATCTTTGAACCAACCTACGAAACGATGGAACGAGAAAATTTTAGAACGAAATGTAATGGCCGTGGGTAATACTTAATGGTGTGATTATGGAAAAGGTGGGAGGTGCATATATCTTACGTGTTGTGGGTATTTGTTTTTTAGATGCGCAGAAAACTGAATAGGCCCAAGTTCATTTGGGTTGGAGAAGCCCGATGTGGGTGGAGTTGTCATAACATTAGCGTGACTTGACAAAGAATTTGCAATTGCGAATGCCGAAGACCCTTGCATTGGTGTTGACATGGGTGCCAAGATGGCCACCGCTCGGTGCAAAAGGGAAGTTTGTTCTGAAAAAAAGTGTAACATTTGAGGTATGCGTTTCATGGGATCATACTTACAAGCGTGGCGGTCAAAAGGTTTCCTTGACGGCTTTCGGTCCATTTTACCTCTAATTTGGTAGATGGTTCGTGTGTTGGAGTTTCAACCATTTGGTCGACTGATAGCTGCTCTACAATCTTCCGTACTGACTCGTAATCATATAATGAAATGCGGGGGTAGATACCACGTGGCTTGTTCATCTGAGATGGTGTATGTAGTACACCCGCAACATATGAACATAATTTAATTATCCTGATGATAGGAAAACAGAGTTGGTCAAGAATGTATTGATCTGTACCAAGGTTCAGATAAGAATACCTGCAGATATAGGTGACATCCACCGACATTGATTGATGGGATACCCTTTGTCACATCAGCTTGTATTTTGCGGGCAGCTATCGAAATGTGCTTGAGCACATAACGACACCAGTTCAACTCGTTGATTTTTGATGGTATTGCAACAGAACCAAGGAAATATAAACACACGTAGTCGTGTGTCGCACCCGTGCCACCCGGGGTACCACCGCTGCTTGACGCGTGGGTCGCCTGACCTGCTCCCCGCAAGGATAGCACCCTGGGCAGCACCGCACAAGCTGCCCTACGAGTCACCAGCCCGGCAGGGCTAGCCGGGCTTCGGGGGTTACCCTGGAAGGCGACAAGAGAATTCCTGCCTGGGCGCCCCCCGGAAAGGTCACTTGCCGGGGGGGGGGGGGTGTTCCCGGGCGTAGGCACCTACAACAGGGACGGTACCCAGCAGGCAGAGCATTGACGCCACGTGGCTGCTCGGCAGGCTCCCTGTGCGTAGGGTTGGTCAGGGCGAGGAGTGTGGCACAAGCAAACATTTAATGTTCTGACAGAAAGGTGATTCCCCGTCCAGTCTGCCCACAGCGACTAGCCCGCAGTGAATCTAGGGACGTACCGCCCTAGTTGCAGCGCTACGTACCGAGCATGCAAGCCAGCGCAGCAAGGGCAAGCTGCCTAGGGTCTTTGCTCAACACTTGTCACCCATGCACCAAGGCACCTGTGGCATCCCCTTGAGTATAAAAGGAGGACCATCGCCAACGGTCAAAGGGTTCGATACTTACTAGCTTTAGCCCAGAAATAGCAAGTAGCACTTAGCAGGAATGGAGAGAGCGCCCGGGGACTCTGCCGGCAACTTGTAAACCCTAGTTAATTGGCTAATACAAGCTCAGAAGCAGGACGTAGGGTTTTACACCTCCGCGGGTGGCCCGATCCTAGGTAAAACGGTCTTGTGCATCTTCACGCTTGACATTGGCCTCGTCGGCGATCGCCGGAGCGATCCCCAATGCCCACTGCTGAACCAAAAAGGGGGTGCCTCGCATCCCCGGTGTCTAAGCCCCAGGCAACGACATCTGGCGCGTCAGGTAGGGGGCGCGTGTAGAGAGCTCGCCGGTGACTGCCGGCGCCGTCGTCTACAGCTACGTCATCTTCGTCTTCTCCGACGACAGAACCCGTCGCCATGCCTCCCAAGCGGGCTGGCGACTCTCGGATCGACTCACGTGGTGCCCCAGCGGCGCACACGCGGTCACACGACGTGCAACCCGCGTCGCAGGGTCAGGAGAACCCTGAGCCCTCTCGGGTGCAGCAGCAGCAGTCGCAGCTGCTACCCCCACCTCCTCGGCCGTCAGCGGACAATCGGCTGAGGGGGCCAGCGGCTCCCAGCACCGGAGCTAGTCGCGCGAGCGGCCACGATGCCGCCCGCGCTGGCCAGCGAGTCCACTCGCGGGCCAAAGACGCGCAGCAGCAGCTGCACCATGAGCATACCGCGTCGCGTGCGACACCGTCGGGATCTTGCCCTACTCACCCAGGGGCACCGGGGGACAGGGCAGAGGGCAGCTGGTCAGGGAATCGGCAGCCTGCCGCTCAAACCCCAGCGGAGGCCATCATCGCCGCGCATGTCATGGTGCGCTACGAGCCACCGCGAGGCACGCCGGTGCACGAGGCATGTAGTGCAGAGCTAGACGCGCTCCTTGCGCTTGCCACCCAGCAGCCGCAAGGCTAGGGCGACCCGGCCGGTTTAGGCCGACGGCAGAACTCGGGACACGGAGACGAGCCCCGCGTCTCGGGGCAGGGAGAAAATCCTCCCCCGCAGGGAGGGCAAGGAGGCGAGGATCCTGAGGGGTCCTCGGATTCGTCACCGACCGTCACACAGGGTGATGCGCGGGCCGTCTTGAACGCACGCTAGCAAGAAGACCTCCGCCGGCGCTTGGAGCGCCGGCGCCGTCGTGAGGCGAAACATCAGCGCCCAGAGGAGCCGGAGACCAGCCTGCCTGGCAAGCTGGATGAAGGCCACTGGACCATGTACTTCAACGGCACTTTCAGCCTGCAGGGAGCTGGCGCCGGAGTCGTCATCGAGTCACCCGCGGGAGACCAGCTAAAGTTCGCCATCCAACTCGAGTTCCCCAACTCCACCAACAACAGGCTGAGCACGAGGGGTTGCTCGCTGGGTTGCGGGCGGCGATCACCCTTGATATCAAGCGCCTGGTTGTTCGCGGGGCTTCCCAACTCGTGATCAACCAGGTCAACAAGGACTATGATTGTCCGCAGATGGCAGCATACATGGATGAAGTCCGCAAGCTAGAACTCAAGTTCAAGGGTTTTCGAGTCGAGCATGTCAAGCGCAAGGATAACTTCGCGGCTGAAGAACTGTCCAAGTGGGCAACGGAGCGCCGGAAGGTCCCGGCGAGCGTGTTCTGGCACAGGCAGACTGCGCCTTCAGTCACGCCCAGGCCGGCTGCCGGGGAAGCCCCCCCGGCACCCGAAGGAAACCCGCAACAGCGGAGGTCCATGCCGCCGATGTGGCGGCATGCATGAGAAGGGAAACCCCACCTTGGGCGGTGGACATCGTCCGCTACCTCAAGGAGGGAGCCCTCCCTGAAGACGGCGTTGCCGCAGAGCGCGTAGCCCGGCAAGCCAAGATGTATGCTTTGGTAGACGGCGATCTTTACCGGAGGCGTGCAAATAGAGTAAAGCTCCTCTATGTGCCCCAAGACGAAGGGCGCGCACTTCTGGAAGACACACACCGGAGCACATGCTCGCACCATGTGGCCTCCTGGGCTCTAGCCGGCAAGGCTTTCCGGCCCGGCTTCTCCTGGCCTACAGCGCTAGCCGATGCCGAGCCAAGACGTGCGAGGCGTGCCAGTTCCATGCAAAGAAGAATAACCAGCCGGCACAAGCCCTACAAGTCATTCCATCCTACTGGCCGTTCGCGGTCTGGGGGCTGGACATCGTCGGTAAGTTGCCGAGAGCGGTTGGTGGCTACGAGTACTTGCTCGTGGCCATCGACAAGTTCTCCACGTGGGTGGAAGTGGAGCCAGTGCGGAAGGTGACCGCTCAGGCAGCCATCAAATTCTTCAAGGGCATTGTGTGCCGGTTTGGTGTGCCTAACGGCATCATCACCGATAATGGCACACAATTTACGAGCGCTGTGTTCCAAGCCTACTGCGAGGGCATGGGCACCAAGATCCACTTCGCTTCTGTTGCTCACCCGAGGAGCAACGGACAGGCGGAGCGAGCCAATGCAGAGGTGCTGCGGGGGCTCAAGACGAGAACTTTTGACAAGCTCAAAGGCCACGGGAAGAACTGGGTCGAAGAACTCCAACCCGTGATGTGGTCAATCAGGACCACACCTAGCGGGGCAACGGGTGAAACTCCTTTCGCCCTTGTCTACGGGGCATAAGCGGTGCTGCCCCTCAAGCTCAAGCATGGATCCCCTCGGGTACGCGCGTACGGCAACTGTGGCCAACACGAACAGAGGGTTGACGATCTTAACTTCATCGAAGAACTTCGATGCCGGGCTGCTGTATGAGCTGCATGCTATCAGCAGGGAATCCGTCGTTATTATGACAGGCGGGTCCGTACCCCGGAGCTCGAGATCGGAGACCTTGTCCTGCGCCGAATACAAGGAACAAAGGCCGGGAACAAGTTGGCTCCGAAATGGGAGGGGCCCTTTCGGGTAGTGCAGGTGACCAGGCCGGGGGCTGTCCGGCTGGAAACCGAAGAAGTCTTGCCGGTGCAAAACAGTTGGAATCTTGAGCACTTGCGCAAGTTCTACCCGTGAAGCGGCGGAGCCTGACCCACGGGTGATGCTGCTGCAGCATGCCTCTCGAACAAGTGTAACCGGGCAACCTCCAATTGTAATCCGCTAGTTTCTATGAATAAAGATAAGTAATTTCCTTTGAATTTCAAGTTGTCTCGTTATTGCATGTTTTCTCTTTTGTCTCCTGCTCTAGGTGCACAGAGGTCTCTTTCCATCCTTGGTTGTGAGCAGGGGGCTGCCGGAGCCTCGGAAACAAAAATCCCGTTGCCGGATCACTCCGGCACGGGGTCGTGCCGTTGCCGGGTTCCCCACAACGCGGACCACACAACAGCTACGTCTTGGGAATAGAAGAGTGCTCACACCCAAGTTTGGTATCGACCCATCTGTGCCCGGGGGCTGGGAGGCGGGAGGGCTATCTGTGCTGTACCTTTCTTCGTGCATTTCGAATTTTTTTGCAGCATCTCGGGCTTGGTAAGGATCTGACATGCAGGATAAGGTTAGGGGTCAGACACACTGTGATACTCGTGGAGTACTCACGGGCCGTGTCGTCTAGCGGGCAGCCACTGGTGCATGGTGATCGCTTCAAGGTTCTTACCGCAGGAGGGTGTTGCCACGTTTGCCGCGATGGCTCGGCGCGCGCGGCGGCTAAATTCTCCACCATGCCTATAAGAGGGCATGGTGGCCACGGAGCAACTCAAAGCAAAGCTAAGAAGGTGGAGAGTGATGCAGTAGAGGAGCGGGGGTGGTGCATTTCTCCGCGCACAAGCGCCGAGGGTGTTCCCTCCATCGCATCCCTGCCACGTCACTCCACCAAGCGTCTCGAAGGCGGGGACTGCTGCAGAGGCGCAATGGTGGTGCATGCCATCAGTGCTTAGCGCCGATGGGTGCACTGCCATCGCGGCCTTGCCGCATCCCCCCAGCAGGCGGTTCCAAGGCGAGGGTTGCCGCAGAGACGCTGTGGTGGTGCATGCCATCAGTGCTTAGCGCCGATGGGTGACTGCCACAGCGCCCTTGCCGCATCCCTCCAGCAGGCGTTCCAAGTGCAGAGCCGTTACGTTCGACTAGAGAACAGACAGCTAAATGCATTATCCTAGGCGCCTAGTAATCTAATCTCAACGCTGGCTCGTTGGTGTGGGTTGGGTCTTGCGTGTGGCTGGAGTGTTGGAAGGACGCTTGCGGGGGGAGTGCGCTCCTCATGCGGCTTGCAGGTCCGTCCCGCAGGCGCGTGCCTAGGAGTAGCTAACCCGCAAGTGGAGTGGCTCGCCGCTGCTGCTTAACCCCAGGTCGGCACTGCAGGTCTGTCTCGGGTCCCTGGTCTGGTTAAGTGGGTAGCGTGCGAGTCCCCGGCAACACAAAGCATAGCACACAAAGACAGGAAGACCCACCCCGCGAGTCAATTTCAGGAGCAAATACCAAGTAGAACCAGAAAGTGGAATTTGTAAAAGTAGCAAACGATTACATGGGCTAATGAAATCATAATTGTTTAACGGCGCCAAGCGCCACTTGCAGGAAACAAAAATAAAAGCTTGCAGGGGACTAAGACGGCTGGTTGCCGGGGGCTTCCGCTGGGGGCTCCGGCTCTGGCTTCCTCAGCATCCGATCCACCACTTTGTCGACGAACCGGCTTACTGCCCTGGAGTGGGTGGGACCGTCCTCGCTGTCCGACCACGCGTCCAGCAGTGTCTCGAAGGGGAAGTCGGGGTGGTGGTAGTGCACTCTGGGGAGGATCATCTCGGCGATCTCCTTGGCGCACAACGCTATCTCCCCGTCGCAGAACTTGGAGATCCACACATCCAGCGCCCTGCGCTTCCCCACCATGTCAGAGATGAATGGGATCAGGGTGTTGACGTCCATGCCGTCCACCTTCGTGGCCGGCAGCTCGAACCTCGGCAGCAGCTCGCGCACGGCCTGGGCGATCTCGTACAGCTTCTCGGTCTCCCTCCGCCGCTGCTCCGCCAACTTGTCGTGGTTGCCACGTGCCAACGCCACCGTGTGTTTGGCCTTGCGGAGGAGTTCCGCGAGCCACCCGATCTCGTTGGCCTTGCTCATGTTGTCCTCGCCCGCCTTGACGAGCTCACCCCGGGCGGTGGACAATTCGGACTCGAGATGGGCGCTCTTTTTCCTTGGCGGAATTGAGCTCCTTCTCCTGCCGCGCCGACGCTGCTGCCATGTCCTCCGTGGCCTTGGCCTGCTCCTCCAGCTTTGTGCGCAGCGCCTGGAGTTGGGAGGAGTAGCTGCTGACCAGCTCGCGCTTCTCGTTGAGCCGAGCTTGAGCTGTTGCAAGCACCTTCTCGTGCTCCTTGTTGGCCGTCTCCCGCGCCGCGGCCAGCGAGTCCAGTGCTTGCTGGTGCTCGGCACGGTGGAGCTTGGCGCAGGAGCCGCCTCCGGCTTCTCCCTCAACCCTGCGTCCTCAACGTCTGAGGTGAGGTCGATCACCGCTGCGTCCGCCCTTGTTGTGGGCGCAATAGGGCCTGCGACAAAGAGCAAAATGAGTACTTCAAGCTGAGCTGGGGTACCCGGCGATGAACGAAAGGAAGCTCTGGACGGGTACCTTGCGGGGCCGTTGTGCTTGTGGGGGAAGCCTTGTCCCCCTCTATCCCGGCTCCGGCTGCCAGGCTGTCCGTTGCGGGCTAGATTTCGCCTGCGAGACAAGGTGATGGCACGGTTATGTATCTGCCGGGCTGTCCCCCAATGTGCAGAAGGAGCATGCGCAATGGAATTAGGGGAGGGGCCTGTACCTGCCGCGGGCTCCTCCTCCAGTAGGATTGGGTCGGCGGCAAGCATGTTGGTGGCGCCACTGGCCCCCATGCCGGTCTGACTGGCACTAGCACGGGCCCGGGTGCGCGGCTTCTTGCTTGGCGCGGCGGGTGCAGTGTCTGTCCTCCCCCTCTTGCCGGCTCCGGCCGGGAGTGCTGTCCCTGTGAGGCATCAACAAGGAAGTGAAGGGATGCAAGCGCAAAACTTGTAGATAAAAGGTGGGGGGGGGGGGGGGCAGCGTCAACTTACTTCGGGGGGTTGAGCTTGAGCAAGTAGCCCCGGAAGATTCCCCGCTTGGGTGGGGCTGCGGACCCTCGAGGAGTCGCCACAGCCCCGGTTGCCGCGGAGGCTGCTGCAGAGGTGGCTGCAACCGCTGGTGCCCTCGATCTCCGCACCAGAGGTGCGTCGTCCTCATCCTCCTCCTCCACTGCAGGGGGGGCCGTCTGGGCCCCGGCAACGCGGCCAGCCTCTTCGCCAGAGGACTCGACGTCGGGCCAGCTGAGCTCCGATTCCCCCTCGCTCTCCTCGGCCACTCGCTTCCCATAGGCTGCGGATGGCGGAGGTTGCGGGGCTCGAGCAGGGGAATCGGACATCAGCCCCCCCTCGTTGCAGGGCGGGTAGCTACTGACGATGTCGTGCAGCCCTGCGATGCCGGCGTGGAGGGATGGAGCCCTCGGGGGAAGATCCGTGAATGGGGCATCCTCACCGGTGATCCCCTTCACCCACGCCCGGATCGCATCCGGGGTCACGCTCGCGCTTTGGAGGCGCGTGGTTTCCCCGGGCCCCGTATACATCCATGCGGGGCGAGACCGCAGCTGCAGCGGCGCGATGCGCCGGCTGACGTAGGTGCGCGCCACATCAAGATCAGTGAGCCCCGCTAGTCGCAGGGCCTTGATCCTCTTGACGATGGGGAGGAGCTCCGCGTCGCGGCTGTAGCGGTCCCACCAACTGTCATTGCTCACCGGCAGCTCGGTGGGCGCGTAGATGCACTTGTTGGGTTCCTCCACACGAACCCAGCACCAATCCGCGGGCCACTCCTTCTCGATCTTCTTCTCCATCCGCACGATGAACTCCGACTTCATCTTATCGCGGGCCCGGAACACCACCCCCGACGACATCGCGCCTGATTGCTCGACGCACGGGTAGAAGTAGTGCCGGAATAATGCCACTAACGGCATCACTCCGACAAACCCTTCGTAGAGGAACTGGAAGACGGCGAGAAGGAAGAGAGAGGTGAGGTGGAGCTGCGTAACCCGGAGCTGGTACGCCGCCATGAGCGCGTGGAGAAAGAGGGAGTACGGAGGTACCAGTCCGGCGAGGATGAAGCAGGCGAACACCCGGAAGTCGTTGTCCTGGTGGTCGCCGCCGGCCGGGAAGACGAGCGTCTCGCCGTACTCGTTGAACGGGGAAGTGACAGCGTGCCGGATCTTGTCGAGCCCCTCGCCGTTGTAGCCGGGCTTGAAGAAGGCCCGCGTGGCCCTCAACTCCCGGTTCTTCTGGTCCTTCTCCGAGAGAGGCTTCTTGGGAGCCCTCTCGCCTTTGTCGGCTGCAGAACTCTTGGAGCCTTTCCCTCTCTTGGGGGCTGTAGGCGCCATGGGGAATGTGGGCGGAGACTAGCAGGATTCAGGGGTGCAAGGAAGAATGGGGATGAGGAAGAAGGGCTGGGGGCTAAGTGTTTGCTCCTCAGCACATCGGTGGGGTTTTATAGTACCCCGGCGCTGAGCAACGGTCGCATCCGCACCCTACGGGTGCGCTGGGGATAACTACGCTTAAAGAGGGGGAATGCGGGACGTGGCCTTAACCACTCGCGATTAAGGGGAGGTTAGGGCGGAAATCTCGCCCCCACCACTCTGCCTGTAACGGCGGAGTCCTTGGAGTAATGCATAAACGGGAACCTGAAGCGACTCGGGACCCACGCGTCGGATAAGGGCGTAGCCGGGCAACCGACCACGAGTGATTTCGCCCGGGAACAGGCGTTGCCGGCCCACGCCCGGGGGTACTGTCGCACCCGTGGCACCCAGGGTACCACCGCTGCTTGACGCATGGGTCGCCTGACCTGCTCCCCGCAAGGATAGCACCCGGGGCAGCACCGCACAATCTACCCGGCGAGTCACCAGCCCCGCAGGGCTAGCCGGGCTGCAGGGCTTACCCAGGAAAGCGACGAGAGAATTCCCGCCTGGGCGCCCCTTGGGAAGGTCACTTGCCGGGGAGGGCGTTCCCGGGCGCAGGCACCTACAACAGGGACGGTACCCAGCAGACAGAGCATTGACGCCACGTGGCCGCCCGGCAGGCTCCCCGTATGCAGGGTTGGTCAGGGCGAGGAGTGTGGCACAAGCAAGCATTTAATGTTCTAACAGAAAGGTGATTCCCTGTCCAGTCTGCCCACAGCGACTGGCCCGTAGTGAATCTAGGGCACGTACCACCCTAGTTGCAGCGTTACGTACCGAGCATGCAAGCCAGCGCAACAAGGGCAAGCTGCCTAGGGTCTTTGCTCAACACTTGTCACCCGTGCACCAAATCACATGTGGCATCCCCTTGAGTATAAAAGGAGGACCATCGCCAACGGTCAAAGGGTTCGGTACTTACTAGCTTTAGCCCAGAAATAGCAAGTAGCACTTAGCAGGAAAGGAGAGAGCACCCAGGGACTCCCCCGGCAACTTGTAAATCCTAGTTAATTGGCTAATACAAGCTCAGAAGCAGGACGTCGGGTTTTACACCTCAGGGTGGCCCGAACCTGGGTAAAACGGTCTCGTGCATCTTCACGCTTGACATTGGCCTCGCCGGCAATCGCCGGAGCGATCCCCAACGCCCACTGCCGAACCAAAAAGGGGGTGCCTCACATCCCCGGTGTCTAAGCCCCAGGCTACGACATCGTGCTTGGCTGTCGGGGCAAGGATGTGGCCGACAACATATATAACAAATGCGATTTGGAATGCATCGACCTCGATAGTGGGTGACTCTTCGGTGAGAGGCCGTAACAAATAAACCTTAGCAGCTTTCAAGGTATGTATACCTTTCTGCCCATGGCTATTAGCGGCCTCCGTGTAGAATGCCATCAGTTCGGAGAATGCTGTTGAACCTTGGGACACGGGTTTGGCACCGATAGGCAGAGGAAAAATGTTCTTGACCGACGTCTCTGTCAAATCCAGCGTTAATGTATCCGGTACAACCAAGCGCATGGAATCAGCATCTAACTTCTGCATGAGCCAGGCGCTGAAACGGAGGCTAATTTTGGGGAGCATGTGAATTTGTTTCATACCCTGGAACCCCATCTGATCGACTAGACTCCGTTTATAATCATTGAACTGACCAACAACGGCACATACTTTTTGGATTGAGATTCTAGATGAAAATGTCAATCCCCCCATTGCACCAGTCTGAACAGCGGATTCCATGACATCACTCTCAGACCTGGGCATGCGATCCATCGTGTTTGTAGCTGATGTTGAACCTGGTCTAATTTGGAAAATAGAGTAACGTAAATAACTGAATACATTCAGGTGGGGGGTGTCGGACGGGGGTATCAGCTTTAATACAGAGAAAATACAGTAACGCGAACTGTGACAGTGCGGCACAGCGGAAAACAATATGGTTCATAGACAACATGGTTCCATTGAACAAAAATAACTTGGTAATCAGGAATGGGTATGAGCTTTCATACTGATAAAATGATACACTTGGGATTCAGTCACACAGGAGGGATTCTTCCATATATATAAACTGTAAGATCATGAATCCATCAAGTAGATATAGAAAGGAATCCTAAAATCTAAAAAACAGAAGACGAGGTAAGGTATTGGATCTATCTTCAGTAACGTACCTTTGGTTTGTGCGATGAGCTGTCTGCTGGTGAATTCAAAAACTCCCTGCCGGAAAAATATAAAGGCGACCCTGCTCGATTTTGCTGCTGGAACCTCATGTAAGATGGATGGATCAAGGGTTTTGTGAAGGTCTCGAGACTGTAGTGGAGATTATTCGGGTGGGGGAATTTGGGGTGGGGGGGGGGGGTGATGCGCCGACTGGGGAGAGAACCAGAGGGCATTGAAGTGCAGGATGTAGCGTCGGATGTGAAAAACCCCTGAGCAAGCAAATGGATGTAGTAACTCCTGGAGGTAAAGGAAATTCAAACTAATTGAGTAAACGTGGTACAATAAGAGTACGGACTGTGTCAGCTATGGCAAAAAAAGGAGAGACAACTTGGTTTGCGGTGTTCGTGTGTGTATGTGAACACGGTTCGGTTTTTTTTGGACCAGCGATGACTAGTCCAGGATAGGGGTCTGAAAAAAGGACAGGCCGTCCTCTTGGTACAGCATTAAATGGGCGCCATGAGTAAACGCGTGTGAACACAGCGAGTGAGCTTCCAGTTGTTGCGCGGCATCGAGTTAGGTTGAACTCGATCTACGCAATCCGATGACACCGCCGACAGATTTGAGAACGAGAGGCAAGATGGTGTCCTGGCCCAACAACTCAATCGACCCGGGCTCCATGCAGGTGAGTTCTACTCGTTAAAACTCGAATCGCGATAGCGGGAGTGAGATTGATATCGCAGGACATAAAATCCATGTTCATACTTCGCAGCTTGATGGGATTGAGCGACCACCGCCTAGACCAAAGGTGTTGGATGACCCCGAATTCAAGGGATTCGGTATAACAGAGGATGTTGGGTGCCACCATGGCCTGTTCGCCCGGCGAACGGTTTCTTACGAAGGAACTAACATAGGGAGGAGATTCTTCGCATGCGGTGCCCCTGAGGTGAGTTGTAATGTTAGTATTCGTATGTATGCGATGTTGGGTGCCACCGCCTGGCTGGATCTAATTAGCAAGTGGATGTTGCTTTTCAGGAACAAGGAGGGGATTGCGGATTCCGTGAATGGGTGGACCCTGAATGGCCTCCGATTATGAAAAGATCTTTGGCGCAGTTGTGGGGGGAGGTAGAAAGCCTGGAAGATTCATTCGAATCAAAGCAGATGAAGCTTTCTATAGATCTTGATAACCTGCATGCAGAGAATAGAGAAGTATAGGTTGATAAGGCTCTGGTCGAAGCGGAGAACTTGTGTCTGATGAAAGAAAGGAAACAACTGGCGGAATAGGAGAAGAAGATGATGCGGACTTTAGCTGAGAACACCGCTCTGAAGGAGAAAGCGATGGCGGAGAACGAGAGGAAGACGGTTGTTCTAGGTTTGGCATGTGCTGTTTCTGCTACCCTGGCGTGTGTGCTCGCTTTCGTTCTAAATCTCACTATCCAAAAATAGATGTTACGAAAGAAGTTGTCGTATTTTAGATTCAAGTTTTAGCAATTTGGTGACTGTGGTGTCTGTTCTATTATTCAAACCATGTGCGTGTGCATTTCTGAGTGTAATATCATCGCCACTTAATGTCATCAAATAGTTTTCAGGATTGGAGTTAATGAAACGGATTGAGCTTGCATGATGATAATGTAATCGTTGGCATGGTTGAATCCAGGTTTGTCGTACCAGCGGCCCACGGGGTCCCACTGATACGGGACGCGTGGGTCGCCAGTGACAGAGCCCCATCAGGAAGGCCTCCCGGGAAGCCATGAGTCCGGGAAGCCTGCTTCAAGGAAACGGCCCTTGGTGAAGGTGGAGCTAAGGGCCCGCATATAAGAAGCCCCGAGAACCCCGGTCCCGGGAAGCTGAAGAAACGCCTCCCGACAGGTAGCCGGGTGCGCTAGCAGGGAAGGGGCACCCCGGCAACCCACGCACGGGCATGCAGGCAGGGCCCGTGAAACAGTGAAGACAGGACAAGACGGCGGCACAGTGCATTTAATTCACCGACAGGAGTCTTATCAGCAGGCCTAGCCTTGCTTAGCAAGCCTAGGACGACTACCCTACGAACCATTTTTTCTACCGTGTATAGTGGACCGGGCGCTGCGTGGCATCCAACATGGATGAGCAGAATTGTATTTCATGTGGGTGTGACACGCGTCTAGGAAACATGTCACACTGCATGCAATGGCACTTGTGGTATCCCCTTGTCCACACAAGAAGGACCGATGCCACTGGTCAAAGGGTTCCGATCAGTCTTAGTTTGAGCCCTGGTTAGAGCCATCGCCCAGTAGCTCCTCGAGAACTCCCGGGACACCTGGTAAGCAACATATACAACCTTCAATACAACAAAGAGAAGGATGTAGGGTGTTACACCTCCGGGTGGCCCGAACCTGGATAAATTCGCGTGTACACACTTCGTGTCTATCGTCACACCGGTGATCGCCGGAGCGATCACCTCGCCCTCCACCGAACCAAAAAGGGGTGCTTGGCATCCCCGGTGCCGGAGACCCGTGCTCCGACATCTGGCGCGCAGAGAACTTCGAGTGACCGTCTAGGCGGCAGGTAGGGGGGGCGTGCAGAGAACTTCGAGTGACCGTCGGCATTATCGTCTTTAATCTCGCTATGTCGCCCAAGAAGGCAGACGAGCCCCGGGTCGACTTGCGCGACACCCTCGCCATGGCACTCGATCCCATGATGCCGCGTGCGCGTCGCAAGCATAGGGGGACCAGAGGTCCCATCCACGGCAGCAGCAGCAGTCGCCGCTGCCCCCTCCGCCTCCTCGGCCGTCAGCGGACAACAGGCTGCGGGGCCCAGCGTCGCCTAGCGTCGGAGCCAGCCGCGCGAGCGACCACAACGTCGCGCGTGCCAGCGAGCGGGTCCACTCGCGGGCTGAAGACGCACAGTGACAGCTGCGCCATGACCACGGCTCGTCGCGTGCGACGCCAACGAAGTCTCGCCCTACAATCCGAGGGCACCAGGTGACAGGGTGTAGGGCAGCCGATCGGAGAACCGGCAGCCTCCCGCCCAGACCCCGGCGGAAGCTATCATTGCCGCGCGTGTCCTGGTGCGCTACGAGCCACCGCAACGCATGCCGGTGCATGACGCGTGGAGCGCAGAGCTGGACGCGCTCCTCGCGCTCGCTGCTCAGCAGCCGCAAGGCGAGGGCGGCCCGGCTGGTTCAGGCTGGGGACAGAACCCGGGATGTGGAGACGCGCTCCGCATCTCGGGGCCAGGAAAACACCCTCCCCCGCCAGGAGGGCAAGGAGGCGGGGATCCCGTGGGGTCCTCGGACTCGTCACCAACCATCACGCAGGGTGATGCGTGAGGCGTCCTGAATGCCCGCCAGCAGGAAGACCTCCGCCCGCGCTTGGAGCACCGGCGCCGGCGTGAAGCAGAACGCCCGCACCCAAAGGAGCAGGAAGATGCTCCCTTGGGCGCCGATGACGGCTGCGCCGCGTTCACTCGCGAGCTGCCCCGGGTGACATGGCCCCACAAGTTCCGAGCACCAGCGCTCGGGACGTACGACGGGACCGTGAATCCCAAGGACTGCCTCCTGACCTACACGTTGGGCATGCACGCTATCGGTGCCGACGACAAGGTCAGGGCCAACTGGTTTCCGATTGTCCTCAAAGGATCAGCGATGACTTGGTTGCTCAACCTGCCCGCCGGGTCCATAGCCTCCTGAGCTGACCTGCACGAGCAATTCGTGAACGCGTTCCATGGCGGCTACAAGCGCCCGGGAACCATGGCGGAGCTGCACACGGTAGTGCAGAAACCGGGGGAGACGTTGCGGGACTTCTCTAACAGGTTCTCCAACCTCTCCTACTCCATCCCTGAGGCGGAAGCGGCCGCCATCATCAACATTTCAGCATGCCTTGCGTGAGTGTCTGGGACCCCAGATAGGCCGAAATATCGAGGCCTACATGGACGATATCGTCGTCAAGTCACGGCGTAGGGACTCGCTCGTCGGCGACCTGCAGGAGACGTTCAACAACTTCCGCAGGATCAAGTTCAAGCTTAACCCCGAGAAGTGCATGTTTGGTGTGGACTCGAGGCACTTGCTGGGCTTCCTGGTCTCTCACAGGGGAATTGAAGCCACCCACATAAGATCGAAGTGATTGAAAAGATGGAGGCACCCCACAAGGTTAGAGACGTCGAGCGCCTCAACGGGTGTGTTGCGGCGCTCGGGCGTTTCATCTCAAGGCTAGGCGAGCGAGCCCTGCCTTTCTTCAAGGTGATGAAGAAGAAGGGTCCAATCAATTGGACTCCCGAGGCGGAAGCGGCGTTCCAGGACTTGAAGCGATACCTGAAATCGCCGCCGGTCCTCGTCGCCACCAAGCCGGGCGAGCCGTTGCTGCCATACCTGGCAGCGACGGACCAGGTAGTGAGCTCCGTGCTCATTGCCGAGAGGGAAGAGCAAGTCCCAGGGGCTGAGACGGAAGGGCCGGGGGCTCCCGACGAGCTGAAGGAACCCCCAGCTACCACCTCTGCCCCTGGATCCGAGGGACAGCCCATGCAGGCTGCCCCCCGCAAGCGGCTAGTGTAGCATCCCGTGTACTTCGTTAGCATGGTGCTGCGTGATGCCTGGGTACGCTACCCGCAAGTCCAGAAGCTTCTGCTTGGGATCGTCAAGGAAGCTGCGCCATTACTTTCAGGCGCACAGCATCACAGTGGTGTCGGGGTTCTGCCTAGAGCGAGCCCTCACCAACCATGAAGCCACCGGGAGGGTGGCCGAGTGGAGGATGGAGCTAGCGGAGTTCGGGCAGCGTTTCGCAAACACCAAGAGCATCAAGAGCACCGATCTTGCCGACTTCGTCGCAGATTGGATATCGACGGGCATAGAAGAAGAAGAGCCGGAAGCGAGCCTTCCGGGCAGATTAGATGAGGGGTACTGGGTCATGTACTTCGATGGCGCCTTTTGCTTGCAGGGCGCCGGTGCCGAAGTGGTGATCGAGTTGCCCACTGGAGATCAGCTCAAGTTCATAATACAGCTCGACTTCGCCAACTCCACCAACAACACAGCAGAGTACGAGGGACTGCTTGCCAGGCTGCGCGCAGCGATCGCCCTCGACATCAGCCGCTTGGTTGTTCACGGGGACTCCCAACTCGTGATCAACCAGGTGAATAAGGACTACGACTGCCCCCAGATGGCAGCGTACGTGAAGGAAGTGCGAAAATGGGAGTCCAAGTTCAAGGGACTTCGATTTGAGGACGTGAAGTGCAAGGACAACTTTGTTGCGGATGAACTGTCCAAATGGGCAGCAGAACGCAGCAAGGTGCCTCCTGGGGTGTTCGTGCAGAGGCAGTCAAAGCCCTCTGTCGACCCCAAGGCAGTCGCCGGGGAAGACCCTCCGGCAACTCGAGGTGACACTGCAGCTGCGGGGGACCATGCAGCCAAGTTGGTGGCATACACTAGCCGAGAGCCACCACCCTGGGGGACGGATATCAATCATTACCTCAGGGACGGGACCCTCCCGGAGGAAGACATTGCCGCGGAGCGAGTAGCCCGGCAAGCTAAGATGTGTGCCTTGGTGGACGGGGAACTCTACCGGAGGCGTTCTAATGGAGTCATGCTCCTCTGCGTGCCCCGGGAAGAAGGGTGCACGCTATTGGTGGATATACATCGAGGCACATGCTCGCACCATGTGGCCTCCAGGGCACTAGCTGGGAAAGCGTTCCGGCACAAATTTTCTGGCCGACAGCACTAGCCGATGCCGAACAATTAGTCAAAACCTATGAAGCGTGCAAGTTTCACGCCAAGAAGAGCAACCAGCCAACGCAAGCCCTACAAGTCATCCCGTCCTCGTGGCCATTCGCGGTCTGGGGGCTGGACATTGTTGGCAAGTTGCCGAGAGCAGTTGTCGGCTACGAGTACTTGCTCGTGGCCATCGACAAAAGTTCTCGAAGTGGATCAAGGTGGAGCCTGTCCGAGCCGTCATGGCGTAGGCAGCCATCAAGTTTTTCAAAGGCATTGTGTGCCGGTTTGGTGTGCCTGACGGCATCATCACCGACAACGGCACGCAATTCACTAGTGCGGTGTTCCAAGCTTACTGCGAGGACATGGGCACTGAGATTCACTTTGCCTCTGTTGCTCATCTGAGGAGCAATTGGCAAGTTCAGCGATCCAACGCATAAGTGTTGTGGGGGCTCAAGACGAGAACCTTTGACAAGCTCAAGGGCCACGGGAAACACTGGGTTGAAGAACTCCAGCCCGTGCTGTGGTCGCTGCGGACCACACCAAGTCGGGCGACGGGCCAAATTCCGTTTGCCCTCGTCCACGGGGCAGAAGCTGTGCTCCCCCTAGAGCTCAAGTATGGGTCACCTCGGGTACGTGCGTACGGCGACAAGAGCCAACACACGGAGACGATTGATGACCTTACCTTCATCGAGGAGATTCGATGCCTGGCTGCTGTGCGAGCTGCAGGCTACCAGCAGGGGCTCCGTCTTTATCACGACAGGAGAGTCCGTCCCCAGGGGCTTGAGGTTGGAGACCTCAGCCTGCGCTGAATACAAGGAATGAAGATGGAAACAAGTTGACTCCAATCTGGGAAGGCCCTTTCCGGGTAGTGCAGGTGACCAGACCGGGGGCTGTCCGGCTGGAAACTGAAGAAGGCTTGCCGCTGCCCAATAGTTGGAAGATTGAGCACCTGCGCAAGTTCTTCTCGTGAAATGGTGTTGCCTTACCCATGGGTGACGCTGCGGCAGCGTGCCACTTTAAGCTAGTGTAGCCGGACAAGGCCCGATTGTAATCCGCTAGCACAAAGTTGAATAACGATAAGTGTTGCTTCAATGAATGTTGTGATTTGATGTTTAATGAGTGCTTCTGTCTCCTGCCCTAGGTGCACAGAATTGTCTCCTCATCCTTGGCTGTGAGCAGGGGGCTCCCGGAACCCCGAAAACCAAGCTCGTTGCCGGGATGTCTCGGAACGAGGCCTAGCAGTTGCCGAACCTGTCCGCAACGTGCTAGCAGTGCACCGTGGGAATATAAAGATGCTCTCACCCAAGTCTGAGGTTGACTCTTCTGTGCCCGGGGGCTGGGAGGCAGGAAGTTACCCAGTTTGAACTATTTTTTGTGCATTTCGAAATTTTTTACTATGCACCTTGGGCACTGCAGGAATCTGACATGCAGGGTAAAGATGAGGCGAAGGCACACTGTGATGCTCATGGGATTGTCACGGGTGTCATCGTCTTGCAAGTAAGTTGCACATATATGGCAATTACTTCGAGGCTTGATGCAGGAAACTGAGACACGGCCAATCCCTCCACGCGGTGACTGGTGGCCCCGCGCGTGTGAAGGCAAGGGCAGCGCTTCGGCTATTTAAAGAGACCGGGGCAAGGGCAACACTAGCAACGGGCAAGAAAGCAAGAGATGTCGCTGAGGGTGTTCCCACCATCGCGGCCCTGACACATCTCTTATGGAAGGACACCAGAAATGGCGGTGAAGTGGGCGAGGGGCGTCGCGAAGATGCTGTGGTGGTGCATGCCTCCGCGCATGCCGCTAGAGGGTGCACTGCCATAGCGTCCTTGTTACAGCCCTCAACGAGGTGTTTTAAGACCAAAGAGAGCGAAAAGCTAAGTACTTTGTTTTGGGTCTTTAGCTCTTCCTTTAGTGACACTGGTTTGCTGAGGTAAGCTTGGTCCTCGTCTTGCCGGAGCGTAGGAAGGACGCTTGCGGGGTGATGATGCCCCCCACACGTGGCTCGCGGGTCCATCCCGGAGGCGTGGGTGCTGGGGTTGTTAACTCGCAGGCGGAGTGACTAGCCGCTGCTACCTGGTCCTAGGTCGGCATCGCGGGTCCGTCCCGGGTCCCTAGTCTAGCCAAGCACGTGGTTGGCGAGTCACCGGATACGCAAGGCTAAAGCACGAGAAGGACAGAGCCCCTCCCCGGCAAGCTAGTCTTAGACAAAGAAGCAAGTAAAAGTAGCATTCGATATATTGAAGCATGAGCAAACGAGTTAACAAGTAGCACTTGTGATGATAAGGGAAAGCTAACATAAAAAGTTCTAAGGCGCCATGCGCCACTTGCAGCAAATAAAAACAACTACAGGCAATTATGCAGGAGGTGCTCCTGGGGCGGCTGCGTCGGTGTAAGGTGCATCCTTGGCATCGGGGGCTTCTCCGGCAACCTCCTCAGCAGTGATTTCGTCTTCTTCGACCTTGCCCTGCATCCGTGCCACCATCCCATCCACAACGCCGTGCACCGCTTCCCGCTGGGTCTTGGCCTCCTCCTCGTCCGACCAGGCATCGAAGACCAAGTCGAACGGGAAGTCGGGGTGGGCGGAGTGGACCTGAGTGAGGATCTGCCCGGCGATGCTCGGCTGCAACGCCGACTTGCCGGTCCCCGAAGGCCGTAACACAGCTTTGCAGGCCGCTCAGCCGGCCGACGAAGTCTGCGAAGAAAGAAGTGAAGCTGCCAATGTCCGCCCCGTCGAAGGAAGCTACAGGGATGTCGAATCCCTGCAGCGCCTCCACCGCCGAGTCAGCCAGCTTCTTCAGCCTGGCCACCTCTCCTGTCCTGCGGGCCCGCAGCTCGGTGCACGCACCGTGGGCCTCCTAGGCCTGTTGTTTGTGCTCCCGGCACTCAGACATCAGCCTTCTGATCTCGTACGCCTTCTTGGTGTTGTTGTCGTCGACTAGCCGGAGTTCCTACCGCACCATGTCGATGTTGCCCTCAAGGGACGATCTGGCATCTTGGGCGGCCTTGAGCTGCCCCGCAAGCTCAAGTTCCTGGGAGCGAGCCTGGTCTGCAGCTCCTTCTCCCGGCACGCTGAGGCTTCAGCTGCTGTTGCAGCCGCTGTCTCCAGCTCTCCGACCTCGCGGCGGAGGCGCTAGATCTCCAGGGAGTAGTTGGACAGTAAGTCCGTCTTCTCCCGAAGACGCCCCTGGAACGAGTTCAGAGCCGCTTGGTGCTCCTCCTCACTCTTGGCGTGTGTGGCCTTCACCAGCTCGAGCTCCCACCGGTGCTCTTGCTGGAGAAACCACAGCTGCTGGAGGACCTGCGCATCCGGCACCCCTTGCACAGCAGGCGTTGCCCCGGCTTGCCGCGCTTGCTGGAGCTCCTCCCGGAGCCGCTGCAGAGCTGCTCCTCTGACTCCCGTCGCGCTGCGCCCAGTTCCGCCACTACGAGGGCGTGGTGCTGCTACGCGTCGTTGAAGAAATCGATGAACATCCGCTGCTGCTACTGGATGTTGTCGATCACTCTGTGTCCCTACTGGAACACGCTCGGGTCGAAAGTGATCCGACCCCATGTCCGCCCGACGACCTCCCCTGCACCCGGGCTGAAGGATGCTTCGGCGGAGGAGGAGGACCCTGCCACAACCGTCTGTGATCCTGAGGGCGCGTCGGGATTGGACGACGCGCCCCCGGCCTGGCCAAGCCTTGCTGCTCCTTGCCCGTCCAAAGAGGCGGGCTGGGGGCTTCTCCAGAGTGCCACCGCCTGCTCTGGCTGGCGGAGGCTGCTCCGCGTCACCTGCCACAGATGGTGCCCCCTGCGTGGCGTCACCTGCGCGCAGCAATCGTGGCCCCGGCAGGCGCCGTGGCTGATTGCTGAAGGGCTCCGACGGAGGTAATCTCCGTCGGAGCATCGTCGTCGACCTCGCCGGTGAGGTCGATTACCCGCCCCTCGGTGGGCGCGGGCGCTGCCGGAACACCCCTGGCAACTGCATGAAGAGCACCTACGTCAAGTATGGGAGATGGCACGCATGGGTAAAAGAAATGTTGGAACTCACACGTACCCTCGGGTCCCCAGCGGTTGCTGCCACCGTCACAATAGCCGCGACAGTGGCATCTCGGTCGCCACCGTCTGATGCCGGGCGAGGCTTTTTGGTCGGGGCTGCTGGCGACGTGCTGGTTTGCCCCCTCTTCCTCGACGAACTTGGAAGCGCAAAAACAAATTAGTCAGGTACTCGAAAAATTTACGAAATCGCAAGTGTTCTGGACAATGTTGTACTCACCCTGCCGGCTTGAGCTTGAGCACCCTGTCCGCTAGGATGCTCCTCGCCGGAGGGCCGCTCCGCGCAGGTAAGACTGGAGGAGCCGCCGGGGTAGTCGGGGTGGCTGTTGCAGCCGCGTCGCTGCCGCCGGAGGCCCCAGCCCCCATGTCGCCGTGAGGCTCCTGAGGCTGCGGGCTGGCCTCCTGCCTGCTCGCCCGCTCCGCCGCAGACCACCTCACCAGGGGAACATTGTCTTCCTTGTCCTCCTCCTCCGGCACGACCCCTCCAGCTGCCGGGGGAGCGTCGCCATCATCGTCGTCGTTGTCGCTGAGGTCTCCTCCGACGCCCACTGAGAAGTCGTCGAAATCTGAGCCCTCTGGCCTGGCGGAGGTCTGGCCTTGGCCCCCCTTCCCCGGGTCGGCGGCCGGCTCCTTGCCCCTGCGGAGCCTAGGCTGCGGGGGGGGGGGGGAGGGTTGCGCCGAGGGGTCCTCCATGATCCCCCACTCATCGCAGAGTGGGAGATCCCGGGCTCCCTGGTTCGGGATCCCGGCATGGAGCGGGTGCGCTCCAAGCGGGATCAGTCGGTAGGGTTTGTCCTCGCCAGTGATGCCCTTCACCCAGAACTGCACTTCCTCCGGGAGGAAGTCTGTGCGCTGCAGCCGGGTCCGGTCGCCGGACCCGGTGTACTCCACGCCGGATGTGAGCGCCGCTGCAGGGGAGCCACACGCCTCCCAATGAAGTGGCGTGCCACATCCGTGTCCGTGAGCCTAGCCTCACGGAGCTCCTTGATCTTGCCACAGATTGGGGCCAGCTCCTCGTCCTTCTGGTCACGGTGCGTCTAGTCGTCAGATCCCTTCGGAGGCCCGAGGGGCTCCTCGTGGAACTCCTGGAGCTCGTCGGTGCGCACCCAGCACCAGTCGCGGCGCCATTCGTGCTCGATCTTCTTCTTCCCCAGCTCGATGAACTCCGACTTGATCCGGTCGCGGAACCGGAATACCACTCCCGAGGACAGGGGAGCCTTCTTCTCCACCCTCGGGTAGTAGTAGTGGCGAAATAGAGCCACCGACGGCATCACCCCCACGAACGCTTCACAAAGGTGTTGGAAGACAGCCAATGTGAAGAACGACGTGGGGTGAAGTTGGACCATGATGAGCCCTAGGTCTCCATGATGGCTGAAAGGAAGTAAGAGTGCGGCGGCACGAACCCGGCTAGGATGAACCTCCCAAAGATCCGGAAGTACTATTGGTCGCGCTCCGCGACGACGGGGAGAATCCGCGTCGGCTCGTACTCGTTCTGCTAGGTGGCCAGCACCAAGACCAGCTTGTCTACCCCCTCGCCATTGTACCCGGGGCAGAAGAAGGCGAACTTAGCCCGCATCTACTCATCTTTTGGGCTCGGTCCGATAGCTCATTCTTGCTGGTCTTCTCGCGCTTTTCCCCTTTGCTCGTGCTCCCCTTGGGACGGTTCTGGCCCTTGGAAGACATCGACGGAGGTGGGGAGGTGATTTGGTTGGCGTTGGAGCATGGAGAGCTTGGGAGGACGCAATGGCAGGAGCAAGAGGCAGTGGGGAGTGCCCGCCGCCAGCCTTGGGTATTTATCGGGGCTGGCAGGCTGCAATGGACACCCCCACGATCGACAGTAAAGTGCCCTAAAGAATCGGAGATTAAGAGGGGGCTGCGTGACGTGGCCTTAACTCTCTAGTGATTAAGGGCGATAAGGCACGAAATTGTGCGCCCGACCGTGTCGCTCAGAAGAAGGGAACCGTAAATGCGGCCCGCGAGGCCGGGTGCTAGGGGGACTCCCCTTGGGACCCACGCGTCGGATAGGACGACTACCCTACGAACCATTTTTTCTACCATGTACAGTGGACCGAGCGCTGCATGGCGTCCAGCATGGATGAGCAGAATTGTATTTCATGTGGGTGTGACACGCGTCTAGGAAACGTGTCACACTGCATGCAATGTCACCTGTGGTATACCCTTGTCCATAAATGGAGGACCGATGCCACCGGTCAAAGGGTTTCAATCAGTCTTAGTTTGAGCCATGGTTAGAGCCATCGCCAAGTAGCTCCCCCGGAACTCCCGGGACACCTGGTAAGCAACATATACAACCTTGAATACAACAAAGAGCAGGACGTAGGGTGTTACACCTCCGGGTGGCCCGAACTTGGATAAATTCGCGTGTCCACACTTCGTGTCTATCGCCACGCCGGCGATGGCCAGAGCGATCACCTCGCCCTCCACCGAACCAAAAAGGGGTGCTCGGCATCCCCGGTGCCGGAGACCCTTGCTCCGACAAGGTTGTTTTCGGCTGCGATTTGGCTGTTTGCTTAACGCGCCTACCGCATATGTTTCGAGGACGCCGTTTCTCTATATTATGAGTTTTGGCCGCCGGTGGAAATGGGTGACGCAAGATCTAGAATTTACAACTTATGCGGCATGTAATCCGGGTAGCATTAAGCAAATGAAAAATTTCCGTTTGGAAGCATCAGGAGTGGAAATTGATTGAACTAAGTTTGGAAGCATAGACACGCAAGCACGCGCGCGCGCGCACACGCACACGCAAATATCCCTCGTACTTATCCTACTAGTTATACGCTCACGACCAACCTAAACACACAGAATACAATATGCTAGATCTGGAAATTATCTTCGTCGCTTGTCCAGTCAAAGGCTTCGTCGTCGTCTTCTTCATCTTCTTCGTCGGAGGAAATGACAATGATTTCAGTCTGGCGGCTGACATTTTGGTTCGAAGGGGGGACTTGAGGTGAGCTTTCGCCAACGTGGTTTGCTATGGCTCACCTACAGCCTTCCCCTCTCTGCCTGGACGAAGATCTTGGCGCTGCGAAATGGCAATGGACTCCTGCAAACCCGCATTGAACAGAACCATGTACGCAGCTCGTGCGGCCGGATCAGCTTCAAACAAGAGGATGGTCCTATTGGAAATATGCCCTAGAGGCAATAATAAATTTGTTATTATCATATTTCATTGTTCTTGATAAATGTTTATTGCCCATGCTATAATTGTATTGATTGGAAACTCAAATACATGTGTGGATAAATAAACAAATACCGTGTCCCTAATACGCCTCTACTAGATTAGCTCGTTGATTAAAGATGGTTAAGGTTTCCTAACCATAGACATGTGTTGTCATTTAATAACGAGATCATATCATTAGGAGAATGATGTGATGGACAGACCCAAACCTAAACATAGCTTTTGATCGTGTCACTTAAGTTTAAGTTGCTTATGTTTTATTATGTCAAGTATTATTTCTTTAGACCATGAGATCATGCCACTCCCTAGTACCGGAAGAATACTTTGTGGGCATCAACCGTCATCTCGTAACTGGGTGATCATAAAGGTGTTTTTCAGGTATCCCAGAAGGTGCTTGTTGGGTTGTATGGATCAAGACTGGGATTTGTCACTCCTTGTGACGGAGAGATATCTCTGGGCCCTCTCGGTAATATAACATCCTAATGAGCTTGCAAGCATGCGACTAATGTGTTTAGTTGCGGGGGTATTATATTACGGAACGAGTAAAGAGAACTTGCCGGTAACGAGATTAAACTAGGTATGGCGATACCGACGATCAAATCTCGGGCAAGTAATATATCGCGAGACAAAGAGAATTGGATACTGGATTAATTGAATCCTCGACATAGTGGTTCAACCGATGAGATCTTCGTGGAATATGTGGGAACTATTATGGACATCCAGGTCCCGCTATTGGTTATTGATATTTGATCATGTCCACATATTCTCGAACCCGTAGGGTCACACACTTAACGTTTCATGTTGCTTGGGTTAGATGAGATAAATGATGATGATATCGAATTATGATTCGGAGTCTTGGATGGGATCCTAACGCAACGAGGAGCTCCGGAATGTTCCGGAGATAAAGATTTATATATGGAAAGTTGTTTTCAGGGTTCTGGAAAGTTTGGAATATTTCCCGGTTTTGACCGGGAAGCTTCTAGAAGGTTCCGGAGGGATCCGGAGGGTTCCACCTTGAGGCCCACCTATCCCTGGGCTAAATGGGCCTGTGAGGGAGCACCCTGGCCTTAATGGGCCGAGGGGCTAGCCCACAGGGCCCATGCGGCCAGGAGGAGAGTCCTGGCCGCATGAGAGTCCTGGCCGCCGGAGAGTCCTGGCCACGGGATAGTCCTGGCCGGCCACGCCTCCTCTACCCCTATATAAATAGAAGGGGGGGCAAGGGAGAGAGACACCCCAAGATTTCAGTTGGATCTCTCTCCCCTGAGCCCTCCTCTCCTCCTCTTCTCACGCGCACGGCGTAGCCCTGCCCGTGAGAATATTCACCATAGTCACCACGCCGTCGTGCTGCCGGGATCTCGTCTACCTCTCCCTCTCGCTTGCTGGATCGAGGAAGGAGGAGACAACGTGAAGCTGAACGTGTGGATACCAAGGAGGTGCTGTCCGTTCGGCACTGAGATTGATCTCATTGAAAGTTTCACTACACCAACAACGATCTCGTGATCGTAACGCTTAGCGGTCTACGAGGGTATGGTGTTCATGATCCCTCTCGTTACATACATCTAGTATATATATTCTTGGGTTTTCTTCCGCACTTCTCGTAGGAAATTTTTTGTTTCCTATGCAACGAACCTAAGCAATTTGTATATCACCGTTGTGGCTTTTGCGTAAGTAAGAACGGTTCTTTTAGTGCAGCCCCTAAAGCCACGTAAAACATGCAACAACAAAGTAGAAGCGTCTAACTTGTTTTTGCAGGGGCATGTGATGTGGTATGGCCAAGATATGATATAATATATTTGATGTATGAGATGATCATGTTTTGTAATATTTCACGACTTGCATGTCGATGAGTTTGGCAACCGGCAGGAGCCGTATGGTTGTCTCATTAATTATTGTATGACCTTCGTGTCAATGATTTAATCGCCATGTAATTGCTTTACTTTATCGCTAGTAGTAGCAATAGTCGTAGTACCAATAGTTGGTGGAGGCAACTATACATGACGCCCGAGGACCTAGGCGCCATGCTGGTGATGATGGAGATCATGCCCGTGCTTTGGAGATGGAGATCAAAGGCACACGAAGAGAAGGCCATATCATGTCACATTATTTATGCATGTGATGTTTATCCCTTTTTATGCATCTTATTTTGCTTAGTTGACGGTAGCATTATAAGATGATCCCTCATTGTTAATATCAAGATAATAATGTGTTCTCCCTTAGTATGCACCGTTGCAAAAGTTCGTCGTTTTGAAGCACCACGTGATGATCGGGTGTTATAAACTCTACGTTCGCATACAACGGGTGTAAGCCAGTTTTACACATGCAGGAATACTTTGGTTAACTTGACGAGCTTAGCATGTACAGACATGGCCTCGGAACACAAGGAACCGAAAGGTTAAACATGAGTCATATGAATGATGTGATCAACATGCTGATGTTTACCATTGAAGCTACTCCATCTCACGTGATGATCGGACTTGGTGTAGTGGATTTGGATCATGTGTCACTAAGCAACCCGAGGGATGTTGATTTTAGTGGGAGTTCATTAGTAATTTGATTAGCTTGAACTTATTATCATGAACTTAGTATAATTGCCTTTGCAAATATGCTGTAGATCAATGGCTCGTACTACGTTCAATATGAATACTCTCCTAGAGAAAGATAAACTGAAGTCCAATGGAAGCAACTTTACGGACTGGTTCCGGAATGTGAGGATTATCCTCGAAGCTGCCAAAAAGGCTTATGTTTTTGATGCAGCGCTTGGTGCAGAACCCGCAGCAACTGAGTCTGCTGACGTTAGGAACGTTTGGCTGACTCAATCTGAGGACCACAATGTAGTTAGGTGCGTCCTCTTGCTTGGTATGGAACCTGAGCTCCAAAAGCGTTTTGAGCACCACTCGGCATATGCTATGATTGGGGAACTGAATACTTTATTTCAGACCCAAGCCCGTGCGGAGAGGTATGATGCCTCCGAAAGGTTCTTTAACTGCAAGATGGAGGAGAACAGCTCCGTTAGCGAGCACGTGCTCAGAATGTCTGGGTACGCCGACCGCCTGAGACAACTGGGAATTGAGATTCCTAATGAATTAGGCATTGACCGGGTTCTTCAGTCACTACCACCTAGCTATAAAAGTTTTGTGGTGAACTACAATATGCAAGGGATGGATAGGACACTTCCTCAGCTCCTCGCGATGTTAAAAACCGCGGAGGTGGAAATAAAAAAGGAGCATCAAGTGTTGATGGTCAATAAGACCACCAGTTTCAAGAAGGCAAAGGGTAAGAAGGGAAATTTCAAGAAGGGTGGCAAAACTGTTGCCACTCCCGCGAAGAAGCCCAAATCTGGACCTAAGCCGGATACTGAGTGCTTCTACTGCAAGGGGACTGGCCACTGGAAGCGTAACTGCCCCAAGTACTTGGCAGATAAGAAGGCTGGCAACGTCAAAGGTATATTTGATATACATGTTATTGATGTGTACCTTACTAGTACTCGTAGTAGCACCTGGGTATTTGATACTGGTTCAGTTGCTCACATTTGTAACTCGAAACAGGAGCTACAGAATAAACGAAGACTAGCAAGAGATGAGGTGACTATGCGCGTCGGGAATGGATCAAAAGTTGATGTGATCGCCGTCGGCACGCTCCCTCTACATTTATCTTCGGGATTAGTTTTAAACCTTAGTAATTGTTATTTGGTGCCTGCGTTAAGTATGAACATTATATCAGGATCTTGTTTAATGCAAGACGGTTATTCATTTAAATCAGAGAATAATGGTTGTTCGATTTATATGAGTAATATCTTTTATGGTCATGCACCACTTGTGAATGGTTTATTTCTATTAAGTCTCGATAGTAGTGACACACATATTCATAATGTTAATGCCAAAAGGTGCAAAGTGGATAATGATAGTTCAACATATTTGTGGCACTGCCGTCTAGGTCATATTGGTATAAAACGCATGAAGAAACTCCATTCTGATGGACTACTTGAATCACTTGATTTTGAATCATTTGATACATGTGAACCATGCCTCATGGGTAAGATGACTAGAACCCCGTTTTCAGGCATAATGGAACGGGCCAGTGACTTGTTGGAGATCATACATACTGATGTGTGCGGACCAATGAGTGTTACAACGTGCGGTGGATATCGTTACTTCCTAACCTTCACAGATGACTTGAGTAGATATGGGTATATTTACTTAATGAAAAACAAGTCTGAGACATTTGAAAAATTCAAGGAATTTCAGAATGAAGTGGAGAATCATCGTAACAAGAAAATTATATTTCTACGATCGGATCGTGGAGGTGAATATTTGAGTTACGAGTTTGGCACGCATTTAAGACAATGTGGAATTGTTTCACAACTTACGCCGCCTGGAACACCACAACGCAATGGTGTGTACGAACGTCGTAATCGTACTTTATTGGATATGGTACGGTCTATGATGTCTCTTACTGATTTGCCACTGTCGTTTTGGGGTTATGCATTAGAGACAGCCGCATTCACTTTAAATAGGGCACCATCTAAATCCGTTGAAACGACACCGTATGAATTATGGTTTGGCAAGAAACCTAAGCTGTCCTTTCTTAAAGTTTGGGGATGCGAAGCTTATGTAAAAAGGCTACAACCTGATAAGCTCGAACCCAAGTCGGAAAAATGCGTCTTCATAGGATACCCTAAAGAAACAATTGGGTACACCTTCTATCACAGATCCGAAGGAAAAGTGTTTGTCGCTAAGAACGGGTCCTTTCTAGAGAAGGAGTTTCTCTCGAAAGAAGTGAGTGGGAGGAAGGTAGAGCTCGATGAGGTTATTGAACCTTCTCTCGAATTTGAGTGTAGCGCAGCACCAGAAACTGTTCCCGTGCATCCTGCATCAGCTAGAGAGGAAGCTAATGATAATGATCATGAAGTTTTGAATGAGACAACTACTGAACTTCGCAGGTCGACGAGAACACGTAATACTCCTGAGTGGTACAATGTTCGTGTCATGAATGTCATGTTGTTGGACAACGATGAACCTGCGAATTATGAGGAAGCGATGATGAGCCCAGACTCCGAAAAATGGTTAGAAGCCATGAAATCCAAAATGGGATCCATGTATGAAAACCAAGTATGGACTTTGGTAGACTTACCGAATGACCGAAAGGCCGTTGAGAACAAATGGATTTTCAAGAAGAAAACAGATGCTGATGGAAATGTTACCGTCTATAAAGCTCGACTTGTCGCAAAAGGTTTTCGACAAATTCAAGGAGTTGACTACGCTGAGACTTTCTCACCCGTAGCGATGCTAAAGTCTGTTCGGATTATGTTAGCAATTGCTGCATTTTTCGATTACGAAATCTGGTAGATGGATGTCAAAACCGCGTTCCTTAATGGTCACATTGAGGAAGAGTTATACATGGTTCAGCCCAAAGGTTTTGTCAATTCTAAGGATGCTAATAAGGTATGCAAACTTCAGCGTTCCATTTATGGGCTGAAGCAAGCATCTCGGAGTTGGAATCTCCATTTTGATAAGGTGATCAAAGGGTTTGGATTTGTCCAAACTCACGGAGAAGCTTGTATTTACAAGAAAGTGAGTGGGAGCTCTGTAGCATTTCTAATACTGTATGTGGATGACATATTGCTGATTGGGAATGATATAGAACTTCTTAAAAGTGTTAAAGGCTATTTGAATAAAAGTTTTTCAATGAAAGACCTTGGTGAAGCAGCTTACATATTAGGCATCAAGATTTATAGAGATAGATCAAGACGCCTGATAGGACTTACACAAAGTACATACCTTGACAAAGTTTTGAAAAGGTTCAAAATGGATCAAGCAAAGAAAGGGTTCTTGCCCATGTTGCAAGGTAAGATATTGAGTAAGACTCAGTGTCCAGCTTCGGCAGAAGATAGAGAAAAGATGAATAGTATCCCCTATGCCTTAGCCATAGGCTCTATTATGTATGCCATGCTGTGTACTAGACCAGACGTGTGTCATGCTGTTAGTTTGACTAGCAGGTACCAAAGTGATCCAGGAGTGGAACACTGGACAGCAGTTAAGAATATCCTTAAGTACCTAAAAAGGACTAAAGAAATGTTTCTCGTTTATGGAGGTGACGAACAGCTCGTCGTAAAGGGTTACGTCGATGCTAGTTTTGACACTGATCCGGATGACTCTAAGTCTCAATCCGGATACGTATTTATTTTGAATGGTGGTGCAGTTAGCTGGAGGAGTTCCAAGCAGAGCGTTGTGGCAGCATCAACAACTGAAGCGGAATATGTGGCTGCTTCAGAAGCGGCACAGGAAGGAGTTTGGATGAAGGAGTTCATATCTGAACTTGGTGTGGTTCCGAGTGCGTTGGATCCCATGGACATCTATTGTGACAACACTGGTGCCATAGCCAACGCCAAGGAGCCGAGGTCTCACAAGAATTCCAAGCATATTAAACGCCGGTTTCACACTATTCGTGAATATGTCAAGGATGGTGACATAAAGATTTGCAAAGTACATACGGATCTGAATGTCGCAGACCCGTTGACTAAACCTCTTCCACGAGCAAAACATGATCAACACCAAGACTCCATGGGTGTTAGATTTATTACAATGTAAACTAGATTATTGACTCTAGTGCAAGTGGGAGACTCTTGGAAATATGCCCTAGAGGCAATAATAAATTTGTTATTATCATATTTCATTGTTCTTGATAAATGTTTATTGCCCATGCTATAATTGTATTGATTGGAAACTCAAATACATGTGTGGATAAATAAACAAATACCGTGTCCCTAATACGCCTCTACTAGATTAGCTCGTTGATTAAAGATGGTTAAGGTTTCCTAACCATAGACATGTGTTGTCATTTAATAACGAGATCATATCATTAGGAGAATGATGTGATGGACAGACCCAAACCTAAACATAGCTTTTGATCGTGTCACTTAAGTTTAAGTTGCTTATGTTTTATTATGTCAAGTATTATTTCTTTAGACCATGAGATCATGCCACTCCCTAGTACCGGAAGAATACTTTGTGGGCATCAACCGTCATCTCGTAACTGGGTGATCATAAAGGTGTTTTTCAGGTATCCCAGAAGGTGCTTGTTGGGTTGTATGGATCAAGACTGGGATTTGTCACTCCTTGTGACGGAGAGATATCTCTGGGCCCTCTCGGTAATATAACATCCTAATGAGCTTGCAAGCATGCGACTAATGTGTTTAGTTGCGGGGGTATTATATTACGGAACGAGTAAAGAGAACTTGCCGGTAACGAGATTAAACTAGGTATGGCGATACCGACGATCAAATCTCGGGCAAGTAATATATCGCGAGACAAAGAGAATTGGATACTGGATTAATTGAATCCTCGACATAGTGGTTCAACCGATGAGATCTTCGTGGAATATGTGGGAACTATTATGGACATCCAGGTCCCGCTATTGGTTATTGATATTTGATCATGTCCACATATTCTCGAACCCGTAGGGTCACACACTTAACGTTTCATGTTGCTTGGGTTAGATGAGATAAATGATGATGATATCGAATTATGATTCGGAGTCTTGGATGGGATCCTAACGCAACGAGGAGCTCCGGAATGTTCCGGAGATAAAGATTTATATATGGAAAGTTGTTTTCAGGGTTCTGGAAAGTTTGGAATATTTCCCGGTTTTGACCGGGAAGCTTCTAGAAGGTTCCGGAGGGATCCGGAGGGTTCCACCTTGAGGCCCACCTATCCCTGGGCTAAATGGGCCTGTGAGGGAGCACCCTGGCCTTAATGGGCCGAGGGGCTAGCCCACAGGGCCCATGCGGCCAGGAGGAGAGTCCTGGCCGCATGAGAGTCCTGGCCGCCGGAGAGTCCTGGCCACGGGATAGTCCTGGCCGGCCACGCCTCCTCTACCCCTATATAAATAGAAGGGGGGGCAAGGGAGAGAGACACCCCAAGCTTTCAGTTGGATCTCTCTCCCCTGAGCCCTCCTCTCCTCCTCTTCTCACGCGCACGGCGTAGCCCTGCCCGTGAGAATATTCACCATAGTCACCACGCCGTCGTGCTGCCGGGATCTCGTCTACCTCTCCCTCTCGCTTGCTGGATCGAGGAAGGAGGAGACAACGTGAAGCTGAACGTGTGGATACCAAGGAGGTGATGTCCGTTCGGCACTGAGATTGATCTCATTGAAAGTTCCACTACACCAACAACGATCTCGTGATTGTAACGCTTTGCGGTCTACGAGGGTATGGTGTTCATGATCCCTCTCGTTACATACATCTAGTATATATATTCTTGGGTTTTCTTCCGCACTTCTCGTAGGAAAATTTTTGTTTCCTATGCAACGAACCTAACAGGTCCGGCGAATTGTTTCTTCCTCCTCTGCTGCGGCATCAACGAGTTGGGCGAACGAATTCATCAGTGACGGCGCCTGAACGACGCGTGAGGGAGGCGTAGGTGAAGTAAGCTGTTGCGGCATGCGGGTGGCCGGAGTGAAAGGAAGCGGTGCTGGAGGTGGTGCTGCTTGAGCCGAGTTGGTGGTTGTTGCAGAGGCAGGCGTCGCCGATGTTGAACCAGTGGCGTATGAGCTGTCAGAACCACATGTCAGGAACCATGGATACCTAATGCTACGGCGGCGTTTCCTCGGTGGAGACATGGACGGATATGCTCAGATCTGCTTGGCCGGTAAGTCAAGGATGTCGACTATATATATATATCCATCCAATATTGCTTGACGGGAGAGCGCGACCGTGCCTTATTAAATGCGTTCCTTGGGCTCTAAGTCACATATTTCGACAAACTGTCACTGCTCATGTCTCGTCCAGGACGACGCGAACGACGAGTTCTCTTCGTCTTAATTTCAAACTGGTCCAGCTACTTGTTCGGTAACCATTGATGCCATTCATGCCAAGCCCCGGGGTGGGCGTAACGGTCCTCGAGGGGGGAACATGTTGGCCAATTTGGTTGATTGACCATTCGTCGATTAAAGCGGATGTGCCATTCTAGGGTGATCAGCGCTTGCTTGAGGACGACACGTCTTGATCCTTGCTGGGTCTGAGCGTACTGTTTCTCCTACGAGTTGTCATACCGCTACTGATGGCACGTGATTAATATACCGGTTTTTTTTTCTGAGGGGAATTAACATACCAGTTGATCACTAGTTCTCCTCTGATGGTCCGAGCCGCATGTTTGGTCCAGCTCACTGGCCCATCGTCCGCCATTGCCTTTGCCGGTCCAAATCTGGTACAGCATGTATGAACAAGGGCAGACGGACCAAAATCATGCACTCCATGGGCCGTCCTTGAATCTACCAGGCTGTACCACGAGATGGACCATGCGCTTCCACGATGGACGAAGAAAAAAACCGGTAAAAGAGAATACGGCCTGTATACACAATGGGCCGTGGAAGAATACACAAAGCGAACGCATCGCAGATTGCTCATCGCGATCCTGGACCGCGGTAGATACCGTGCGACGAGAAGCACGAGTGCCATTCGGAATTATCGAATATCTAACTGCTACTGCTATAGCATGTATATCCATATCATACTGAAGGAAACTGAAACAACAATATTAATAATTTTCAGAGAGCAGAGAAATGTGGTATAAAAATGGCCAAAATGAAACATCGGATGATAACATACAATCAATTTTCTATTCCGTTAGAATGTCAGGGTGAAATACAATTAGAGCTCGAACGAAGTCAGCAAAGTCAATGACCTCCCTTTTCTTGACATCACAAAGGTCAAATATCTGAATGCCTAACTAAAATTCAGCAAGTCTATAGGTCAAAGGATGCCGGCATCATTTCAAACAAGTATCATAGTTCAGAAGAATATTAAACTGCAGATGGATGGTAGAACAAAGAATACCGGATTAGCGAAAAGATTATCTGTCTTGCTCTTAGACAATGCAAGCTAGAACTCTTCATGCACAACAGAAAAGACAGTAGTTCTTCAGGTATGGACAACAAATTTTGATTACTGACAGTGCATACTTTTTTTATGAAAAATCAATCTCAGAACATTGGTAATCCACAGCTTTTCTCCAATCTCGGGAGACTGAACAACTCACCATCTCCATGGAAGCAATCGAGGCATGCCCCCAGGTTATTCGATGCTCCAGGACTAGGACTGGGCAGCGCGAATGAAAGAAGTCATCTTCTCAGTTCTCACCATATTATGCCAGTTAGGAGAAAAGCTGAATGACCACAGGAGCTGCAGGCAAAAAAGGATCATATAGAATCATAGAAAGATTAATGAAGAAAGCTGATTTCAGTTATCTGCCCATTATAGGACCTATATATGTAAATAAAAATTATCTCCATCAAACCTGCATTAGGACCTTTATTAAGAAAACAAAGTGACGGGCATTGTTTGCAGTAGGTCGGCAAAAGAACCAAAAAAAGAATATTCAACCTGCATACTTTGCTTATTTCAAAAGAGAATATTGTTAGCACTCGGTAGATATAGCAGTGAGTTCTTGAAATATTTTTCCAAGGTTTTCTTCTGATTTTTCTGATGATCTAACAAAGACTGCAGTTACTGAAACGAAAGCTATGATTAGCTGGCAGGCTTAACTTGCTGATAGGAAAATGCAAAAAGAAAAGGTAATTGAGCTCTTCTCTGGTACCCTGAAATCCATATGAAGTCATGTGCTGTGAAAAAATAGGTAAAGAAGAAAAGCCATTTGGAAGTACCCTCAAACAAAGACCGAAAACCATGGATGCGTTGTTGATCAAGTTACTCTCTAACAGCCTTGAACCCTGCAAATGGAAGAATAAAGTAATGTACACAAAAGACGACATCCAGTACAAGAAAAGGTATACATGGTATCATTATCACTGTTATGCAACACGAGTAATAGTTATCGACAAACAGACCTTATTTCCAGTATCATGTCTTCCCAAACTGGCAAACTGGAGAAGAGTTCCAGTACCATAGCCAAATGCAAAGAAATAGGTAGAATCAAAATTATTAGGAAGGCCACGTGTTCCTTCGTATCTGCAAAATTACAAAGACTAGCAGAGTGTCTGTGCGTTGCTACGGAATAATTTTTCTCGTGCGGGAGATTTGTTTCGTGTGGGGACTGAGGAGGACGGGAGCTTGCACTCGTGCCGTGCAGGAGATCGAGACGAGGGGGCTTGCGCTGAGGATGGACGAAGCTTCAGGACCTGGGGTATTAGGTGATATATTAGACGTAATTTCGGTGATGTGACGTACCGCGATGCCTGTACCATCACCACCAACTCCAATTTAATATATTGGTATAGATTTTAACTTTTCATTTGGTTCAGTTCAGCACACCGTTCTGGCGTTCTCCCTCCCGTATTCTTCCCGTTATCCAATTTCCCCATACCCGTGGCTTACCTGAAACTCCATGACTCCCGCTGGCTGCTGGTTTCTCCTCAAGTAGCCGCCTCCTCCTCCTCTAGCGGACTCCACCACCGCCACCTCCTTTCCCACAGACCCGCCGTCACCGCCTCCTGCTATGGCTCAGGATGTGCATTCGGTTTTTCGGTTCGGTTAATACGGTTTGTATACTTCAGTTAATACGGTTACGTATAAGAATACGGTTCAGTTTCGGTTATAACCATTTAATTTCGGTTCGGTTTCGGTTATAACCAAATTAACCAAAGTTGACGCGAAGTTTTGAGCAACAAATAAATTTTATAGGCATGTTTCAACAGAAAAGCACTTACAAACCACTGAGCTAGTGCATGACTTATGATTCATACTGCACCTACATATTTATATTGTTTCGATTTCGTTCGGTTTAACAGAAAACCGTTCGGCTTTAACCGAAAAAACCGAACTCCAAACAGTTCCGCATTTTGGAAACCAGAACCAAAACCGAAATTTCGGTTCGGTTTTGGTTTTTTTTTCGGTTTTCGGTTCGGTTTTGCACAGGGTGAGCTGTGGCCCATGGCGCCGCCGCCTTCTGCAGTGGTCGCTGCCGCAGATTGCTGCTCTTCCCATGGACGTCGTCGCCGCCGCTGACTCCTCTTCTAGTAACGTTTGGTTTTGAGACGCGTTGGTATTTTTTGGCAGGCTAGCTAGGAACGGCCTGCTCGTCGTGCTCGGGACGCGAGACGGGAGGAGGTGGTCTGGGGCGTAACGGGAGGTGCACCGGAAGGAGGGCCGCAGGAGGAAGCGCCGCCGTAGTGGGAAGGGGTGGGATGGGGATGTCGCGATGTAGAGAAGTCGCCGGCGTTGTGCCGCCGGGACCGGGAAGCTTGTCCGCACCGCCGCGTGGGGAGGGATCGACGGGCATGTCACGTTGCCGGAAACTGAGGAAAGTCGCCGGTGCTATGCCGCGGGGAGTTCGTCCGCGCCGCCGCGTGGGGAGAGATGGGCATGTCGCGTTGCAAGGAGCCAGGGACGTCGCCGGCGCGGTGCCACGGGGAGCTCGTTAGCGCGACCGGTTCGGATGCGGGAAGCCTTCTTTTTGCAGGGATTGACAACAGTTAAGCGAAACGTTTTTTTTCTCGTGCGGGAGTGGCATATCCCTCGTAATTTTGATGAAAAAACCTACAGCGACATCCGTACCATCAACCCCAATTCTAATTTAATGTATTGGTATAGAAATAGTACGAGAGTGTCATTATGGAAAGTGCAAGGTTGTCACGGCATCCTGTGCACCGGAAGTCAATAATGGCTCCGGCTAGTCTCGGATGGTCTGGCCCAAAACTTGGCCGGTCAGTTTTTAGGGTTGGACGGTGAAAAGAAACAAAAGGCAGACATGCCACCGACCATTTCCGTGCGAAAGCTACTAATCATCAAAGCGAGAAGAGAAGAATGGCTCTGATTAGAAGTAGTCCCCTGCACATCGGGGTGGCAGTTTTAATCAGTCCGATCTGATAACTTTATCCCGGCCGTCCGACCAAATCCACTCAAAGGAAGGGAAACGCCACCTGTTTTGCGAGGTTCCGCCCGACGGGCCGGTGGGCCCTTGGCCATTTCGGTCCCACATGTCAACGTCGAACTCTCTGGATGTCTCTCATCGTCCTAGTCATGCACCCCCCGGCTCAATCACTATCGCCAACTTGCAACCCTTGATTTGGTAACGAAGCCTATCACAACTCTTCTTTGCCCCTTCTTTGCTGCTGCTCAAGTGCTGAATTGCTGATAGAGAAAGATAAGCGCCCGATGGGAATCAATGTTAATGCCATCCAACCACACTTTACTGTTACAAATTGAATTGGCTTGGTTACTTAATCAATTGGTTAATTAATTCCGCTGAAGAACCGTCGGAGAGCGACCCCGGCCTGGTCCTTGGACAAGCGTCGCGTCGGCAGTGGATCCTCGGGAAGACGCCAGGAAGGAAGAGGAGGGAGCAGAGCAGGGGCACCGGCCCATGGCAACCGCCCCGATGAGAGCGATCTACAGCTGCCGACCACTCCACATGGCGACCGACCTCTCGAGATGCGTCCACAGCGCGGCGTTAGCCTCGACGCGACGCGCGTCGCGCCCCCGTTGGCTGCCCGCGCCTCCACGTCACGCCTTTATAGAAGTACCGTGCCTTGCTTCTTCCTTTTCTTTTCTTTTCTTTTCTTTTTTCGCGAATCACTTATGTCCGCACGTACAGATCGATCAGCCAGCTCTACGCCTCTTACATGTGTATCCTTGCAGACAGCTTATATAAGGACGCGTCTAGCCTGGACAACTTCATCATTCGGAGAGCCAAAGCAAAAGCCACAATACTTCCTCTGCTCATCTGTTGCGTTCTTCTTTAGTTTTGTCAACTGTTTAGCTGCAACCGGTTGTTGGATCGATCATGGAGGATGAGAGAAACACCCAGTCGCACCAGGCCGCCGATCAGGTGGAGGTAACAGATAGGGGCCTCTTCGACAAGTTCATCGGTAAGAAGAAGGAAGAGGAGGACAAGAAGCAGGAGGAGGTGCTGGTCACCGGCATGGAGAAGGTCTCCGTGGAAGAGCCCGAGGTGAAGGAGGAGGAAGTACACCAGGATGGAGAGAAGAAGGAGAGCCTCTTCACGAAGCTGCAGCGATCCAGCTCCAGCTCCAGCTCGGTAAGTGTAATTAAACATGCATGATGCATGATATAGCTCGGTAATTTACGACATGATTGTTACAAATTAAATATACTGACCTCTCATCTGTCATTCTTTACAGTCAAGTGACGAGGAAGAGGAGGTGATCGACGACAACGGTGAGGTGATCAAGAGGAAGAAGAAGAAAGGGCTCAAGGAGAAGATCAAGGAGAAGCTGCCCGGCCACAAGGACACCGAGGGCGAGCACAAGACTGCCGCACCCACACCGGGGCCGCCCGTGCCTAGCCACCATGATGATGACGGAGCCGTCGTCGTCGAGAAGATCGATGGTGAAGTCAAGACAGAGGCGCCACCGGCACCCGAGGAGGAAAAGAAAGGTTTCTTGGAGAAGATCAAGGAGAAGCTGCCTGGCGGCCACAAGAAGCCGGAAGACACTGCTGCGGTGCCAGTCACACATGGTGCCCCAGCACCGGTGCACACGCCGGGGCCGGCAGCCACCGAGGAGGTGAGCAGCCCGGAGAAGAAGGGCATACTAGGCAAGATCATGGACAAGCTGCCTGGTTACCACAAGACACCTGGGGAGGAGGACAAGGCCGCCGCCGGCGAGCACAAGACCACCGCTTAATCGGAGCCGTAGTCTGGATCGAGACTTGGGACCGGACCTTGGTTGAAGTGTTTCGCCGTGTTGTGTTCTGTTTTGCATTTTATGTTCGTGTCAGGGTTGAAAGGGTTGATCGTCTTGAACGTCTGGTCTGTAAAGCCCGTAAAAGGTGCAGTGATGGTTGTTTGTGTTTAGTTTGGGCACGAGCTTCAGTTTGGTCAAGATGCGTTTGTGTATTGGTTTATTGCTAGGCATTATGCATTGATATATATTAATGATTTCTGCCCAGTATATATTAAGTCATTTAATGTTTATAAGTTCACCGTGCAACGAAGTGCCATGTCATCAAATTGATTTCCACTAAAATTCATTTAATAGTGTTCGCAAACTCAACATGCAAGGTGTACACATCATTAAGTTGATCCCACTAAACGCTACATACAGAGTGTCCACGTCATCAAGTTGATTCACACTTAGATTCATTTGATGTTTGCAATCTCAACATGCAGATTTCCTCGATGTGTGGCAAAAACATAATTTATTTATTTATTGCAACGGACGCGTCTCATGATAAATGTGCAGACGTAATTCAAAAGATGAGGGATACGACCACCATTGGTGTGTCTAACGTTTAAAACCAGGTCTTCTTATGCTCACGTCTCAAACCAAACACCGAGTGATCATCTATTTGTCTACATTGATTATATGGAAAATTATATGCCACATCTCTGAGTATTCTTTTAAAACTCAGAGCAACAACATGTAGGTCAATCTAATATTTTTGTCCACGTAGCAACGCGCGGGGTATCCACTGTTTTACATGACTCTCAATCCCAAACTGGATCGTTTCTCGCTACCTCAATGATCCACACGATAGCGCGCCTGTTATCCGGCTGCTCCATCGTTCGTTCCCGCGCCTGGCCGGGCCTCGTTGTCGGTGACCGTTCGTGTATGTGGTTCGCTGTCAGAGGTAGTGCTTCGATCTTGAGTGGCCTGCGTCTGTGCCAGTTTCTCACCCGGGGCCCGGGTGAACTCACCCCGGTGGCATATCGAGGCACGGTGAGGCGCGACACAAAGGGTCACCCGGGCCCAGGAGAACTCACTCGAATGTAATGTCATGGCGCGACGCGAAGGCGTCACCTGGTGGCATGGCGAGGCACGACATGCCACGGCGTCCATATGACGACAGAGCCTGTCCGTACGTCGGAAACACTATGCGGGAAACCAAGAACGCTTAGTACGGAAAGACAAAATTACCTCAGGGCCCTGTGTGGCTCGCGGTGGCAAAACCGTAAATTTTCTAGGGGCAAAATTGTAACTCATCCGGATGCCATCCTTGGTCTATAAATGTGAGAGCCCCCCACTCATTTGAGGGGTTGAATTTTCAAGAAGAAAACACTGTTCATCACTTGTCCGGAGTCGGGTCTCTTTGTCAAACGTCCGTTCTCGACGTGACCTGGGTGACCAAGTACTCACCCGGGAGTGCCAAAATTTCACTGTCCGATCACGTATTCGCCGACAGTTGTCGCTGTCTGTCGACGGCTTTCTATGCTCTTCTTGTTCTTGCGTCATGGTCGACCTCTGGCGCTTTCTGGTCCTCTTGATCTCCTACGTGTCTCGGCTCTAGCTTCTTACTGTTCTTTCAGCCGTTTGCATGGGCTGTTGGCTTCCGCGTACTGGCTCCGGCCTGCCGTCTGGCTATATACGTGTGGTCGAGTGTTCGGTTTCTGCATCCCATCTGTTTTCACTACAACCCAAATTCGGCTCTGGTAGGGTGGTCTTGCTGGGCTTGTGGCGTTTCGCCCGGGGCATCCTCGTTTCTGGTCGGCGGTTCCTACTGCGGCCTGATTTGTTTGCAGCTTTGCAGGTTCTTCCTGCTTGCCCTCTTGCTTGTTTTGCAATCGGCACTCTCCGATGTTCGTCCCAGGTTTGTTTAATCGAGCCTCCTCCTCTCGCGCCCCTTCTCTCGTGCTGTCGGGGCATTTTTTGTTTTGTTCCCGAATCCCGAAGCGTTTTTATGCTTTTTATCCTCCTCTTACCCCGCCAGCCCGAGACTCTCTCCCTACCGTGGATTATAACTGGGCAAACCCCGGGCCGAGCTAGGTTTTGGGCCAGGCTTCATAAAGCCCGACAGAAAAACCTCAAGTCTGAGCCCGGCCCGGCCCGAAGCCCGACAAATGACCATTTTAGCATTAAAATAATTGTTTTTAATAAATAAATGATTATTTTTACCTATATTCCCTAAAAATACCAGTTTTTAGTCATTTCAGGGTTTTTTCGGGCTTTCGGGCCAGGCTTGGGACTGGAAAGTGAAGCCCGAGCCCGGCCCAGGTGGGCTTCGGGCCGGGCCACCCATGCCTAGGTATACCGCGGATGCGGCCTCCTCCTCCTGCCCTTTCCCTGCGGGCGCCGCCGCCTTCGCTATCTCTCCTTCCCCTGCGCGCGCCGCTCAATATCCATGGATTGCCCATAGCCGCCCCGCTCCTCCCGTCCTTGAAGATCGCCTCCACACGCCTCCATCTCTCCTGGCTCGCGCAGCCTCTTTTGGGGATGCCCTCTGGCGAGACACGCCAAGCAGCCCTTCAGCGACATGAACGCCGGACTGAAGGAGACAAAATCGACACGAGCTCGAGACACGAGTATTTGTGGCGACATATGCCTCGGCGACGAACGGCTTCTCTTTACTTAAAATAGGCACATACCCCACACCAACATACATGGGAGACTAACTCCGGCGGCTACTACTCTCCTCACGTGACTGCCTTTTCTGGCTCCTGGCCGCCCTGGCAGCCACTCGCCATCTCTTGGCACACCTTGCCTAAAAACTTGATACAAGGTCTTATATAGCCGTCCGGGCCTATTGCCACACACTCATGCACACATTAGCTAACAACATAAGGGCATGCACAAAGGCTAACTCTTGACCGACTCATATTTAAAATTTTCTTGTGTATGGAAAGAGAAATAAGAGAGAGAAGAAATCTGACTCTTCGTGAAGAATCAGACTCTTAAGGAAAAAATTGAACAAGAGTCATTTAAGAGTTATCTAAGAGTCGACCTTTTAGCCATTGCACAACATCGCATTTAATGCTAACAAATGATTTAAAGTCAATTTAAAGACACAAACCATTGCACGCGCGTTGAATCTAGATGACGTGTAAAGTCAATACAATATTGACTCTACCATAACGGATGCCTAACTATACCTGCATACACACATGAGGCTAAGCAGCCACATACTCTCGTCCAGCAAAAGATACCTTTCAAAAAAGTCGAAATTCACAGGGGACACCGTGTGGCCTTTGCCCAAACAACCGTGTGGATTTGACTAGTACCATTAGTATTTTTGGGCCATTCGGTGAAACACAACACAACGTCCGCCAAAAAACGGAAAGTTAACTTTTATGTGTGTTGAATTACAATCTTAGGCCTTCTCTGATTACCCCTCTCCCGTGTTGTTTCTCTGGCGCGACCTGTCCATTCCCCATGCTGACGGGCGACCAAATCCCTAGATGGCGTGGGGCCTGCCGCCGTCGACCTCTCCGCTGCCCGCCCTCCCGCCGTCGCCTGCCCCTGCCCGCCCTGCCGCTGCCTACCCCAATGGCGACCGACGTGGCAACGTGTGCTGCCCCATGAGTTAGTTACGTACGACCACGGCACGGTCAACATGATTTCTCTGTCTTCTCCTAGGATACATCATACATGTGGCCTGGAAACTGTCTTATTCACGGGTAGCATAGCCATGCATAGAGACTGAATGCAAACGATTAACCCGGTAGATAAGTCCATGCTAACAGTACTGAATTAATTAAGGCAGGTACGTAACTAAGAAACTTTTCGAGAACTTGAAAACAGAGCGATCATGTGCATACGTACGTACATATACACGAGCAACTGGCCGTGTTCACCATGGCGTGGCAAGTAGCTTTCCATTTTTGAACGGACGGTGTGTTGCACCAAATGGCCCGACAATTGTAATGTTATTGAGCAAATCCATATTCTGTTTGAACAAAGGCCACAAAATAATGGTGTCTCCTGACCAATTTTTCCTTTCCAAAAAGCTACTCCCTCCGATCCATATTAATTGTCTCAAATTTACTCAAATATACATGTATCTATGCCTAAAAAGCGTCTTGGTATATGTAATATTTCGACAAATAATATGGATTGGAGGGAGTAGTTATTACGAAGTTACATCATGTTTTTTTACTTGATAAAAGAGAATGCCGATCTTGATGTTGTTGCTATGTTGAACCAAATTAATATTCTGAACTTGAATCTATAAGATGTACTCCTTCCGTCTCATATTAAGTGACTCGAATTTGTCTAAATATGAACGTATCTATATACTAAAATACGTCTAGATACATTTAATATTTTGGCACTTAATATGGGATGGAGGGAGTATTATCTCTGTTTATTTTTGCCAACTACACGGTTATCAAATCTTCAAAAATACACTACTCTTCTTGGTATGTTGCACATGTACTTATAATTTAAGTCTTTATGGATAGATGTCAGCTTAAACATTCATTCCAATTTGCCTCTACTCCTTTTTTACAAGAGTGGAAAATTCTACGAGTTTATGTTCTCTGATCGAATGAGTGACATTTAGGTTTGATTGACATATTGGATTGTCATTCTTCCTGCTAAACGATCGGATGTTTATCTCATTGTAACGCACGGACACTTGAATAGTTCTTATATTAGGGTGAGGTTTATATTACCTGAAATTGGTATGGTTTCGTATCTTACAAGCCACATATTATTGCAATTTCTGATCAAAGCCTTGTCTTTTGTATTATGAAACAGAAGGAGTACTTATATGTCTCAGTTTTGAGAGATGTTAAATTTTGACAGTTAATCACAACTACAGCTCAGTTCTGAGACATGTCTGCTCGGCCGCTCCGATGGTGGGCAGCAACATGGTGGGGTGCCGAGCCAACATGTTCATGAGAAGAGAGGCTGTGAATATAGTAGGATAAGCTGTTGGATATGGAGAGGGAAGGAAAGCTCACGCTAAGGTGCTAGTAGACGGACGGCCACAGAGGTAGGAGGCAACATGAATAGTCGAAGTAACACGAACTAACAGATTCTGCATAAGGCACTCGATGGGTAAACGGCCTTACAACTCGAAATAACACGAGGAACACACTGAAGATGCAAAATGAGGATGAAATGCAGAATCACCACAAAAAGAAATTCTGCAGAGAGAACTCACACTTAAATCTAATGCTCGATGTGCAAGCGGCCTTGCAACTCGAAGTTTTGACCATTAGTATTACGTTTTTTTGCACTTTGATTATTAATTTACACACTTCTAAATATAATGCAAGTCAAATTATCTAAATGCACAAGGTGATGCGATGGGGAAATATAAAAAATATCTCCACTTCAGGTGTTCTTTTTATCAAAACAACCGCGCTCCTTTCCCATCCCATGTTCCTTTCGCCGCTCATGCTCCGCCCTCCTTCTTTCCCATCACCTCCTACTTTCGCTACTAATGCTCTATTCACCATATCATGATGCACCTCCAAATCATTCGCACATCCGATGAGTCCTACATTCGTACCGCTGCCCACCACTTGGTCTACACACCATGCGAGTTGAGGAGTAGACTCATGTTCTCAACATGCACGCTCCGGAGTTCCGTCATTTCACTGCACGAGGTGGCAACGGAAGAAGAGGAGATACTGATTAACGCGGAAGGTTGCGCACTGCTATTCAGCCATGTCCATTTATCAATTTTAGACCTCTACAACTAGATCCGCACAAACGAACCCGCGGCGACGTCAACCTCAGTTGTCTTTTCACATTTGTCCCTTATGCACCGCTCATATCTGTCAAATGATTTGGTTAATCCTCTTACTTCGCACACGCATTTTCTGTTGGGATTAATTTATTATATAATATATAATTCTTGGTAACATTTATCATTCGGTTGAGACTCATTATGGATCGGAGGTAATATTAAAATTCAATATAAAATTTACAGTAATATATGTAAAGAATTTCAGGGGGAGCTTAAGACCCACCACTGAGGACCTATGCACGCCTATACTATTTAGTAGATCATACTAATATGGAGGATTGCTGAACTATTTATTCATTTTCACAATTTTTATACAACACACGTTTTAATGGTTAGTAGCATAACTCTAAACTAGTGGTATCTCACTACTTTTTCTCGTGGTGGTACTTCGTGATGGTTGTATCCCTCGTGCGGTGAGTGAGCACCTCTATTTACACTACTATAAGACCATTGGATGCATGAGAAATGTCATCATTATAAACATCCTGCTACAAATATCTACTTCTTCCGTTCCATTTAAATTGGTTGTTCTGAATCCCTGCCAATTAATATGAAACTGAGAGTATTCTCTAGAACACTCCACCAAACTGCCCTAGTCTAGGTATTTCATACTTTACCATGAAGATTGCCCTAGCACCTTACTTTGTAAAGAACACATCATCCATCCTCATATATCTGTCACGGTGGACTTGTTTCAGGAGCTTTCATGACAAATATCTCAACTTCGTGCAAACTCTCATGTATTCTCGAATATTCTAGTTTTCTCATGACAAACATTCACTGGAATGCTTCATGTAAATATCTTAATCTTTTTAATTCTCAAAAGTATTCTAAAACATTCTCAAATATTCATTGCTATTTCTCAACATATATTGTCGACCTTTTTTTCTATGAACTCTGGAATATTGTTGAGCGATGTTGAGACGCAGAGGAAGTTTGACTAGATGAAACAAATGGCTAGTTTTGATGGGCGGTTGAGTTTTTGCGTGTGATTTTGGACATGTACTGCGTCCAAAGTTACGTATGGCGCTCAGCGTTGGTAGCGGAGCCAGGCGTTCCCTTAAGATCTTAATCTTTATTATTCTTTAATTTCCGTGTAGCTAGTAGGCTGGTACTTCCTCTGCCCTCACACGAAAAACCCCGATCCCCCGATCCAGTCCCACTCTTCACGACGAAAGCCCACGTACGAAAAAAGCCCGCATAGGAAAAAAAAAACCACCCCCATGCCTCTCGCCTGGAGCAGTCGAACCGCCTCCTCGCGCCGCCGCCGCAACGGGCCGCGAGCCGTCCGCAGGCGTGCCGCTTCTAGGATGGTGGCGGATCCAAATGGACGACGGCGGCAGCGGGATCCAACTTCACCTCGCACGCATCCCCGACCCCCAGCCGGCGGCCGGATCCGTTCACAGCCACCGTGCGGGTCGCGGCCACCAGGATCTTCGTCTAGCCACACGAGGCTTCCCTCGCCCGTGGCGCTAGGTCACGGCCTCGCCACCGCTGGCTCGCCATCCGGGCGCCCGTCCGTCGCTGACTCGGCATCTCCAACTTTCCCTGCCCAAAAGGCCTCCCCCGACTCCCAGTATGGGCACAGGCGGCAGCGGGCAGCCCCCAATCTGTAGGGCTTTTGTCCCAACTACACCCCAAATTTGTGTTGTTTGATGTTATTTCTCTTGCCTCTGTCGCCGTCTCACGAAGCCTCAGCAGCTGCCATCGCCGTGTGATTCGATCCGCAGATTTTCGAAAGGTACAATACTTCGGTCCCCTGATGCTCCCTTTTCTGAAATAGATTTTTGTATGATAAGCTTTCCACTGCACTGACTTATATTTATGCATTAGCATCCCTTTTCGAGGATCAGTCATGCTATGGGATGAGAGTGGAATGCATACTGATGATAGAGTTTGGACACGCAATCGTCATAAACCATATTACAATTTCTCAAAATACGTGGATGATTGGATGTTTAATTATTCCAACTTTGCGTGATTCTGTGTATGAGACAGAAACTAGCTGTAGAATGGCGCCATAAACTACATGCACATTCTCTGCTTTTCCTCAATATTTCCGTCTGAATAGTCTTGAATTATAAGCAAATATCTCCGCATCTGATTCTTTCCCTGAATTATCTATAACCATGTCTATTTTATCCAGAAAAATAATTTGCAGTTTTGCTAAATTTGATATATGTTTAGATGCTCGTATCTTCTTGTTCTCCAAGTGATTAGCCGCACATATTTGCTGATTTTGTTGAAGTTCTTTTAATACCCTGAGACTGTTCCTATTTTAATTTTTCAGGTGCATCAAAATAATTATATACATTTATGTGTGCATTGCTATGTAGAAGATATCCTTATTTAAATTACCCAGTTGCTTGAGTATACAATTTCTACCAGCTTCATTTGGAAAGGGTAATATCTTCCATACAATTGGCAAATGGATTTTAATATGTATCTTGCATATTTATGTGATTTCAATTAACTCTTGCATGTCAGGTCAATCTGAGAAATTGAACATTAAACCCGTGGTTGGATTCTTCTGTTTCTTTGGTACATGCAAGGCAATAAATATAGGTGAAAATAAGTAAGAGGGGCAATAAGCATCAAAACATACATCATATTGGACAAAATGGGAAGCAACATATTTATAGCTAAATCTGGATGCTGTGTCATTTCATTCTCGTGCACGGCTGAAACTTCTGTGAATTGAAAGCTCACATAGCCTAAATATCACTTTTAGCTATGGACAAAGATCTCACTATAGTTAGATTCAGTCGAAGAACTCTGGATACTTAGGTCAGCACTTCCAGTTAAAATATCCTTAGGTTCATCTTTCATGTGATTCTGGTCTGTAATTTTCCCTGTCATGCTGATTTAGTCTATAATCATGTGCGATTTTGAGTTGCTTGTTTTCCCTTTGGTACTATAAGGGCATCTTTCATGCTTTGTCTACAATTTGTAGAGATGAGGGTGGCAAATTATTGTATAGGTCTTGGCCCACGTTATTGGTAAGCTTTGTTTAAAGTTGGGTTGCCATGTTGAAAACTGCTTCCAGCCTTTTCATTTTCATGTCACTCTTTGTATTACTGTCGTAACTTAGGATCTTGAGGTAACTCATGAGTTGTAGGACATGACGAGCTGCACCATGATGGTCAATTTGCTGTATGAAATCACCGAAGGGATGACTTCAGATGAGTTAATAACTTCAAAGGTCGTAACAATGTTTGTATATGAAGGAAATGTCACATGCCTCATGATGACTTTATTTAATTTGTTTTTATGCTTATTATTATATTTGGCTATGGTGAGATATACGCTGTCAAAAATAGCATATGAGTTTAGCCTCAGTGCTTGTATTCTTATGCTGTGTATTTGTGTCTTTTAGGATTTTACTGATGTCTTGATAGTTTGATCAATTTATCTTGTGCATTATGTGTGGTACATGAATTTTCACCTGCGTTATGTACAGTAATCACGATATCTGGGAAGCAAGTGCAAAACGATATTTATTGCAACAAGTCATTAAGCCACAGCTATGTAGTCGTTGTGAATTGGAGTATAATGTTTTTTTGTCAGTGTTTCTATGCTTGATTTTGGTGTTCTGTTGACTTAATTGTGTTGTTCCGTTGCAACGCACGGGCATTTTGCTAGTTTAGGAAATGTCTCAGTTTGCACAGGTACTCGTCCAAAATTGTTCACATGCACTCTATCCTCAACGAAATATCTCAGTTTGCATTAGTAGTGATCGAGAAGGACAATATCCACCATGGGCAAGAAAATCAGGAGCCACATGCCTTTGTTGGAGAAGATGAAATATTTCAATCACGGTCACAGGTACTCTCTCTGTTCCTAAGTCCACGTTCTAACGGAACTTTTGCAAAAAAAAACCTATAATTTTTCGGAATCAACACGCATACGCAGTCCACGATCAATTGAAGATGTGCATTGCAGGTTGATTTCGTAAATTAATAGAGTTTTTTTTATAAAATGGCCGGCGCCAATTAATTGGGAACAGAGGGAGTACCAACCACAGATAAAAGTTACCAGGATCAGGCCACGATTGATATTAAGCAACAAACCAATGTGAGGATAAAATCAACCAAGACTAGTCATAGTTCAAATAATTTAGATAGTAACATGCATGTCAACTAAGCATTTTTGTGACAAGGCATGGTAATAATGAATAAAGAGAAGGAGATGGTAATAAGTTACATTACCATAGCATCACACAAATCAAGATAAAATGGGTCTACAACGTAATTAATGACAAAATGTAAGACATCACATATAAGTTACTACAAGTTTTACAATGGTTGGCGATTTTAGGAACCGTCCAACCTAGTTGATCCAACGGTGGAGAAATAGGAAGTACTGGAAAGTAATAAAAAATAACCAAAATTATTGATTTATTTTTTAACTAAAAATATTTAGTGAAATATTTGATCACGTAATAACTGCGTGCGGATGTTGCAACTGAGCCTCACCCCTCTTATTTCAACTGGGCCTCACCCCTTTCTTCTGGCCCATCTCCCTAATGAGCGCCCAATCCCCTAGTCTCCTTTTCCTCCTCTTGCACTTTGCTCCAGTACATCAAGCTCCACAGCCGTTGTTGGTTCATCTCCCCTTCAATGCCACGGTAGCTTAGGATTTATTTTCAATCACCCCATGAACCGATTCTGCTATTTTTCTCCCCGCGTTATCACCTTAATCATTTTCAATTTGTAACCTAAATCATCAAATTTTCCCAATTCTACGAAGGAAAAATCAGGCTGTCCTTCCATGCTATATCGGGTCCTCCCTGATCGCTAGGGCGCTGATATCTGGGTAACCCCCCACGGCCATCGTACGCCGCTGCAGGTGCTGGCCTGTCACCCGTATAGTAGAAGAACACAGCGACGGCGAACAGGAGCTGCAGCCACCCTGTCTTCACCCACCCCGCCCTCCACCTAGCTCAGCGGTTGCTGTGCACGCACGCCGCTACCGCTCTCTTTCCCAGGTGGTGGAGGGACGATGCGCCGGCGGTCGACGAGAAGGGCTCAGGCGGTGTAGGGGCCTAGCTCGGGCGGCAGGGACGAGGAAGAGGATCGATGGGCAGGCCTCCACGAGACAGAAACGGGCGTGACATCTGGCGGCCCAAGAAACAAAACAACCCATTTTTCAGTTGCGGCCCAGGGAAACAAACAAGACCTGAGTACAGATCAACAAACAGAATTAATTCCAAGAGAGTACTGAAAAGTATTGAGAAGTACTCGACAATCACCATAAAAGAGCTCGTTAGTACCCACTATGAAGGTAGTAACTGAAACTAACATATGCATGGTACTAATCTAAGTTACTCCCCACTATGATCTGTTGGAAATATGCCCTAGAGGCAATAATAAATTTGTTATTATCATATTTCTTTGTTCTTGATAAATGTTTATTATCCATGCTGTAATTGTATTGACATGAAACTAAATACATGTGTGGATGAATAAACAAATATCGTGTCCCTAATACGCCTCTACTAGATTAGCTCGTTGATTAAAAGATGGTTAAGGTTTCCTAACCATAGACATGTGTTGTCATTTAATAACGAGGTCATATCATTAGGAAAATGGTGTGATGGATAGACCCAAACATAAGCATAGCTTCTGATCGTGTCACTTAAGTTTTAATTTCTATTGCTTACATAATGTCAAGTATCATTTACTTGGACCATGAGATCATGCCACTCCCTAGTACTGGAAGAATACTTTGTGGACATCAACCGTCATCTTGTAACTGGGTGATCATAAATGTGTTCTTTCGGTATTTTGGAAGGTGCTTGTTGGGTTTTATGGATCAAGACTGGGATTTGTTACTCCATGTGACGGAGAGATATCTCTGGGCCCTATCGGTAATATAACATCCTAATGAGCTTGCAAGCATGTGACTAATGTGTTTAGTCACGGGGATATTATATTGCAGAACGAGTAAAGAGAACTTGCCGGTAACGAGATTGAACTAGGTATGGTGATACCAACGATTGAATCTCGGGCAAGTAATATATCATGAGACAAAGGGAATTGGATACGGGCCGGATGAATTGAATCCTTGACACAGTGGTTCAACCGATGAGATCTTCATGGAATATGTGGGAGTCATGATGTACATTCATGTCCCGCTATTGGTTATTGATGAGAGAGGTGTCTCGGTCATGTCCACATGTTCTCGAACCCGTGGGATCATACACTTAACGCTTAATGTCGCTAGGGTTTGATGAGATAAATAGATGGTGATATCGAATATTGATTCGGAGTCCAGAATGGGATTCAGGACATCACGAGGAGCTTCGGAATGGTCCGGGGATAAAGAATTATACATGGGAAAACTGTTTCGGAAAAGTTCGGAATATTTTCCGGTATTGACCAAGAATATTCTAGAAGGTTCCGGAAGTTCTCGAAAGGTTCTGAAATGTTCCGGATTATTCCTGTAAGCAACTTCAGTCCTGTCCATTATACCGATCCTTGTCCTAGTGGTCGGGTCACTGGACATCGCCTCACTGGTCACTGATGCAGTGAGGGGGAGCACGATTTCTTGTTGAACCGGGAGGTATCCCAAACGTGTCCCAGGTGTATCTACCAAATATCCATTGTTATACATAATTATTTATTTTATTTTATTTTTATTTTATACTTAGGGCACCAACAATGTGTACAAAAGTTGTCCAGCCTAAAAGTGGCAAGCCTTATGGTTAACCCTATACATTGTGAATATTTTGAATTGTTTTAAGCATACTTGTGAGTAGCCCATAAACAACAAAAACTATTTTTGTCTCTCATCTCTCTTTTGCATGGAGTCATTTCAACAACACATCTGGGTCCTACCTTGTGGAACAATGAGCTCATACATTTTGACAATTTCAACCAGCCATTTGGGTCTCAGCTTATAGCAAACATTGGCATTACGCTTCGTCTGGCTCCGGGAGACCAAGAGCATCCTCTCATCGGCTCCACGCGTGTGACTATTCTCGCTTGTCAGCGAAGCCACCCAAAACCTGGATTCCACGAAGGACGATGGTAATTCGCGCCGCAGCGGCCCCAACATAAATGGCCGAGGAGGCATGCGGAAGGAGGATAACACCACCGTCTAGCGCACTGGATTTGGGAATTGGGACGCAAACGCCTCACCTGAAACCGTTTGATTTTCGCAAGAATTGGGAATTTCCACGCTCCAAAAGGGATCTCTGCTGTGTAATTTACCTGCACAAAAGGGTCAATTTGACCTGGTGGCCCAGTCTCTTTTCTCAGAAGAAACAAGCCATGTCGTCGTGGTTTACTTGATGGCAAGCACTACACTACTTACCATGCCTAGTGTTTTCAGCTTCCTGCTTAACTTTGTTACTTAGTCCTTGTAATGCAGTATAGCAAGATTTAACCTATGTTTCAGGTGATGAAACTACATGCAGTGATGTTCATGTAATGTAACTACATGATCAAAATAAACATTTAAGACTACGTCTCCATAAACCAATGTGGCTTTTAGTACAAACCTATAACGCAATCCAGAATATTGGCGACGTTTAGTTGTTCAAACATTTGCCTTTACAAGGAGCTGCTCCACACAGTCATTTGAAGAACCACATAATGGTTGACAATATAGTAAGAGTACTAAGTAGTAAAGTGAGGCACTAACCAAATCCATATACACAAAATATTTTGTTCTCACAAAGGAGCAAAGTGTTAACATTCACTAGACATGTCCACCAGAAAACAGATGTGGTGCTTGTCATTACACGACAGAACAATGACATTGAACATGAAAATGTTCAAGATATTCTAATTAAGAGCACTGAGCAAGGAGCATTGCAAGAGAAGACGATCATGAACAAATCATCTAAATTAAGAGCACTGAGCAAGGAGTATCTGGTAGCCTCTTCCCAAGTACTCGTACCACAAAAGTTCAATAATTTGGTGATCTTGGTTGTCCTCGTACATGACTTCTATCAGCTTCAGCTTCTGACACGGGTAAGTCTTTTGATCATGACATTGCAGAGTGATGCTTTTACTCTGGTTATCCATATCAGGATCAAACTACTGGCAGTAAGACTAGATTCATTTAAGATGTGTAAACAACGAAAAATGACAAGATAAATAACAGCGACCATACAACACTGCAAAGTAAGCTTCTCCAGACAAGGAGTATTCAGAAGAAAGATCCCAAGGGCCTTCAATTTTTCGCTCAGTTCAGTTTCAAGAAGGAAACATTTTCTCAAGTGATAAGGCACGCCACTTAGGAAACATTGGAAATTTATCTGAATTTTCATTGAACATTGCCTGAAATAAATACGCCAATCAAAACAGTAGAGTTCAAGCATCGGTGATCCACACCAAATTACTAGAACCATACAACCATCCGAACCATCTGCCCATGTATAAGCTGACAATAACCATTCGATTTGGGATTGAAATCAGGATTCGTCGAATTTGTGAAATCATATGTGATGTGTAACATTGGCAAGTGTTTTAGATGAAACATTGATGTGGATACTTTGGATAATATGGATATTTAAGTGATGACATGTATCTTGTTTGGACTTAGTGCTTTGCTAGTGGTGTGCTGATCCATTAGTTTCTTATGTGAAAACATGGCGTGAGTTGTGTGAAACTTACCCTGAGTCAAGTCGTGGACTTGTGCTCGTACTGGTTATTTGTGTGTTCGCTTTCAGGTGTTGCCGGAGCTAGAAGAACGTGGTCGATGACGAGATCGAGAGACGAAGCTTGGGAAGCTGAGGTCGAGGATCAAGGTCATGCGGAACGTTCGTGCGAAGGAACAATGGATTAGGGTTTTGGAAGGCGAAGATGAAGGCATACATCATGGCACAAAATTACGCCATATGGGAGAAGATCGCCAAGCCCTATGAGCTTCCCGCGGACAATGCGATCACACCAATAAACTTGGTCCACGTGGAGAACAACTACAAGGCGAGGAACTACATCATCCAAGGTCCACAACGAAGTGACTTCGACCGTGTCGCTCACCTTGCATCCGCTCATGAGATATGGAACGCACTTTGTAGTTATCATGAAGGATCAAACTCTGTTAAGGAGGTGCGTCAAGACATGTACAAAACGGAGTACATGAGATTTGAGATGAATACAGGTGAATCTTTGGATGAATTCTTTGCACGCTTTAATAAAGATCTCAGCAACTTACGTGCATTAGGTGTTACTTATACTGATGCTGAGGCTTTTAGGCAACTTTTGAGTGCATTAGATATGTCCAGATGGGAGATGAAAGTTACATCTATTAGAGAATCTACTGTCATGAGCACACTTACACTTGATATTCTGTACTCAAAATTGAAAACTCATGAATTAGATATTCTTGCTAGGAGAACCGGTTCCAAATCAATTGCACTTGTTACTAACCCTGGCAGATCTAATGATGGTACTTCTACATATTGTTATGCTCTGTCTTCTTTGTCTCAACTAACTGATGAACAGCTAGAGCAATACCCAGAGGAAGAATTGGCACTCCTCACCTCTCGTTTTACACGTGCCCTGCAAAATGTTCGTTCAAGGAAGAGAGGTGGGAACAATGCTCCAAGGTGCTTTGAATGTGGTGATCCAAATCACTTTCGCCAAAATTGTCCTAAATTCTTATCCAAGATGGCGAAAGAAGAAAATGGGGAGGACAAGAAAAAGAAGCGCCCCTCCAACATCAAGAATAAAAAGAGGGGTGACTTTGCTCGAGCGGTGGCTCACAGTATTTTCTCTGTAATCAATGAATATGGTGAACCATGCTTGAGTGATGTGGATATCGAGTCTGATGAAGATGATGCATCCAAAGGAAAGCGCGACATTAATGGGATGTGTCTTATGGCTAGCAATAAGAGTGCTACCTCCCGTGACGACTACGACAGTGACAGCAACAATGAGGTAGAACTCTCTTATGATGAATTACTTAAAAGTGCTAGTAAATTGAGTTCTTTGCTTGATCATGCTACTAAAAGAATTAAGAAATATGACTTGAAAATTGCATCCTTGAATTCTGAAATTACTAAACTTAAGTCTATGATTCCTGATGATGATTCCTGCAAGTCTTGTGATTCTATATATTCTGAGCTTACCTCTTTGCGTTCTATTCATGATGATACTCTTGATAAGCTTAGAGTTGCATTAGAAAACAATGAGAAACCTATTTTGCATAAACGTAAACATATTAATGATGCTAGCATGGATACTTCTGATTTGACAGATTCAACTTCTTGTAATAATTGTCATATTCTTGAATTGAAGTTGAAAGATGCAAATGCTAGGGTTTCTCATGTTGAAAATGCTTTACATATCCAAGAGGTTTCTTTGTGCGCTAATTGTAAAAGTGGAAAACAAATCATTGATGGTGTTTGCGATAATTGTATTGCCTTGTCTCATCAAGTTAATTATTTACACGCATCTTTGCAGAAATTTTCTAGTGGGCACAAAAATCTGAATATGATTTTAGATAAGTCTAAAGTGAGTAAAAACAAGACCGGCCTTGGTTTTAATACACATGCTCATTTTAAGGCTAATCCATCCAGTATTGTTAAGTCACTTGGCAATGGAATTTTTGAAACATCTAACAAGCCAACCAATGTGATTTTTAAAACTGCCGGCATCATGTCTAATGATACTTCAACAATTGCAAATGTAGGTCATATATCACATGCTAAACCTGGAAGTAGGTACACTTGCACTTATTGTAATAAACCTGGACATGGTGTAGGTTCTTGTTTTAGACTAGCTAGAGTAATTAAAAAGGAAAGAAAACAAGCTAGATCTAATTCCTTCAAGGCACATTATGCTCATCATAAAACTACTACTCCCCGTTATGTGCCTAGGGTGAATGTTTCACCTTCCGTTTCAACTTGCACGAGACACATACAATCTGTCCCAATGTATAAGGATACTCGTGCTTTGCCTACTCGTCGTGTATCTCAGTACTGGATACCTAAAAGTTTTTTATCTAACCCCAGTACGGAGATCTCGGCATGTGTTTGTTGTTTGTAGGCACTTCACTTGAGGAAGGGGAACATATGGCTAGTGGATTCCAGTTGTTCTCGTCACATGACCGGTGATAAAAATTGGTTCTCCTCCCTCACACGTGCATCTCGGGCTGAAAGTATAATTTATGGAGATGCTTGTACCTCTACTGTTGTGGCGAAAGTCCTCTTATTCGTAATGTAGGAACATATGTTCAGGGGGAGGAAATATGTTTAGAGGTCACACCCTTATTGGTGCACGTTGGGTATTATGTTATTTTTCGCAACAAGGCTAGGTTTGAAGCTTCCCCCGCGCATCACATCTACAAGTTGTTAAAAGGATTTTCAGGTGTCTACATGGCACCTATGTTTTGGCATTAGGCTTCTACTTGCTCTAGTATTATATTGCGTGCATTTACGAATGCTGATTTGGAGATTGTAGAATTGATAGAAAGAGTACATCTGATACATGCTTACATTTGGTGATTCTTTAGTACTTTGGTCTTCTAAGAAATAAAGTTTTGTTGCACAGTCTACTGCTGAAAGTGAATATGTAGCTGCTGCTTGCTGTTGCTCACAGATTTTATGGATAACAGCTACAATGAAAGATTATGGGGTTATTTTAGAAAGTGTATCACTTTATTGTGATAACACTAGTGCTATATGTATTGCTAAAACCCAGTGCAACATTCTAGAACTAAGCACATAGATATAAGATATCATTTTCTTAGAGATCATGTTGAAAAAGAAAATGTTGTGCTCAACTTTATAGATACCGAACGTCAATTGGCAGACATTTTTACTAAACCATTGGATTCTTCTCGGTTTGCTTTTCTTCGAGGTGAACTTGGAGTAATCAAACCATACGGGATGGTTTGAGGGGGAGTTTGTTCTTCGTGTACGATATGTAAAATATCTTTTCACTTGCTTCTTTTTCGTTCTTTTATCTTTAATAAATAAAAAATCTGAAAAAGTAATGAGCATTGTATTCCATTCTGAAATGACATTTTTGCAACCACGTTTATGTTTTGAGGACATTGTCATTTTATATGTATGCTCGTATGAAATAGTCTATCACATGACTTCTAATACGAATGATAACTTGAACTAAATCTTGTCATGGTTAAACTTTGTTAGCTATTTTGGTCTTGGATACTTAATTACTAGCAATGATGAAAATATAATGGTATCAAGGTTCCAAATGTACAAAGACACGTGGTGTCAAGCAATTTTTACTAAATAAATATGCCAATGTCGCACTACATCTTCACGAGACTGCTTACCATTGCACTTTGGTATGAACTTGGAGGTTGCTGTGTTTATTGAAACCTTTGTCTTAAGCTTCTGATTGCTTATCATTGCCTTAAGCTTCTGATTGTTAATCATTGCACTCTGGACATAGGCTTGCATGGTGTTTTAAATATAGGCTTGGCAAGGTTGAATTGACTTGGCATATAAATTCAATGAAAATAAATATTATGCTTTTATAAAGTGCTTTGTTTAATGTAATGTGCTGCAAGTTATTTTGTATTCAAGTATTGATGTAGTTGACAGGGGGAGACCATGTCTTGCAATAAATCGTAAAAATACTTGAGTTTTCGTCATGTGTAGATTACATCATACTTATATACATGTCGAGTACAACTACTTTTTACATGACTTGGATGCACAATTATCATGTTCATGATGTTTCATAATGCTCATTACAACAAAGAAAAATGAAAATAAAATCGCTTTTAGTTTAAAGAAAAAAAAATTGAAGCGGGGGAAATATTTTTGTGTGGTTTTGATGAAATTCATTGTCAAAGGGGGAGAGATTTCAACACATATACATACCATATTTTACCTTTTATTGGTGTTTTTTTATTGGTGTTTCTCCAACTTTTTGATGTTTTTCATTTTCTTTTCAAAACCTTGAAAATCTGAGAGTTAAGTGAATGTGTATGCCAATCAATGTTCAATGTCTAGTGTTGTTAACATATGTGATGTGTAACATTGACAAGTGTTTTAGATGAAACATTGATGTGGATACTTTGGATAATATGGATATTTAAGTGATGACATGTATCTTGTTTGGATTTAGTGCTTTACCAGTGCTTTACATTAATTCATCTTTCTTGTTATTTCTCGAAATTGGTTTTAGATTAATCCTCGTAACTTTCTGTCAGCTGTTACTATTTTGATCATATCTTTTGATTGGTAAGTCCGATTGAGCTGATTCTTGTTGCGTTGGTTAGATAATTTTAATACCTTCTTTTCCATACTCATACGTATTTTTTGGTTCATCCAATCAAAAGTTACGGCTGTTTTACTATCACGGACAGAAAGGTGATTTAGGGTTTGAACTTTTGGAAAAAGTTTTAATTTGCTTCCGCGCAATCATTCACCCCTCTCTCTGATTGCCTATCTCGATCTCACAGAATTAACTTTGGGCAATAACCATTCGATTTGGGATTGAAATCAGGATTCCTCGAATTAACTTTGGCCAAGATTGATTACTTGCTCACTCATCACAAGAACTAATTCATCATATTAGTTAATTACCCAACAGAGGATTAACAACTTGGCCAGCAAAAACAATAACGCCCCTGTCGTCCTGCTCCTCCCTGATGAAGAAGAGGAACGGGTGATCGGCGACGAAGTCTACTAGCATCTCAGGATCAGGTGGCATGGCAAACCCACAAATCTCCATGTCGGTGGCTGCAGCGGCCACGGTACCTTTCTCGTCGACATGGACGGAGCACTGGTGGATGACGGACGACACGGCCATCGGCATCTCGGAAGAAGAATCGTCCAACGCCAGCATCTCCGAGAAGGTTTACACATCTTAAATGAATCTAGTCTTACTGCGGGACGGAACGGCAGGTCCAGCCCGAGGTCGCGGAGCAGCTGCGAGGCCTCCAGCCTCAGCGAAACCCCAAACTTGGGGATCCTCAGCGCGCCCGTGGGGACTAGTTTCGTGGGCACGTCGAGAAGCGCTGCCGGGTCAGAGCTGAGCACGCGCACCAGCTCCGGCAGCCCGTCGCGGTCGTCGGGAAGGTAGAAGCACATGGAGTAGCCCCGGCGGTTGTGGCCGCCGAGGTAGGGCATCCGCAGGACTTTGAAGCCGGGGTGGCAGGCGATGCACGTGTACTCGTGGAAGCTGCCGCCCACCATGAAGGGTGCGCGAACGGCGTGGGCGCCGGAGCCGGAGTCCACGAAGAAGTCGCCGTCCTCTGTGAGGGTGGCGTCGAAGGGGTCGTACCAGTAGCCTCTGAAGTAGAGCGCGTTGGCGAGGACGGCGACCGTGGCGGCGCTGACGGAGCCCTCGGGGAGGAGCTGCTTCCACAGACCGCCTGTCTTGCCCTCGAACCAGCCGTTGATATCGGCCCTGGCCTGCTCGGGGCTTGAGCCGAAGGAGACGGCACGCGCCTCCGCGTCGAAACTGGACGCCGCCATGGCCTCGAAGACAGGCTTGATGCGGAGCGACGAGTCGACCCACACGCCCGTGGCGCACCGGACAATGGAGCCTTGCTGCTCTTCTTCCTCGTCGTGCTCGCCCACGTGGTTCGGCGCTTGTTGGCCTGCTGCGACGACGTGGGAGGCGAGGGCGGTATGCGCGTCGGCGCCAGCGGGGCCGAGGAAGGAGACGATCTGATCGTGGACGGCGCCCGTGGCACCGGCCGCCAGGAGAGAGAGGATGGCGTGGAAGGACATCGGCGAGAAGGCGAGGTTTTGGTCGCCGGAGATCTGGCCCAGGCGATTGAGCAGTCGCATGGAGAGGGCGGCCTGGTCCCTTGCGGCATCCGCGAGCTGCTGCTTCGCCTGGTTCGCCATGGCTTGCTCCTCCCTTGACATGGAAGATTTGTTTTTGTTTGGTTTGGGCATCGCTGAGGATCGATTTGATGCATATGCACACCACACCAGGCCTACTTACTAGATATGCGCGTCGGTTGCGCGTTGCAGGAGATGATATCTATGAGATATTTGCACAATCAAAATATATTTAATTCAATAAGAACATGCCTACTGTACGAATCTATTTTAATAAATGCGTGATTATAGGTATGTATATCAAAATATATCCAAACCAGTAGGTGTGCCCACGCGTTGCTACGGGTTAACAAAATCACAAACTATTTATTTTCATTTTCTGTGTAGGCAACTCATGGCGTCGTCGAGATCGGCATGCGGGGGTGTTGGTGTCGGTTGTAAGACGAAGTATGATAAATCGTGAAAAAAACTGAAAAAAAAGAAAATAACAGGCAGTGGCATATTGGTTGTAATTTTAACGAAATTAATTTATGACGGCGACCGTACCATCACCACCAACTCCAATTTAATATATTGGTATAGATTAATGAGATCATGAAAGATTGCACAATAAAATATGTGCAATTACAACATGCCTACCATACAAATCTTTTTTAATAAATGTGTGATTTAGCTATTTATATCAAATTATATCCAATTCAATGAGATCATATGAGATATTTGCATAATCAAAATTGACCAATTACAATATGCCTACTGTACAAGTCTTTTTTAATAAATGTCTATGCGCACCTTAGCTACGGAGCCAACAATTTTTTTTTGTAAGGGTCGGGCATATCATTAATCAAAAGCCAGACCTAACCGGTCACGATCATACAAAGAATGAACGTCCTCTGGGACAGGCCACAGCTTGACGCCATCACCAACACCATCTCTACTACGACGGCCAGATCATGCGCAGTTTGCAAGTCTAGGTTCCTTTCTAAAAACCAATCGAGGAACCAACTGAGCGTGATCTTGGATATCCCCAAATGACCTGGGAGACTGGAGACCGGCTAAAGCTTCAGCAGTGGTGACATCCCTTCCCAAGCCGTGGCCACTCCCTATCCCGAGGTATCGGGGAAGCTGGCATCAATATTCAGTTTTTGTCAGTCGCAATCAAGTAGTTTCCAGACAACCTTCTCTAGCAGAACTCGGGGAGGACCATCTGGGACATTGGGAAACTGCATCTGCTTCCCTTCAAGACTCCTGTCCGAGCTTCACTGGCCAGCAAGCAAGTGCGATTCCCCAAAGGCAAGTAGTCCTTTCATTTCACAAAAAAATAACGACCACGTTTTTCGAGATTGAATTTTAATCTATTATACCAATATATGTAGGTTATATGTTACAAATTTTATATTGTTGGAAAGGTTTTTAAAATACGAATCCAATGATATAGTTTTTTTTAGCACAAAACCCTCAAATAATTAGTCTAATTGTTAGTCAAAATAAAATCTTAAAAGTGCGTGCGTGCCATTCTTTGTGAAAAGAAGGGAGTAGGAAAGAGACGAATTCTTTGACGGTGGCATCACCTTTCTTAAAAATGATGTCGTTGCGGAGTTGCCGAGCTCTCCACCAGATTAGCAGACATTTGTCCCGGTTTAACAATCATCCAGTCTCTCCCAATAGGCAAAATATCAGGTGAAAACGACCTCTACGATGCAAACTGTGAAAACTCCATCCAAAAATGTTCAAAAAATTCTCGAAAAATGTTAAAAAAGTGAAGTTTTATATATGTGCAAAATTTCAAGTCCAAACTCAATGGATTTGGTAGCAGCGAAAAAAAAAACAAATTCTGCATGAATAGTGATCTTTCAATGTCTGACACTATTCATCGTAAATTTCTCTTTTTAATTTCTTCCAAATGATTTTGACTTTGAACTTGAAATTTTGCAGGTTTGTAGAACATCACACTCCCAACATATGGTATTTTTGTAGAATTCTTTTGAAACTTTTAAACATGTTTTTTATGAAATTTGCACGGTTTGCACCGAATGAAGGTTTTCACCAGATACGCCGCCCTCCCAATATTAGCAAGATCTTCTTACTTAGGTAAGTGCCAGTGCTCCTTCATCTCCATCCTCAACGCTCTAGCTTTGGTGCAGCTCATAGTAGCATGGTACCCTGTCTCATCTTCAGTACCGCAGACACCGCAGGTAGGGAGAATTCGTTTGTCTCTCTTGTGCCTATTTGTTCTATGAATGAAGACTTGTTCTCCCCCATTCGCCCTTGCCCGCTGCTCTTCACGCGCATGGCACCCTCTGTTCCCGGAGCTTCTAGTTCGCCAGTCCCTGCTGTGTCTCCCACGGGTGCTCCACGTAGCTTTGGGATCACGTATTCCCGTCGCCGCATGGATCATATTCAGGATGATGCTTCTTCCCGCCTCCAGACTTCACCAACCGTGGGCCATCGTCCCCGAGCTATTCGGCCCACGCCGGTCTCGGCTTCTGAGGTGCGTCGTAGCCCTAGAATTCAGAAACTGTCCAAGGGCTTCAAAAGAGACTACAAGGCCATGGCACCTTCAACTCGCTCCACTGCCGCCGCCACCGCCCCTGGATCTCACCGCTTCTATTGCCAAGGACTTCTGCGGGCTGCCCCCTGAGGGGGTCAATGCTCTCAAGGATGCTGATCAGAAGATGGTTCCCAATGATAACTAGTTCATTGGAGGTTACGGGCATGCCGGGCGCCTCTCAAGACCCAGGCTGGTGGTACTACTGTTATCTAGTTGCCTTGTGGATCATTTATTTTGTCTGGAACTGTTTCTGCTTCTGTTGGCATGGTCTTTGTTCGTTGCTTTTGCTACTCCCAGTCAGAATTATGTTCTGTACTGCTTCATTCTCTGCTTGGTATTGTTGTAATGAATAGCTCGGCTTCTGTTAAATTTCGCTCTTGGAACATCCTGAGCTGGAACAGTAGGGGAGCTGGAACAGTAGGGGTATTAACGCGCTTGACAAGCGTGATGCGGTCAAGCCACATGCTTCCTCCTCGGCTTGTGCAATTCTGTGTCTTCAGGAAACTAAGCGTGCTAGCTTTGATCAGTTCTTCATTCGGTTGTTGGCTCCTCGCAATTTAGACTGCTTTGCGTACTCCCCGTCCCTGGGCCTAGTGGGCAATTCTGGCGGCCTGCTTATGGTCTGGGATGTGGCCTGCTTCAGTGGTTTGTCTGTACAGGCCCTTCCTTTTGGGCTGCATGTTAAACTCGTCTCCAGGCTTTCTTCGATTACCATTCATGTGGTTAATGTTTATGGACCTTGTGTGGAACCGGCCCGCTCCTAGTTCGTGGACTGGTTTCTGGGCCTGGACGTGGATGAAGATGATAATTGGATTTTTTTTTGGGGGACTTCAACTTTTATCGTTCCCTTGACAACCGCAACCATGCTGGAGGAAATGTGAATGACATTTTGCTTTTTAACAACATCATTGCCTCTCTTGGCCTCAATGAACTTCCCATCAGCGGCAGGTCCTTCACTTGGAGCAACATGCAAACTAATCCTCTCTTGGAGCAGGTGGATTGGTTCTTTACTTCCAACTCCTGGATGACTAATCTTCCGGGGACTAGGGTTCTCCCTATGACCAGATCCACCTCGGATCATGTGCCTTGTGTTGTGCTGATTTCCTCTACTATCCCTAAGGCTGCTGTCTTCCGTTTCGAAAATTATTGGGCTCTCCAACCTGGGTTCATGGAGGTGGTCAGCGCATATTGGAATCTCCCCGTTCATCGTGGTTCTTTTGCGGCAGTCATCAGCTCTAAACTTAAGAATGTTCGTCGTGGGCTCAAGATTTGGAGTCGTAAGATCTCTCGTTTTGATTTATGGATCTCTCACTGCGAGCTTATCATTTCTCTGATCGATCTCATTGAAGAAAGAAGACCCACTGCCGTCTCGGAATGGAATCTTCGGTTTTTGCTCAAATCTCACCTGGCCAGACTTCGAGAGATCAAGCTTCAGCACTGGCAGAAGCGTTGCACGATCCGTTGGACTAAATTTGGAGATGAAAATTTGAAGTTCTTTCATGCTCTTGCTACTAAAGCTATGCGCAGAAACATGGTTCCTCAACTTAGGTGTCCTGATGGTTCCTTTGCTAAGACTCACGCCGAGAAGGTTGTGGTGCTTTGGTCCTCCTTTCGAGATAGGCTTGGTGTTTCTGAAGATATCCAGATGCCTTTCAACCTTGACAGCAACCTTGTGCGGCATAACCTGGCTGGCCTCTCTGCTCCCTTCTCCGTTGATGAGATTACTGTTGTCATTAGGAGTTTACCCAATGTCGCACCAGTGGCACACAGGGTACCACCGCTGCGTGACGCGTGGGCCCCGTCCCCGAGTTCTCAAGGAGGTTCCATCCCGGGCAGCGGCTACGAGCAGCCCGGCAAGCTACCAACCCGAAAGGGCTAGCGGGGCTTCGGGGAATATTTCCGCCTGGGCACTTCCCGGGGAGTGACTTGCCGGGACGGGTGTTCCCGGGCACAGGCCCCCACCTCAAGGGTGGGGCCCAGTGAGCAGATCAACAGCGCCACGCGGGCGAGTGGCGGGCGTGGGGTGCGCGGCCCCACCGGGGCAAGGAGTAAGTCGCACGGCTCATTAAACGAGCCGACAGGAGGGGCGTTACCTCTCAAAATCATGCAAACAATGGCTGTCCAATACTACTCTAGGGTTTTAGACCCCTAGCGGCAGAGGTGGCGTCCATGCACGCTACCAGCTCATCGGGGGGGGGGGGGGGGCGGTTGTATGCCTCCTCGCTCGACACTTGTAGTCCATGCACCGTGACACCTGTGGCATCCTCTTGAGTATAAAAGGAGGACCCCCGCCAACGGTCAAAGGGGTTGGGGGGTTGGTTGGAATCCCAGTTGGTTCCAGTAGGCTGTTCTTTGGGTTCGGTTCGATCAGCCCCGCAGTTAGCCTCTAGCGTTAGCAGAGAATAGTAAGAAGTACTTAGCCAAAGGGAGAGGGTACCCGGGAACTCACCCGGGAACCTGTAAACACTTGATATGCAATCAATATCAGCTCAGACAGGCAGGACGTAGGGTTTTACACCTCCGGGTGGCCCGAACCTAGGTAAAAACGTGCGTGCATGTGTTCTCTGGTTAGCGCGCACCTCTAGTGCATCATTTTGCCGGCCCCGCAGGGCCCATCGGCCATGCCGGCGATCGCCGGGGCGAACCCCGACGCCCTTGTCGAACCTAAAAGGGGGCCGTGGCCACACGCCCCCGGTGTCGGAGCACCGTGCGACGACATCCGGCGCGCCAGGTAGGGGGCGCGGGAGTAGAGCTCGTCGGAGATCGCCGGCAGAAGCATTTGCATCGACGTCGGCCTCGCCTTCTTCGCCGACGAGACCGGTCACCATGCCCCCCAAGCGGGCTGGTGATCCTCGGATAGACTCGCGTGTGGCCCCAGTGGCGCACACGCGGTCGCACGACGTGCGACCCGAGTCGGGGGCTCAGGAGAACCCCGAGCCCTCAAGGGTGCAGCAAACACAGCTGCCTCCCCCGCCTCCTCGGCCGTCTGCCGACAATCGGCCGAGGGGACCGGCTGCCCCCAATGCCGGGGCCAGTCGTGCGAGCGCACATGGTGCCGCCCGTGCCGGCCAGCGAGTTGAGTCGCGGGCCGAGGACGCTCAGCGACAGCGGTACCAGGAACACACCGCGTCACGGGCGACCCCCGGGGGCTCGCACCCTGCGCGCCCAGAGGCGTCCGGGGCCAGAGCGGGGAGCAGCCGCTCGGGAAACCGGCTGCCCCCCGCACGAACCCCGGCGGAAGCCATCATCGCCGCGCGTGTCATGGTGTGGTACGAACCGCAGCAAGGCACGCCGGCACACGAGACGTGGGGCGAGGAGTTAGACGCGCTCCTCGCTCTGGCCGCCTAGCAGCCACAAGGCGAGGGCGCCCCGGTAAGCTCCGGCCACAGGCAGAATCCGGAGCACGGGGACGCGCCACCCGCCTCGTGACAGGGGGAGAATCCTCCCCGTCCGCAGGGAGGCCAAGGAGGCGGGGGCCCGGAGGGGTCCTCAAACTCGTCGCCCACCGTTCCGGGGGGCGACGCGCGCGGCATCTTGAATGCCCGCCAGCAAGAGGATTTGCGCCTTGCGCTTGGAGCGCCGGCGCAGGCGCGAGGTAGAGCGCCAGCGCCCACAGGAGCAGAAAGATGCTCTCGTGGGCCCCGAGGACGGTTGCACCGCATTCATGCCCGAGTTGCAGCGGGTGACGTGGCCTCGTAAGTTCCGAGCGCCCGCGCTCGGTACGTACGACGGGACCGCCAACCCCAAGGATTTCCTCCTGACCTACACGTTGGGTATGCATGCCATTGGCGCCGACGACAAGGTCAGAGCCAACAGGTTTCCGATGGTCCTGAAAGAATCAGCGCGAACCTGGTTGCTCCCTCCGAAATGGGAGGGCCCCTTCCGGGTAGTGCAGGTGGCCAGGCCGGGGGCTGTCCGCCTGGAAACCGAAGGTGGCTTGCCGATGCCCAATAGCTGGAATATTGAGCACTTGCGCAAGTTCTACCCGTGAAGCGGCGGAGCCCGACCCTCAGGTGATGCCTCCGATGCATACCTCTCGAACTAGTGTAACCGGGCAGCCCCCGTGTGTAAACCGCTAGTTAATCGTGAATAAAGATAAGTGTTTCGCCCCTGAGCTTTGGATTTGCCTTGTTTATTCGTGTGTGTTTTCTTCTGTTTCCTGCTTTAAGTGCACAAAGGTGTCTTTCCATACTTGGCTATGAGCGGGGGGCTGTTGCGGCCTCGAAACGTAAGCCCGTTGCCGGATCGTTCCGGCACGGGTCATGCCGTTGGTGGGCTTCCTGCAACATGCATCACTGGCCGAGCAGTTGCTAGCCCCCCACCCGCAGCTAGCACCGCACAGTCGCTGCGCCTGGGAAAGGAAATGCTCACATCCAAGTTTGTCATCGACCCCTTTGTGTCCAGGGGCTGGGAAGCAGCAGGGATTTATCTGATTTACCTGTGTTGCTTATTTTCGTAAGTTTCGAAAAAATTTGCAGCACCTCGGATCTGGTAAGAGTCTAACCTGCAGGAAAGGGTGGAATCTTGTACACTGTGGTGCTCGTGAGCTGCCCACGGGTCGCACCATACACCGGTGCCTTGTGGTGCGGGAGGACCGCAACACAAGGGGTTCATCGCACTCCGAGGCTTCTGAGTTGACAGGTTGCCGCCACGTGTGCCACGGTTGCCTGGTAAATATGGCGGCGGAAACTGCGCCGCGTTCGAGGGAAGGGCGCCACGGTGCTGCGCGGGTCCGTCGCGCACGGTGGCAAACCCCCCTCCCGCGCCTATAAAAGGCGCGCCCCAACCATGGAACGGCTCAGAGCGAAGCCGGGTTCGGGGCCGTTAGGGCGGGTGCTGCCACGGAGGTGCGGAGGTGGTGCTTCCCGCCCACGCCTAGTGCCGGCGGGTTCGCTGCCATTGCACCGCTGCTGCATCACCCCATCGAGCCAGCCCCGAGGGACGCTACAGAGGCACGATGGTAGGGCATGCCCTCCGCGTCCCGTGCCGACGGGTGCACTGCCGTTGTGCCCCTGCCGCGCTTCCTCAAGTGGGCGGCTCTTGGGCGAGGGTCGCCGTAGAGGCACTGTGGTGGTGCATCCCACCAGCGTCCGGCGCTGACAGGGTGCATTACCACAGTGCCCTTGTCGCCCCCCTCCATAGGACACCTCCGAGAGGAGCAGGGACTGCCGCGGAGACTCTATGTTAGTGCATGCCATCCGTGCCCTGTGCCGACGGGTGCACTCTCATAGATACCCGGCCGCATTCCCTTTGAGAGAGCCTTTTCGGGCGCGGGTCGTTGCGAGGACGCTGTGATGGCGCCGGTGCCGGCGGTCGTCGCCCGTTCCGGCCCATCACCGCGTCCCTACCACGGCCCTCGAGCAGTTTTGCTCCTGGGCAGCAAGGGCCGTCACATCCCTTGGGACGAGTTCCCCAGAAAAAACTAGGTCTCCCCGGTTGCGGGGGCTGTCGCTGGGAGGCTATAACTTCCTCGCCACCCGTGCCCGTCGTTCGGGGCCGGGCGCAGCTGGCGGCAAGGACGTTATAGCCGTCTTGCGGCTGTTCCCGGGGCGGAGTCCTCCTAAGCCAGGGTTCCTCCCTAAAACCAGGGCCAGTCCCTGAGGGAGAGGGTTGCCGCGTGAGCGTGGTGGTAGCATCGTCGGCGGCGGTTGCCGCGGGCGGCGATCTTGCCCCCGCGCTCCTGCCGCATCCCTCAGAGATCATCTCCCTTGAACAGATACCCAAGGTGGTTTCCGACCAAGGCAGTGCCCAGTCTGCACTCTACCGCCGAGCGTCACGAAGCATTGGACCGAACGGAAAAGCTAAGTGTCTGAACATGAACACTGAATTTGCTAAGAGCTGAACGAAACTGAGCGTTGTCCTGCTGGGCGCGTAGCCGGAGTGTTAAAAGGGACGCTTGCAGGGGGAGTGCGCTCCCCATGTGGCTTTTCGGGTCCGTCCCGAAGGGGCACGGCTTGGAGTAGTTACCCCGCAAGTGGAGTGGCTCCCCGCTACCGCTTGGCCCCAGGTCGGCACCACGGGTCCGTCCCGGGTCCATGGTCTGGTCAAGGGTGAGGCGTGCGCGAGTCCCCCGCAACACAAGGCAAAATATGCAAGGGTTAAAAGGGGCCACCCCGCTAGACAGCATCGGGAACAACGAACTTGTCAAAAAAGTTTGCTTAACTAAGAATTAACGCTGCTTTGCCGAGTGTGGTCCCGGAACCGGCGCGCGGCCGGGGTGTGAGGAGGACGCTTGCGGGGGGAGTGCGCTCCCCGTGTGGCTCCCGGGTCCGTCCCGGGAGGACACGGCTTGGAGTAGTTACCCCGCAAGCGGAGTGGCTCGCCGCCTACCGCTTGGCCCCAGATCGGCACCATGGGTCCGTCCCGGGTAACAAGTCCCCCGCAACACAAGGCGTATCACGCAAAGGCTAAGGGAACCATCCCGCGAGGCAGCCTCGGGAATAAGGGACAAAAATTGAGCAAGTTAACAAACTTGATTGACTAAGTACCGAATGATTACATGGACTAATCAAAAGGTGATTGTTCAAACGGCGCTAAGCGCCATACGTGGTCACCAAGGTGATTACGAGAGGCGCTTACTATCTCAAAGACATGAAGACTGGGGTCACATACAATAGGCCGTGGAACGTCGCACAACTGCGACGATTCTACGCTTAAAATCTTTCAGCATTTTCTCCCCTGCTTTTCCCCTACAACTTTTATTAGCATCCTTAGGTCACAATTGATTTTTGTTTCCCTAATGTACTCCGGTACTCAATAAAATTTTCAATAAATCTCTACACAGAGAACTCTCATTTACTTTTTTGGCTCGCTACCTACTTGGTAGCTCCGCCCAAGCTTGCGTAACATTTTACCGCAAGCCAAACAACGCTCGTTTCGCAGCTCTGATACATTCAAAAGGATGGGCCGGAGGAATACCTGTCTTGGACGCACCCGACACTTGGGGCTGCGTCCAATCGACTCTAATGCCTGTCTTGGACGCACCCGACACTCGGGGGCTGCGTCCAATCGACTCTAATGCCTGTCTTGGACGCACCCGACACTCGGGGGCTGCGTCCAATCGACTCTAATGCCTGTCTTGGACGCACCCGACACTCGGGGGCTGCGTCCAATCGACTCTAATACTTGCCTTGGATGCACATGACACTAGGAAGCTGCGAGCAGATAGCAAGTAAACAAAGTACTACCCGTGCGAATAAAGCTCACTTGGGTCCGCACCCGACTACTCATAGTCGACCACGGACCCGGGGGCTACTCCCACCGGGAGTGTTGGTCGTGCACCCGGTAAACGCCATTCGTGTTCCTGCACTCTTCAGACTCAAGGGGAGGATAAAGGATCTCAGCGTCACTCCCACCGGGAGTCTTCAAGGTGAAATTCACATTCAGAATCAATTATAATACAAAAGGCTCTTTCTACAAGAACGACCCCGGGTCAAGATACAGTCTTTGAGTACATAACTGTAACATCCCAATTTTTCTAATTTGGATGTTATCACCTTTTTCATGTCACATGCATATCATTTTGACCATATTAGAGTTTGGAGATGATCTTACAATTTAATTGGGAGTTTATTTGGACCTTAAGCGTGATTATATGCATTTGTTAGAATTTATTTGAGCTGCATATGCATTAAAAATAGTTTTATAAATTATATTTCATGAGAAAACTATTTTTCCTAGCTTCCAAACAGGTATTTGGAATTTCAGGAATTTTTTGGAATTTTTCCGATGCCGTTTGGTATTTTATTTGCCTTATTTGATTTTATGGCAATTTAGAGACCCAGAAAAAGCTATTTCTTTATTTGTTTTTCTTTTATTCCGCGGAGTACGTTTTCTCTACACGGAGGCGTATTTCCGTGAAACCCGTTTTCACTTAAGTGTACCGAAGGGGTATCTTTTAATCTCATCCATCCATTTCCCATCCAACGGCCATTCTTCCTTTTTTTTTTTCCTTTTTCCTTTTCCTTTTCTTTTTTTCTTTTCTCCTTTCCTCCTTTTTCTTCCTCACGCACACAGGCACACGTCCATGGCCAAGCCCAGCCCGGCCGCCGCCGCTGCTCGCGGGCCCAGCCCCGCCGCCCTGGCTCCGCCCCTCGCCGCCGCAGCGCCGCAGCCCCGCATCCCCGCCGCCCGCCCGCGCGGTCCCTGCCATGGCCGAGCCCGAGCTCGAGCTCGAGTCGCCGGCGTCCATGGCCGTCCAACTTGAACACCATCCTCCGAACCGTTTTTCTCCGTGATTTCTTCGCTAATTCGTGACCCACACAGCAAGGAATCTATCCCAACAAGATTGAAACCCTCCCGGACTCTATCTCGTCCGAATTTAAAGAGAAACCGAATCCCGTTCAAATCTCACCCGCCGCCGGCCTTATCCCGAGCGCCCCGAGCCCTATAAATATCCCAAGCTGACGCCCTCGAGAGGCCCGACCAATCCCTCGAAACCTAGCTCGAAGCCGCAGTCAATCTTGCCACCAATTTCAAGTTTCGTCGTCGTTTCCACGCAAACTCCGGCGAGCAATTCCTACCACCTCGCCCGAAATTAGCCCGAGCCACCACCACCTTTAGATCCCTATCGACGCCTAGAACACCATACCCCACAGCCTTGCCTCCGGAAACATCTGTTTCACCGACTCCCATCAAGTCCGGCGAACTTCATCTTCTCCGGTGAGCTTTCTTGCTCTGTTTTCGAGCTGCAGTCTGTTTTGATTAGCCTACTTCTATACTCCGTATCTTTTGTTCCGTAGATCCTATTTAGGAAATTCTTTTTGCATCTGGTAGCTTACATCTTTCTCTATAAATTAGACCTCATTAGAAGCCCTGTCTCTATCATCTTCAGCAGTGCATCATCGTTCCAAATCGGTATTCCCAGTAGTCTGTTTTAGATTAGATACCTTTCGACGTTCTTGTTGAGTAGATTGTAGACCCGTTTAGATTTTAAGCTTCTCTAGTTTGACGAGTAGGTCTTGTGTTACACCCTGTTAATTTTGTGCACCTTTTTTAGGTTTAGATAATGACCTAAAAGTTTGTCAAAACTAGCTACCTGTTAAAAAGAACTTAAGACACCGGTTTAGTCTAGCCAGCACTGTTATTGATTAGACATTTTGTAGTGCTTAATTTTTAAAACCTATAAATTTATTTTGGTTTATTCTTTCTGTAATGTAAACATTGGTTAAAACTCTACACCTCAGAACACTTTTCACGTAACACGTAATTAAATGACACTACTAGATTAATAATTGAAAACTGTATTCACTGAACCCTGTTTTTGATTAGCTACTTTTGTAGGCTTGTATCTTTTGTTTCGTAGCTCCGTTTCAGATGAAAATTTCTGTGTTCTAAGCCTTAAGTTACTTTATTAGTTTCAGTACCTTCCGTATTGTTAGTTCAGACGTGTTTCGACAATCCCCTTCCCGTTAGATTCGCTATCTGTTATCAGCTTGTAGGTTATCATTTGTCTCCACTTGGTTCCAAATCTTGTCCCTAGCCTTAGATCTGTGCTTGCCGTTGGATTAGTATTAGTTGTGCCTTGTTAACTGTTTTTCTAAATTTAAGTTTTTATAATTCTTATCCGGCTCTTATTGGAGTTATAATTTGGAGTTGTTGAACAAGTTATTCATTGTTGCTTTCGTTCTTCGCGATAGATTATCCCGAGTGTGAGTGCGAAGAGGGCCAGGGAAATTCTGATCGTTACAGCAACTCAGGCTCAGGCAAGTGGATACCTTTCATCATCTAGAATCTTATAATTTTTGCATATGCTACTTTGTTTATAAGTTGTAGGCATGCATGTGTAGGTTTATATTGTTATGAAGTATTTATAAAATGCGTTTGCAATTTATTAGCTATGTCCTAAGTAGTATGCCTATAGGTTATTGTCATGCCACCAATTACCCTAAGTTATTACTTGTATGATTTTTACAAAGTGCTTGCTACATTATTGTATCAGGAGGGACCCAAAACTATTTTCAAAGTATTAAGTGCTCAGAATTGAGTCGTATGTGTTTGGAAAAATGTTTTTGAAACAAAACCTCAAAATGTTTTCAACTGGGCGAAGTGGTAAGTTTGAGACCATTATTGGTTGTCGACAAGGGCAGCATCCAATTCGGCTCTGCAGATGCTCAGGATTTTCGGTGGGGACCGCCGTCCAGAATCTAAAAGTTCAATTCTTTTCCAATGGAACCCAAAAGCTTACCTATACAACCACCTGCTATTATGGCTCTGCCTTAGTCGAGTAACTAGCGGGAAATCCTTACTTGGGTATCGTCATCCGGAGAGGGGCCAATGTGCTCATATGGGGCGGGCGGTGCCAGGATTAAGTATAGGGGGCTTCTAGTGAAAGACTTCGTCACAATCTTTACCTGTTGCGCACGCTTGTCGTTAGGCAACACTTTGGACTGATTGTATTTGGTGGGTAAAGTGTACAAACCTCTCGATAGTGTCAATCTAATCGATTACCATGCCCTTGGTTACGGGCGACCTTTGAGCTACTAAGTCTGGTTAAGAGGAGATCTTCTAGTTTTGTTTTCAAAAACCAAAAACTGTTTTGACTCGATGGAAGCATCCACAGAATGAGTATCTACTCGATGGATCCAACAGAATGGGTCATGGAAATCAAGGGTTGCTATGTGAGTGTCAGTTTGACCCAGAATACATAGTTAGGTCGTGGAGATTCCATAGAAAGACCATATCTACTTTTCAATACTATTTTCTATGAAATTCTAGATTTAGAGTTTTGCAAAGAAAAGCTATTAAGAGTATTTCAAAATGAAACTTGCTGTTTTGGCAAAAGAACCATAGAAGCCACTTAGGAACTATCCAATAAGCATGTACTTGCATTTCTCCTAACCTCATAGGTATTTACTTGCAAGTACATTCAATGTACTTATCTGCACCTATCATGTGCAGAGAGTGATAATTAAAGGAAGGAGGTACGCACGGTCGCGAGTCTACATTCAACTTGCCTGTGGCGTGGATGGAAGCTCATTTATCTTCATTTGATATTTTAGACTTTCGTTGTGTAATAATACTCTGGATTGTTATCTTTTATACGTTGTAATAAAGATATGAATTATGATATTTCATCGTGAACTGTGTGTACAAGCATTGATCCAGGGACTAGTACTATAAACACAGTGATTCCAGGACCTTAATGGTCTGGGTCGCCACAATAACTCGGGTCCGGTCACCACTGCAAACAGTCGTCACCAGACTTGGGGGCTACTCCCACCGGGAGCGCTGGTCCCGCACACGGTAGAATCTATACTACTGCTATTTACTGAGGACTCGGCGGTCGACGCTGTCGCACTATGAGATCTTCTTCTTTCCAGTAACGCTGGCCGATGATTCTCGCCACCTGTTCGTAAACAGCATTGAAATGAGGTCGCAGATCGATTTCATCGCCCGGGTCACCAGGAAGCTCCGGTATTTGGCTAAGATCAAGTCGAGGGTACTGGACCTGCACAAATGCCAAGGCTATCTTCGCCCCCCGAACCAGCTGATGGTACATTAGCTCCCGAAAAATGCTGTCTTGCCCAAGCTTTCGGGTCAGCTTGCTCAGCTCTTGGGGCACCTCCTCCAAGGGCCAAAATGCCTGATGAATAGCCTTCAAAGTCTCTAAGTGGGAGTCGAAGAAGCTTGTTCTGATCTATGCGGTCTCGCAAAAGCATCAGGTCATGACCCCTCGCTCGATGATCGGTCGATCATCTGACGAGCGTTTTGGGCACTGTTTACCCGATCTTGCTCGGCTCGCGGGTTGGCCTGCACATCTGCAAACAACTCATGTTTGTAAAACAAAAGCCGAGAAGAAGAAGATCCAAGCAAAAAGGATGCAGCGGCTCACATTGAAACTGAGAACTCAACCTGCGAAGCTCACCGAAGATAAACTCTTCCCGGGCGGCTGCCGCTTTCAACTTGGTCTTGCCAATCTCCATCGTCGAGTTTTTGGCCTGGGTTTCGGCTGCTTGGAGGCGTCGACGAAGGAACTCTAGTTCGCCTCGAGTCTTGTCCAGGGAAGGAACCTCCTTTGGAGCCATTGACTCCGCGGTTTTCGGAGGGAGCATCTCAGCCGAGATCGCGGCTCTCGCGATATTCGGCTCAGGTGTCACAACCCTCTCTGTGTCTACCTCAACTGTCGAAGTTGTGGGCTCTTTCTGCCACTGCAGAAGAGAACTACCTCCTTTTTCAGTCCCGGAAAGGATTCAAAGACACGAGTCTTAACTAAAAGCAAGGAGTCCGACTCATATCAGTGCAAAGGAACAAGGATGTTTCTTTATTAATATTGCTAGCATTCGAGCAAGAACGATACAAAAAAAAAGAGAAAAATACAGGTGAAAGCCTAAAGAAGTCTAAGCCTCAAGCTGGGCCCACTTCCTGGCTCGGCGCAGGAGTCGACGATGGTGGAGCTGCTCCTCCCTCAGATGCCATGCTCCCCAGCTGAGCCGATGGCTGGGCCGCCAGTTCTTCCTCGAGCTGGAAGTAAGGCGTCAAAGCCACCTCCTCCCCGCTGGGTAACAAGGGAACGCCCGAAGCCACCTTCCGCAGCACGTCTTCGCCGACGCCGTGTGCTAGCACTAACACGAACGTCGACTCCGCACCGGAGTTGGTCTGAACCCGGCTAAACTCGTCTAGAGGATCCGGGTCAGCGCTGAAAAACTCTACGAGTTTCCCGAGCGACTCCGACACCGGCTCGTCAGGAAACATCTTCCCGAACAAACTGGTGAGCACCCGGGAGGCTCCTTGGACTCCAGCCACCGCCCCAGAATAGACCCTTGCCGCAGCGTCAATCACCCTATCGAGTGAACTTTCACTCGAAGGCAGAAGACCATACAAGGAAAGCAGGCCTGCAAAAGAGCCCAAGCGTTAACAATAAATCTAAATGAGTGGACTGTTGGGAATATGCCCTAGAGGCAATCATGTATGATGTAATTCCCAATGTATTCATAAATATTATTGAGTTGTCCTTGTTTGAACATCTGATATGTATCATTGAATATGTGATTTGATTGTGGAACTATGTATTCATGTTGTTCATACTAAATTGTCCTTAGTCATTGAGGTTGTGCTGGACACATAACCTAGACTAATGTGAAAGTTGGCTGATGACTCGGTTCCACTTGTCATGGGCATGGTGATGTCATTCCAGCTTACACGGACTCGGCTAAAGAGTTTAGCGAGTCGGACTGACCCATATTGAGATGCAACGAGTAGGTCGTCATTTGCATGTCTCAATCAATGTAATCCTTAGACCTGAGGTTATCGCACAATCCGAGTTGTGGATCACCAACTTAGGTTCTGTCAAACGTTGTTCCGTAACAGGGCAGTTATAAAGGCAGAGTTCGGGTTGACTGAGAATCAAGCTGTGTGATGTGGATAACCAAGATGGGATTTTGCCCCTCCGACTGGAGAGATATTCTCTGGGCCCTCTCGAGTGATATGATTCGGGAAGCATGGCCATGCGCGACTTGGTTAATTGTTAACCGGGTTGATCGACTAAGAGTTAGTCGGATGAATCGTATATCACAGATCGAGAAGAGAGTTGAACTATTAAAGGGATGACGATTAATCGCCTATAGTTCGACAAGGTATATCGTGAGGCAAAAAGGGACTAAGACGTATGTCACATTGGAAGGTACGTCGTCATGACTCGATGGTACTTGGGAGTCGGCACGTTCTGCTAGGAGCCGCTACCGATTGATCGATTGTGAGTCGGACTCCAATCGTGTCCAAGTCGCCATGAGCCTGTGGGGTCACACACTTAAGAGCGGGAGCAAGTATTTGGTCGGGTTGGACCCGAACTGGAATTGGGCTGACAATGCGAGTTGGACTCGCAGGGTGGATGGGCCACAAGGCTTGGAGCCCACTTCCACTCGATATATAAGCAGGGGTGTGGGATGCCTAAAGGGCACGGTTTTTTCCACTCTCATGCGTTGAGAACCCTAGCCCGATTCAGTTCAACCGTCGCACCGGATCTAGCAGTCCGCCGCCGGAGCTCCTCCTCGCACGTGTGGATACCGGCAGAGGTGCTGTACGTTCAGCACTTCGACGATCGCGGGATTGGATCGGCTGGATCGGATCGAGGGACTGCACTGCATCAAGGCGCCGCATCAATAATCCGCAACTGCGCGTCTAGTGGTAATCCTCGTGGCCTTCTACCTCGGCTAGATCTTGGGAGTTCGCGTAGGAAAAGTTTTTGTTTATCTCTACGCGCCCCTTCATGGACAACTACAATGTTCTTACCTGCGAGGGGACCAAGGACTCCTTGGAGTCGGACGGTTCTCGTCTTCTCCTTCTCGGCCTCCTTGGCGAGAAGGGCGCCCGAAGCTTCTTGGGCGAGGCGTTTTTCAGCCTCCAGCTTCTCTGACGACTCCCTAGCCAGATTAGCAAGCTTCTTCTCCAAGTTCTTGGATTGAAGCTCGACCGCGTCTTTTTGGGAGTTAGCCTGAGAAAGGAGATCTAGACGACAAAATAGTAAGACACGATAGTTTTTGAACTCAGAGAAAGACTAAACTGGAGGCATTACGTTGAGCAGACCTCAGCTCTTGCTGGCTTCGCTCCAACTCTTGGCGAAGCTGATCTCGCTCAACCATCACTGCATCATAGAGATCAACAAACTCCGTTATGGAGCGGATGATCGGCTGCGGCAGTGATTACGTTATCATCTGACTCATACTCCCAGCGGGAGCGTAAAATTCTTTAACAAAAGAAGTTTACTTGACAAAAAGGACTCAAGACTTACGTGACTAGCCGAAGTCGAGGGAGCCGCTTCGGCTCCATGCTTCTCCAAGTGAGTCGATGAGCAGGACAACCTTTGGGGTTGACGCTCACCACTCACTGAAGAAGGCGCCTCAGGCATCGATGCCTGAGGCTCGAACGTCTCGATGACAATCGAGGGACCCCAAGCTTTCGGGTCCGACCCAGTGGGCTCAACAGCCTGGGTCATTGGTTGGTCACCCGAGGCCATAGAGCTGGCAAAGGAAAACAGCTAGTTTAGTATTCATATTACACTATTTAGCTGATGTATGAAGAATCACCTACCTGGCCTGGGTGACTTGGCCAAGAAGGCCAAATCGGCGAACAGGCGCTGGGCCGCCTGTCTTGGTCTTTTTTGCTGCAGGAGGAGGAGACGAGGTCGCAGCAGGTGGACCCTTGATACCCGTGGACTAAGCATCAGACTTGGGGTTCGACTCCCTGTTGCGTTTCCTCCTTGTCTCCAGGGCAACCTCTTCAGTCTCAGAGTCGCCAGAGCAGGCTAGCGACTCCCCTGTAAGAGGAGGTTGAATCAAGGGTTGTTCGAGTCCCTACAACCAGCAAGCGGATCGGTAGCTTACAAATATAAGCTCACAACGGCAGAAATACAAGTTACCTTTTCCCTTGGCCTGTCAGGGCCATAAGGAACCACTGGCGAGTCGATCTTGCCTGGAGTCGCGTCGATCAGCGTCGTTAACCTTCGCACCCGTGACTCCAGCTCGCTCGGAGATAGTTCTTCCGCATTCACCCGAGTGGGATCCCCGGGTCCTTCGAAGGACTACATCAGGTGAACGCGAGTCTGTAGTGGCTGGATCCTCATCTTGAGGAACAGAGCTATGAGATGAACACCTGTCAACCCCTGTCCCATATGGGAGTGCATCCTACCCATCAGGGGAGTCGCCTCAGACTCCTCCACGGGCGTCAGTTCATGGCTCCATGTCGTCGTCGTCTTTACCTTCTTCTTGATTGAGAAGGCAGGAAGACTCGGATCGGCACCCGGGGTGTCAGAGCGGACGTAGAACCACTTCGACCTCCAGCCTTGCACAGATTCGCCCTGCTGGAGGGAGAAGTATTTGGCGTCGGGCCGTACCTGGAAGTTGACGCTCCCAACGGCGTCCGCCTTCTGGCCCTTGATCATAAAGATCTGCTTCCAGAGCTCCCAATGAGGGCTTACCCACAAGAAACACTCGCACAGCCCATAGGCTAGCTAGCATGTGGGCTCCCAATGAGGGCTCCCAATGAAGCACGCAACGTGCAAATAAGAATTGGGGGGCAGATCGTGAAGCTGCAGCCCATAGGCTAGCAACATAGCACGGAAAAAGGTATGAAGGGGAAAAGAGAGCCCTCGCAGCACATAATCGAGGAAGACAACCCGCTCACCCAGCAACGGTCGCGGGTATTCCTCCTTTGCCGGGAAGTGAACCCCGTCAGGGCCCCCCCGGAACATTCCTTCATCCTGGAGTTCCAGGATCTTGATGCGGTTGTCAGGCACCACGGCCCAGGGAACAACTCCCTTGTCGGCATCTCCTTTGCCGGCATCGGTCTTAGAACCCATGGTCTTGGCCTTGCCCATCTCTGGATGGTGTGAGATTCTCGGTCACCGAAGGAACTCGCGAGAGTTTCTGGGCTATGGAAGCAGGGAGGTCTAGCGCCTGGGCTGATTTCGCGAGGAAGAAGAATGGTAAAAGGCATTTCCCTTTCACCTTCCTCCTTTTATAGGTTGAATCCGGCCGAAGAATCCGGGTCGCAAGATCCTCATCTTGGCCACGTGTCCCACATCGATCGGGAAGTGAAGCGGAGAAAACAGAAACGTCCACCCATCTTTCGGGCGCAAGATTCCATGAAATCATTATGCCTTATTTACTGCACGAAGTGTGACCGTTTTTCCACTGACGCACGCCAACAGTACACCTAGCTGTCAGGCCATACTATGCACCCGGTCAAGTCCACTAACCCAATGGCTCTTCACCTTCAACAGGTACGTCATTAGTGACGGAGTCTGACTCTAATGTCATGACTCAAAAGATATCTCTCATATAAGGAGGTGGAGTTGTATCATAAGAATGGGACTCGTCTTGAGTCTTGATTATGAATACTAAAGACTCGCATTCGAGTCACAATTTAATCAGTTGTTACTTAATATTAAAGACTACATTCAGTCGTCTATTGTTTATTCTTTACTCACAACAGTAAAAACAGGGTAATGACCCCGGTACAAGGCAGTCGATTTCATATGATCGACTCAAATTGAGTCGCACCAACTGCGACACCTCAGTTGTTTATGCTCATTCGCATAACAGTAAGCTTCTTAGGTTTCATCCAAAGAGCTTGGAGCCGCAACAGCTGCGCTGCTCTGGTAAACCACATGCTCATTGCATGAAGATAAGCCTCATGGATCTCTCCATCGAGCCTGAAATCGTACCAGCTGCGTATTTCAGTAAATCCATGCTCATTGCATGAAGATACGACCCGAAAGTTCTCTTACGGGCCTGGATCGTACCAGCTACGTTATCTCCAGTCAAATCCATACTCATTGTATGAAGGTAAGTCCTAAAAATTAGGCCTGAATATGCATCAGCTGCATCCCTCCAGTAACAAGTTTCACTTAAGGGTCGCTCCCTGCAATCATGTTCATTACATGAAGATAAGACCCGTAGGCTTCCTATAGGGCCTGGAAACGTACCAGCTGCGTATTTCCAGTTCGAGCAATCTTGACAAACGAGTCGAGTACTGAATTTGACTTTATAAGACCCAAGCAGGCTAAGTCAAAATTCTCCAGTCGCCAGGTTCAAGCCAGGGGACTCTAAAGCGATTAACTGGACTCGATCTCTCGAGCATCTGGGCGCATTAAGCACATATCCCTATGACTCGTACTCACCGCATTGATTCACTATCAGCTCATATTGTGGAACTGTTACTTAACAGTCAAGCATTAAAGCATCGACTCAGACACTCTTTGAGTCGAAAATACTTCTCATTCTAAGTACAAGTCGATGAAATTCCAAGTCTGCATCATTATGCAATTGGCTCAACGGCAGAATAAGCTCATTCTTTACGGGAAAAGTCCCTAGTCAAGTCTTCGACTCAACCAGGCACTTGAGGGCTACTGACGTGGTTATGACTAATGACGTACTCGACTCGAGTATACCCGGTATAGCCCAGCTGGTGGCTCACAAGGAAGCCTACCTCGATTCCACAGGAGTTTACATGCCAAATCTTGCGACTCAAAACAAGAAAGGTTAATTAGAGTATATCTCCTCATTGTAACCGATTTGGACTCTACCTGAGACCTGAGTTCCTGCATATATAAAGGACCGGGAGGGGAAGCGAAGAGAACACTCCCAACTTCGATACAAGTCGCCTAGACGCACTCGACGACTTAGTGCATCTAAACTCTGCGGCACCCCATTGTAATCGACTCATCAATACAGATCCGTCAAGCAGGACGTAGGGGTATTACCTCATCGAAGGCTCTGAACCTGGGTAAATTGTGACCCCTGTGTCTTTGTTAGCAGACGAGTTCGCCAACATACACTCATCTCTCTTTGATACAAGTTCATCAATATGGACATTCTCGAAGTTACATCTTCGTCATCGAACCTGACACTTGGGGGCTGCGCCGTATAGACCACGTCGCCTCGGCCGCGCCGGACACTCGGGGGCTGCACCGTGCAGGCCACATCGCCTCGGCCGCGCCGACACTCAGGGGCTGCGCCCCGCAGTGAAAACGGCTTCAACCGCAAGGGGCACGCGGACTCAACCGTCTCGAGTCAAGATTCATAGCCACGTCAATCAGGCTTCGACTCAATCGCACCGATCAAGTCAATTCTCTGGTGACCAACGCATGAATCAACATGCGGAAGAAGACAGGCATTGTGAGCATGATGATTTCAACGCAAAGAAAAGTCCTACATGCATGCATGCACGTCTAGCCAGCATAAAGAGAAATCAATACACGTGAACGTACAAGTCCACGCCGTCCGTGGTCCGTCAACTCCATCTCATACACGGACTCCGTCCACGCACGTCCACTCCATCCATGTCGTGCGTGGACTACGTCCGTGCATCGTTGACTCCGTCTGCTACATGGACTCCGTCTGTCGCGTCGACTACCTCCGCGCGGCATCGACTGCGTCCGTCGCGGCCTCGTTGGCCCCGTTCGCTGCCTCGTCAACTCCATCAGCCGCACCCCACACTCGGGAGCTGCGCCGCGCATGCCACATCGCCTACGCCGCACCCGACACTCTGGGGCTGCGCTCCGCTGGCAATACGATTTTCGCCGCACCTGACGCTCGGGGGATGCGCTGCAGAAAGCTACACTGCTACAGCTACATCTAGCAGATAAGTATTGTTATTTATTTGCTAATTTCAAGCCTGACACATTCCGGTCACAGTTTCCATCAACTACGAATACTCGAAACACTTTCAATTCCACGTGCTAACAAACATGCCGCCTGAGTAGCTGACTCAGCCTACGAAGTCGAACCCATGAACTCCAATCCAGTTGCAGCCCAACTGACAGGTTAACATGCGACAGAGACGACGGGCGTCAGGCTAACGAAAGGGTCTGCATAATAAATAGCACGTCGAGTTCAGTCAAATGACAAAATCACTGCTACAAATAAGCTGATAAGATATTCTGCTAGCACTGTGTACTTTAAATTGCTTTGCAATGACTGCAACTTACACCAAGTTAGGCACGAACGCCACGAAGATTTGAGCCTATGCTCGACTGCCACCAGTCAAACATAGCCTCGAGGGCTACTCTCACCGGGAGTGCTCATCGCCGACTCACCGACGCCATCTGCGTCGTGTCGACTCCGTCTGTCGCACCAGTGGCACCCGGGGTACCACTGTTGCGCGACGCGTGGACCCCGTCTCCGAGTTCCCGAGAGGATTTCGTCTCGGGCAGCAGCCACGAGCAGCCCGACAAGCTACCAGCTCGGAAGAGCTAGCGGGGCTTCGGGGAATATTCTCGCCTGGACACCTCCCGGGAAGCCGCTTCCCGGGAGGGGGGTTCCCGGGTGTGTTTGGCCTGGGCGCTTCCCGGGGAGCGACTTGCCGGGAGGAGGAGTTCCCGGGCGCAGGCCCCCGCCACAAGGGTGGGGCCCAGCGGACAGAGCAACAGCGCCACGCAGGCGCGTGGTGGGCGCCGGGTGCGCAGTCTCACCAGGGCGAGGAGTGAGCCACACGGCGCATTAAATGAGCCGACAGGAGGGGCGTTACCCGTCCGAATCAGGTGAACAGTGGCTGTCCAATCCTACCTTTAGGGTTTTAGACCCCCAGCAGCGGAGTTGGCACCCATGCACGCCACCAGCTCACTGAGGGAGAGTTGCGTATCTCCCTGATCGACACTTGTAATGCATGCACCGCGGCACCTGTGATATCCCCTTCGGTATAAAAGGAGGACCCCCGCCGACGGTCAAAGGGTTGGACGGTTCCACGGTTCCACAACCTGACGGGTAGACGGACTCACACTTAGCCATTAGCAGTACCCTAAAGCAGTGAAGAGCACTTAGCCAAAAAGAGAACGCCCGGGGATCCTCCCCCCGGCAACGTGTAAACACTTGGTCTATAGTCAAGACCAGTTCAGACAGGCAGGACGTAAGGTTTTACACCCCTGGGTGGCCCGAACCTGGGTAAAAACGTGTGTGCATGTGTCCTTGGCTTGCATGCATTCGGTGTACACTACTTTTCAGGTTGCGTAGGCCCATCGGCCACGCCAGCGATCGCCGGGGCGATCCCCGACGCCCCTGCCAAACCTAAAAAGGGGGCGTGACCGCACGCCCCCAGTGTCGGAGCCCCGTGCGACGACACCGTCCGACGTGACTCCGCCGTCCCACCGACTGCACTATGGCTCGCATTTGAGTCTCTACCCGAATCTATGACTCGGCTAGACACTCTGGGGCTACTCCCACCGGGAGCGCTGGCCGCACACCCGGTACTTCGGCTGCATCGCTTTTCGGGTCCGTCGACCCCGCTACCCTTCAGGTCCGCCCGCTTCCCCGTCCTTCGGGTCCTCAACAGAGTTGACCATGATTATTCGTGCCAACTTGTGCCTGGTCCAAGTTGAGTCCTCTCCTTGGTCAGCCATGCTAGCCTACAGCACAGCTAAAACTATACTCGACTACAAAAAGTCGATTATTTCTGGGTCACATCTACTACGGAAATATACCTGAAGCCACGTCCATGACGTGAAGGTCGACCGAGGACAGTCAAATTCCGGGTTGCATCTACTGCGGAAATATACCCGAAGCAGCAAGGATGGAAATAACTGACTTCTTCATGGGCGCAGGGATCAATGAGATCATCATTGTGTCTTGTTTACTGCGCGAAGTGTGATCGTTTCTCCACTGATGCACGCCAACAGTGCATCTAGCTGTCAGGCTAGACTATGCACCCAGTCACATCGGCTGGCCAGACGGCTCTTCACCTTCAACAGATACGTCATCCGTAACAAAATCTGAGGGATCAATGAGATCATCATTGTGTCTTGTTTACTGCGCGAAGTGTGATCGTTTCTCCACTGATGCACGCCAACAGTGCATCTAGCTGTCAGGCTAGACTATGCACCCAGTCACATCGACTGGCCAGACGGCTCTTCACCTTCAACAGATACGTCATCCGTAACAAAATCTGACTCGAATATCATGACTCAAAACTATCTTTCATACAGGATAATGGAGTTTATTATAAGATGTTAAGACTCGCCTCAAGTCTCTCTTGTGAATACAAGGACTCTCATTTGAGTCGTCTACTAACCAGCGGTTGGTTTATTTTGATTAAAGACTTCGCACAGTCAGCTTTTGGTTATCTTTACCTAGACAGGTAAAACTAGGTCAACAACCTTGACATAAACAGTCGATTTCGTATAGTCTACACAACTGGGTCGCACCAGCTGCGTCACCTTAGTTATTTATGCTCATTGCATGACAGTAAGCCTCATGGATTTCATCCAGAGCCTAGAGGCGTACCAGCTGCGTCGCTCTAGTTGATCCATGCTCATTGCATGAAGATAAGTCTCGTGGATCTTTCCACAAAGCCTAGAGTCGCACCAGCTGTGTTACTCTAGCTGATCCATGCTCATTGCATGAAGATAAGACCCATAGACCATCTATCGGGCCTGGAATCGCACCAGCTGCGTTATTCCAGTTGATCCATGCTCATTGCATGAAGATAAGACCCATAGACCATCTATCGGGCCTGGAATCGCACCAGCTGTGTTATTCCAGTTAAACCACGTTCATTACGTGAAGATAAGACCTGTTATTAGGCCTGGATATGCATCAACTGCATTCGTCCAGTAAAACATCAACTCAAGGGTCGCTCCCTAATCCACGTTCATTACGTGAAGATAAGACCCGTAGGCTTCTTACTGGGTCTGGAGTCGCACCAGCTGCATCATTCCAGTTCAAATTCATACTCATAAGCATAAGCTCATACTCTTGACAAGGAAGTCGAGTACTTGAAAACTAGAGTTCGACTCGGTAAGACCCCAACAGGCTAAGTCGAATTTCCCCAGTTGCCAGGTTCAAGCCCGGGGACTCGAATACTGATGTAAGCTAATGCTGTTTTTGCCCTAGAGCAATTAACTGGACTCAATCCATTGAGTATTCCAGGCGCATTATCCAAATATCCCTATGACTATAAACTAGCTACACTTCGCAGGGCTTTGACTCGATGCACTTCCGAGTCAATAGCATCCCTATTGCTTGATGTTACAAACTGTAATGTGACTCAAGCAATTCTTGAGTCGATCAATTCTCATTCGAAGTACAAGCCTCGACTCGATGCACTCCCGAGTCGACAGTCTTTACACTCAACATTATCAGCTGCAACTGGCTGAAATTAGCAGGGCATTGATTCGGTTCACTTCCGAGTCAATGGCATCCCCTCGTTTGCTGTTACATACTGTAATTTGACTCGACGAACTCCCGAGTCGTTGATTTCTCATTTGAAGCCAAAGCCTCGACTCGACGCACTTTCGAGTCGACGGTTCCTCTATTCAAGATTGTCAACTATGACCGGATCAACGCATGACGAACAAAGATTTCGGCTTTGAGTCTCTACCTGAGTCTACGTCTCGGCTAGACACCGGGGGGCTACTGACGTGGTTATGACCACTCAGGGCCTCATCTTTGGCATACCCACTACGGCCCAGCATGAAGCCCACTTGGAAGCCTACTACTGTTGGAGATATGCCCTAGAGGCAATCATGTGATGATGTTATTTCCTATGTATTCATGAGTTATTGTTATTGTCCTTGAACATCATCACTGATATGTATCAATAAATACGTGATTTATTTGTGAGACTATGTATTCTATGATGTTGTTCTAGTGGTCCCTGGTCATTGAGGTTATGCGGACACATAACCTAGACTAGCAATATGAATCAGTATGATGACTATGTTTCACAAGTCATAGGGCAAGGTGTTGCCGACTGATAGCATGGACTCGACAATGAGATTGTTGAGTCGGACAGACCCGCATTGAGACACAACGAGATGATTGTCATTTGTTAGTCTCAAGTACGATGTATATGCCAGTCCAAGACCTGAGGTCATCGCATGAGCTTGGGATGTGAATCGGCCTACTTAGGGGTTGCCAAACGCTACTCCGTAACTGGGTGGTTATAAAGGTAGCTTTCGGGTTTGCTGAGAAGCATGCTACGAGTCATGGTTGATCAAGATGGGATTTGCCCCTCCTATTCGGAGAGATATCTCTGGGCCCTCTCAAGTGATCAGATTCGGAAAGCATGGCCATGTGACTTGGGTTAAGTGTTAACCCGTTCGGGAATCTGTATCACAGGAACGAGAAGAGAGTCGAACTATCCACAAGGATGACAAGCACTCGCCTTAAGCTCGACACACATATCGTGAGGCAAAACGAATATTGCATATGACACATTTTATGGTTCGTCAATATACCTCGTGGTCATTTGAGAGTTGGCACGTGCTGCTAGGCACCGCTACCAACTATCAACTTGAGTTGGTGCCAGTGGACGAGTAATGTGTTACTTAGGCCCGCAGTCCGAGCTCGTAGTCGTGTCCGACTGACTGCGAACCTGAAGGGTCACAAGCTTAAGGGGTGGGGACCGAGTTGGATCGGATCCAACTCGTATTGGGCTTAGACTCCTAACGGGCCTCAATTGTTGAGCCCACTAGGGATGTCTATATAAGTGGAGGAGACCAACCCGGCTAGGGTTACACCAGTCCAGACGCGAGTTATACTCGGCCGTCACACCAGTCCGCCGCACGAAGTTCCTCCATGTACGTGTGGATACCTCGAAGGCGCTGCACCTTCGGCGCTTGGACGAACTGCTCGTGAGATCGACGAGGAGGAGCAGGCCGAACGATTACTCGGCATCGACACGCATCATTGACTCTACTTCCGCTACGGGTCTGCGCGTCTAGTGGTAATCTCGTGATCCATTATCTACATCATTGATCCGGGCGGAATCGGTAGAATTTTTATTTTGTGCTAGCGTAGCCTACCGCGTTCCCCAACAACTACGACTCTAGGAGTCCATATGCCCAATCTTGTGGTTCAAGACAAGGAACCTTAAACATATTATATTTCTCTATTGTAACCGATTTGGACTCCACCCGAGACCTGGCCTCCTGCATATATAAAGGACCAGGAGGGGGAGCCAAGGAGGACAACTCACAACCCTCTCCCCCGAGACAGATCTCGTCTCTCATACACGCCAGATCCGATCTGCGCACCATAGCATCTACGGCAACCTTGTAATCTCTCCATCAATACCAGATCAGACAAGCAGGACGTAGGGGTATTACCTTCCGAGGACCCCGAACCTGGGTAAAACTGTGTCCCCTGTGTCCTTGTTAGCCGACGGGATCGCCAACACACACGCATGTCGCTCTCTCTAGACACAAAGCCCCTCAACATGGGCATTGTCGAAGTCACAACTTCGTCACTCGTAGAGCTAGCCATTGCAACCCATCGGATAAAGTGATCACTGAGACTACTTTACTCCACTAAGTCACAACGGAAAGCTTACGTGATCAAAGCATAACGCAACAAACGATTTTCAAACACATTTTAATACGGAGTGAAGACTTCACGACGGAAGTTTCCGTGAAGTCTGAAATGCTTCATTCTTCACTCCGACGAAAACACACACACGTCAAAATGTTTTCGCCTAAGCTGAATATGAAAAATATGATTTCACCTTTACCAACTCCACACTTCAAACCCCCCTTAAACGTAAGTGGCCATTCGGTCACAACAGAAATTTCGTGTTAAATTTTTAATTCTGTCTTTGAAATATTAAACCCGAAATTTACATGAGAATTTTAGTATAATTTCAGGTACCTATAATTTCGGTCATTATTTCCCATGGGCTTTTGTTGCTGTGCAATGACCATAGTTGCATGAACATTTTAGAACATACAACTGATGGAGGAGTTGGAGATGTTTATGTGGAGTTAGTTCGAGAGGAACAAGAGAATGGTAGTGCATCAAGTGATAGTAATTTTGAAGATGAGACAGGAAATGAGGAAGATAGTGACGGATCATGTCAAAATGCATATAAATATTGTCGGCATTATGAACAACGTGCTGTCAAAATTTTGAACAGCAAGCCGTCACCATGCTATAAAATATAGAACGATGTGCGGGGTAAAGAAAAAAAAACAGAAAACAAGACGAAGAATTTTACTCAAAGGTTAATAAACAGATTCCTACGCTGATTGATGCCACGTCAGCAAATCCCAGCCTCAAACGAGCATCAAGCCACTAATGACTGGGAATCATGAGTTCAGGATGCCGATTCCAAGGATTAGGAGTTGAGGATTCGATTCCGACCAGTTCTGCGAGTTCTAAGGTTTAAAACAAACTTCACTGGTTTGACTTTTTTTTTTTTGAGAAACTAACTTCACTGTTTTGCAAAACAACTCTGTTCCTGGCGATGAGCACAATGGGCCAACGCCGCTGCTCATTCGCTGATCACCGCCGTCGTGACCAACGAGCCTGTTCGGCTCATCAATGCGTGATCTCGTGAAATGGGCTTTACTACTTCTTAGAATACTTAGAATATGGGCCTTTAAGTTAAGTTGGCCGAAACTTTTCCCTGGCGATGAGCACAATGGGCCAAGCAACCGTCGTCGTTACGTCGTGTCGTGCCTGTTCCGCTCTCTATAAACCGGAAACGTCCGGTGAATAACGGCGGTGCAGACCACTGTTCATTTCCGGTGCATCGGCAAGAAATGAGCGGGCTGTGAGTCTGTGACCACGAATATTGTGAAAAACTGAAAATTATAGTCTCTACTCCTCCATAGATATGTTATGCGTACTTGTCGGCCACTGTTCGTAGTGCTCAATGATTAACTGCCATCGATTCTGACGGCTGCGAGAGCTCCACAATAGTCAATCAGACACAACCGTAAAGCTGTGTAGGCTCGTTTGCTTTGCTGTTTGCGTGTGTGTGCCAACATTTAATCTACCAGCATACTATGGTAGTAGTAACTTTGACCAATGTGTCAAAAAAAAGTAACTTTGACTAAGATTTGCTTTCATTAATTAGGATTTGTTGCTAGAATTTGGCAAGTAATTAAGCTCCCAGCCGAGAGGGAGCGGTCCATTTTCCTTCGGAAAGTTAATTTGCCATCAAAGTTGTCACAACAAAAAGAAAGCTTTCCGGATTGATATCCGCAGCCAGCCAAGCCATCCAGCCGGCCGGCGTCATCGTTGTCTCCAAAGCGCCGAGTGCCTATACCTAGCTTCCAAAACTGGAGTCCAATACAGACAGACGCCACAGCCAACAATTAACCTCGGCGCGCACAAGCACAGTACGCCCAGGAGCACGCCCAGGCATGGACGTGGAAGCGCCCAAGGAGCCGCTCCCCGTGGGAGGAGCGGCGCGCGGCACCAGCAGCAACAACAAGGCGATGCACTGGCTCATGGTGGCGCTCAACTGCGGCATGCTGACGCTGGGCACGACGGGCGGGCCGCTCCTGAGCCGCCTCTACTACAGCAAGGGCGGGCAGCGGCAGTGGCTGTCGGCCTGGCTCGAGACGGGCGGCTGGCCGCTGCTTCTCTTCCCTGTGTCCTTCTCCTACCTGGCCCGGCGCGCCCGCGACGGGCCCGGCGCGCCCCTGGTGCTCACCCGGCCGCGGACGCTCATGGCCGCCGCGGCGCTCGGCTTGGCCACGGGCGCCGACGACTTCATCTACGCCTACGGGCTCTCCTACCTGCCCGTCTCAACCTCCGCCATCCTCATCTCCACGCAGCTCGCCTTCACCGTCTTCTTCGCGTTCCTCGTCGTGCGGCAGCGGCTCACGGCCTTCTCCGTCAACGCCGTGGCGCTGCTCACCGTGGGCGCCGTCGTCCTGGGTCTGCACGCCTCGTCCGACCGCCCCGCGGGGGTCACCAGGGGGCAGTACTGGCTGGGCTTCTTCCTCAGCCTCGGCGCCGCAGCGCTCTACGGGCTCGTGCTGCCGCTCATCGAGCTCGCCTACAAGCACGCCGCGGGCGGCGGCAGGGAAGTCACGTACGCGCTGGTGCTTGAGATGCAGCTCGTCATGGGGTTCTTCGCCACCGCCTTCTGCACCGTCGGCATGGTCGTCAACAACGATTTCCAGGTCACCACGTGTCCCTCCCTATAATGCTCCCGATCGATCGATCGCCGGTCTCGACTAGTTTATGATTATTCCTACGTCTCTGTGTGTGCGGGCTAGGATCGGAGTAGTGTAGTGGGGAATTTCTTGGATCAGGCACGCAGATTAAACGGCCAGGGAATTACAGCATCGAACATAGTATATATACTGCCCTCAACGTAAACCCCACGAATTAATTCCCAACAAGTACTGTAGCTAGCCGTGATCAATTCCCCCAATTAATCCTGTCGCTGCCATCGAAAAGATTGGCCTTGGCCCATTCCTCGTGGCAGAAAACGGTCCCGTGGGCGTTTCGTCAAGCGCTACCTACAGCTACGCCTCCGGCAATGATCCTGTCTAGTGAGGAAGTGATTCAAGTACGTGTGGACATGGGCGCTGACCATTTTGATGAAAGGAGAAATCGGATCAATTATTGGTATTGGTAGAGAGCATTCATGGCACCGATCATGTGTCGTGTTTGGATGCTCCGTCGTATCGTACGAGTAAGCGGGAAGGGTAATCACTCACGGGAGTCGGTCGGCGTTGCATGTCATAAAGTTAGCATGGAGGAGTACTCGTATCATGCTAGACGTGTGCAATGCCGTACTGCGGGGAGGATTTCCTTGTCTAGTGCATCAAATTAAGCACGCTTATTTGGTGCCTAGCTAGTATTCTAGAAAAATAAATTTGGTGCGTAGCTAGTACGTGCCTAGGTGGCGTACAACTGCAGTGTGCACCTATTTGGTGCCTAGCTACAGGGAAATAGTTTTGGTTTGTTAATTTGTTCTTTGACACTAAAAGGTTGGATATGGTCAATGATGCTTATACGGGATGCCGTTTTTTCAATTGCCCTTTTCCTGGATGCCATCATCCCAGCTACAACCTCAAAGTGGCACTAATTAGGCGGATGGCCTTTAGGTTAAGTGGAAACATGTACTACTAGTAATGTACTCGATTGCAGAGAGGAAATCAAGGAAGGAATCGATTCGCCGCAGTGCGGCGGTCCAGGCCTTTTCCACGCGAAAAGAAAGGTTGCCCTGTTTTTTCTTCTAACAAGGAAAAAGAAAGGCTGTTTGATGCTTGACATCGCTAAAGGGTCTACGGGTTGATAGCATAATTATTCTTGACGGCAGGATGTGGCCGGCAAGTATAGCTCGTTATTACTAGGGAAAACGATGCAATTGCAGAGGCAAAAACAATGTGGAACAGCCATATAGTTGCCGTGCTTTTAGTCTGGAACGACGGAAAGGCGTGTAGGACAAATGGATGGAAGTGTGTCGTCACTGTCTCACCGATAATCACACCTTCTACACTTTCTTTCTTAATCGAATCACCCCGTCCGCTTTCTTTCTCCCTGTCGATTCCTTTCGATGCTCCTTCTTAGGACAAGGCTTATCACATATGGACAGCTAGCTCAGACAGCAGTCATGTCAGACAGAGACCGTGATAACTAACAAGTGCCAAACTGCCAAATGTCACAAGTGATCGATGGCAAAATGATGAGATTTTACTCGTACATTTTCCGTTCCTTTATACCACTACGTTGCAGCTGTTAGAGAACGCCTGAAACTAAACCAGACGCAGAGAAGTGTGAAATCGTGGACTGATGGATGTTTGGATGCGCGTGTGCAGGCGATCTCGAGGGAGGCGCGGGCGTTCGAGCTGGGGGAAACCCGGTACTACGTGGTGCTGGTGAGCTGCGCCGTCCTGTGGCAGTTCTTCTTCCTGGGGGCCGTGGGGGTCATCTTCTGCGTGCACACGCTGTTCGCCGGGATCCTCATCGCCGTGTTCATCCCGGTGACGGAGGTGCTGGGCGTCATCTTCCTGCACGAGAAGTTCAGCAGCGAGAAGGGCGTGGCGCTCGTGCTCTCGCTCTGGGGCCTCGCCTCCTACTCCTACGGCGAGTACAGCGACGCCAAGGCCAAGAAGAAGAAAGCCGCCCTGCAAGCCCAAGATCCGTAGCATTGTATATTTGTTTTTTTTTCCTCTTTCGAAGTTTCATATTTCAGTTTGTATGTGTCGTATATGTGGGCTCGTCGTAGCCATGGGCTGGCTAGCAGATGTATTTATCGATTTATGTGTGTGACTGACCAGTGACCAGATGAGATAGCAAACTCAAAATTTTACAGTGGAAGTGTACAACACGTAAGGGAATACGTGACATTATTTTTTGAATAACACCGTGCGATTCAGCAATTATGCAAAAGCACAAGCTTCGCTTGAATAGGGACGTTAATAAAAAAAATATAGTACATCCGTTCCTAAATTCTTGTCGTGGTTTTAGTTCAAATTTGTATTAAAATCATGACAGGAATTTAAGAACGGATGGAGTAATAAGTATGGTATTTCTACGTAAGGGAATACGTGACATTGTTGATGGGAGTACTATAATAACCGTCAAATGTACTTCCGGTAACATTCAAGGTTCGAGACGATTGAGCTCTGGCCAACTTCACCAAATTGCTCCAGTTGTGGTCTTCCTCTGCCTCCTGCTTCCAGGCTGCTTCTTCCCTGCACCGGCTGGATAGGTTCTACCCTGCTTCCAAGATTCAAGGTCGGCTGGTTTTTTAGGTGTAGCTGCTGCTCCTCTTGGCTCTTGCTGTTCTTAGGTGCGGCTCCTGCTTCCGCTGTTGTGGAACAGATCTGAGCTGTGTTGGCACGTTTCCTTCCGTGCAATTTTTGTTGCGGCAAATGGCCAAGTATTGCAGTATGGGTGGTGGGCAATCTACTCGTACAAGATTGAGCTTGCGTGTCCAAAAACCAACCATTCGGTTAGGGTGAGGACTCAAACCCTAGGTTTAACGCCTGTGATTCTCAATAGAGAGCCGCTAGTGGTGATTGCATAGTTGTAGGCGTCAAGTGTATGCATGTGTGTGGGTAGCTTTAGAATGTAATCAATGTTTCTCAGGGAAAATAAACAAGAACGACCGTGCAGTGCAGGAAATTTTGCCAATCAAAAGGAGAAGAAATCTGAAGGATTTTGTCAAATAATTCCTCCGTTTCATAATTCTTGTCGAAATATTACATGTATCTAGACACTTTTTAGTAATAGATACATCCATTTTTGATCAAAATTGAGACAAGAATTCTTGTCGAAATATTACATATATCTAGACACTTTTTAGAAATAAATACATCCATTTTTGATCAAATTTGAGACAAGAATTATGAAACAGAGGTAGTAACACTTAGGAACTAACGGCCATAGATCCTCCTTTTGTGAGAAATACTAGGTCCTTGAAGCTAGGAAGAAAGCGCACCACATTGAGATCTGAGATCGGCCATACACAATCCAAGAATTTTGCAGAGGCCACGGGCTTTACCGTTGAACCCAAATCATGTGTAGTGTACAATCACGACATGCTCAATGGTGCTTAAGAATAGCATAACATGAGTCACGCTGAAGAACATCAAAGATAGATTTCTTTCTCTTTGTCTTTTAACATGTTTTCAGCTTACCATCCAGGTCACTGGGCTCATAATAGAACCCGGGATACGGAAAAGTGTCTGAGACAGCCGTCTCCCGCTCAGGAGCTCATAATGCAGAGACCAAGATGACAAGATCGTTAACCGGCTCAAAATTACCAATATAAATCCTCAGGTGAGTTTAACAACTTGCTGGATGCAGGTACCCTCGGATAAAGCATATCACCCGATTGAAATAAAGCAATTCAAATTTCAAAAGACAATTATGTACAGAGGTAATTAAGTCCTAGGACAGTTGTTAGCAGTTAGCTAGCTACCCTTCTCTAGGCTTTAGACAACTATTTTGCCCTTAAGGAAGTCCTTTGAGAAAGCTATAATAAGTTGTGATTTGGAGTGCTACCTTGTCAATCACAGTACAATTGGCTAGTATTTCTGATGATAACCAAGGTAATAGGTGAGTTAAGCCTAGCGTGTTTGTAATAATATTGGAGTTGGAGTACAGAACTTAAAGCCATGTATGGTATATATCATACTGCAAAAAAAAGTCTTTGTTAACAAGCAGAGATGAACTGCAGTCCTCCCTTGAAAACAAAAGTTGGATGTGTTCCATAAAACTAATAATTTGGCAATAGTTGGCTGGCCCTTTCTCTAGAAATAAACAACACGAGAGATGGCATACGACATGAAAAGTTCCATGAAAAACCGAATGAAATAGAAACGGTGCAAATTAAGCTGAGTATGACGACTAAGTTGTCTAAGGTTTGATGAGTTTAAAAGTAGCCTTCTGCAGGTTACTCCAAATGCGCTGCATAATTTGAAACATCTGGTCATCATCAGCACCACCATGACCTATATATTTCATTTCAATCAACTTCAATCTCTGACACTGGAAAGTCTTTTGGTCCGTACTATCGAGAGGTATCTCACTGGTCTTTCTCTTATTCCTCTTTTCCTTCGAGTCATCTGAAAACTTTTGGCAGCAGAAAAAAAAAATACCATGCAAGACATTGTTAAACAGATGTTTAGAGGGAACTGGCTCAACCCTCTAGGGATGGCCTATCATATATATTTAGAGGTACCAATACACGTATAGGTACAAGTACAGATGCTATACATGTCTAACACCCTCCCTCAATCTTAGCCACTTCCTAAAGACTCTAGAAGGGTAAGATTGCGCCTACAAGCCTCGAACTGTGGTAGAGACAAAGGATTGGTGAAGATGTCTGCAAGTTGATCCTTTGAAGAGATGAACTTGATTTGTAGTTGCTTCTGAGAAACACGTTCCCTTACAAAGTGATAGTCAACTTCGATGTGTTTTGTTCGGGCATGAAATACTGGATTCGCCGAGAGGTATGTAGCACCGATGTTGTCACACCAAAGTGTAGGAGGCTGCGGTTGGGAGATTCCCAATTCCTGAAGCAAAGACTGTACCCAGATAAGCTCTGCAGTGGCATTGGCCACAGCCTTGTATTCTGCTTCAGTGCTGCTACGTGATACAATAGTCTGTTTCCGAGCACTCCAGGCGATCAAGTTGGAGCCAAAGAACACAGCATAACCCCCGTGGCTCGCCTGTCATCTGGACTACCGGCCTAGTCCACATCAGAGTACGCCGAGAGGACCCCAGAGGGGTTCGGCTAAAGGTGCAGCCCATGAGACATGGTGAGTCGAATGTAGCGCAGAATGCGCTTGACAGCAGACCAATGAGTGTCGCGAGGCGCGTGAAGATACTGACAAACTCTGTTGACAGCAAAGGAAATATCTAGTCGCGTGATCGTCAGGTATTGAAGCCCACTAACAATACTCCGGTACTCTGTAGCATCCTCAGAGGACAGAAGCTCACCATCAACAGCAGTGATCTTGTCAGTGGTAGACATAGGCGTGGTGGTCGTCTTGCACTTAAGCATCCCAGCTCGCTGCAGTAGATCCAAAGAATACTTCTTCTGTGTCATAACCAGACCATAATCACGATGGGCAACCTCCAAACCCAGAAAGAAGTGGAATTTACCAAGCTCTTTGACGGCAAAATCAGCACCAAGAGCACGAACAAGAGCGTCTGCAGCCAACAAAGACGAACTGACAAGGATTATATCATCTACATAGACCAACAAGTACATAGTAACCTCGGGCTTCTGTAGAAGAAATAGTGATGAATCAACAGTGGAGGGTGCAAAACCATGAGCACGGAGGGTAGTAGCAAGACGAGCATGCCAGGCACGAGGAGCTTGCTTCAGACCATAAAGCGCTTTCGTGAGACGACAGAGATAATCTGGACGATCAGGATCAGCAAAACCAGGCGGCTACCGCATATAAACCTCCTCCTCCAATAAGCCATGAAGAAAGGCATTTTGCACGTCAAGCTGACGAAGAGACCAACCTTGAGTAACTGCAAGAGAGAGAAGAAGTCTGATAGTTCTAGGCTTGACCACTGGACTGAAGGTATCTTCATAATCAAGGCCATAACGCTGCCAAAATCCCTTGGCAACAAGACATGCTTTGTAGCGCTCAATAGACCCATCAGAATGCTTCTTCACTTTAAACACCCACTTTGAATCAATGACATTGACTTGTGGTGGTGGAGGAACAAGTGTCCACGTCTCATTGCGAATAAGAGCGTGATACTCATGTTCCATGGCTTCTCTCCAGTGAGGAATACTCATCGCAGATTGGTACGTGATCGGCTCAGAAGAGGGACCGCAAGAGCAGCTGCCATGCAGGCAGCATACCAGGCAACGGTCCCATCAGTACGCACACAAGGGCAGAAAATGCCACTACGGCTGCGTGTGTGCGGACACAGAGCCACTAGAGCCGTTGATGGCGAAGGAGCAGCCGGCGAGGGGCTGGGCGACGGCGACGGCCCAGTCGGCAAGTGACTGGTCATTGTGCTGAGGCCGGCTGCGCGGGCGACGGGGAGACAACCTCCGGCCGCAGAAGCGGCGAGAGCGAGACGGGAGACACGGGCGACACGCAGTCTCCCGACTACGCAGGTGAAGACAACGGCGGCGTTCTGGGCCTCGAGTGGAAGGCCGGTAAGACGGATTCCGCGGCCAGCCCAGGCGTAGAAGCAGCCAGCGCTGCATGAGCGACGTGCTCCGGCGGCAGTGACGAGAGAGTATGACTCGAGCAGCTCTAAACGTGCACCACGCCTAGTGCCTGCACCATGGTTAGGTAACAACACAGGAGAGTATGCAACATCTTCAAATTGGTCAGCAGTAATGGAGGATGAATACATAGGTGGGGACTCAGTGTTGGATATAGGTAATTTGGCAAAAGGAAAAACATGCTCATCAAACACGACATCCCGAGATATGTAAACACGATTAGTGGGGACATGAAGACATTTATAACCTTTATGAAGAGAACTATAGCCAAGAAAGACGCACTTTTTGGACCGAAATTCCAGCTTACGTTTGTTGTAGGGGGGTAAATGTGGGGGGGTAAATGTGGCCAGTAAGCACACCCAAACACCTTAAAGAAAGTATAGTCAGGTAATTCATGAAGGAGAAGTTCAATGGGAGTCTTCATGTCTAGAGCACGAGTGGGAGTATGGGTGAAGAGAAAACATGCAGTGGTGAAGGCATCACTCCAAAATCTAAAAGGAACAGATGCATGGGCCAAAAGAGTGAGACCAGTTTCGATGCTTACGTTCAGCAGAGCAATTCTGCTGATGTGTATGTGGACATGCTAAACGATGCACGATCCCAAGCTGCTGGAAGAAGGAGTTGAGGTTGCGATACTCGCCACCCCAATCCGACAGAACATAAACAATTTTTTTCTTGAGAAGGCGTTCAACATGTTTTTGAAACTGAACAAAAATATCGAACACATCAGATTTGCGTTTAATAAGATAAAGCCAAGTAAAGCGACTATACGCACAAATGAAACTGACATAAGAATTATGGCCACTGACTGAGGTCTGAGCAGGGCCCCAAACATCAGAAAACACAAGTTCTAAAGGATGTTTAACTTCACGACGAGACTCAGAAAAAGGAAGTTGATGACTCTTCCCCTGCTGACAAGCATCACGCACTGCTACATCTTTATTACGAGGCATGCTGGGAAGCTCATGACGACGCAAAACATGGCGGACGATAGGAGTAGCTGGATGACCAAGACGAGCATGCCACTGGGATGACGAAGCGTGAACTCCACTGAAAACCCGAGAAACTCCAAGCGACTCCAAGCGATAGAGACCATGGCAAAGGCATCCGCTAAGGAGCACATCTCTAGTGGCCCGATCCTTAATAAAAAGATCAAATGGGTGAAACTCACAAAGCACATTATTATCATAAGTGAGCTTATGAACTGAAAGGAGGTTACGAGTTACAGATGGAACTCTAAGAACATTGCGAAGCTGAAGACTCCTAGTGGCATGACTAGTGAGAAGAGATGCTTGACCAACATGAGAGATGTGCATACCTGCTCCATTGGCAGTGTGAACCTTGTCGGGGCCATGATAAGCCTCACGGGTGTGAAGCTTGCCCAACTCACTCGTCAGATGATCCGTGGCCCCAGTATCCATGTACCAGTGAGGGTCAACGGAGTAGGATGAGTATGTCCCTGCTGATCCTTCGGCGCTGGGCGGTCAGCCATGGCGGCTTGACATTCATTGTTCCTCGTGTCCTTGCCATCGTTGTTGAGGCCGAGGAAGCTCTTCTGGAAGCGGCGATGACACTTGGAAGCCCAGTAGCCTTTGCGCCCACAGAGCTGGCACACACGAGGCGGGCGGCCTCCCCCAGATGAGCTCGAAGACGAGGGGACGACCGAAGGTGGCGCAGCAGAACCCTTGGCACCAGAGGGGCCACGGCCCCCTCTGTGAGCGGTGTGCGCCGAGGGGGTGACATGACCACGCTGAGCACGGCGCGCCTCCACGAGCTGCTCGGTGAGAAGGAGGTGCGAGTAAAGCTCGTGCACCATCATCGGAGTCTTGCGCTCGTTGACGACCTCCACCAAACCATCGTACTCCTCGTTGAGGCTGTTGAGGATGTAGGAGGTGAACTCGGTGTCGATGAGAGGCTGGCCGATGGAGGCCAGCATGTCGGCGAGCGACTTGATCTTGTTGTAGAAGGCAGTCGCCATCGTGTCGAGCTTCTCACACTCACCAAGCTAACGACGAAGGGTGCTGGAGCGGGCCTGCGACTGCGACGTGAAGGAGCGCTCTAGGATGGTCCAGGCCTCGTGGGAGGTCTTGGTGAAGACAATCATCCTGGCAACCTCCGGAGTGAGCGACCCCCGGATGGACGAGAGGATGGCCTCGTCCTGCCCCGTCCAGACACGGTGCGCCGGATAGTAGACCAGACCGTTCACGCTGTCCACCAGCGCGGGGGGGGGGGGGGCAAGGCAGGGTGCCGTCGACGTAGCCAAGAAGGTAATGGCTCCCAAGGAGCAGAAGAACCTGCGCACGCCAAAAAATATAGTTATCCGGCGACAGCTTGACGGCGATGAGGTTGCCGAAGTGGAACAGCGCCGGCAGCGAGCCGGACGTGAAGACCGCCGGAGCCGCGTAGGCTGCAGAGGCCGGGGCCGCCGGCTCGATGGCCAGGGACGGAGCAGCAGCAGCGGCCGAGGAGGCGATAGGAGACGGGACCGACAACGATGACGCCGACCACGGATAGGAGAGCATCGAGCCCACCAACAGCGTACCAATCTGTGGCATCATCAGGGCGGCACGATCGAGCGGAATGTTTAGGAGGGCAGCGAGGGAGGCCGGAAGATACCCAGCATTGGTGAGGCCAGCGGAGGCGGCGCTCGTCATGGCAGCGGCGGCGGCGGCCAAAGAAGGTTCAGCGGTGGCAACTACGACAATAGAGGGCGGAAGCATGGAGTCGGCAGCGGCAGCGGCGGCCAGACGGTGGGTGGAGCCGGGTGGATCGGTGGGAGAGAAGGCGGCGGCGGCAGCCAGGGGTAAAACCTTAGGTGGCGGCGGCTTGGGCTCCTTAACCTAATCTGGTACCATGTTAAACAGATGTTTAGAGGGAACTGGCTCAACCCTCTAGGGATGGCCTATCACATATATTCATAGAGGTACCAAAGGTACGTTTACATGATACACGTATAGGTCCAAGTACATATGCTATACATGTCTAACAGACATTCAACATTAAGTAAATCAACCATGAAGAGAAAGGACACACACACGGTCAAAAACAGAGCGAATAGATAAATGGCATAAGTAAAGTACCAGCAATCCTCCAAAGTAAGCTTTTCCAAATTAGGAGCCTTCTGTAAAAATCTTCCGAGGGCCTTGAATTTCCTGTCCACGTCACTTACGTTGCCTAAACAATGCTTTAGTGACAAGATTCTCAGGTTCTTGAAAATTGAGAATTTATCGAATTCCTCATCTAGCATCACCTGCAATGTAAAGAAATCAAATGTAAATTCAGTTTTTTAGGAGAAACTAGTACAATACCCATGAGTTGCCAAGACTAGAAACCCCTAAAAGTACATGTTAAAGAGAATGTTGTATTATCATTTGTTTTCTCCGATAAAATAAACCACACCTACTCATCTCAATTGTTCGTATTAAATCAACAGATAGTGCGATCTGAAGGTGTCAAACTGACACCAGCAATTGAGATCTCTATAGGAGTAAAGATTTAAATTTAGTAAAGCTTGTATGAAGGATCAAAGAGTTGAAAACCACAGATTTTATTTTATTTTTAATGCAACTTACAACAAAGATGCCTAGGAGAGAAAGAGAGATATCCTGTTGCCGAAAATCCACTCAACTCCAGTTTAGTCACATTGAATAGGCTGCCAAGAAGCGCAACTCGATTTCTCAGAGTGATGCATTCTGGAGGCAAGGTGGGCAAGGGCAAGTCGCCACGTAGAAAAATCGATGACGTAGCAAGGGAGTTCGTCAATCCATCTAACGAAACACTATCACCATATATCCTCAAGATCAGAGTAGCAAGAGCAGGAGCCCTTATAACCAATTCTACTAAAAGAACACCAGTAATACGCAAGTTCATCAATGTGCTGGACTGAATTTCGCGAAAATTATGTTCACAGTCATGGAGATCAAGATCTTCTAGGACCGGGCATTTATCACGGAGATGCTCCGTGAAAGAGGTGTCCAAGGACAGACAAGAAAGATGCAATCTTTTGAGGCGGCAGAGCTGGAGACGCCCAGATTCCGGAATACATAAGGATCCCGGCAGGAAGTGATGAGAAATACGATCTCAAGGCACCAAAGGGCGGTACATGATGGCATGGCGAATCAATCTATTGAAAGTTTGAACCCGATCATGGTCGACCCAATCTATGCGGAACCGGAACGTATCCAAGGTTGGAGCGTTGTGTAACATCAGCAGATTGGGGGTGAAATCCTCCATCTTTTCCCACTTGCTTGAGCTGCGCGTATATTCTGCCATTAGTGGCATCGCCCACGGTGGTCGGGAACCCCAGGATGTCGATGTCGGTGCAAGGCGCCGAGTGCCACACGGCCTGTTCACCTCTTGGATAGCACGCTCATTTGCACGACCTCCCGGGACGGGAGTAAGGAGAGTACGGGGTGGAGAAGGTCGTCCGGCAAGGCGCTCAGCCGGTCGCAGGTAGAGCCGCCGGCCAAACGGGTTCGCCTGGCCGCGGCTACCATCACGGTCGGGTCGGCGGCGCACAGAAGTTTCGCGTTACTATTGCTCCCCGTCCTCTTCCAGACGAGGATGCAACGAATAGGGTTATGGTTTGCACTTTTGTAGTACTCACTCTATTCCAAAATACAACGTGTATAGATTTTTCTAAGAAATTCCACAATACACCTCATTTTATCTTGGTACCCGCATTTAGTATTAGCCTAATATGAGTGGTTAGGTACTAGAAAAAAGAGTTGGCTTGGTCCAAGTGCACAAATCTATATGAGGTGTATTTTGAAATGGAGGGAGTACTAAAGTAGTTTTGGTAGGCTGTGGACTTCTTGTCTATCGTAGTATCGTGGTAGATTTGGCGGGAGGCTTAGCCCGGCAAAACATTGATTTGGGCCACGAGGTGAGCTGCCTCTTTTTTTAGGTGAGGTGGGCTGCCTCTTGGCAGGGGTATATATTGCTTTGACGAAGTTTGATCCGGCAACTCTTTAGTTGAGCCCTGTAATGGTTCTCGTGTTTGAATAAAGTTACAGGTTATTCTCAAAAGAAAAAGTTGAGCCCACGACTCTTCAGCTGAGTTTGATATTAAGATGGATTACGATAATCTATTTATCTCAATCAGTTTTTTTTAATACACCGTTTTTGCTTGCATTTATGTTTATATTCCACAATAAGTCATAAAATAAGTTCGGATACGCAGCTAGCAACCGCAAACTGAGTCTCCATCCAATGAAAATCTCGATACCAAGCAAATACAGAAGAGTAAAGGCTTATTCGGTTTGGAGGAAACAAAACATCAGAAAAGTTGGGTGGCAATTGCCAAACTATGACTCAGCTTATCTAATTCCTTTGGGAAAAGAAGAGTTGCACTAGATGTTGAGTTTTCGGAAAGACTCTCCAGCGCGTAGGCGCTAATTTCGTTCTCGGCCGACGAAACGGACGCAAAACAAATCTGCTGGGCCCCACCCACCCACCCATTTATCTCCACCTAATCTTATCTCTTCCTCCTCCCGATCCTCTCTCTCTCGACCGATTAGCAGCGGTGACCGGCGGCGGAAGTAAGACGCCACCGAGCCGGAGCCGGCGACAACGCGGCGGGCCGCGTTGTCAGAGTCGAGGGTGAGCCGTGGCCGAGCCGGAGCGTCGGCGATGCGGCAGGCCGCGGCGGAGGCGAGGAGGTGATGGTGGAAAGAGGTAAGCCCCAATAACTCTACTTAGGATTGGGGTGGGGCGGGAGGTGTGGACGGTGCCAGAGAAGATGAAGCCGTTCCCGGGCTTAGAGGGATGGCCGAGGCGGCGGCAGACCGGCGGCGGTGGCGGCAGGAGCAGGGCGGGGCGGCAAGACGGCGCGGCAGCACGCCGGCCGCGGGTGTCGGAAGACCCCAGGTTGGGCCGGGGACAACAGGCGGGTCGCGAGGGGGCGGCGCCGGCGACTCCTCACCTGGTCGGAAGCTTGTGCGTTCACACCGGTCGGAAAATCGACCGCCCGGCGCGGACGACCGCCAATTAGTCTTCCCCTTGAGTTTTTCCTAAAACAAAGGAAGTGAATAGTATTCCTAAGGATTTGTTTTGCTCATTTCCTACAAACCGAATGCATATTCCTATGAAATTCCCAGTCATGTGTTTTCGTTTGAAAATACTCTAAATGGAATGAGCCATAAGCTTTGACGGTTGAGGGAAAGTAGGGGGTGATGGATGCAGGCCCAGCCCGAGGCGCGCTTGGGCCCAGGAAGCCCCTGCCCCCTCCCCCCAGCGTCCATAATACTAAAAATTTAGCAGTAGTCTTTTTGGCCCTCTCTAAACATGAACAATACGAGATGACATACGACATGAAAAGTTCCATAAAAGACTAGAAGACATATAACCAGTGATAATTAAGTTGAGCAACACAACTAAGTTGTCTACATTTTGATGAGGTTGAAAGTAGCCCTTTGTAGGTTCCTCCAAAGGCGCTGCATAATTTGAAACACCTGGTCATCCTCAAGACCACGATGACCTATATAGTTGATTTCAATCAACTTCAAGTTCTGACACTCGAAAGCATTTTGGTCCGGACTATCCAGAGGGATCTCACTGGTCTTTCTATTATTCTTCTTGTCCTTTAAGTAATCTGAAAACTTTTGGCAGTAGAGAAAACCATGCAAGACATTCGACATTCAGTAAAACAACTACGAAGAGAAGGCAAACATACATAAAAGGGAGAGACACAAACTCTCAAAAAACAGAGTACATAAATGGCATAAGTACCCAGCAATTCTCCAAAGTAAGCTTTTGCAAATCAGGAGCCTTCTGTAAAAATCGTCCGATGACCTTCAATTCCCTGACCACGCCATTTCCTTTGCCTAAACAATACCGAAGCGACAAGATTCTGAGGTTCTTGAAAATATCCAAATCCTCATCTAGCATCACCTGCGATGTAAAGAAATCAAATCTAAATTCAGTTTTTTAGGGGAAATTAAATTCAGTATCTCAGTGAAGCTTTCATGATGCACCCAAAAGTTGGAAACCACATAATTGTATAGTTTTCTAATAAAGCTCACAACATACGTAGATGCATACCATCGCCCAAAATCCGCTCGACTCCAAGTTTTTTTTTTGACAAAAATGCAGCAGCGCTGCTTTTCACTAATTAAGACGAAGCGAAAAAAGTTATTTACAGAGCCAAGAAGAAGAACAAGGAGCGAACAAACAGACAAACGGACAAACTGGAGGAGGCGAATTTCAGGAGGGCGAACCCTACGAAACCAACAAATCTCAATCATCTAGAAGGAAATGACTGCCTTGCATCCTGCATGCTTCAAGGACATGAGCTCATCGAAGGCAAGATCACAAAGCTCGGTCACCGAGAGGTGCTTGGAGTGAAAGACCCTCTGATTGCGCTCTGACCAGAGGTGCCACCACCCTAGCATGACAACAGCCCCAAGCCTCTCTTTAAGCACGGCGAAGGAGCATCGCCGAGCCTCGTCGAAACACCACTCAAAGAGAGACTTATCAAAGAGGTGAGGCATGGAAAGAACCTGAACATTGACCTGGCGCAGGAGCCGAACCTTGAAACGAGAAGTGAAGGAACATGTGGCAAACAGATGGGTGGCAGTTTCCGGCAAAGTTCGGCATAGCTGGCAGATAGGATTAGCAAGAATACCCTTTAAAGTCAGCCAATCCGCAGTGAGGCATCTTTGAAGAGCAACAGTCCAAGAGAAGAACTTCACTTTGGCGGGAATTTGAATTTTCCAAATAAGCGCAGCCTCCATACAATAGGCTCTTCCAATGAATTGAAGATGGTAAGCAGAAGCAGCCGTGTACCTGCCCCATGTCTAGCTTCCATGAGATTGAGTCCGGCACGTCGGAGAGGGAGACACTTTGAATAATATTCCACAAACTGATGAATTGGAGTAGCACCTCATGAGTAAGCTGACACTTGATGCTCATTGAGCGCCGTCTTGACACATTTGCCGCGAGCCCGAGAGTGATTGTAAAGGGCAGGAGAACGTTCTGCAAGCGGTTGACCAAGGATCCAAGGATTAGACCAAAAAGAGCATCTCGAGCCATCCCCAAGGTGGAATCTGGTGGCAGCATGGAACAGGGCAAGGGTCGCACTATCTTTTGCAAAGTGGCAGAAAAGCTCCTTATCGACGCCTCCCCATGCAGAGAAGAGCCATCGAACTCTGAAGGCTCGTCCATGCCGAGCGAGATCAAGAATACCAAGGGCGACATAAACTTTGGGTGCGCACACTTTCTGCCAAGCAACAAGGTTTTTGGCTCCAGCTGGGGAATGAGAACCGGCCCAAAGGAATGAGTGGCGCAGTTTGTCAATTTGCTTAATAACCCAAGCCGGCTGTTTGATGAACACCATTTGGTATGAAGGCAGTGCCGAGAGGACAGAATTGATAAGAATTAAACAACCCGCCTTAGGAGATAAATTTGCTTAATAACTCCAAGTTAGTCACGTTGGATAGGCTGTGAAGAAGCTCCACTCAATTTGCGAGAGTGATGAACCCTGGAGGCAAGTGGGGCCATCTTCTAAGACCTTCTAAGAGCATATATGCTTAAGTTCAGAGAAGCAAGAGCAGGAGCCTTGATAACCAGCATACCTACTGAAAACATAAAACGGACACGAATTGCCAAGTTCTTCAATGTGCTCGACTGAATTTCGCGAAATTTACATTCACAGTCACGGAGTTTTAGATCTTCTAAGACCGGGCATCGTGAACGGAGCTGCTCCGCGAAAGAGGTGTCCAAGGACAGATCATGAAGATGCAGACTTTTGAGGCGGCAGGAGCCGGAGCCGCCCAAATTTCGGAATTCGTATGGACTCTGGAAGCAACTGATCAGAACTACGATCTCAAGCACCGACAGATTCCGGAACTAACATCGTATGGATCGTACTTATATGTAGTCATGAAATAACATTATAAAGCTACCGTAATTATCTCATAATTATGAACAGTATATGGTAACCAGGAAAATGTTAGCTGAAATCGAGCAAAGCTTTGAGGAGATTTGACAAAATGATTGTATTAGGATTTATTTTTTTACTGAAACGTATATGTTCTTATTACTCCCTCCGATCCTAAATTATTGTCAAAATATTATATATATCTAGACGCTTTTTAAGAATAGATACATCCATATTTGGACAAATTTGAATCAAGAATTTAGAATAAGAGGAACTACTATATAAGCACCGATTTTTTTTTGTTGAAACTTCAGTGAAAATAGTAAAACAGCCAAAAGGCGGTGCCGATCGAACAAATTAGCACATGCAGAATAAGTAAATCCGCAGATAATGACGTTGCTAACTACAAGTGTTGTCATAGTATTTCGCCTGGCCTGGTCATAGGTCATACTGGATCTCATTCGCTGTACAGTGTACATAATTATCATCCGCGCTGCGAGCTCCAGTTCACATCAGCGGTCAACTGATCATCAATATTTTTTCGAGAACAAACTGATCATCAACATGGCTCTACGGTCTTGAGTTGGTCCTCGTTTTCCTGCATCAGAGAAAACAACCCAAGACTTCAACACAAGCCTCTTTCAAAGATCAGTTGCTTCAAATAGAACAAGTCTCTCTCTACTTGTAAGTTGTAACTTGCAAAAGCCAGCCACATTAATTGTTGCCATATCTCCATTGTGCATACAAATTTAAACAGAAGCTATAATAGAGGACAAAGTTCTTCACATATACCTTGGTGAGTATGATGGTGCGCGTATCCATTACCGTTGATATGCCCAACAGGGTTCGCAAGAGCTTGCTAATTTGCCCGTCCCCAAAACTCAGCCTGATGATCTGACTGATACCCCAAGTAACTATATCCATGGGCTTCTCGGTCGGCGGTGGAGGGGTTTTCTTCCAGCCGTTCCTCCTCCTCCTCCCCAGCGAACCCTCCCACTCCCGACCGTTTTTATCATCTGGAAGAGTATCCGAGTCCTTTTGATAGCATAGCAAGACATCACGAAACGTCAGGTGATTCGAAACAAATGCTCGTAACAGCAGCAGCAGCAGCAACAACAACAATATTTCGATAATATTGTACTTCCTTTGATCATAAATTTTTGACTCAAATTTGTCCAAATATGAATGTATCTATTATCAAAAAACGTACATGTAATGTTTTCACAACAATTTAGGATCGGAGGGAGTAGGTACCTTGCAGTGCCGCAGAGTAACTGTCTGCAGGTTGGGAGCGTTCTGCAGAAAGAGTCCCAGGATCTCGAAGCGCATGCACATGTCAGAATCCTCTACGAACAGCGTTGTGAGGTTAGGGAGCACAGGGAAGAACTCCTCTGGTTCGTCGTCCAGCTGCGCCGTACGGCGGCGGCGTACCGGTGGGGAAAACCCCGACAGCTTGAGAGCCCTGACGTTGCACGCGCTGGCAAGGAGATCGAACAGGCACTGGTCGAACGAGCAGGAAAGCTTGGGAATCGACGCCCGGGCAACGGATCTCGCCGTCCCCTTGGGATCCCAAAGCTCGGGCCGGTCCACGGGGCACGGGGAGGACACGCAGAGACGGGCGAGCGCCGGGGCCGTGATAGAGCGCGGGTTGGGATGGCAGGAGACGAGAGACAGAGTCTTGAGCGAGCCGGAGACGAGCTCCGGGAAGTAGCAGCTGCAGACCTCGAGCGTCAGTTGCTCCAGGACGGGGCACCCGGACCGGAGATCTTCGCCGAAGGTGCGGGCTAAGTATAAGCCCCGGAGGCGCATCGTGGTGAGGCGGCAGAAGTTGTCAGGGCTGGAGCCCAGCCGTCGGGGGAACGGGATCCCGTCCAGCGTGTTGCCCGCCACGACGTCGAGGGCCGCCGGGCGGCGGCCGCACTCGGTGACCCCGCGGCGGACCCACATGTCCAGGTAGGCCTGGTGGGACCGCGGCTTGGTGCTGGAAGGCCGCAGCCGGAGGTCGTCCGCGTGGAGCCGGAACTCGTCCAGGGCGCCTGGGGCGGCGGAGTGGAGATCGAGAAGGCTGTCGGCGAAGAGCTCGAGCTTCCGCCACGCGGCGTTGCACCAGGCGGGGGCGGAGGTGGTGGTGGTGGGGGGCGCGAAGTCCCGGAAGTCGATGCGGATGCGCGGCATGGAGCGCCAGAGGTGGCGCCACCGCCGCGACGCCGCGCTCGTCTGGACGGCCTGACGCGCGCCGAGGTGGGACATGATGCTGTGGAGGAGCGCGTCCGGGAGGTCGCTCAGCCGGTCGCGGCCGCTGCCGCTGCCGGGGGAGGCGCGGCCCCGGCTGCGGCTGCGGGCGCGTTTCCTGGAGTGCTCCGCCATTGTCGACACCGTTTGATCGAGCACGGCCCCTCTGTTTCTGGTTAGTTGTGCCGAGAGAGAGATACAGAGATCAACTGTGTTTGGGATTTGATTTGGATACGTACAAGGGGCGGAGATGTTCCGATATTCCCGCGTCCGCTTGTCATGGCTATGGCTATGGGCGTATGTATGTTTCCTACACTATTGTCCAGCGTCGACAAAATTCTTCAATCCGGATCAATCACGCGCGGACGCAGACGGGCAATTGGGAATTGGGATTCTTCTTCCAAATCCAAGCCTCTATTTTTCTTCGTAATACTGTAGAGGAAAACCCATTCCTCTTTATTAATTGACCAGTACACAGGCCCAGGCGTAAAATGGTCATGATAGGCGAGCAGGGCACTCCTGTCGTCGTTCCACCTTGTTGTTGGGGGCGCCGCTGTTTGTATCCTTCTAACAAATGCACTGTCACGTGCATTTGTGTTTTGTCACCTTTTTAAACTTAATAGTATATTGTTCATTTGGTTTTGCTATATTTAAGTTGTTTGATTTTTAGTTTGAGTTTAGTTGATTCCTGAGCCATTGGTTTTGATTTATGCTTTAAAATTCAAAACATATATTCAAAGCTATTTGCGCATGATCAAGTGCAACTATGCAAATAGTTGCTCCTATTTGTAAATGCTACTTCCTCTGGTTCCAAATATTTGTCGTGGGAGTCCTTTTGCAAAAAAGTCCGCTTAATTTTTTTGTGTCAACCTGCAGTACATCAGTTTTTTCCTCGATTCCCCACTGCTCTGCTCCGCGCTGGGCCGCGCCACTCCGCGCAACATGCTCCAGCAGGTTCGCTATGTGGGTCCCAATCCCTTAAATATTTAAGAAATTCGCTATTTTCTCTCCTCCCCAAATCTAGGGAACCAAGAGTCCATTTTGGTAAAATACCAAATGCGTTGATGGGCAGAAAACTACCTCGACGCTCAAAATTCCGCGTACGACCCAGTCAACCTTGTTTCCACCGTCCCCGGCGCCGGACACGAAGCCTTCGCGTCCATATCCGCGTCGGCGCGGTTCCTCGTCCAGCCGGCCGTCGAACGGCGTTTGTTGGCGCGCAGAGGCGGCGACAAGGACTCACGGGCAGCACGTTTCTGTCGGCCGCGCCGCCTTCAATTCGCGTGGCCGGCTTCGATTCGAGAAGCACGCAAGCGGGCAGCTGCGTGGCGCGGCAAGCCGTCCGGGGGTTCGCTGCAAGGACATGAGGTGGCACGGGAGGAGGAGGGGTGGAGTCAGGGGAGAATTGCAAAAAAAAATCGAGTTTTGCAGAAAAGTCCAGTTCTGTCCTCAAGTTGGACCGCCGTTGCTTTCTGAACAAAAGAAGTACTAAAACGCAAAATCGCCCCGACGGGACGGAAACGTTACTGCTTTTATTATTAGGTACAGATTGATGCACGCGGTCTACAAAAAGTATGAACATTATTTTAATTTTCAACGTAAATTAACTAGCATATGCAGAATCGCTCGTACCTGACGGAAGTTAAAATAAAACGTAAAAATATGTCATGACAGAGCATGTGAAAACAATATCGGTCACATGCTTCAAGGGTAAGTTGTAACAAACGTTCGTCAATGCGAAGAAGCCTCCACTAGGATTTTCTTGTATACTCCGTAACATTTTATTTGACAGCAGGATCTTCTTGTAACTTGGTTGTGCTTTTTACCCTCTCTTGTTTCTATTCCACCACCAAAAAATCGCATAACTCTAACCGTTGTTCCGTGCTATTGTTCTGCATTCCTCCTATATCCCTGGCGGTGCATTTTAGCAGCGAGAAAGTTTAGTTTGTGGGTTCCACACTCATCTTTTTTTTAATAAAATATTCACCCCCTTTTAGTAATGGTTTATTGGAGTAAGTAACAGATTGATGAGGATGCTCTCATGCAGGACACGCTTGCATCCTATTTGGCCTTGAGGCCTCGTTATATGGAGTAATTTTTTTTTTTGGAATTTATAAGAACAAACATTCGCCCTTTAATTCGTCTATTGAAGCGAACTCTTTGTTGTTTTGTTGTTTGTTCGATCAAGAATAGCGTGGTTGCGATCACGCCACGAGTTTTCGTGTTGCGCCTTAACTTTAGTTCTGCGGTAGTATCAATTTGCCAGGTGTAAGTGGCAACTTTAGATGTGTAGCAATGTCAACTCAATGACAATGAAAATTTTAGTTCCGCGACAACGACAACTTTAGCCCGTCGCGCCCCGAGGCTACCAAACCTTTTCTTTTTTTGGATAAGTTGTCACACGAAGCAGAGCAGTGGAGCCGTAGTATTCTGAATTTCTGATTGACTCGTTGGCAGGGAAGGAAACGAAGCGGTAAAGGTAAGAGGCTACGCCCGCGCAGTCATGAAGAACTCATCGGGAACGCGCCTCCTCTTGCCTTCACCATTACTTAAGCAGTCTTACTGCTTCTTGCCTCTTGGGATTCAATTTCCTCCAGCCGTTTCTGCTTCACACTTCTTGGCTCTTACTGTTTGTTCCTAGCTCGTGATCAGTGATGGGTGGAGGAGACTGCCACGACGGCGACGACAGCGGCATCCCCGACGCCACACTCCTCCTCGTGGGAAAGGTTGGCAACGGCAAGAGCGCCACCGGCAACAGCATCCTCGGCCGGGACGCGTTCGCATCGAAGCGCTCCTTCCGCAGCGTAACTCTCGGGTTCCAAATGGAAAGCGCCACGCTCGACGACGGCCGCGTCGTCAACGTAATAGACACGCCAGGTAATATGATTGATCTTACCGACGGGCTAGCTTGCATTTCATGTCTGTCTTCAAGCCAGGGTTCGTCTGATTTCTGATCGAAAATCCCGGGCCTGATGTAATGTGACTGATTAATTAGGGCTTGTCAACACCGGTGGCGCGGCGGAAGATGTTTATGGGGAAGACATTATCCAGCATGAGCATGGCGAAACCGCGAAAGACGGGGTACATGCGGTTCTCGTTGTCTTCTCAGCTGTGTCCCGCTTCTCTGAAGAAGACGTGGCAGCCATCCGGTCGATACATAAGCTGTTTGGGGAGCGCTTGATAATGGCTTTCACTCATGGAGATGAGGTCGAGGAGGATGAATTCAAAGACATGCTGAACGATGCTCCGGAGTACATACGGGTTTGTTTCAAATTTACCGTCTCTGTCTTTATTTGCTTGGGCTCTTCTTCTTCGCCACCAAAACGTACTGAGTGGAGTGCTATGTAAATGTTGGCAGGAGATGGTCAGGTTATGCAAATATAGGGTTGTGCACTTCGACAACAGGACCAACTGACCAAGGATTCACAGATTCAAGCAGGTCAGCTCAAGGAATTGTTTGATCAGGTGGACTCCATGTTGATCGTTCATCAGGCCATGGGACAGCCATTTTTGGACCAAATGCGCCAGCAGGTTAAGGTAGATATGTTCATATCATTTTCTTTATTATTTTCAAAATTAAACTTGGTTTTTTTTCTTTAGCATGTTACATCCTCGTTGTAGGATGAAAGAGACAGAGAAGAACCAGAAGAAGTGGAACTGGAAAAGGGATCTGGAGTACAGAGTACGGTCGGGAAACCTTGGTATGCCCAGACGTACGAGTATTTGAAGTACGCTGCTGCGTGGTAGGGGATTTCTACTGAAAGAACTGAGTTATCTCATCGACCTCATGTTTGTATTCATCGTTGCTACCCCGAATTGCTTCCAAACCAACTACGTTAGCTACTTCTTCCCTTATACTCCATCCGTCTCATCGACCTCATGTTTGTATACCTTGTTGCTACCCCGAATTACTTCCAAACCAACTACGTTAGCTACTTCGTCCCTTAAGTACTCCATCCGTCCCATATCAAGTGTTGCAATTTTGTCTAGATGCGCATGTATCTAGACGTGTTTGAGTATGGATACAGATGCATATTTACGCAAAATTGCAACATTTAATATAAGACAGATTCCGGAACTGTATGTCCGTAGTTTATATCAAGATATTCTGCTTTCGGAGGACGCATGTATCTTGGTGGGTACACTGAGGCTTTTGCTGCTTAGATTTAGGCAATTTGTGACGCAATTAATTGATGTAGCCAGTCCTAACCTTTTTCGGAAAAAGCTAGTCCTGAAAAGAATTACTCCCTCCGATTCATAATAAATGTAGTTGATTTAGTACAAAGTTGTATGTACTAAAGTTCTATTAAATCAGCGACACTTAATATGGATCGGAGGGAGCAGAAAGCATGTCTCTTTTGCTCGCGACATGATTCCATTCAGAATTCAGACTTTGTTTTGGTTATGGCATTCGTTCAATACTCCATTGCTAATCTAAAATTTGTGGTATGCTGCGAATCATCAAGACTTACAGGTTACAAAGCGGTTCTTTAATTGTTTTTGAATCTTTTAATCCAAACATCTAATCCACCGTTGCAAATAATTAAGAAACAAGATTTTTTTTAAAGGGGAAAATTCCCGGCCTCTGCATTTACAGCCAATTAAGAAACAGGATATGCTGATGAATTCCTATAATCATACATGTGTTCGTAATTTTCTGTGAGCAGGTTTGGAATAAAATATGTTGCCTGTGCCGCAAGATGGTTGACACCGTGAAAGGGAAGATCGAGAACACCAAGAAGCAACGCTCAGTGAAGATTGTCTCGTGCGGCTACGCGGTGCAAAGAATGCTGAGGCCCAAGTTGGTGACGAGCTACCGGCTACCGCTGATGGAACTGACGGCATGTGGTGCGTTGTGAAAATTGTCGCCCTGCGTGGCTGTTGACAACGACTTGGGTTGTGCTATTTGACAGTTTCCCGTGACAGACTTACGGTCAACAAGTTTCGAGTCTATTTCTTATTGCATGTTGGACGCAGGACGCATTTGTCAGCTGTCTGAAAAAACTTGTTGAAAGATGCGTTCTTGGAATTGAAATGACCTGAAGATGAATGAGAAGTACGGGTTCAACCTAAGTTTTCCCAGAGCAATGGGCAAATGACACTTTTTTTTAAATAAAAAAGGATTGTTACATTTTTCAAAAGAAATTGAAACAAAAACCTTACAGAGCCCAATTAATTAATATAATTAATCAAAGAATTAATCACTATAAAACCAAGAAAAACGAACACAACACGGCTGCACCTGCACGGCAATGCCAAAAGTAGTCTCGTCTCAGTTTGTTGTTCCAAATAGTCCATAGAACTAAGAATGGATTCACTTTTGAGTGAAATACATCATTTATTCATAAACTCGGATCGAATACACACTTTAGTATAGGAAATCAGAAGACACACCCATAAAAAAGGTCTTAAACTGGTATTAGTATAATAATTAGGTCCAAAAGCGGTTTGCTGGAATTAATTTCGGCCACATGACAGTCACTTCAGCTTAAGCCAGAACCGTGGGGTAAGGTGGGTTGTTGTTAGGGTTTCTCGGGAAGCTTTTGCAAAAATTTAAATGTGCGTTTTCTAATTTTGTGAATTAAACTGTCCATTCGCTCGGTATTTCACTTAAAAGCGAATTCATTCCTAATTCTACGAAGGACTATTTGGACCAACAAAATGAGACGAGACTACTTTTTGCTGCAGAGAGCCTAGGGGGTGGATGCACCTGAGTTTTGGGCCGTCTGGTTCATCCACTCGCCGGCTGGATCCTCGGAAATCCGGCGGACAAAACGAGAACCAGTGAACAGTCACGTACGGGGCCACCTGACATCGTAGTGAACTTGGCCCACCATTCACATCTATCCGGTGTCGTTTGGGATTCTGCTCCACTTCCCCTTATTTACGTGCTCCACTCCTCCCATTCCTCCACTACTCTGCCCCGTCCGACTTCCGTTTTATTCCGTCCTGAAGGTAATATTTACCCATGCTGTTTAGAGTGATTTTCTCGGTTGTAATTCTTGGATTTACTACCTGCATTGGGTAAAGGGCAGTTCTCTTTCTAGTAGTACTGATGTGATCTGCCTCTAGTACTCTCGATTAGATCTCGATCAGTTTCGTTAGTTAACAATCTAACACTGGACCACGCCTTTCCTTTTTTCGTTGCTGATGATGTGCCGTTTTCTTCGTCAAGAACCTCGCTGATAACAGCTAGATTTTCAACTAAATCATGGGCGGCGACGGCCGGCATGACGGCGACTGGGTGCTGCCCACCGCTGCTTTAACCAATATTACCCTTGCCCTCGTCGGGAAGATCGGTTCCGGGAAGAGCGCCACCGCGAACAGCATCCTTGGGAAGGAAGCATTCGCTTCGGAGTTCTCCTACAGCGGCGTCACCGGAACTTGCCAGAAGAGAAGCCGGACGTTCCATGATGGCTGTGCGGCCCGCACCCTGAATGTCATCGACACTCCTGGTAAATTGTCAACTCCCAGCTTAATCGCTTCTGTTGCTAGCTGTCTACGGGTTATAATTCTGATATTTCACTGATATAGGGGTAACTTTGCAGAATTCGTTATGTTTTTTTAGGAAAGAATTTGTTATGTTTCGATTAGGCTAGTATAGGCCGATTTAGTGCCGTTTCATGAGGAAACCTGTAGGAACTTAATTTTCTGATGTTGTCACTATGCATGTCTTGTTTTGTACTAGAGGATTCAGTAGTCATAAATTCACTGAAAAAAAGCCTGAAAAATGAACCATGTCAAATCCTATAGCTGGAAAATATTCTCTTCCATTCCCTGCTTTACCAATTTATTTCATATATCAAGGTGGAAATAGTTGTTGTGTCTCCTGTGCAAGATCATCTTGCTTCTTCATTAACATATACGGAGTAGTACACTACAACATAGATACAATGTTACCCTCATTTGAGAAGCAGCTTTTGGTATGGTGGTGGAGTTGTAGGTACACGACTCCACCAACTAGGGTTCAAATCTTAATGCTCACAATATATTTTAGGGGTTATCCCCTACAGTCTTTTTCTCAAAAAAAAGTGTTACCCCCGTTTCATTAGAATTATCCTTGTTCTTACGTGTCATTGCTGAATAATTCAATGTATTTCTGGGTTTTTTGCGACTATCGTTTGATGTTGCATGTTTGTGTGAAGTCCACGTGTGTTAAATCTGGCCTTCCAGAGTGCTAAGAGAAAGAAATATGCTGGATTCAAAGCCTGTACAGACACTTTTAGACAGATCACATTTGTCTTCATGTACCTGTAACTCTACCATTTAATAAAATTTAGCAGTGGGTTTATAACCTACTATCTTTTCTCAAAAAAAAAATTAAAAAATGCGCAGGAACTATATATAATGCTCTACTTTTTTATAGGCTTATTTGACATGGACACTACATGTGAAAACGTCCGCAAAGAGATCAGCAAGTGTTTGGAGTACATGGCTAAAGATGGGATACACGCGATCCTGATGGTTTTATCAGCTACAGCTCGGTTTTCTCGTGAAGATGAGAAAACAATGGAGTCGATTAAACTGTTCTTTGGTGATAATGTCTTTGACCGTGTGGTTTTAGTTTTCACACATGGAGATCAAGTAGGGGAGGAAATTATTTGGAAGAAAATGTTAACTGACAGTGCCCCAGCATATCTTAAGGTATAATTCATATCTTCCCCAAGTTTACAACTTTTAGATAGTCATAGTCCCAATTTTGGTGTTTCCAATTGCACTTGATGTGGCGAATCCAGTGTGTTGGTATTACATATCTTGAAATTTATTTGCATGTGGCTTACATTTTTGTGGTGTACTAATTTTCAGGAAATTTTAGGACTACGTAAAAACAGAGTTGTTCTCTTTGACAATAAGGCAAGTCATAAGAAGCACCGTTTGGCACAACTGGAAAAATTGCTTGATGCGGTGGACTTTGTTATATCAAGCAATCATGGGAAACCATTTTCCAACCAGATCACTCACCCTCAGGTGCTTAAAACTTTTGGTCGTATTGCATCAAGGACTTTCAGTTTTCCCATCAGTATTTTTTTTCCTTGTTGCAGGAAGCGCAGAGCAAGGAGGACATCAGTGTTGATGAATATTCAACAGAAAAGATGTCCGAAATGAAGAAACAGATATACGATGAATGCCTTGCGCAGATCGCAAAGATGGTGGGTTACTCTAATAAATAAAGTTCATTCACAAACAGTGTGGTAACATATCTTTTAGCTTTCAATTCAAGTATGCTTATCCATATAGACAAATGCATATGATTTGCATTATTCAAAACCGTGAAATGTTTGTTAGGTGAGCTACTATTGTTTGGTTTGGACTTTGGAATAGGCCGTGCTATATTTTCACACTGACACAAACGATATTCATTTTGATCTACTTTACTCAGTAACAGATTGTGAAGTTCTTTTGAACTTGGCAGTGACCACATAGTAGTTTCTCTGCTTTGAATAAGCCACTATGTATAATGTATCAAGTACCCTTGTTTCTTGTAAATTAAACAGCTGACTTCATTTGTATCATTATTAGGTGCAGGAAAATCCAAATAGTACAATCACTATGCTTGAAAAACTGCTTCTGGAAGAGGAGAAAGCCCGGCTGGAGTCGGAGAATAAGGTGGCAGAAGTCATATTAAGATCAGAAGGGGAGATTCAGAAACTTAGTGAGATGCTAGAGAATGGAAAGAAGGAGACCAAAAACATTCAAAAAGAAATGGAGAAAGTTAAAAAGAGAATGAGAACACTTGAAAAGATTCGGGACACTAAAAAGTGAGTGACGGTTGCTTAATTTCATATGCAGATGGGGAAATTTGTGGCTTGGAGAATGCCCTGTGCGTTGCTGATGGGAGACTACTTGATGTCATTCTTTAGCAGATGAACTTTTGTTGACTACTATCTACTTACTATTCAGTATTGTGTAAAGAAGAACAGGGTAGTTGAAAACTTGAACAACATCATATTATTTTGATTTGTTTATCAATGTGCCTGTAGTGGTCATATATGATGAATGCATCTTGCATGCCTTAGAAGAAGGAAAAACTGTCAAATTTTCACTTAGTCATTTAGCAGCAATGGTCCTGTCACATATATTTCCTTATCTGTTTCTTACTCGGCATTCAATTTCATGGTTTCCCGCTTGGTTTCTTTCTTGCGCTTAATCGTAACAATGTGTGAATCAAGTTTACTGAACCATACCTGACTGCCAGACTAGCATAATGAACATTATTCCTGATCAAAGAAAAGGTTCCTAACCTTGTACATATACATATACCGATCGGTGCAAACCCTCGTGGATGTTTGAATTCGGTGCAAATTTCATAAAAACCTTATATAAAATTATAAATTATAAAAAACCCTCATAAAAATACCTTATGTTGGAGGTGTGATGTTCTACAAACGTGCAAAATTTTAATTTTTTTTTAGAATTAAAGAGCTCAGCTTCCGATTTCATTAATGAAACCGCAATAGTATGTGTGACATAGAGGTCCAACAGGAAGAAAGATTACAATAAGTTGGGCATTATGAACCAATACTCCAGCAAACCATAAAGGTTCTAATAGAAAATATAAAAGGCATTGGGTCGACGACGTGCAGATACATGCACTTCGATGACTTCTTTCTTTTGAAGTTGTGCATCAGCTTCTATCTCTCATCGTCGCCTCCCTCCAAGCGCTATGAGCATGAGACACATCAGACATGACCTTGGATAGCCTGGATGCGCCATCCCTGAGCTTATTACGGTCCGCTTCCTTTTCTAGCCCAGCCCAGAAATTAATCCAGTGACAAACAGAAAACAGAATATTAGTAGGTTCGTTAAGTACTAATCCCTTGAAATAAGAATCATTCCGACATCTCCAGATGCTCCAGCAGAGGGCAGCGACGCCAACAGTCACAAGCCCTCGCTGGCGCCCCCTAAACTGTAACATCCAGACATCCAACAGATCCTTAACTGAACTAGGGGTACTACCAATGCCAGAAGAGCAACACATTATCTTCCAGCACACCCTAAGATGATCAATAGTCTCCTGGGCACCACAAAATTCACAATTTGCAGAGCCTACCTGTTTTGCTAAAATATCCCTTGTCAATATGCTATCCTTGCATATTAACCACATAAATTTTTTAACTTTCAAAGGAATCTTTATGTGCCACAACTGTATATATGGTATTCTGACCTGTTTATCCTTAAGCATATTATAAAGAGATTTAATAGAAAACTGCCCACTATTAGTTAGTTTCCAAATACATCTATCATGTTCCTCATTTAGACAGACACCTAGACACAACATTCTCAGTTGTGTCCGCATTTCTAACGTTTCCTCACAAAAGGATCTCCTGAAGCTAATGCATTGCCATTGAGATTTAAAGACTGCAGAAACTGAGATGAATTGCTTATTAGTTAAGTTATAAAGCCTAGGGAACTTTGAACACAGAGGAGCATCCCCAATCCAATGTTCTTCCCAAAAACAAGTTCTATCTCCATTACCCACTTGTTTTCTACAACAGTTAATGAAAATATTCTTTACTTGCATAAGCCCTTGCCAAAAGTGTGATTGGCCTCTTTTCTACTCACAAGTGAATAAAAATTGCTTCTTAATATATTTACTTCTAATCATATCCTGCCAAACCCCATCTTCATTTTCAAGCTTCCATAACCATTTACATAACAAGCTAATATTCTTAATGTCTAGATCAGTTACACCCAAACCCCCTTGGTCTCTCGGTTGACATATTTCAGGCCAATTAACCAGATGATACTTCTTAATCCCTTGATCCTCTTGCCAAAGGAGTCTAATTCTAAAAAAGTCAATTCTTTTCATAACACCTTTTGGAATCCTAAACAAAGAGAGCATATAGCTGGGAGCATTGCTTAAACTAGCCTCCACTAGTGTAAGCCTCCCACCTAGTGATAGAATTTTTCCTTGCCAGCAACTTAATTTACCTTCTAATTTATCCTCTATACTTCTCCAATCACTGTTACTAAGACGTTTCTCTTTAATGGGAATACCCAAATATTTAAAAGGCATTTTCCCTAATTGACATGTAAAAATCAGAGAGTATTCTTCTTGATTAACCATTGCTTCTCCTAAACAATATACTTCACTTTTATGCAAGTTGATTTTCAAGCCAGTCAAATGTTCAAAAATACATAAGATGGATTTTAAATTCCTAGCACTCTCTAGATCATCCTCAAAGCAAAAAATTGTGTCATCAGCATATTGTAAGATAATCATACCATCATCAATTAAATTAGATGCAAGATCCTGAATTAAACCTTGTTTTTGTTCCCTTTTAACTAGAATTGCAAGAGTATCAGCAGCTATGTTAAAAAGAATGGGGGATAAAGGACCCCCTTGCCTTAATCCCTTTTTAGTTTTAAAATAAGGACCAATTATGTCATTAACCATGATACCTACTTTACCATCACTAACAATGCTCATTACCCGGTCTATGTATTTAGAAGGAAAGCCCTTCATGCCTAGAATATGAAACATCAAAGTCCAATTTATTTTATCATAAGCCTTCTTGAAGTCTACCTTGAAAAGGACATCAGATTTCTTATGTCTATGAATATCATCTAGGCATTCATGCAAAAGAACTACGTTATCAAGTATGTATCTCCCTTTTATGAAAGCAGCCTGAATCTCATCTATCACTTTATCAGCCACTAAGGCAGTTCTATTATGCACAGCTTTAGTGAAAATTTTGAACATTACATTCGATAAGCATATAGGTCTAAACATTTGGATCTTATTTGCTCCAGCCCCCTTAGGCAATAAGATAATAACTCCATAATTAAATCTAGAAATGTCCAGCATTCCTTTACTAAAATCTTTAAACATTCTTAACAAGTCATGACAAACAATCGGCCAAAATTTCTGATAAAATTCTTTGGGGAAACCATCTGGCCCGCTCGCTTTATTATGTGCCATACCAAAAACTACCTTCTTAATTTCCTCCAAAGTTAAATCACAACTTAATATTTCTCTATCTTGGTCATTCAGCACACACTCTACCGATTGTGACAAAGAGATAGGTAGTAATTTAACTGGACCAAACAAATCCTTATAGAAGTTAGTAGCATAGGTCAGAATATCCTGGTCTCCTTTTATCACCCCTTCATCCTGTTATAACTGAAATATTTTGTTCTTTCTCTTCCTCCCACTGGCTTTTGCCATGAAATAAGAGGTATTGTTATCTCCTTGTAATAGATCTTTTTCCTTAGACCTTTGCATCCCTCTAATCTCATTTTCTCTCACCATGTGATTAAACTCTTGTTGTGGAGCATTCCTACAATGATAATCCTCTAAAGACAATCCTAGAATTTCTATTTTATCACTAATCACCTTTTTGTTTTTTCTAAAATATCCTTCATAATTAAAATTCCAGCCTTTCAACACCTGCCTACCTTTTCTTAATTTTTTCTGGACTATATCTGCTATGGTTTTACCAAAATATCTTTGTTGCCAAACCTGGCAACCACTTCATATATATCAGGTCTAGTTAACCAACTAAGTTCAAAACGAAAAGGCCTATTAATTGAAGGAACAACTTGCCCATTATTTACCACAAGAGGGGCATGATCAGAAATGCTCCTCACTAAAGATTTAACAGTTGTTAATGGAAAGGTTCTTTCCCACTCTAAACTAACAAGAACTCTATCTAGCTGCTGCATCAAGGGATTAAACTGACTATTAGACCAAGTGAATCTAGGACCAGTTATTTCTAGTTCCTTCAAACCCCAATGTTCTATGATGGCATTAAACAAAAAGGACCACTTCAAAGATTTACTGGATTTATTTCTTTCACTCTCTTTCCTTACAATATTGAAATCTCCCCCCATCACAATTGGGCAAGTATTATTATTTACCACCTTAACTAATTCAAATAAGAAGCGTTTTTTATCTCTGACATGCGCATCACCATACACATTAATTAAATTCCACTTAAAACCAATATCTCTATTCATAACAAACATACTAGTGTAAAACTCCCCTTTTTCTACATCTCCTACGTCAAACTTTTCATCATCCATCCCCATTAGTAAACCACTTGAAGCACCCCTAGAAGGAGCCCAAAACCAAACAAATTTTCTTCTACCAATGATACTATTTAACCAAGAATTAGAAAAAATTTCTTTCTTAGTTTCTGTAGGCAAATGAAGTCCAGATGCTCCTCCATGACTAAACCTTTTAGGAAACCTTTCTTTTCATCCTCTCCCAACCCCCTAGCATTCCAAAACAATCCTATCATTTAATTTTTGTTGATATATTTCTTCTACTCCTAGTCTTAGGTTTCACACTGAACCCCCCAGGTGAACCCTTTTTCTTTTTACCTTTACTGCTACTAAGTGTTAATAAATCATCAAGACAATTATCTATCTCCACATCTTCCTCATCATCCTCATCTGATAAGATTTCCTTAAGAATCTCAGAATCAAAGCTATCCAGCTTTGATCCCTTCTTAGGGGGTTTCTTATCTAATTTAGCCTTATCAGCAAGATATAAATTACATCTAGCCTGCTCCAATTCTTTGATAAGTTGAATAGATCCATCAACCTCATCTTTGCGACCTCCTAAACTAACTCCCAGCTGATGTGCTATATTTAATAAAGTATCACTACTGGTATTTAAAATAGTAGGAATTTCCTTATCATTAATAATAATGGGAACATCTATATTACCACTAGTAGCATCATTTTCCTTATCAGAGATAATGCAATCAGAATTTGTAAATGTACCAGAATGAAAATTAGCAGATTTAATAGGTATACCTGTGCTCAGTTCCAGATTCTTCTTTTTCTTTTGTTGTGCAACCCTATCAGTAAGCTTCATATCTTCAGTGCCTTTGTTTCTTGCACTCTTCCTTCTTAGCGTTTCCCCCAACAAGTCCCTCATCTTAACCTTACCATCCTGCTGTAAGTCTGTCAATACTTGACTTTTCTGACCACTCCTCACAATGTTAGTGTAAGAACTCTTGGTCTCGCTGTTAACAACCCCTGCCTTGAAACTCTTCTGGATATTCTCCACTTGATTCTCCTTATCATGCTGTGCTAGTATTTCTTCATCAAACATGTCCTGCTGTTCTTTACTGTCTGCAGGTAAGAGTTCCTTATTCATCTCTTCTATTTCCTGTGATCCAAAACCCAACTTCCTTGCTACCTCATCCGGATCATCATCCTCATAGTCTACTTGCTCCTCATATTTATCTGAAGTGTCAGAGTCACTATCAGTACACAAACCTTCTTCCATGAGCTTACAGTCTACAGCATGCTTTTGATTTATAAGAGCAACCCCTTGTTTGCTAGGAGAGATATTAAGAGTACTCACATCCACCTGTGTAAGTTCGCCAGACTCAGTCATCCTTGTCTCATCACCAGGTTGTTTCCCTCCCACTTCTACAAAGCTAGGATCAGTAACCACCTCTGAATCTAGGCCCACCCTCTCAGCACCAATGATGTTAGGTTCTGTCATTTGCATAGGAACAATATTTGGACTACCACCACCTTGACTAGCTAACTGCCCTGGTACTTCATTTCCTCCAGTGTTTTTGGATCTTTTATTTAATCTATCTCCTTGACTCAGGTTCATGTTCTGCTGTTGATTTTCTCTCTCAGACACAGGTATTACCACACCATTTTTCATGGGACCTCCTTGCTCTACAATTTTCTCTATCTCATACACAATGTCATAGATGTACCCATCTTCAGATATTTCTGTAGTGCCTTCAATAAGAGATGGATCCTTGAATTGAGTCAGCACTCTAATCACTTCTTGCTTCCTGTACAGACTCATATCCACTTCCTTAATAGTTCCTAACATAGAAGCCACTTCACAGAATCCAGCATAAGTAAGCAGAGAATCTGGCACTCCACTGATTCTGATCCACACAGTAAACAGCTTGAACTTAGCCATAGATGCGTTAGACCATCTTGCCACTTTAATAGTTGTATTCAGATTCATCAGACCAAAGAAATTGAAGCTATACATTTCATCAATTTTCTGTACATTAGGAAACTTGACCAGAAAGGTACCATTCATATAAGGCTTGGCTTGCCATTCCTAGCCCCAAGGAAACATTTCAGACAAGCTGTCAACAAGTTGCTGTGCAGTAATAGGAGGTCCAGAGACAGTGCTAATCAGAGCTAGAGCTTGCTTACTAGCTTCATTTTCAACTCTTTTACCACATCTTGCTACAAACATCTGCAATCCTTCCCTAGCACATCCCACCAGAACAGTTGTAGCCTTAGGTTGATTCAGCAGAGCACACTTTGAAAGGAAAACCTTGCCCCTGTATGGGTTTTGATGAATGATGACAACATGGTTGAGGAACTAATGAGTTACACTGAGTGTTTCAGGTTTTAGTTCCTCTGAAGAATTGGTTTAACCAGCATCGATGACCCCTAAAAATTGAAGTACAGGTACTGGCGTGAAGTATGAAGAACTCAATGAAGACGGTGAAGAACGTGAAGCATAGCATTCTTCATAGGTCTTTCCGTAGCTTTTTTTCCTTTCACTTGAGTATAGGAACTCCGTACTATTAAGGGGGGTTTGAAGTGTGGAGTTGGTTTTGTTGGAAATATGCCCTAGAGGCAATAATAAATTTGTTATTATCATATTTCATTGTTCTTGATAAATGTTTATTGCCCATGCTATAATTGTATTGATTGGAAACTCAAATACATGTGTGGATAAATAAACAAATACCGTGTCCCTAATACGCCTCTACTAGATTAGCTCGTTGATTAAAGATGGTTAAGGTTTCCTAACCATAGACATGTGTTGTCATTTAATAACGAGATCATATCATTAGGAGAATGATGTGATGGACAGACCCAAACCTAAATATAGCTTTTGATCGTGTCACTTAAGTTTAAGTTGCTTATGTTTTATTATGTCAAGTATTATTTCTTTAGACCATGAGATCATGCCACTCCCTAGTACCGAAAGAATACTTTGTGGGCATCAACCGTCATCTCGTAACTGGGTGATCATAAAGGTGTTTTTCAGGTATCCCAGAAGGTGCTTGTTGGGTTGTATGGATCAAGATTGGGATTTGTCACTCCTTGTGACGGAGAGATATCTCTGGGCCCTCTCGGTAATATAACATCCTAATGAGCTTGCAAGCATGCGACTAATGTGTTTAGTTGCGGGGGTATTATATTACGGAACGAGTAAAGAGAACTTGCCGGTAACGAGATTAAACTAGGTATGGCGATACCGACGATCAAATCTCGGGCAAGTAATATATCGCGAGACAAAGAGAATTGGATACTGGATTAATTGAATCCTCGACATAGTGGTTCAACCGATGAGATCTTCGTGGAATATGTGGGAACTATTATGGACATCCAGGTCCCGCTATTGGTTATTGATATTTGATCATGTCCACATGTTCTCGAACCCGTAGGGTCACACACTTAACGTTTCATGTTGCTTGGGTTAGATGAGATAAATGATGATGATATCGAATTATGATTCGGAGTCTTGGATGGGATCCTAGACGCAACGAGGAGCTCCGGAATGTTCCGGAGATAAAGATTTATATATGGAAAGTTGTTTTCAGGGTTCTGGAAAGTTTGGAATATTTCCCGGTTTTGACCGGGAAGCTTCTAGAAGGTTCCGGAGGGATCCGGAGGGTTCCACCTTGAGGCCCACCTATCCCTGGACTAAATGGGCCTGTGAGGGAGCACCCTGGCCTTAATGGGCCGAGGGGCTAGCCCACAGGGCCCATGCGGCCAGGAGGAGAGTCCTGGCCGCATGAGAGTCCTGGCCGCCGGATAGTCCTGGCCGGCCACGCCTCCTCTACCCCTATATAAATAGAAGGGGGGGCAAGGGAGAGAGACACCCCAAGCTTTCAGTTGGATCTCTCTCCCCTGAGCCCTCCTCTCCTCCTCTTCTCACGCGCACGGCGTAGCCCTGCCCGTGAGAATATTCACCATAGTCACCACGCCGTCGTGCTGCCGGGATCTCGTCTACCTCTCCCTCTCGCTTGCTGGATCGAGGAAGGAGGAGACAACGTGAAGCTGAACGTGTGGATACCAAGGAGGTGCTGTCCGTTCGGCACTGAGATTGATCTCATTGAAAGTTCCACTACACCAACAACGATCTCGTGATCGTAACGCTTAGCGGTCTACGAGGGTATGGTGTTCATGATCCCTCTCGTTACATACATCTAGTATATATATTCTTGGGTTTTCTTCCGCACTTCTCGTAGGAAATTTTTTCGTTTCCTATGCAACGAACCTAACAGGTGTACGTGAAACCTTATTCTTCATGTTCAGCTTAGGCGAAAACCATTTTCTGTGTGTGTTTTTCGTCGGAGTGAAGAATGAAGCATTTCAGGCTTCACAGAAACTTCCGCGTGAAGTTTTCATTCTGAGTTCAAATGTGTTTGAAAATCTGTCGCTTTCGTGCTTGACTACCTAATCTAACCGTTGTGAGACGAAGTGATAAAGTGTGAGCTGGAGGCTCAAAGTTCACTTTATCCAACGGGTCACAACGGCTAGATCAGCCGTGGCCAAGGCTATATAAGATGACCCACCCCGAAGAAATTCGGTGGTGATCCCGATTGAGTTGTTTTGAAGAACACCTGATAAAACCCTTAGAGCTGAACTGAGCGTGAAGAATGGGATCCCATCTCTAGCCGAGCACTTGAATCTTGTTACTCTTGGTGATTGGCATCACCTAGACGGATAGGAGTCAGTGTTGAAGAGCAATCGAAGATTGTGATTTGCCATCAACCAGTCTGTGAAGGTCCGGAGATCACCTCAAGATCTACCACGAGTAACTGGGCGAGACTTCGGTCTTAACTCAGGAGAATTGGGTGGACTTGTGTGTCCGCGAGTCTTGTGTGACTCAGCCCCCTCAACGGAGACGTAGGATTGTGCCAACAATCTGAACTTCAGAAACAAATCCTTGTGTCTTCAGTCTTGGTGATTTCGTTCCTCAACTCTTACTCTGAAGTATAACTGATTCATTGTGTTCTGTCTTCATTGCTGCTGCTAAATCTGTTCATCTTTCTTCATTCCGCTGCAACTCTAAAATTAGTGTAATCTAAATTGTTGAAGTGCTGTGACTGTCTTCAGTCTTCAGTCTTCATTTTGAAGAAAGAATTAAAACTGGTCACATTCACCCCCCCTTTGTGACATACTCGATCTTTCACACTTTGAAGTCAAATGAGAGTCCTTAGCACATATATCACAGAACAATATGGTTTTCCATTCCTTAACTCCATGTCCAGCGCCATCACATCTATAACAAATCTTACTATTAGGAAGAATTGGCACACTAGTGTTCACAGTACCCCTTCCAATTTGACCAGATCCAGCATCACTCATCCCTTGAGCATTACCCCCTACCCCACTCTGAACATACCCATTACTTGCTTGAGCACTGTCTACCGAGTCTGCACTTCTAGCCGGACCTTGCTGCTGATTGAAATTCCCCCTACCAAAACCATCACTGTTCCCTCTTCCTCCGCCAAAACCACTGAACTGAGGTATAGATTGAACACCACCTCCTGGCCCTCCATGCCCCACGAACCCTCCCGTTTGCGGATTCCCCACATACGACGCTCCTTGGTAACCATGGAATTCAGGAGGCGGAAACGTACCATAAGCTGCCCCTCTGGGATCAGGATGCAGAGCTTGACCAGGAATCCCTTGCCCGAATCCATCCCCACCAAATTGCTCCAATTGGTAGGGCATCGGTCCTGGCGGTTGCGGCTGGCCCCTCCAGGCTCCATCCCATCCGCCAAGCCCTCCCCTCCCTCGACCTCCAGGTCCCCCGCGCTCTCCGCCCCGCCAATCACCACCCTGCTGCATAACTGCTTCAGCGAAGGAGCACGTCGGGGGGACAGGTACAGCCCCTCCAGAATCCCCAACCGTGGCCATTCCTCCGCCGTCGCCGCCGCTGCAAGACCAGGGTTCGAAACACGAGCAGGAATCGCGCACCAACCCCCTCTGAATTGGGAAATCGATCTCTGTGGTTGTCCCCACAGAAACCCTATGGCAGCCCATCGCGACCACTTTCCACGTGTCGAGCTTGGGGAGCAATCAATGGCGGACCACCTCCTTGACTTGGTCCAACCCGGCCCGGTCCAGGCGGTTCGACTTGAAACACTCCCGCCCCCTCCCCCATGGCTGTGGTCGACGACGACGAAGACCAGCTTGTGTCGCTCGCCGGCGGCACCGGAGATCCATCCGCCACACCCTTGCAAAAGCGAACACCCGTCGGCAAAGGCGGAAAAAAAGGTCTACGAGCTACAATAGAGGACGAGAACGAACTCCCCTGACAAACTACCACACCACTCGGCGGGGGGAGCACGGGATTGTCGACCCTTTCCTCCACTCGAGCAGTTGGAGTGGCATCAATGGCGGGAGGTGGGTGAGGATGCGAGTTTGGGAAGCGAGCGCGAGAGCCATGCAAAAGTTCTTTTTGAAGTTTTTTTTTGCTACTACCAAACGCAATTGTTGGACTCAAAATTTTACACACGTAAAACATCAATTCTCTAACATATGTAATTTTTGTGAGAATTTTTTGAACTTTATTCAACTGAGTTTGCACAATTTGCACCAAATGGGGGTTTTCAGCTGATACACACCTATATACTTTCAGTCTGATCTCCATATTCTGGGGTTCTTTGGAATCTCCTTGATGTATACATATATCTTGTGCAAACGTACCTGGGCAGAGACATCATCAGGGTCATCTGCACCTGAAATGTGCCGGCTTACATAGAACGGGAAGAAGTTGAGCATAGATAGGGACACCTTAGAATCTCCAGAAATGAGATGATCATGGAAGCTTGTTCTTTTATAAATAAAAAAAGTAGCGCAACAGAAGATGGCATATGTCTTTGCTATACATTATGGGTTGGACTATAAGTAAGACGCATTGCAGAATGGGCTGTTTCTTAAGCTTTGTTTACAAGAACGGTAGTCTTCTGTAGGATACCCCAAACACCAATCAAAAGGTCGATGAGTTTCTGGACATCGGCGTTTCTTTGTATTGGATTTCAGTCAACTTCAAGTTTGGGCACTTGAAAGTTAGTGCGTCTTGATTATCCCTTGCTTTCCTTTTGCTAGACTCTGCTGGAAGCTTCAGGCAGTAGACAGGATTCATGGAAATTTTAAGTTACTATAAAGCTATAATATGAAGCACTGGAGATCAAGAAAAATGTGAAGTACCTGACAACATTGCAGAGTAAGCTTCTCTAAATTAGAGGCGTTGTTCAGAAAGTATCCCAGCATCTCGAAGCTCTCACTAAGGTCACATTTATCGAATACCAAAGTTCTAAGATTGTGAAACACTTGGAAATTGTTATCCAGTGTTCCCTCATGAAGTACCGCCTGAAATAGAGAATCAAAACATCACCATGTTCAAATTATTGATCTATCTATACATACATATTCAGTTTACTAATATAATTTGATCAATAATTTATGATAATATCAAATATTTTAAATGGCACCGTGGCCGTAACAAGAAGAAGAGACATACCAGTGTTTTGGAACCGGAGAGTGTTAAATCTCTCACGTTAATTAGGCTGCAGAGAAGGTCGTATGACCATTTCACCTTCCGTTGGGTCCCAGGATTGTATACAAATGGTGGATTTGACATGGGACGACATCGTGTTAACATTAACACCAGTTCAGTCAAAACCAGCATCACAGACAACCAGCTGCAAATAAGCAAGGGTTGGAGCTGTAATGGTCAGTGCATCATTCATGTATAGAAATTTGCAATCCTCAATTATCAAGTTCTTTATTGTGCGGGATGTGATTTCTTCAGTGAGAAGATAACAATGCTCGAGCACCAAATCTTCCAAGACAGCGAAGCTAGACGTGAGCTTCCGTGAGAACCTGTTGTCCAAACTAATGCCAGAAAGATGCAACCTTTTGACGCGCGAAGAACCGAAACAGAAACATGGTAAGAATTGATACAGCGATTCCACACACGGATCTCCACTACCCTGGGGCAGCCCTTAATGCCACGGCGTATCCATAAGTCTAGAAATCTCGACTCGTGAGCCTCATCCACATCAATCCGGAACCGATCCAATGATGGCGTGCCATGAAACACGAGCAGATTGTTGACCAAATCTTCAAACCTAGAAAAGGGCTGCCTTTGCTGCGACCCTGTTACCCAGGCGCAGAACTCCCTCTCGTCGATGTCGAGGCATGCACGGCATGGAGCACCATAGGCCCTCCCACCTCCGGGAGACCGGGACAGAACGCACGTCTGCACGGCTTGCCGGGCTGTGAGGAACGACATAACGGTGTGGAGAAGGCAGTCCGGCAGGGCGCTTAGCCGGTCGTGGCTGACGGCGGGGCACTTGCAGGAGGAGGCCGCCATCACCCGCACCCAACTGCGCGAAGAGAAGTGGTGCTGATTTGAAACGCGAGACACCTTGATTCAATCTCACGGGTACAAACCTGGAAGTCGGCGGCGACGAGGCCAAGTGTGTTCATCAGCTATAGCGGCACCCCAACTTATGGGCAATACGGGATTCCCCTGCATGACATCAGGTAGAAACCAGCCGCTGGCAGGTGATCGGGACTACTCCAAAGGCATCGTAAGCTAAATACGGAGTATCAGTTCTAGTTGTGCTGAATAAACATCCAATAGCATTGCAGGGTTTCAGATAGTATATCACGATATCATCTGAGGCAAGGACGTAGTATAATGGCAGGACTCTCACAAAGTTGGTTTTATACCAAATCAGTTTGAGTTCTGCTTCAAAGATGGCAGAAAAAGTTGAGCGTCGTATCCAATTGCAGGCAAAGATGTATTGTTTCCGGATTATTACTACTCGTGTATATATACATCCGATTTTGTTTGGTTTCCAATACCTCTGCTTGCTAGCTCATCCCTTTTATATCGTTCCAAAGGCGACGTCCGTCTTTGCTTCGTGACTTCGTCTCGTGCAGGGGACGACGGTGGCGATGGACATCATGCCGCTGGAGACCAAACGGGCGAGGTGCAGCCGCAATCCATGGTCGGAGCTCCCGGACGAGCTACTCAGCGTCATCCTTGACCGACTCCCTCCAGCCTTCGGCGACCGCATCCGTTTCCGCGGCGTGTGCCAGGCATGGCGCGCCGCGGAGCTTGCCCACCCGCGCCCTCCCATGCCATGGCTGGTCGTCCCCAGCTACTGCGTCAGCCTCCACGACGCCGCCATCCACCGTGTAGTCCTGCCCCAGGACGCCTGCGCCGCCGCCTGTCGAGGTTCGTTCGGCGACTGGCTTGCCCTCGTGCCGCACAAGTCGGATCGCCGCCCCTACATGCTGAACGCTTTCACCATGGCGCGGATCAAAGTACCGCGGTGGACCGGTGAGCCGATGGGCAAGATCATCTTGTCATCGGCGCCGGACACGGAGAGCGGCTGCACGGTTGCCGCCATTGTTCACCCTTATTCCGAATACAGGCACAAAGACAAGGGCAAGGGCAAGATCGTCGTCTGCCGCCTAGGTGGTGGAGGGGCGCAAAACACTTGGTGGTGCATCATGTGGACGATAGGTGGCGCTCACAGCTCTCAACTCTCTATGAAGAAACGAACATAGGATTTGGTGCAGCGTTCAACCTGCTGTTTTCCGTTTTGCTTCGCTATTTATTCTCAACAGAAACAAACGTTCGCGAGCTGCTCCCCTACCTGACCGTGCCATCCCACCATCGAGAACATGCTACGTACGATCCTACATGCAAGGCACGGCACAACGATCGCCGGCTCTGGATCTAACAGAAAGTGCAGAAATATCAGCACGTCCTAACAACCTGGACGACCGATTCAAGCTAAGCTGGAATTAAAACAAACAACTCCTTATTTTGCTAACAAACTCTCCCTAAGCTAGTTGTTGATCACCTTCATGCCGAGCTTCTCACGCACCTCCTGGAACTTGATGCGACCAAGTGCTTTGGTGAACACATCGGCCAGCTGATCCTCAGTACGGATGTACTCGACAGAAACCTTCCCTTCTTCAATGCACTGACGGATGAATTGGAAGCGCGTCTCAATGTGCTTGCTGCGATCATGAAAGACCGGGTTCTTGCACAACTGAATCGCGGACTTGTTGTCGACGCCGATGGCAGTGACTTCAGGCTCCTTGTCGAACAACTCGCCAAGCATGCGACCAAGCCACACTGGCGGCACGCCGCCGTCGTCGCGGCGATGTACTCGGCCTTGCACGTAGACAGCACAACGACCTTTTGCTTCTGGGACTGCCAGGTGATGGGCTTGCCGTCGAGCATGAAGATGGCGCTTGACGTGCTCTTACGATCGTCCAGATCTCCCGCCATGTCCGTTTCGCTGTAGCCGTACACGACGCCCTTTCCGCCTCGAGCATAGTGGCACCCCATGTTTTGGGTACCGGCGATGTAGCGCAGCAGGTGTTTCACTGCTGCTAGGTGCTCAGAAGTGGGCTTCTCCATGAAACGGCTCACATACCCGACCGCGAAACAGATGTCCGGCCGGGTGTGAACCAAATACCTGAGACTTCCGACGATGCTCCGGTACATGGTGGCGTCAACGGGCATCTCTGAGCTCTCCTTGCTCAGCTTGAGGCGCGGCTCCATGGGGACATGGACTGAGTTGCAGCCCTGCATGCCCGCATGCTCCAGCAGCTTGCCGGTGTATGCAGCCTGGCACAGCGACACACCATCGTCGGTCTGGTGCACCTCAATGCCCAGGTAGAAGTGCAGCAGCCCCAGATCGCTCATACTGAACTGCCGCTGCATCTCAGTCTTGAACCGCTCGATCTCAGTGCTGGACGCCCCTGTGACGATCAGGTCGTCGACATAGATGCCGAGGAGGATGCGCTGGTAGCCGGAGCCGTGTGTGTACACGCCGTGTTCGGAGACGCTTCTCTTGAAGCCCAGCTGTGCCAACGTGGCGTCGAGCTTGGCGTTCCAGGCACGAGGGGCTTGCCGCAGCCCATAGAGCGCCTTGTGCAGACGCATGACATGGTGCTCGCGCCCTTTCAGGATGAATCCCGGTGGCTGTGACACGTAGACCTATTGACATCACCCTCATGGGTCAAAATCCAATTGGCAAAAGAAAGGTAAAGTGCAAGGTTCAAATAAAAGGAAGCTTTGTTATTGGATTTTTCTGAGTTTAAGTTCATGGTTTTGAATATGGTGAAATGCAGAAGTGACATGATGCTCATGAAATGCAATGCTAAAGATTTTGAAAATTGGGATCTTACAGACCTAACCTCCTTAAGATGAATCTCGTCCTCAAGATTCTTGCTGGCTAGCAAAAAGGTGTGGGTGGTCTTCTCGGAGATCCTATTCATGCTCCCATGTAGCTTCCTCTTCGGTGTGGTGATTCCATTGTACCTTGCAGAATTTGATAGTCTTGGTGCGTGTATGCCTCTCCGCGGTATCCAAGATCCTGATCGGCTTCTCTTCATAAGTAAGGTCGCTTTGTAGCTCAACTTCCTCAAGTGGGACTATATCCCTCAACGGTGTATATATTAGCTAATTCTGGGTGGCATCTCTTCAGTTGCGACACATGGAACACATTGTGAACACTTGTCAACACTTCCGGTAACTCCAACTTGTAAGCCACTCCCCTTGGCGTGCCAAAATTTTGTAGGGTCCAATGAAACGCGGTGCCAATTTTCCTTTGATTCCGAACCTCTTAACTCCACGTATCGGCGAAACTCTGAGATACGCTTTGTCACCAATCTCATAGGTGATCTCTCTACGCTTGGAATCTGCATAGCTCTTCTGCCTGGATTGAACTATCTTGAGTCTGTCTCGAATCGGTCTGACCTTTTCTTCGGCATCTTTTACCATGTCAAGACCAAATAAACTACGGTCTCCCACACCATCCCATAATAGAGGTGTCCTGCATTTCTTGCCATACAAAGCTTCGAATGGTGCCATTCCAATGCTTGATTAGAAACTGTTGTTGTACGAGAATTCTGCGTACGGTAAGTTCTCATCCCAACTAGAGCCATTATCTAGAGCGCAAGCTCTCAACATATCTTCAAGAATTTGGTTCACCCTTTCGGTTTGTCCATCCGTCTGTGGATGGAACGCTGTGCTAAACTCTAGCCTCGTGCCTAGAGACTCATACAACTGTCCCCAAAATCTTGAAGTAAACTGAGTACCTCTGTCTGAAACGATCTCCTTAGGGACTCCATGTAGACACACAATTCTAGACATGTAGCGTTTGGCCAACTGAGCACTTGTATAAGTGGTCTTCACAGGTATGAAATGAGCAACTTTGGTCAAATGGTCGACTACTACCCATATTGAATCATAGCCAGACCTTGTCCTTGGCAATCCGGTGATGAAATCCATGCCTACTTTGTCCCATTTCCAGTCTGACACTGGCGGCGGTTGCAATAGTCCAGCTGGTTTCTGATGTTCAGCCTTGACTCTGTTACAAACATCACACAAAGCAATATATTCTGCGATATCTCGCTTCAATCCAGTCCACCAGAAACTTTCTTTCAAATCCATGTACATTTTTGTGTTCCCAGGGTGAATGGAGTATGGTGAATCGCGAGCCTCTTGAAATATCAGCTTTCTGATCTCAGGGTCCTGGGGCACGCAAATACGCTCCTTGTTCATCCTCACGAAATCCTTCAGCTTTGTTTTCGGCCATATTAGCTCTTATTTGTGCAATCTCTGTATCAATTTTCTAGGCTTCTCTAATCTTGTCCAACAGTGTGGGTTGTACTTCCAAGTTAGCTAGATAACCTTCTGGGACTATCTCCAATCTGAGGTCCTTGAATAGTTCGCACAATTTGTTGGAGCACGGGTCTCCGGCACCGGGGATGCCGAGCACCCCCTTTTTGGTTCGGTGGAGGGCGAGGCGATTGCTCCGGCGATCGCCGACGTGGCGAAAGACACGAAGTATCGACACGTGAATTTACCCAGGTTCGGGCCACTCGGAGGTGTAACACCCTAAAAAAACAAATATTGTTTCAACCTCATAAAATAATGTTTCAAAATACTGCAGCGGAAAAGGACAAAACATAAGGGCCACACTACTCCAAGGTGAGAGCATGTTGGAATGTAAGCACATGACCCATGACAAAACAACGAACATCACTCATTGTCGGATCCACCTGCATTGTTAATTGCAGCCACTACGTGGTCAATACATTTGAATGTATTGGCAAGTTCACCAGAGATATAACAGATCCTATCAAGTATATGTAGTATTTGGTTAGGTGGGGTTTGGCTATTTGCATAAAAACATCATTGTTCAATCCTATCATTTTTAAACAAATAGTTTGAATTCTATAGGACACGAGGTAGAAACACCCATGCTCCTATTAATGTAGGCACATTGAGTAGAAACATCAATGCTCCTACCCGGTTCAAACCATTCATTTTATTAGGAAATTGGAATGAGTGAGACCTTCCTTACAGCTCCAATATCTAGTTGCTCATAATTGTCCGTAACCGGGGACACGGCTAAGTACTTAGTTTGACACTCTCGAGAGGTGGTACACTTTACCCACAAGTAATCGACGTGTTAATCCCTTGCTGTCCTCAGGGTAGAGTAGCAACGGCATCGACTACAGGAATTTTCAGAACATAACCCCCCAGACCACCTGAGGGACGCACCCCCACCTACACTGCTACATACCGATGTCACCTCGGATCCGGGTTCATATTTCTTACATCCATCCTGGCAGAGCCCATAATACCATGTGGTTGTACTGGAAGCTACTAAACAGGAAACTAGTCCAGTCTCTGGTTACCCCGGGTGGCATTCCTCGGTTGCAACGCAGGCGCTCCCATAGAAATGGCGAGACGACTCATAGAAATGGACCCATAGAAATGGACCTGACGCCGCATACATCTCCACTTCCTCAAAGCAGCCCACTCAGGACGGTTCATTGAATTACTTGTTTTGCCATACAGTAGGAAAACTATATTTGTAATTCAATAATATCACATTGTAATAATATCGCCCTCGTTTATTATCATAGCATAGCAATATTACTAGGGGTGTGAGCTCCATTGAAAACGATGTGCTCAGTCCGAAACGCTTCCCGAGACCCGAAGGTCACCGGGAGCGTAATTTGTCCCATGGGCTGCACCACTCCGGGGTTGATCCCTCGGAACGGGTCGGTGGGCTTCATCTGCTCCAGGGGCGGCTGAAGCTTCTCCACCAGCATGGCGGACAGGAGGTTGAGGCTCGCCCCGCTGTCCACCAGTACCTTGGTCACCGTCACGTTGTTTATGATCGGCGACACCACGAGGGGGAGTACCCCTGACCCCAAGGGACGCATCGAGTGATCGTCCGAGTTGAAGGTAATCGGCACATGCGACCACCACAACGGCTGCTGCGCCTCCACGCTGGGGAGGAGGGCGCAGACCTCACGTGTAAGCCGCTTCATGGCAGCGTGAGACGTGAGAGCGTACGCTCCCCCATGGATGCAGGCGACATCGCGGGGCTCCTGGAAGCCAGGCTCGTCGACATCGTCACTGCAGTCATCCTCGCGAGGTTTGTTGCGTCCCCGAGGAGGCCGGTCCTTGCCGCCGCGGGCTTGACCGCGACCTCCCGCGGGTCCTCCTTTGTAGCCGTCGGCTGCGCCCCGGCCTGCTCCGCTGCGGGGGTTGTTCGGTCATTTTTGGGAGAGGTGCCTGATGTTCCAGCAGTTGAAGCAAGCCCCGGTAACACGGCGCTCCTCGTGGCGCTGCTCGTGCTTCTCCTTGATGGTCTGGAGAGTGCGGCAGTCCTGTGCGTCGTGGGTGGCGTTGGTGTGGATGGGGCAGCGCGCGGCCACCGCCGGGTTGCTACCTGATGCTCCCGCCGATGCCTCCTTCTTGGTGGGTCTCTTGGGAGCCCCCGGTTCCGCGGCAAGCACTTGCTTCCCGCCGCGTTTCCGGGAGCCCTTCTTCCTGGAGCCCTCAGGTGGGTTTGCCGCCGCTTTGGTGGCAAGCTCGGGTGCCAAGCGCCCTTCCTCGGCCATCGCGCACTTGTGCGCGAGAGCGTAGAGATCCCTTGTAGTCCGGATCCGGTGCGTGTTTAGGTTTTTATGCATCTTCAGGTCGCGGACGTTGATGGCGTACGTGTTGAATATGGCGGCCGCTTCCGCCTCTGGGATGGAGTAGGAGAGGTTGGAGAACCTGTTGGTGAAGTCCCGCAACATCTCCTTCGGTTTCTGCTGTACCATGTGCAGTTCCGCCATGGTTCCCGGGCGCTTGTAGCCGCTTTGGAACGCGTTCACAAACTGCTCGTGCAGGTCAGCCTAGGAGGCTATGGACCCGACGGGCAGGTTGAGCAACCAAGTCATCGTTGATCCTTTGAGGACCATCGGGAATCAGTTGGCCCTGACCTTGTCGTCGGCACCGATAGCGTACATGCCCAACGTGTAGGTCAGGAGGAAGTCCGTGGGATTCACGGTCCCGTCGTACGTCTCGAGCGTTGGTGCGCGGAACTTGCGGGGCCATGTCACCCGGAGCAGCTCGCGAGTGAACGCGGCGCAGCCGTCATCGGCGCCCATGGGAGCGTCTTCCTGCTCCTCTGGGCACTGGCGCTCTGCCTCGCGCCGGGGCCGGCGCTGCAAGCGCTGGCGGTGGTCTTCCTGCTTGCGGGCGTTCAGGACGTCTCACACGTCACCTGGCGTGACGGTCGGTGACGAGTCCGAGTATCCCTCAGGATCCTAGTCTCCTTGCCCTCCCGACGGGGGAGGGTGCTCTCCGTGCCTCGAGACGTGGGGCACATATCCGTGTCCCGGGTTCTGTCCCCGGCTCGAACCGGCTGGGCCGCCCTCACCTTGCGGCTATTGGGCAGCGAGCGCGAGGAGCGCGTGCCGCTCCGCACTCCACACGTCATGCGCTAGCGTGCCTTGCGGTGGCTCGTAGCGCACCATGACACGCGCGGCAATGATGGCTTCCGCCGAGGTTTGGGCGGGAGGCTGTCGGTTCTCCGACTGACTGCCCTCCCTCCTGTCACCCGGTGCCTTCGGATGTGTTGGCCGAGACTCCGTTGGCATCGCACGCGACACACTGTGGTCGTGGTGTAGCTGTCGCTGCGTGTCCTCAGCCCGCGAGGGGGCTCGCTGGCTAGCGTGCGACGTTGAGGTCGCTCGTGCGGCTGGCTCCGGCGCTAGGCGCCGCAGGTCCCCTCAGTCGGGTGTCCGCCGACGGCCGAGGAGGTGGAGATGGCAGCTGCGGTTGCTGCCGCTGCCGTGGAGGGGACCCTGGTCCCCTTGAACTTGCGACGCACCCGCGGCGTCGTGGGATCGAGTGCGCATGGCGAGGGTGTCGTGCAAGCCGACCCGGGGCTCGTCCGCCTTCTTGGGCGGCATGGCGAGCTAGTCGTGGAAGATGTTGCCGATGAGGATGCTGGCGTGAAGACGATGACGCTGGCGGTCACCCAAAGCTCTCTGCACGCCCCCTACCTGGCGCGCCAGATGTCGGAGCACGGGTCTCCGGCACCGGGGATGTCGAGCACCCCCTTTTTGGTTCGGTGGAGGGCGAGGCGATTGCTCCGGCGATCGCCGACGTGGCGAAAGACACGAAGTACCGATACGTGAATTTACCCAGGTTCGGGCCACTCGGAGGTGTAACACCCTACGTCCTGCTTGGAGTTGTATTCACGAATATGCGTGTGGCTTACAGGGTGCCCCGGGAGTCCCGGGGAGCTACTTGGCTATGAATCTAACTAGAGATAAAACGAAACTGAAAGGAACCCTTTGACCGTTGGCATTGGTCCTCCTTTTATAGACAAGGGGATACCATAGGTGCCGATGCATGCAGCGTGACACGTCTCCTAGACGCGTGTCACTGCCACAAGAATTACACTCCCGCTGATCCACGCTGGGCACCATGCAGCACCCGGTTCACTGTACACGGTAGAAAAAAATGATTTGTAGAGTAGACGCCCTAGTCTTGCTGAGCAAGACTAGCCCTGCCCATGTGACTCCTGTTGGTGCATTAAATGCACTGCGTTCGTTGTCTCGTCCTGTCTTCACTGTTCTGCAGGCCCCGCCTGCATGCCCGAGCGTGGGTTGCTAGGGTGCCCCTTCCCGGCTAGCGCACCCGGCCAGTTGCCGGGGAGACGTTTCTTCCACTTTCGGGACCAGGGTTTCTGGGCGCTTCTTCTATTTCGGCCCTTGGCTTTGCTTTCACCAAGGACCGTCTCCTTGGGGCAGGCTTCCCGGGCCTATCGTTCCCGGGAGGTCAAACTGGCGGGGCTTTGCCACTGGCGACCCACGCGTCCCGTAGCAGTGGGACCCCGTGGGCCACTGGTACGACACAATTCAAAGGGTAACTCTCCGGCTGTAAGTCCATTAATGTAGCCCTTGCGGCTCAAAGCGTCAGCTACCACGTTAGCCTTGCCTTGATGGTATTGCAGATTTAAATTATAATCCTTGATTAGTTCCAACCACCTTCTTTGTCTCATGTTCAGCTCCTTCTGCATGAATATATACTTCAAGCTCTTGTGGTCGGTGAATAATTCACAATGCTTTCCCACGAGATAGTGCCTGCAAGTCTTGAGTGCGTGCACTACCGATGCTAATTCCAAATCATGGGTGGGGTAATTCCTTTCGTGACTCTTAAGTTGTCACGAGGCGTATGCCACAACTCTCCCTCCTTGCATCAAAACACAACCCAATACTAGACATGAGGCGTCACAATACACTTGGAAAGCTTCCTGTATATCGGGCAAACACAGAACTGGTGCAGACACTAGGCTTTTCTTCAATTCTTGAAAACTTTCTTCACATTTATCAGTCCACTCAAATTTCTTCTCCTTCTTCAAGAGTTCCGTCATGGGCCTTGCTATCTTGGAAAAGTTCTCAATGAAGCTCCTGTAGTATCCGGCAAGTCCTAAGAAACTGCGAACATCACCGACGTTCTTAGGGGTTTCCCATTCTGTTACCGCTGCTACTTTAGCTGGGTCGACAGCAACTCCTGCTCCTGACATGATGTGTCCTAGGAAACTGACTTCTGACAGCCAAAATTCACACTTGCTGAATTTGGCATACAATTTGTGCTCTCTAAGTTTCTCCAAAATCAATCGCAGATGTTGCTCATGTTCTCCTTTGCTCTTGGAGTAAATCAAGATATCATCGATGAACACTACGACAAACTTAATATTCCATGAATACCTTGTTCATCATATTCATGAAGTACGTTGGAGCATTGGTTAATCCAAAAGGCATCACTGTGTACTCATACAACTCATATCTAGTGGTGAAGGCTGTTTTGCGTATGTCTGCTTCTCGGATTTTCAGCTGAAAGTACCCTGATCGAAGATCGATCTTAGAAAAAAACACAAGCTCCCTCCAATTGATTGAATAGATCATTGACTATAGGTAAGGGGTACTCTTTATCGTCACCTCATTTAGTGAACGATAATCTATGCACATCCGTTGGCTCTTGTCCTTCTTTTCAACAAATAAAACAGGTGCTCCCCAAGGTGATGAACTAGGGCGAATAAAACCTTTAGCCAGTTGCTCTGCGAGTTACTTCTTCAGTTCCTTCAACTCATTCACAGCTATCTTATACGGTCCCTTGGCTATAGGTCCACTTCCTGGCATTAACTCAATAAGGAACTCTACATCACGGTCAGGTGGCATGCCAGGTAGTTCCTCTGGATACACATCTGGATATTCTTTCACTATCGGTACATCCTCTAGGCTAACCCCTTTAAGAGAATTTACCTTGGGTCTCTTAAGTTCATAGGTTGGCTTGAAGCGGATTCGCTTCTTTTCTGGGATGGTAAGGATAATTGTCCTCCTAACACAATCTATGATCCCCTCATATTTGGCTAACCAGTCCATTCCTAGGATGACATCTAGCCCTTGTGTTTCTAGAACGACAAGGTCGGTGGGGAAACTATGCCTCCCAATATCTAAGGACAATAGGCGGCATCTATAAGCCGCTATCATGGCTCCCCCAGGTGATTTCACTCTCATGAGGTCGGTCAAGGTACTAGTAGGTAGCTTATGTTTACTGGCAAACAGTCTTGATATGAAGGAATGTGATGCACCGGTATCAAAAAGTACGAGTGCTTGAAAGGTATTTACGGAAAACGTACCGATCACCATACATTTTTCCTCGGTGATCTCTTCCACGTCAATATGGTTCACGTGCCCTTTCTGAAAGTTGTTAGGCTTGTGGACATTCCCATCAATTCTTTCTCGGCAGTCGTTGGAGTAGTGTCCAAGTTTGTGGCACTTGTAGCAATCCCCTTTGCTGATGTCGCGCTTGGGGCGGTTATCGCCGCGGTTCTGTCCTGGGTTGCCTCCGATGCTTTGGCCATTGCCATTTCCATTGTTGTTCCTCGGATGTGAGTGCTGGTGCTGGTGCCGGTTGCCATTGTTTCCCTGGTGGTTGTGTCCATGTCCCCCATGGTGATGGTGATGTCCATTTCTTCCATGGTGATTGTGGTTGTGGTTCCCATGCTTGATCATTGATCAGCTGCCACTACCCTCATAAGAGGTGTGCGGCCTCTGGTGTGGACCAGTGTGAGTGATTCCATGGTGATGCCTCTTCCTGCGGTTCTCCATCCGGTTGTGCTTGTTCTCCAGGATGATGGCCTTGTCCATCATAGACTGGTAAGTAGGGATGTAGACGACTGCCAACTGAACAGCAAGCTCATCGTTCAATCCATCCAAAAACCTTTCACGACGCTTGGCATCAGTGTTGACATCATCAGGAGCATAGCGTGACAGTTTGTTAAATGCCTCGATATATTTAGACACCGTGCGGTGCCCTTGCCTCAGCTTATGGAACTCCCACTTCTTCAGGCTCAGCACGCCGGCTGAGATGTGAGCCGTGCGAAAGGCATCCTGGAACATCTCCCATGTGACCTCTTCCATGAAAGTGGTGATCTGGTAAGTCTCCCACCATGATGCGGCGGGTTCTTCGAGTAAGTGAGCAGCAAACCTCACTTTTTCTGCCTCAGTGCAGCCCACTGTTACTAAGCACTTGTTCACCGAGTGAAGCCAGTCATCCGCTACTATTGGTTCAGGAGAGTTGGTGAAGGTAGGTGGGCGCAGTCTCAGAAAACGAGTGAGTGCTTGTAGGATATGAGTCTGGGCTGCCAATAGTTGTTGCATAGTGGCGGCATTGTTGTCTTGCCCCTCATTGTTGTCAGCAGCATTGCGACGAGGTTCACGTCTCGGCAGCATTTGTTTTGGGACAGCATAGATGAGGACAACAGATAGACAGGGTTTAAAGAAAAACTAAGCCCCACAACACAGCCAAAAAGTAACAAACATAAACAGCAAGCACACCACAAGCATAGCAATTTAAAACATGACCAAGGCAAGTATAACAGGAAGAACAAGGGTCCACAGAAGCTCTTCATCCCAGGCTCCGGAGTTAGGATCAATAAGTTCCGAGACTCAGGTGAAGACAACATTACCACGGGCGCTTTAATGCTAGATCCATCACCGACTCTCCAAATGTATCCCTTCTTGAAAGACTGAATTCCAGCCCAAATACTTTGCCACGTATAAGAAGAGCATTTCTTCAGTTCTGCATTTAGTAAATCACCCGAAGGGTAATACTTTGCCTTTAAGACTCTAACACATAGTGAATTGGGCTCGCACAAGAGACGCCAACACTGACGAGCCATCGTGGCCAAATTGAAACAAGGCAAATCCCTAAACCCCATACCACCTCTCTTCCTGAGGATACACATGTTCCACCACGCAAACCAGTGCATATGTTTCTTCTCATCATCATCTCCCCACCAGTAACGGGACATTGCACCTGTGATCCCTTTAGTTACCTGCGTGGGCAGCTTGAAGACAGACATCGCATACGCAGGAATAGCTTGTGCGACAGCTTTCAATAAGACTTCTTTTCCCCCATAGGACAAAACTTTCTCCTTAAAGCCATGCAATCTTTGACAAGTGCAATCAATAAGATGCTGAAAGCAATCTGTCCTATCCACACCCACAAGAGGAGGCAGACCCAAATATTTATCTATAATTGCTTTAGTCAAAATGTTAAGCTCTAAACAAATTTCCTCCCTGACCTCGGCTGGTGTACACGGGCTGAAAAAAATACTTGACTTTGCATCACTAACCAGCTGGCCCGAGGAATTACAGTAGGCTTGTAAAACTTGACGAAGAGCCAGTGCATTAGCTCTATCTGCCTGCATCAGGATCAACGAATCATCGGCAAAAAGGAGGTGTGAGACAGCCGGGGCACCTCCACACACTTTCAGCCCAATCAGACTTCCGTCCTCCTCAGCAGCAGACAAAGGACTAGATAAGCCTTCCGCACACAAGAGAAAGAGATAGGGCGAGAGAGGATTGCCCTGCCTCAAGCCCCTAGTAGGAATAAAACTTTCTGTTTACTGTCTATTAAAGCGAACTTGGTAACGTATAGATAAGACACAAGCCATGATAAGATTTACCCAAACTTGATCAAATCCCAGCCGAAGGAGCATCTGCTCTAGGAAAGACCACTCAATTCTGTCATATGCCTTGTGCATATCCAACTTAATAGCACACGCACCAAATTTGTCTTCTTTCTTCTTTTTAATCATGTGGTACGACTCATAAGCAACAAGCACATTATCCGTAATTATTCTCCCCGGGAAAAAAGCACTTTGCGTAGGGGAAATAATTTCCGGGAGCAGAGTTTTCAATCTAGCTGCCACCAGCTTAGATATTACTTCCTCCGTTCCATAATTCTTGTCGAAATATTACATGTATCTAAACATTTTTTAGTAATAGATACATTCATATTTGGGCAAATTTGAGACAAGAATTATGGGACGGAGAGAGTACCTTGTAAGTAACATTAGATAAACTGATCGGCCGGAATTGCCTTACCTTCTCGGGCTATCAACCTTAAGAATTAAGACAATCATCGTATCATTCCATCCCTCCGGAATAATGCTTGAGTTAACAGCCACTAGCACAACATCAGTAAGTTCCTCACCGAAAAGCTCCCAGAACCTTTTAAAAGAGATTGCATGGAGACCATCTGGGCCAGGCGCTTTCAAATCACTAATACTAAACAAGGCTTTTTTGACCTCCTCGTGTGTATAGGGGGCACGCAAGACATCACTCATCTCATTGGTGACACATGGCTTCACTTTCAGGATCACTTAAGGATCGGGCGTATCAACTTCCGCCGTAAACAGATTTTTAAAATAATCATTGACATGGTCTGATAGTAAATCCCAGCCCTCAAGCCAAGTACCTGTATCATCCTTAAGACCTTTTATCATGTTACGTTTCTTCCTGGCAGAAGCGAAGCTGTGAAAAAACTTGGTATTACGATCGTTCCAACGGCGACGTAAGTCTTTGCTTCGTCTCGTGCAGTGGACGACGGTGGCGATGGACATCATGCCGCCGGAGACCAAACAGGCGAGGTGCCACGGGAATTCATAGTCGGACCTCCCGGAAGAGCTACTCAGCGTCATCCTTGATCGGCTCCCTCCGGCTTTCGGCGACTGCGTTCGTTTCCGCGGCGTGTGCCAGGCATGGCGCGCCGCCAAGCTTGCCCACCCGTGCCGTCCCATGCCATGGCTCGTCGTCCGCAGCCACTGCGTCAGCCTCCACGGCGCCGCCATCCACCGTGTTGTCCTGCCCGAGGGCGCCTGCGCTGCCGCCTGTCGAGGATCGTTCGGCGACTGGCTCGCCCTCGGGCCGCACAAGTCGGGACGTCGCCCGTACCTGCTGAACGCTTTCACCATTGCGCGGATCAAGCTCCCGCGGTGGACCGGTGAGGCGATTGAAAAGATCATCTTGTCGTCGGCGCCGGACACGGAGAGCGGCTGCATGGTTGTCGCCGTAGTTCACAATGACCACGAATGCAACAACAAGGCCAAGATCATCGCCTGCCGCCTAGGTGGAGGACGGGGGAAAAGCACTTGGCAGCGCCTCACCGGCGGGTTCCAGCTCCGGGATATCATCTTCTTCGAGGGGAAACTCCACGCCCTCGACGGAGACGGTGGCGTCCACGCCTTCGAGGACGTGGAGCTGGAACTCCCTCGGAATAAGCGGCCATGGAAGCCGCCCGTGGGGGAGATAACGGGAAGATTCGACATCGATGGCGAACTGCACCTGATCGCCCTCCATGGGAAGCTGTGCGTGGTGGGTAGGTGCTTCGGGGAAACCTCCGTCCCCGGCGCCACGCACTACACCTGCTCTGTCGGGGTGTTCGAGCTCCCGTTGCCCAAGAAACGGCCGCTGTCGCTCAAGGACTTCAACGGGCACGCGGTCTTCGTCGGTGACGCCTGCTGTGGAGCCTTTGCTGCGGGCGGCAAGATCAGAGAGAACCAGATCTGCTTCGTGGACGGCGAGAAGAAACTGTCGTGTCTGTCCCAGTGTCCCTTACGACGAGCGGGCAAAGAGACGCCCGCCGGCCTCTTCGGGCACTGAAGTCCTACGATGCGCGACACCGCTGCGTCCGCACATACCGGCCACGCGAACTACTGACGCAACCGTGGCGGTGCGCGGCGGCACAGCGGTTCCCTGGCAGCCATAGCATAGGCCCGCCGCCGCGGACGACGCCGCCGGGGCCCGATCGAGCTGCTGCTGTCGGACGTGCTCAGCTGCCTGGGATCAACGGCTCCACTCTACTCCACTGCGCCGGCAGGCCACCTTGGCACCGTGACCGTAAGCATCTCCGTCACCAAACCAACAAGAGCATACCGTGCGCATACCTGGAGCTTCACAAAGCGCGACCGGTCAGCTAGGAAGGCGAAGCAGGCAGCGGCGCACGAGGCCGTCACGTTCTTGCGGAGCCGGTTCCGTGCCGTGCTGGACGATAGCCCGTGGAGCTCCATCCCTTTTGCCCATGGCGGCACTGACGAGAAAGCAGAGGAGGAGGAGGAGGAGGAGGAGGAAGCGGAACAACAGGGACAAGACGGCAGCGAGGATGAGGATGGGCTATTTGATTGTTTTGACCATTGGTACGCATAGTTGATTTTTATGACCATTGGTACCCATAGCGGCGGCTCGGATAGATTACATGCAGATTGGTACTCCATGTCTTTAGCGCCATCGACTGTGCCAAGATGATGAACAGAACATCCCCACGAAAACGATGAGCAGAACAGATGCATCCAAGTTCGTGTTTTGCCCGTAATCTATATACCAATATATTAAATTGGAATTGGTGGTGATGATATGGTCGCGGCGGTACGTTATTTCACTGAAATTACGCTTCATATGCCACCGGAAAAAATCGTAAAAAACCGAAACGTTTTTTCCGGCCGTCCCACGCACCCTAACAAGAAAAAAAAAACAGAACGTCTGCCTTGCGCCGCCGGTCGTACGTCAACATCTTGTGCGCCCATCCCGTCCTGATTCTCTTTCCCTCCTCCGCGCCCGAGGCCACCGTGCCCTAGCTCGTTTCCCGCGTCAACATCGTGTGTGCACGTCCAACCCCGATTCTCTTTCCCTCCTCCGCGCCCGAGGCCACCGTGCCCTAGCTCGTTTCCCGCGCGGCCGCGGAACAGGTCGGGATCCATCCCCGTTGCGACTTGCGAGGGAATCCTGCAGATAGCCATGTCACGATGGCATCTCCAGGCGGCCAGCGGCGATCATTCCTGATACGATCCATCCATCCATCCTCTCCCTGCCAGAAGTTCCGATCCGTGCCCCCCCCACCCCGTGCACCGCGTACACGTGCTTCGCCACCAAGCGTGTTGTGCCACCACAAGATCGTGCAGTGCACCACTACCAGATCAAGGACGGGCTTCGTCGTCCAGATCGATGGGATTGGGGAATTGGGGAGATCCAGCTCCTGCCTACTCGTGCTCCTGGATGTAGATAGGGAGAAGGGAAGATTAGGCATTGGGCCGCTGGATTGGGAGTAGTTGGGGAGGGGGCAGGCCCGCAACGAATGAGGGAAGTGGCAGAGTGGGCCGCCAGATCGAGAATGACATGGGTTGCCTGTGTAACAGATTAAAAAAAGTTAAATGGGCCGTGCCGCACCGCACCGGCATGTAGGCTTGAGATGCAGGCTTGCGGGCCAGCACAACCCATTTAGTTCCATGCTTTTTTGGCCGATCAATTGGCCACCTATAGTCATGGGGTAGCGCAACGTCTTCTTCTTTTTTTATTGATGATCAAGTTTTTGCGAGCACATGTAGTCAAAGTGAAAGAGACATCGTGCATAATAACAAGATTATCTTGTGTGTGGGATATATTCTCCGTAGGACACAAATTCCATTGACTTTAAGCATTCATGTCGATTTCTACATAGTTTCGTCATTGTACATTTGCAGGAGAGAGTGTGGTGGCCCGTTGCAAGGCACGGGTTTTTATAGTGTAATTAGAAGGCTAGCTAGCTGTCCTAAAAAAAGGCTAGCTAGCTGCTTATTTGTTGGCAAAGTATCAAAAATAATAGTTGTCTTAACGGTTCGCTGCCAGATTTGGCCAGACCAATTAATTTTGCATGTTGTGGGCTCACTACCAGAATCACACGGTTTCGTATTTATTTTTGTGTCGGGCACCGAAAGTACCGTCACCAAAATAATAATTATGACGGGCATGGTACTACCGACAACAAATTATTAATTATCGGGGCGGGCCTTGACACTGCTGACAGAAAATAAAATATCTTGTGGCAGCTAGAACCTGACACGGAAAATCTGCATTTTCATGTATGTCCTAAATATTTATGTGAACACAAATTTGTTCGGTTACGATGTACCCCGTGACAAAAACACAAATATTGCTTTTTATCACTTTTTTGAAGCAAATACCATAAATCTTGCTCTAAACACTCTCAAAACATTTGAACATGCATATGATTATATTTTGTATATTCTACTTGAGTATAGTAATTTTTTATACTTGTTGGCTATTATTTAAAATTAACATGTATTTTAACCAAATTTATTTCAAATAACACCTTGTCTGGAAAATATGAAAATCAACCAGGGATCCATTTAGGTACTAATAAGGTTGCTATAATTTTTTGAAGACATTTGAGAAAACTATGACTATACATTGTATTGTAATGGTGGCATCTCATAAGATCTTATATGATCTTTTAGAATTAAAGTGTGAAGTTAGTAATGCAAATGAAGTTTAATTTATCTTCTTTTGATACCAAAACATTTCTACTCGTATGAAACTATACATTTTATGTAGTTGTTTAGAGTATTTTTACCATTTTTATACTCATATACTATTTTTCAGAATTTAATTGGAATGGTTTCAAATTATTATCGTGGCCCTACGCTAGAAAAAGAGAGGCACCCTGGCCTTTTTGTCAAATGTTGAATCGACAACCAATGTATAAAATATAAAAATGGTATATTTATTGGATTTAAAGAAAAAAAGACTTTGATTCATTTTCCATTTTGTTCGTTCGTTTTTCTTAATGAAATTGAAATTATTAACTAAAATGCAAATAGAAATAAAGGAACAACTCTGCTGACCATGATAAGATTTTTATCTAGGCTGAAGAGTCCGATAGATATACACGCGCGTATGATCAGCAGACTCAAGTAGACTCGGGATTTTAACTTCAAAGCATCGAAGCTAAATATATCAGTTTTAGTTAGTTGTGCCGAATCAACATCCAATTGCATTGTAGGGTTTCAGATACTATATACTCCCTCCGTTCCCCAAATTAAGGCGCATACAGAGATCAGTCTCGGACACATTAACCTCATTCGGCAGAGATTTGCTGAATAAACATCCAATTGCATTGCAGGGGTTTCAGATAATATATCGTGATATCATCTCAGGCAAGGACGTATAATGGTGGGGCTCCCACAAATTTTCTTACCAAATCAGTTTGAGTTCTGGTTCAAGACGGCAGAAAAAGTTGAGCGTCGTATCCAAGTGCAGGCAAAGATGTACTGTTTCCTGAGTACTACTCGTGTATACACATCTGATTTGATTGGTTTCCAACAATACCTCTGTTTGCTCGTCTCTTTATTTATCGTCCAAAGGCGACGTACGTCTTTGCTTCGTCTCGTGCAGTGGACGACGGTGGCGATGGACATTATGCCGCCGGAGACCAAACGGGTGAGGTGCCGCCGCAATCCATGGTCGGAGCTCCCGGACGAGCTACTCAGCGTCATCCTTGACCGACTCCCTCCAGCATTGGGCGACCGCCTCCGTTTCCGCGGCGTGTGCCAGGCATGGCGCGCCGCCGAGCTTGCCCACCCGCGCCCTCCCATGCCATGGCTCGTCGTCCCCGGCCACTGCGTCAGCCTCCACGACGCCGCTATCCACCGTGTAGTCCTGCCCGAGGACGACTGCGCCGCCGCCTGTCGAGGCTCGTTCGGCGACTGGCTCGCCCTCGTGCCGCCCGAGTCAGGTCGCCCCTACCTTCTGAACGCTTTCACCATGGCGCGGATCAAGCTACCGCTGTGGACCGGTGAGCCGATCGACAAGATCATCCTGTCGTCGGCGCCGGACACGGAGAGCGGCTACGCGGTTGCCGCCGTAGTTCACCATGGCCACGATTACCGCTACAAGGCCAAGATCATCGTCTGCCGCCTAGGTGGAGGACCGGGGGGAAGCACTTGGTGGCCCATCACCGATTTGTTCTGTCTGCAGGATGTCATCTTCTTCGAAGGGAAACTCCACGCCCTCGACGGAGATGGTCGCGTCCACGCCTTCGAGGACGCGGAGCTCGAACGCCTCCGGAATGAGCGGCCAATGGAAGGCGCCCGTGGGGGACATAACGGGGCGACGATCCCAAGCTGCACCTGGTCGCCCTCCATGGGAAGAAGCTGTGCATGGTGAGTAGGTGCTTCGGGGACACCTGCGTGCCTGGCGGCACGTACTACACCTGCGCGGTCGGGGTGTTCGCGCTCCCCTTGCCGGAGAAACGGCCGGCGCCGATCAATGACTTTAACGGGCACGCGGTCTTCGTCGGTGACGCCTGCTGCGGGGCTTTTTCTGTGGCCGCTGCGGGCGGCAAGATCAGAGAGAACCAGATCTGCTTCGTGGATGACGAGAAGAACCTAGCGCCTCTGTCCCTTCCAATGAGCGGGCAAAGAGACGCCCGCCGGCCTCTTCGGGCACTACAGTCCTACGACCCGCGACACCGCTGCGTCCGCACGTACCAGCCTCGCGACCCGTCGCCGGCAGCCGGCCAGCCGTGGTGGTGCGTGGCGGCACAGCGGTTCCCGAGAAGCCATACCATGGGCCCGCCGCCGCGGACGACACAATCAGGGCCCGAGCTGCTGCTGTGCAACGTGCTCAACTGCCTGGGATCATCGACGTCGTTGATGTCCTACTCCACTGAACCGGAAGGCCACGGCACCGCCGTGACCGTACATGTCTTCGTCCCCAAATCAAGATCGTACGACAACCATACCTGGAGTTTCACACAGCGCCGACAGTCAACCAGGGAGGCGAAGCAGGCAGCGGCGCACGAGGCCCTCACGTTCCTGCGGAGCCGGTTCCGCGCCGTGCTGGACGACAGCCCGTGGAGCTCCATCCCCTATTTCCATGGCGGCGTTGAGGAGAGAGCAGAGGAGGAGAAGGAGGAGGACGAACATGCGCAAGACAGCAGCGGGGACGACTAGGGGGGTGAGCTGTTTGGTTATTGTGACCATTGGTACATATAGGCGAAGACATGGAGGCGGCGGCTCGGATAGATAGCTGCAGATTCATACTCCGTGTGTGTAGCGCCAAGATGATGAACAGAACATCCCTGCGAATTTGATGAGTAGAAGAACATAACCATCCAAGTTCGTGATTTGCCCAGGCTACTAGCTAGCTGCTTATTTGTTGGCAAAATATCATGTGAGAACCAACATGGAAATCATATTTGGAAGTTTAAAGAAATGACTTCTAATTCAGTACACTCCCCCTCCTCTTACGAAAAACATAAGGACGGTTCAGATCACTCTGTACCCCTTCATTAAAAAGGCACGATCGTCACCAAATTTCACTAGGTAATAGTAGAAACAATTCCGCATAATCCCACCAGAGGGATCGTTGAAACATTTCTTGAGCCAGCAGGCAATAGGCGAACAAGTCGGATGTTCGTGCCGTCGAGAAATCCAAACATCGCTTGGGATTTTCGAAGTTTTCCGGAGATTCAACCGTCGGATCGCAATAAAATTTCATATTGTAATAGTAGACACAATTCCGCACAATCCCACTGAAGAGATCGACGAAATCTTTCTTGAGCCAGCGGAAAATATGCGAACAAGCTGGATGTTCGTTCTGTCCCGTACAGTCGCGAGGAATCCAAACAATACTTGGTGTTTTAAAGTTTTCCGGCAATTTCACTGTTGAATCGTGATGCAATTTTACATTGTGATAGTAGACAAAATTCCGCACAATCCCACCAAAGGGATCGTCGAAACAATGCTTCAATCAGCGAGAAACCTGCAAACAATTCGGACACTCGTGCTGTCACGCGCGGTCACGAGAAATCCGAACAACGCTAGGTATTTTGAAATTTGCCGGAAATTTCACCGTTAAATTGCGATGAAATTTCACAGCGTCGATTTAGACATAATTACGCACAATCTCACCGGAGGATCTACGAAACAATTCTTGAGGCGATAGATACATTGCGAGAGAGAAAGATGGTAGGAGGAAGAAAATAGTAGGGGACAAAAGAACCAGAGGAAGAAGAAGAAAAATCGTAAAAAGACCGTCATACCCTTCCGAGTTTGGAGAGGGGGTTGTATTGAATTAGACCTCGAAAGAAATCTATATCTAACCTCTTTTCTGCCAATATAACTCTTCCATCTCACGAATTTGGACCAATTGAGCTTCCAATTCATATCTTAGCCTCCATTCATTAGGATTTCGCTCTGTAGAAACAATACAAAAAGCACCTGTTTTTTGAGGGGTTCCGAATACATGAAGCAGAAGTTTTCAACAGGGGGTTCAAGTAACTGATCATTGTAAAAACATAATGACATCAGGAGGCCATATATATAATATGAGTAACTTAAACAACGACACGAGTAGTCCATTTTTCAAAAGGGGTTTCAATTGTTTAAAGGCAAGTGCAAACAAAATGACCCCTGTCTTCTCTGAAACAACACACTACATACGTTGCAACAGGAACCGTATGCACTCTGGCACTTGATACACTGGCCGTCAGTCTTTGTTATCTTCTCTGCAAACATGGTCATTTCTCCATTGATCAATTTGTACATGAACAAAATCATAGCACCAATCTTGAAGTCCTGGTTCTTCCGCAGAAACCTAACCCAACCTTTCGTGATCTCCAAACGTCCATCAATTTTCCTTATGTCGCACTTTCCCTTGCTTCGGTATACGTTGGATTCTGGACCATTGATATGCCGTACCTATGTCGAGTCATATTAGACTGTGTTCTTGTCCCAGACAATCTACGGTGACACGGTCTAATATGACTCGGCATTATCTGGAAAAGTCCACCCAATATATATTACTGTTAGACACTTCTTTTGCAAATTGCCCTAAGCACCTATGCAGTATGTTCACAACAATTTAACAAATGGAAGAGATGAACGATCAAAATAGCAAATTAAAATACCATCCTGGTCATGTCTGCAGCTTTCAGAGTCCGCAGGTATGGCTTCGTGGCTCCTTCACCATGGTAACAAACGTGTCTCACAACTTCATCCATCTGCGTGAAAGTTATGTGCGTGCGTCTTGAACAGACAAGCGACTACACCAAACTCCTGTTAATGTACACCATGTTGGCATAGTGTGCAGGACACAACAATCAAGAAATATCAACAAAACCTTCTCAACAATTTTGGTTCCTTCTCAACAATTTTGTCTCTCGCCAACATCGGAACGGAAATCTCTGCCCCGCTCCTTATCTTGAAAATCACCCACTCCCCCTGATGAGGTGCATACTGCCTGATCGGGTCTTTCCAGCTATGGTCACCAATCAGCGTCAGGTTTTCGGTCATGTCTACAAACACCATATAACAGCATGGGCGCTTTGTTGTCAAACAATTGTGCCACCGTTATAACCTTTAAACAAGTTCCTTTTGTTATAGGGTATCTTGCTGTTCTCGACAACAATTAGAGTAAGAGGTGCCAATGCTCGATAGCACAAGTGCAGGTATAAAAGTAGGGCGTGTACGCCGGCCTTATAGCGAAGGTCGCCGTATACTTGGACAAGTTGACACGTCAATATTTTTTGAATAGTCTCGGTCGACCCTGCGGGTGCGACTTAATCCTATGTTAGGATAAGTTTCGAGGAGGTTGTTAGCCAAGGGCTTGGGCCGAGCAGATCTTCCCAAGACACCTTTTGGCGAGAGGTTCGTCAGGGCCGTCTCGTACTTGGACCGAACGCGTCTTTCCAAGTATCGAGGTTAGGATACTCTCGGAACTCTAACCCAACCTCTTCTCCTTCGAGCCCGTGCCAACCAAGGTTAGTTCGGAGTCTCGAAACTAGAGTGCCCTAGAAGGTTTCCTCGAGGCCGATCGACTTTCAGTCGAGAGCGGCGCGCGAGAGCGAACCTTAGAGGGAGCACTCTAGTCCTCTCCCCTTGAGTTTATTCAACTGAGAGTGAATGGTACATGCCCCCATGGGGGTATTTATAGCCTACGGGTCCATGACAAAAGAACATGGCTACCTTTGAGAGAGGGAGAAAAGTTGGGACAAAATGGTAAAACTAGTTCCTTTGGTTCATAGTTTTTGTGTGCACCATGAGGGGGAAGTGAGGGATGGTCAATGGTCCACCATGGACCAAAGCCTCATCCCACACCTTTCTTGCCCCTACTCTAGCTCATTTGATCCTTTGACCATGGCATGACAGGCTTGACTTGTTGACTTGTCTTCCTTTGCCACGTAGGATTGACCGCGCCACGTGGGCGTTATGACTCGTGCTTGGAAAACGTTGACTTGGTCGTCGCCACGTAGGATTTACTGTCCGGCCCATATAAGGATTTTATTTACCACAACAGTAGCGCCCTTGAGCTTGAGGCATTGAGAATGCCTTCAGGTCAACCTTCGATGCGAGACCTTTGATCCCTTTTCTCGTTCTTGGATTCACGATGGTACCTTTGATGGATTCCCTGGCGGGCTCCCTTGTGAGAAAGGAGGTACTTGGTGTTTTTCCTGCAAAGAACAGGATCCTTGGAGGCGTTGCGGGGAAATTCCATGCCCGCGGCAAATTTCTCTGCGAGAAATCGAGTTTTGGAGGGTATTATAGCAAAAACCGGGACCTTAGGGCCTCTCTGCGAGAAATCCGGTGTCCCGGAGGACTGTTCTACAAAAATCAGGGGCCCTGCGGACCTCCCCGAAATTTCCGGAGTCTTATTGGAAATTTCTCCCAAAATCTTGGGTTTTTTTGCACTTCCGCGGGTCTTGTCGGTCGCACGGGCTAGCCGGGCCGTCCTGGCGCGTGCGCGGACGCGGACTTGGCCGGCCTTGCGTGCGAGTTGGGCTGCCTTCAGGCGCGCCACAGTTTTTTTTTATTTCGGCCGTTAGTGGGCCGCTCCTGGGCCGTGGCCCGATTTGGCCCGATACCGGTTCGCAACTTAAGTCGCGCGATCGGACGGCTCTGGACGAAGGGGCGCCCTAGATCCAAGGGTCGGGGACCCTTCTTCCTCCCCCGTACGGGAAAGGGAAAGGTGGCCGGAGCCGACCACCTTTTCTCCGTCCTGGGCGCGATGACGCCGGCGAGGGTGACGCCGGGGCTGGCCGTTCGGTCGGGGCGGCCAGGGGAGCCCCCGCCCCCTTCCTTCTTTTCTTCCCTCCTTTTTTTGGCAAAGTTGGGCTTCTTATCTCTTCCTTGCTTTGGACAGTGCACAGGACGGTGAGGTGTCACCCAGCAATTGGCCCGACCCGGACGCTTAGGAGCTCCGGCGGCCTATAAAATGGAACCCTCGGGCATTGAGGAGGCTCACACCATGCTTGTTTGATTTGTCCGGCGTCGAAGACGAGCTCGGCGGCGCCCGACATTTCTTCGAGAGGTTGGTGTTTGTAGGGGCCTCGCAGGGGCACTAGCCACTCTTTAGCAGCGACGGAGGTCGAGTTGGTGGTCGAGGAGCCGCCACGGAGGCTTCTCGTCGTCGAGTCCTCGTGGGACGCGGAGCACGCCCGATGCCGCTAGGAGTGACGTGCCGGTCGTGCGTTCAAGTGCAGTCGGGAGACCCTCATCGTCGGCCGTGCTCTTCTTGCTCCTATGGAGGCAAGGGCGGCCTTGTGGCGTCATTCCTTGTGTCTTCTAGGTGCCGGAGATCCTTGCGGGCACGCGGTCGAGCACCTTGGGTGCGTCATGGCTTGGCAAGGGCGCGGACATGGCCAGGCGCGACACGGGTGCGCGTGTTCCGTGGGAGCGACGACGGCGAGGCCAGGCGGTGCGTGACGCGAGCGCTGCGCGGGGAGGCACGCGTGGACGCGGGTGCGAGGACGCGGTGCGGCTAGACGACGCGCGAGAGCGGGCGCGGCCTTGGTCCAGCGGGTCGCGGCGTGCGAGAGCGGGCGCGAGCGGGACTGCGGCGCGGCGAGTCGCGCGCGCGGACGTGGTGCTCCTAGACGACGAGCGGCGCAGGCTCGGTCTTGGTGCAGCGGATTGCTGCGGGTGAGAGGGGGCGTGACTGTAGGCGTGCACGTGAACGCGGGCAAGGACGCAGGCGCGCGGGCGCGGTGCCGGTGCGGCGCTGCTGGGGCGGGGGGCGCGGGCATTCCGTCGAACGCCCAGAGGCCGCGGGCGGCAGCCCGTCCTATCATCCTCTTCCCTGTTTCTCCTTTTGTTTTTTTTTACACGGGCGGGCCGAGGACCGAGCGGGCCTGTGGCCCGTGGAGCTGGGGCCTCTTCTTTTTTGTTTTTGCGGCGCGGGACGGGGGCTTTGGCTCCAGGCCCGTAGCTTCCCTTCTTCTGCCAATTCGTTTTGGAACCTGAGCTTATTTGGCTAATCCTTGGTGGATCTTTTTTTTTGCAGGTGAGATGGCAGGACCCGACGTCGAGCGTCCGGTGGGTGAGCCGCCGAGGGGGTCTTCCACGGCGCAGCTTGCAGCAAACCAACCGTCGCGGAAGAAGAAGGTCTCCTTCCGCCCTTGTGGTGGCCCTCTCTTGGTTCCGACAGCGTCGGTGGACGGCGGAGGTTGGGCACACAACCACCTTCTCCCTTCGTCGATGAGCCCCGAGGATCGTGCCCAGCTGGAGGAGGCGGGATACTTCCCCAAGGGAGACGGTATCCTGCCCGATAGCGAGGAGGTGAGGCTCGACCAGCGGCGGCGGCCGGGATGCATCGTGGCATTCTCGGCTTGGTTCCACGCCGGCCTGTGTGTGCCTGTTCACCCCTTCTTGCTGGAGTTCCTGGAGGCAATGTTCCATGACGTCGCACGGGACTCCTCCCATGTTGGAAGGTGACCAAGCGAAGAGGTCGGAATTCTTCCGAAGCAGGTCGACGAGTTCCTCCTCGAGTTTACTCGGGAGGTCGGCTCCGATCTTCACCGTGTGCGTGGCGTCATCTTGGGAGACGCGTACTTCCTTGAGTTCTCCTTCGGGGAGGGGCTTAGGGATGTAGCGCTCCTAGGGATTGGTTTCGGATGCTCCCACATCCGAAAGCATGTTAATACTCTTGGATGATTCTCCCTTTTCGGCGCACTTGGTCTCGTGGTGGTAGAGTGTCTTTCTATCCGAAGATTGCTCGCCACGGACCGTTATCACGCCCTTCGGGCCTGGAATCTTCATGCACAAGAAGTTGTGGTGGACGGTGGCACAAAGTCGGTTTAGCGTCGTCTTCGCGAGGATGGCGTTAAAGGAGGCCCCCATATCCACCACGTCGAACCATACAAGCTCGGTTCGATGATTTGTGGCGTCTCCGAAGGTCGTGAGGAGCTCAATTTGTCTGAGCGGATGAATGGACTTCTCCAGCACGAAACCGGTGAGGGGATAAAGGGATGGCTGCAGCGAGCCGTTCTTGTATCCCCCTTGTGGCTCCATCAGCTTCTTTAATGTGCTCAGATATAGGATGTCGGTGGAGCTTCCGCCATCCACAAGAATCTTTTTGAGCTCACAATTGGCGACGATCGCCGTCACAAAGAGGGCATTGTCATGTGGAAAGCGTATCCCCTTGGCGTCTTCTTCGGTGAAGGCAATTGGCACGCTCGCCCACTTGGGTGGTGGTGTCGGGGTGAAGGTTCCCACGACATTGACTTCACGAGCATACTCATTGCGTTGTCGCTTTGATCCCCGTCCCGTGGTGGAGCCCCCGAGTATCACTCCGACGTGATGTGCGGGTTCCTGAAATGGGAGGTTATCCTCCTTGGGTGCTGGGTCAACGACAAGGACGTTGGCGGGGCATGGAGCCTCGGCTGCCTTCTCATCCTTGCGCCGGGCTTGCATTCGTGCCTGGAACTCTTCGCTAGCCGCGATGAGAGTGTTTTACTCTTCGGTGTTGTGGCTTGCCGAGTTGTGGATGAGGCATCTCCCAGTTCCTCCCTCGGCGGGGCGAGGTGGCTTCTTGGGCCGCCACGTCTTTTGGGATGGTGCTTGTCCTTCGACGGCGAAGATCTTCCGGGCTTGGTCGTCGAGGGCCTTTTTTCCCCACCTCCTCTACTTCTTGGAAGACGAAGTAGGCGCAGGGGGGTTTGTCGGACGAGGGAGCTTCGTCAGGAGCGGCGCGTGGCGCGTCTTTTTTGGCGATGTCCCCGTCTTCGCCCCGGGCGTATTCTTGCAAGATTCGATAAAGCTACTCGGTCGTCTTCGGCGGGTTACGACTTAGGGCCCGATTCACTTCTCCTTGGAGAAGACCTTGCATGCATGCATCGATCACGACTGTGGGTTGGCGATTTGGCTTCGCACCTTTGCAAAGCAATGGAAGAAGCTTCGGAGGAATTCCCCCGGCTTTTGTTTTACGGCGTATAGCTCATGAGCCTGCACGGGTTGTTTGAAGTTTCCTTGAAAGTTGGCGATGAAGACCTCTTGGAGGCGCTCCCATGAGTGCACGGAGTTCTTCCGCAGGTTATAAAACCAAGTTTGCGCTATTCCGGTGAGCGCGAGCGGAAAGAGGTTGCACATCTCAACGGGACCTCCCCCGGCGGCCCGTATGGCGGTGGAGTAGACATTCAAGAATTGAAGAGGATTCGACTCTCCGTCGTATGGCCGTATTGTGAGTGGCTTGAACCTTGACGGAAAAGGCGCGTCTTGGATCTCCCACGTGAGCGGGTTGCAAGTCGGTGGATTCTTTTGGTTCCTTCAGTGGCAAGGTCCTCCCTCGTCGCTTTCATCGCTAGAGGGGTTGGTTGGAGAATGATTTCGACGTTTTCTTGGAGGGTAGGGCGTCGACGGGAATTCCTTTCGCCGCCGGCACGGGCTCCGGATTCCGCCACTTGCTCGTTTCCATGCACGCTAGGGTCTCGTTCCCCGCGAGGCGCAGCTTGAGATGGTACCTAGTGGCCGCCTTGTTCATCCCTGACGGGGGGAGCAAGGGGTGCTTGCGGGGCATTCGCAAAGCGAGGTTGATGTTGAGTGTGTGCGACTTGAAGAGCGCCTTGCGGCGGAAGCCCCAATAATGATGATACCAAGGAGCTCCTTGGGCGATCGCGGCGAGCGCCAGTGGAGGTAATCCCGAGTTGGAGGGGTCATAGGCCGGGACTCCTTGGTTTTCTGGCGCGGATTCTCCCGACGCCACATTGTTTCCTCTCATAGGTTCCGAGGGCAGGGTCACCACCGGTTGTAGGGAAGGTGGCGCAAAGCCCATCGAGCGAGGCATGCCGAGTTCCGTATCCCCTGCGGGGGCGGCAACCGTAGGCAGCTCGCTGATCCTTGCCACTACGTTAGTGATTGTCGAGGAACCACCTACGACGGTTTCGAACACCTCGGTTCCTTCCCGGACGGCCGGTAGCGAAGGGGCGACCACGACTTCCGTCGTGGCGACCATGCTTGCGGCGACGTCCGGATTGGTGAGGGCTCCTTCTTCCTCGAGAGCCCCCGAGGCACTTGCTTTCTTCGTTTGCAACCGTGTAGACTTCGCGGCAAGTTGAGGACCCGATGAAGTAGACTTCGTCGGGGCCATTAGATCTTCAATTGTGGCGAGGGTTTCCCACGGTCGGCGCCACTGTTGTTGTTCTCGACAACAATTAGAATAAGGGGTGCCAATGCCCGATGGCACAAGTGCGGGTATAAAAGTAGGGCGTGTACGCCGGCCTTATAGTGAAGGTCGCCGTACACTTGGACAAGTTGACACGTCGATATTTTTTGAATAGGTTCGGTCGACCATGCGGGTGCGACTTAATCCTATGTTAGGAAAGGCTTCGAGAGGCTTGGGCCGAAAGGATCTTCCCAAGACATCTTTTAGCGAGAGGTTTGTCAGGGCCGCCTCGTACTTGGACCGAACGCGTCTTTCTAAGTATCGAGGTTAGGATACCCTCGGAACTCTAACCCAACCCCTTCTCCTTCGAGCCCGTGCCAACCAAGGTTAGCTCGGAGCCTCAAAACTAGAGTCCCCTAGAAGGCTTTCTCGAGGCCGATCGACTTTCAGTCAAGAGCGGCGCGCGAGAGCGAACCTTAGAGGGAGCACTCTAGCCCTCTCCCCTTGAGTTTATTCAAGTGAGAGTGAATGGTGCATTCCCCATGGGAGGGTATTTATAGCCTAGGGGTTCATGACAAAAGACCATGGCTACCATTGAGAGAGAGAGGAAAGTGGGAGCAAAATGGTAAAAGTAGCTCCTTTGATCCATAGCTTTTGTATGCACCATGAGGGGGAAGTGAGGGATGGTCCATGGTCCATCATGGACCAAAAGCCTCATTCCACACCTTTCTTGCTCCCTACTCTAGCTCATTTGACCATTTGACCATGACATGAGAGGTTTGACTTGTTAACTTGTCCTCCTTTGCAACGTAGGATTGACCGCGCCACGTGGACGTCTTGACTCATGCTTGGAAAACGTTGACTTGGTCGTCGCCACGTAAGATTTACGTCCCGGCCCATATAAGGATTTTATTTTACTACAACAGGGTATAAGCTGGAAAGTTAAAAATAGTACAACATATATCAGAATTGTTAACAACAAAAGTAAGGCACCACAGGAGACAGCAAGAGCAAAACATAAATCCCACTAACTGTACCGAGAACCTAAGCACTCGAGGACACACAAGGAAACCAGACCTAGCGCTTGCAACCTGACGCACCTGTATTGACATTCCGACGCCGAAACAAGTCGCCTCAATCGATGGCCGCCGCGCAAACGAGGGAAGGACCTCGAAGCGTTGAAAGAAGATGGGGTGTTTCTACTGTAGTTCTCTTAGAACCCCCGCGTCCTTGGTTGTGATGTGGTGGTTTACCATGTAGTTTGGCTTGGCATTTGAACCAATGAATACACGTTCGGGTTTTCAGCAATCTCCTTCCAGCCTTCCAGTGCCTATGAAATCGAGGATTTGAAGCCAGAGAAATTAATAAAGAAACTCATACAGTTGAAAACAGAGGGCTTACTTATATTTTCTCACCAAACCCACGTGTTTTTTAGTGAGAGGACACACATCCATGATTGAAACCACACAAGCCAGCATAAAACCAAATTGATTAAAACAAATCGTTAACTTATTGAAAACACTAGAAATTGAATCCCCAGATTGGGACGAGCAGCATGACCTACATGGCTAATTCCTTTGAATTTCTTTGGTAGTTGGCATTTTATGAAGCAAGAATAGTATGACAGGATCATGAATTGCAAGTTCAAAATACTAGGAGGGTTGCAAAATTTGTTGGAAGGCTCTTTAGATCACAAATTGAAAGTGATGGCAGCAATTTGATTGATTCACAAGCCTGCATTACTTTTAATTGAACCAATTCAAACACGCGTTTTCAGAAAATTTAAAAGAAATACCGTGGATATTAGGTACATATGGAATTGTTTTTTCAGAGATTTGAAGGATTAATTCCATATTACAATCAAGAGTACTATCATATTCAAACATGCAGTTCATTTTCATTTTAGGTGGTGCAAGATTACCTCCCTCTTATTAAAAAAATTGAAAGCAGACTCACATGTTTCTCAAGCATGCTCACTTATGGAGGTAAACTTCAAATGGTAAACTCTGTGCTTTCTGCCTTGCCATCCTACTACATGAGCACATTTCTTCTGCCAAAATGGGTGATTGAGCAAATTGATAAATTCAGACGTCACTGTCTATGGAGAGGACAGGACCTCACCAAGAAAAACCCACCACTCGCAGCTTGGGAGAAGATATGCAGGCCTAAAAATGAAGAGGGGATTGGAGTGATCAATATCAATTATCAGAACAAGGCTCTTCTAATGAAAAACCTCGACAAATTCTTGAACAAATGTGACATCCCATGGGTAAACCTGGTGTGGGAGAGGAATTGTGGTACTGGACTTCCTCCTCATCAAAAGATCTCAGCCTCATTTTGGTGGAATGATATTGTCAAGCTGATAGACATCGATAAATAGTTTAGTGTGGTCAACATTCAAAATGGTGCATCCACCATCCTCTAGACTGATAATTGGGCTGGTTTCAGACTAGACAACAAATGGCCACACCTATTCTCATATGCGCTCAATAAGGATGACTCCGTGCAGCAGATACTTCAATCTGACAGGCTAAACTCACATTTTGTGCTACCTCTTTCAGTTAATGCATATGATCAGTTTCTTCTTCTCCAAAACCTGATGGCAAATATTCAGATTACAGAGGAGCATGATATTTGGACTTATACCTGGAATAAGGACCACTTCATTCCTGCTGAGGCCTATATGGCTCAATTCAATCACCTGGACTTACCACCAGACTTTAAATGGCTCTGGGCATCATGCTGTCAGCTCAAACACAAATTCGGTTTTTGGATGTTACTCATCAACCGTATTAACACAAGGGCTATACTCCTCAAGAGAAACTTCCACCTCCCTTCATATGAGTGTGTTATGTGTGGAGACAGACAGCCAGAAACTAAAGATCACCTATTTTTCCACCGCCCATTTGCAAAAACGTGCTGGAAATACTTATGCCCAAGTTTTGATCCTAAACCCAATGTGCATGTGAACATCGATCAGCTGAATAATGGTCTCAAAGTACCTTTTCATATGGAACTCACAATCTTTGCTGCCTGGAGCATCTGGAAAACTAGAAATGACTTCATCTTCAATGGGAAAACTCCAAGCTCATATAGATCTAGACAAATCTTCAAAGAAGAACTCAATCTTGTATTTCATAGAAGAACTCAATCTTGTATTTCATAGAGTTAAAAGAAAGAATTACTCTTCCATGACTGCATGGATTCAGAACTTTAGATAGTTCTGCATTTGTAATTGTACAGTTCATTTATTATATGGCTGTAATTATTTTGCCTACAGTCTTTTACCTTAAAAAAAATTAGGTGGCGCAAAGCGTTTTCCCAATGAAACTCACGTCTCACGACACATATCCTGGTGACGAAAACATATCAATGCTTCCAAAAGAGAGCTAGGCTCAAGTACGATCGGCCCCCACACCTTCCCGAAGATGAGAACCTAGTAAGCGAGCAGAGAAACCGAGTCAAAATACACTTCTGCTCCCCTTTCTCTACTTGGTTCTTTGCGGCTCAGAAGACATGGCAGCCCAAATGGATGGAACATCGGATCCCAAAATGATGGATGAAGAAGAGCTTTTGGTTGTTTCTGAGGTCAGTACGCTCGAACAGATTACGGATTGTAAGTTTCGTACCTACACCTTAGCTCCTCATGTGTTTCTACTATGGTAAGCTTCTGCTACTAGCAAGTCAAACGCAGCTCCAAATTTATGTCGTGAGACGCGCAGCGGGTAAGCTAAGGTAGATTGCTTTTTTTATTGTTTTCACTACAAATCGAACTTATTTGACATTACATTTTTCGCTGATTAGTGAAGTAATGTGTAGGCGCCAAGGACAGAAAGGACGAGCAGTATTTATGCATTAACCACCAATGATATAATGCGTGAACACTGTTAAATAAACTGAACCGAATGCTCTGTTTTGTGTCACCACAGCAGGAAAGAAAATATAGTTTTGTCATTTTCTATGCTTTACGTGTATAGTCAGGGTGTCGAATGGTCTGAATCCAGGACGAATTCCTAGAGTCGCAGTGCATGAATTTCTACAAAAGAATATCGATAGCAGATCATACGCCCATCCATGAGTGAGCTAAATTTACAACAACATCGTTTTTCATTAACATTTTCGCAAAGAACATATGTCGGATCTCACGAGGATAGTCTGAACAACTTCTGCATATTTTGACGTTATCTTTTTTGTTTCAAGGTGTTAGTTTGATCATGACGAACCTTGCAAATTGGTCATAAAAGGTGCAACGTTGCGTGCGGACACCTTACGCGGAGGTTTCTTTAGTCGTGAATTTTGTGAGGCGGTAACCAGGCTGTACACAACACTTGCTGATAAGATGCATGAGTGCAGCAACACCAGATGGCGCCATTTCATGCCTCCATCGTGGGCAGTAAGTATAAATATTTTTTGTATGTTATGAGTGTGTAATTATAACATATATTTCAAGCAAACTCATTTTACACTGTCCATAGCACGAAGCCTTAACACCACATAAGAAAGGTGACATCACCTTTGCCGAATACTTCTTCAAGTCAGGTTTCTACAAGTACAATGTAGAGCAGTACCATATGGTAATTCTCATAACTTCTATACATATGTAATACCAAACACAGTGCCTGCAAACGGTATTTGTTATTTATTTTCTTATGCTATGACGACAGATAGTTGTGCCAATCGACATTGGAAGCGAATGGTCGTGCTATTTCTGGAATTTGAAGAAAAAACAAATAACCATCCTTGATCCAGTAATGATGAATCGGCCTATGGGAACTATCATTGAAAAGCATGATCGAATCATATCACACCTACATGATGAACTAATGGGAGGGTTTTATCAGTTCTGTGAAATTTTTTGTCTCGATAATATGAAGTGGGACAGGATTTACAAAAATGATGTGCAAATGGTACGTTTTTTAACCAACCATTCATATATAGTCCCCTGACCGGACTATTTTGTTATGTGCGTATATCTATAATTCTTGTTGGCATTGATTTGATGACTGAAAGTATTCAGGGGCCATTCTGGATTGTACGCTATGCACTATGCATAAAACTACTACGGTGATTATTTGCTTGAACATATTACAGAAATATGTTCCCTATTTTCCACGCCACACCTTGATTTTGAGACTATGTACTGACTATTTGTTTTGCAGCAGCATTTTGTGGTGACACATGCGCAGTTGTTGTGGAATGTTCTGGCAATGATTGGCAACAAAGGGAACTTACCAGCTGCTTTCAGTTTTATCAAGATGAACGAGGAACATCTGCTGAAATACTTGTGAACACACAAGGCGGGAATGAACTTCTGTATCCAACACTACGACAACTTTGACCCGTTTTTGCTATACATTGAGCGTTCAGGAGTCACATGCTTGTTAAGACTAACCAGTAGTACTAAGAAAAGCTCTCAAATAAATACGATGTTCTTTTTTTAATCACATGTGCCGATGAACTATTTATCTTCAAATCCTGGGCCCTTTTGCCAATGATAATAGAAAACAACATCGCAGGATTTTAATCTGTGCTCGTATGTAGTTACAAGGAAAAAGAGACATACAGCTAGCGAATCAGAAAAGTCATTAGAAAAGAGTAACGCAGCAACATAATGGTGGCAAGAACATGCGCAGGAGGTTACGACATTCGTGAAACTTGACCGGAAACACCAATACCAAATACATTGATGAGGAAGCATCAATCAAAAGTTTGAAAACACATTGCTCTCCACCAATCATCCAAGTCTGACATATCACGAACGGTACAAAGTTGTTTATAAAAGGAGAGCACCAATAGCTTTTTATTCTGATTTGCATGCTACACCAAATATCTAACCTGCCTGCATGCTTCCTAAACACGATAAACAACGAGCCGAAGTGTTGCGCCTTTAGACTCAAACAGGAACGCAACAATTTCACCTTCCTCAATCCCCGAACCCTGAACGAACCTTGTCCAGTTTTTAGTTATCGTGGCTCTACGATCAACACCTTTGATGAGACGAACCTGGTCCTTGACTGAACCACCTTCCAACTCAACTGGGAGGCTGTCCATGCTCGTTGTCAAGAATGGCATCAAGAACCTACCCGTGAAGCCAACATTGAAATACTGCGAAGCAACAATGAAAATTGCCGTCAGTTGACAAGGAACATAAGCAACATTATGGCGATTTTTGAAAAATGAAAAATAAAACATGTGTAGAGATTACCATGCGTTTGCAAGGAGTTGTGAATGTTTTATTCATCTTGCAGATATACAGTTTAATGTCTGGTTTTACAGCATCCAGCAGATCTTGCAGACGGATAACCTGTTCGGCGGGCAATTTGATCTCATTCCCATAAGCACAATGTTAATCTAAATAAGATACGTAGTGAATCCCTGTTTTGCCTGTGGCGAAACAAATAAAAGCACGTAAAACAGTTATGACAAATTTCAAAGGAAAGGTAAACATGCTCCTCCAAAATCAACATGCTACAGGTAAGACCACCAGGATCTCAACATGATTCATGGAGACAGACCGAATCTGCGGTTCTCACGACGGGGGGGAAGTTTTTCATGTTTAGTTATTCATGAACGCACCGCTTTTTCGACGAAACAATGAGGTGTTATATGAAGCATACTTAGCAACACACTCCAGGGATATTAGAACATGCCAATGTTAGAAATATTACCTCTTGTGTCAGGTCCAACCCACCTGGGGATCTGTGTGCTCAACAACCATCATGTTTCTGTCTGTAAACCAAAATTCTTAGAAACAGGCAAAAAGAAAGGTGCCAAAGGTAGCGTTATGTCTTTTGTTTCGGCTTACGGGGGGCATGACGATTTTTTGGTTTGCAAAGGAATATCTTACAGGGACCAATACATCACCTTGTACAATATTATGAACATTTAGATCTTTTGGCTATGATTCCACCTCCACCGTTTCAGGTCGCCCGTATCTCCACCTCAAGTAAGCCGGTATAACAGGATCACAGTCCGGATCCTTCTCCATCTCTTCCAACACTGGTCACAAATTTGAGGCCACAAAACAACTCTAGTTCCTAAAACGAAACCACAATCGGACGTAATATGGATTCAATTGTACATGCAATTTACAGTAACAGAAGAACACACAAAATACCTTTAGGGTCGACATACTCGGATATCTTGTGAATCTATCACCTTCGTTTGCTAGCTGTTCTCGCAAAAGAACTCACAAACCGTGATAATGTTTGGAAAGAAATCAGAAGTTCAGGAAATCTGAGGGCATGTACAATGGTTGATAAGGCTTATCTTAGGTGTGCCACGTCAATTAGAAAAGACAACAAAACATTTGTACAATGGGTTATCTCTTAGTGTTATATCTTAAAATTAATACTTAGATGAATAAAATTAACTAAATAAATGATAAGAAAAGGCAAAATCTAGTACAATGAAAAATTTGCCTTATATTTGTCTTATCATTCTTGTGAAAAGATCATCTCTTAATTAAGAGAAACCTTTTGCCTTTTTTTTCATTTCTCTCTCTTCCACGTCAGATTTTATCCTATATGGCATCGCTAAGAGAAAGTTGACGTCACCCCATTGTACACGCCCTGAGAAGGCTAGATGAGGAAAAGAGAAATGAGCAAAATGAGGAAATACGCAATCTCAAAGAGGAACTAGAGAAAGCAAGGAAGGAAACGACGTTGAGATTAGAAGAGGAGATCCGGAGGCTCGGGGAGAGCCTTGAGAAGGCAACATTAGAAAAAGAGAACTACAAAAGGATGTACGAGACCAAGTGTATTGTTATGTAAGGCATCCTCCGATGGAAGAAAATCAGGAAATCATCCAACAGGTATCTGTGGTCTGGAGAAATGCCTATGCTCTGCCAATTGGTGATCTGATCTGATGCAGTCTTTTAGCAGATTAACTATTGTTGCCTAATGATTAGTTGAAGACTTCGAACATCATGGTATTTTGATTAAACTGTTGGAAATATGCCCTAGAGGCAATAATAAATATGTTATTATCATATTTCCTTGTTCTTGATAAATGTTTATTATCCATGATATAATTGTATTAACAGAAAACTAAATACATGTGTGGATAAATAAACAAATACCATGTCCCTAATACGCCTCTATAGATTAGCTCGTTGATTAAAAGATGGTTAAGGTTTCCTAACCATAGACATGTGTTGTCATTTATTAACGAGGTCATATCATTAGGAGAATGATGTGATGGACAGACCCAAACCTAAGCATAACTTTTGATCGTGTCACTTAAGTTTAATTGCTAATGCTTTTATTATGTCAAGTATCATTTCCTTAGACCATGAGATCATGCCACTCTCTAGCACCGAAAGAATACTTTGTGGACATCAACCTTCATCTCGTAACTGGGTGATCATAAAGGTGTTCTTCAGGTATCTCGGAAGGTGCTTGTTGGGTCGTATGAATCAAGACTGGGATTTGTCACTCCATGTGACGGAGAGATATCTCTAGGCCCTCTCGGTAATATAACATCCTAATGAGCTTGCAAGCATGTGACTAATGTGTTTAGTCACGGGGATATTATATTGCGGTACAAGTAAAGAGAACTTGCCGGTAACGAGATTGAACTAGGTATGGTGATACTGACGATCAAATCTCGGACAAGTAATATACCGCGAGACAAAGGGAATTGAATACCGGATTAATTGAATCCTCGACATCGTGATTCAACCGATGAGATCTTCGTGGAATATGTGGGAACCATTATGGACATCCAGATCCCGCTATTGGTTATTGATTGGAGAGGTGTCTCGGTCATGTCCACATGTTCTCGAACCCGTAGGGTCACACACTTAACACTTAATGTCGCTAGGGTTCGATGAGATAATAGATGGTGATATCGGATATTGATTTGGAGTCTCGGATGGGATCCAGAACATCACGAGGAGCTTCGGAATGGTCCGGAGATAAAGATTTATATATGGAAAAGCTGTTTCAGGGTTCCAGAAAAGTTCAGGATATTTTCGGTATTAGCCGGGAATATTCTAGAAGGTTTCGGAAGTTCTCAGAAGGTTCTGGAATGTTCCGGAATATTCTTGAGAATTTAATTGGGCCTTTATATGAATTAATTGGAGCAATCTAATTAATTATCCCCTAAGGGCCTAGGCCCGTTAGGGGAGAGGGAACCGTGGGGGACTCCACCACGAGGTGCAAACCACGTACGTGGGGAGCCCTCACGTGGGAAGGAGTCCCGGGACTCCTTTCCCTCCGCTGGCCGGCCCTAGACTCTCCTTGGAGGAGGGGCAAACCCTGGCCACCAACCCCTATATAAATAGAGGGGAGGGGCAGGGGGAGAGGACACACCAAACCCTCAGCTGGATCTCTCTCTCCCCTGAGCCCCTCTCCTTCTCTCCCGTGCGCAGCGAAGCCCTGCCCAAGGAGCTCTCCACCATATCCTACACCACGCCGTCATGCTGTCAGGATCTCGTCAACCTCTCCCCCTCGTCCTGCTGGATCAAGAGGGAAGAGACGACATCAAGCCATACGTGTGGATACCAAGGAGGTGCCGTCCGTTCGGCATTGAGATCGATCTCATCGAAAGTATCACTACGCCAACAACGATCACGTGATTGTAACGCTTTGTGGTCTACGAGGGTATGATGCTCATAATCCTTCTCATTACTTATATCTTGGGTTTTCTTCCATAGTTCTCGTAGGAAATTTTTTGTTTTCCTTGCAACGACCCCTACAGTGGTATCAGAGCTAGATCTATGCGTAGATGTTTTGTATGAGTAGAACACAATTTGGTTGTGGGCATTGATGTTCATGTTGCTACCTCTTTTGTGCACTTTGGATTTCGCGGGATAGGGGGATGAAGTGAAGGGGCGCGTAGAGATAAACAAAAACTTTTCCTACGCGAACTCCCAAGATCTAGCCGAGGTAGAAGGCCACGAGGATTACCACTAGACGCGCAGTTGCGGATTATTGATGCGGCGCCTTGATGCAGTGCAGTCCCTCGATCCGATCCAGCCGATCCAATCCCGCGATCGTCGAAGTGCTGAACGTACAGCACCTCTGCCGGTATCCACACGTGCGAGGAGGAGCTCCGGCGGCGGACTGCTAGATCCGGTGCGACGGTTGAACTGAATCGGGCTAGGGTTCTCAACGCATGAGAGTGGAAAAAACCGTGCCCTTTAGGCATCCCACGCCCCTGCTTATATATCGAGTGGAAGTGGGCTCCAAGCCTTGTGGCCCATCCACCCTGCGAGTCCAACTCGCATTGTCAGCCCAATTCCAGTTCGGGTCCAACCCGACCAAATACTTGCTCCCGCTCTTAAGTGTGTGACCCCACAGGCTCATGGCGACTTGGACACGATTGGAGTCCGACTCACAATCGATCAATCGGTAGCGGCTCCTAGCAGAACGTGCCGACTCCCAAGTACCATCGAGTCATGACGACGTACCTTCCAATGTGACATACGTCTTAGTCCCTTTTTGCCTCACGATATACCTTGTCGAACTATAGGCGATTAATCGTCATCCCTTTAATAGTTCAACTCTCTTCTCGATCTGTGATATACGATTCATCCGACTAACTCTTAGTCGATCGACCCGGTTAACAATTAACCAAGTCGCGCATGGCCATGCTTCCCGAATCATATCACTCGAGAGGGCCCAGAGAATATCTCTCCAGTCGGAGGGGCAAAATCCCATCTTGGTTATCCACATCACACAGCTTGATTCTCAGTCAACCCGAACTCTGCCTTTATAACTGCCCTGTTACGGAACAACGTTTGACAGAACCTAAGTTGGTGATCCACAACTCGGATTGTGCGATAACCTCAGGTCTAAGGATTACATTGATTGAGACATGCAAATGACGACCTACTCGTTGCATCTCAATATGGGTCAGTCCGACTCGCTAAACTCTTTAGCCGAGTCCGTGTAAGCTGGAATGACATCACCATGCCCATGACAAGTGGAACCGAGTCATCAGCCAACTTTCACATTAGTCTAGGTTATGTGTCCAGCACAACCTCAATGACTAAGGACAATTTAGTATGAACAACATGAATACATAGTTCCACAATCAAATCACATATTCAATGATACATATCAGATGTTCAAACAAGGACAACTCAATAATATTTATGAATACATTGGGAATTACATCATACATGATTGCCTCTAGGGCATATTCCCAACATGAAGCGGCCCGGACCAACCTTACTTGTCATCGCACAAGAGACCGGTTCCGCAATTGACATGCAACTTGTATTGCATATGCGGCTGGCGGGTGTCTATCTCTCCCACTATAGTTGAAATCTGATTTGCAATGGGAGGCCTATATGGTTAATAAGCAATTTGTATATCACCTTTGTGGCTTTTGCGTAAGTAAGAACGGTTCTTTTAGTGCAGCCCCTAAAGCCACGTAAAACATGCAACAACAAAGTAGAAGTGTCTAACTTGTTTTTGCAGGGGCATGTGATGTGGTATGGCCAAGATATGATATGATATATTTGATGTATGAGATGATCATGTTTTGTAATATTTCACGACTTGCATGTCGATGAGTTTGGCAACCGGCAGGAGCCGTATGGTTGTCTCATTAATTATTGTATGACCTTCGTGTCAATGATTTAATCGCCATGTAATTGCTTTACTTTATCGCTAGTAGTAGCAATAGTTGTAGTAGCAATAGTTGGTGGAGACAACTACACTTGATGCCCGAGGACCTAGGCGACAGGCTGGTGATGATGGAGATCATGCCCGTGCTTTGGAGATGGAGATCAAAGGCATATGAAGAAAAGACCATATCATGTCACATTATTTATGCATGTGATGTTTATCCCTTTTATGCATCTTGTTTTGCTTAGTTGACGACGGTAGCATTATAAGATGATCTCTCATTATTAATATCAAGATAATAATGTGTTCTCCCTTAGTATGCACCGTTGCAAAAGTTCGTCGTTTTGAAGCACCACGTGATGATCAGGTGTTATAAACTCTACGTTCGCATACAACGGGTGTAAGCCAGTTTTACACATGCAGAAATACTTTGGTTAACTTGACGAGCTTAGCATGTACAGACATGGCCTCGGAACACAAGGAACCAAAAGGTTAAACATGAGTCATATGAATCCAAATCCTTGCCTCCTTCTCTGTGAGAAACGCGGCTGCCACGGTTGAGCTGTCGGGATTACCGAGACGCTCAAGGCCAGCGCGCTCCCATCCCGTCGGTCGTGTCCATCACCTCGCCAGAACACCCACACTACCTGTTGCTGGACATGATGTGCGAACTCAACACGTTCCACAAGCTGGAGCCCGACACGCTGAGAGCTGTCGCGCAGGTCGAGCACGGAATTGTTCTCAGGAGGCCACGAATTAATCGACGGGAAGGCATACATGGAGTGGCTCAACACGAAGCCGACGCGGCCCGTGGTGTACGTATCGTTCAGGACCGTCGTTTCGATGAGAAAGACGCGGGAAGCAGCACGGCCTCGAGGCCACCGGCCGGCCGTACCTGTGGGTGGCGCGCAACGGTGCCGATCACGACGGCGCGCAAGGGATGATGATGGAGTGGTGCGACCAGGCAAAGGTGCTGTCACACCCGGGCGCGGGCTGCTTCGTGACGCACTGCGGGTGGAGCTAGACGCTCGACACTGTCACCAGCGGCGTGCCGATGATGGTACGTGTCCGTGCTGCAGTGCACGGACCAACCAACGGTGGAGCGGCTGCTGGAGGCGCGCATGGCATGGGTGTCGGGGTGCGCGCCCGGGTGGACGGCGAGCTCCAGAAGTGCGTGGAGATGATCATGGGAGATGGAGACGTCATGTCGGTGATCCGGGCTCAGACGGATGGCTGGATGAGCTCTGATGTGCCGTAAACGACGACGCATGAGATCTCTACTTATTGTATTTTATAGTTGGGGATATCATCACACGAGAAGGCCATGATGTTAGCTTCTGTTTTTCTCTGACGACAAAGACGAACTGTTTGGCTATTGTTTTCCGAGAAGGGCCGGAATGCAAAAACGCCACGCCTACGTGTCAACCGAGATGTACAAATACGTATGAATCTCGTAACGGTGACCGTATGTGGGATATTTCGTCGAGTCCAGTGACCGTATTTTCCGGTTTTCAAAATACAGTGACTAAACCGAGAATACGGTTCAAATACAATGACTGCGACTGCATTTTACTCATCTTAGAACTAGTACTCCTTCCCCCACCACTATTTTTTCAAACCTATACGCATATACAGTTTCAATCTTGTTGCAGTTGTTCAGCTGATCTCCTTGCCGTCGCCTTCAGCAGCAATCTGAGCAGAGGCGGCATCAAGGCCGTCCGCTCCCGAATTGTACCACCTTGCGCATACCAGGTAGCAGAAGAAGTTGAGCACGCTGAGCACAGCGAGCATCCAGTAGAAGAGATCCAGCCTGTCCTTATTCAGGTCGTTGTCCCCGAGCCATCCGCCGGCGCCTCCGTGGCCCGCCGTGACCATGTTGACGAGCTTGACGAGCACGGAGCTGAGGTAGAAGCCGAAGGCGTAGGAGCAGTATGTGAGCGCCGTGAGGAAGGACTGCATGCCGATGCCGGCACCGGACGCGGCCGCCTGCTTGTAGAAGAACTCGATGAGCCCCACGGCCGTGAACATCTCCGACACCCCGAACACCAGGAACTGCGGCACGATCCACAGCACGGACATCTTCTGCTGCGCTCCCCCGGGCGAGAGCGCGAGGTCGCGGCGCCGGCGCTCGACGGTGGCCGCGGCGACCATGGAGAAGGCGACGGTGCAGAGGCCCACACCGATCCGGGTGAGCGGGGTGATGCCGGACCGGGTGCCCGTGAGGCGCTTCATGAGCGGGACCAGGAGGAGCTCGTAGCACGGGACGAGGAAGAGGAGCATGGCGTAGGGGATGGCCTGCAGCGACGCCGGCGGGACGCGGAAGGACCCGTGGCCGCCGAGGGCGGTGTCCATGGCACTTCCCTGCTGCACGGAGAATGTCTGCAGCTGGGCGAGAACGGTGTTGAACACGATGGTGCAGGCGAAGATCGGGGTCACGGCCAGGAGCGTCTTGGCCTGCTGCACTTCGGCCACCGTGCACAGCCGCCACGGGCTCTCCGGCTTCGTGTTGCCGTCCTGACCCTGCTGCTGCCCTGCGTTTTCCCTGATGCACGCCTTGTCCAAGAACCTGCAGGTGGTTTCACCACAGGATTAATGTCAGAGATAACAACAGCGCACGTACAGAGCAATCTGAAAGTGCTGAAATGAAATTGCTGAAGATGTGGTGCTCACCTGAATTTGTTGCCGTGGCGGAAGTTGCCGTCGAGGCGAGCCGGCTCACAGACTCCGACGTTGGCTGGACTGGCAGGGCAGATTTGCTTCCTCTTGTTGAAGGCAGCCACAAACACCTGCACAATTTTGCAACTTCGTCAGTGATTCAGCATGTTACAAAAGTTCAGTCAGGATCAGCAGGAACTAGGAAAACCGAGGTGAATGCTATGACCACCGACAACTCCTATCAATCGTATATTGGTTAGGTTTATTTTAAGTCCACAGGAACATTTCTGTGTAATAACATTAACAGGTCAACAGCACATAGATTGGCTGAATAGCTTAGCATTACTTGCACAATGAAAGCCTGTCATCTTGAACACAGGTTAAATATTGCACATCGGCACACGTGACAGCCTACATAATCCGCAGTCACTTCTGTCGTTTATCAGTATGATCAAAATCATAGCTGCACAGAACTGACAGCCTAACAGTCAATAAATCCTCAAACTTTTAAAACTGCGCTGCAGACACACAACTTGGGATAGCATATCAGTTCTAGCCTCTAGGTAGTATCTGACTAGATCTGATCTGCAAGCAAATATGTAAACTACTTCTGCCTATCATATGATCCCAAATTGCACAACTGTAAAATATAGCAAGGTGAGCATAATGCAGGAACTGCTCTGACTGAATGACGACACAAAGAAGTCTACCTACTAGTTCAAGTATATCAAATCTAATTATTGAGTACTAGTGTGATGAGATCAATGATCATGGCAAAAGTTCTTGCATACTGCTGTGTCTCAGAAATTTCTTAAATGGACTTCTTTAGCAGAAAGAAGATGTTGAACATACTGACATACAGCAATTTGCCACTAACACAACAGTCCAACAAACTCTGTCCAACTTACGTACCCTTGCAATAGGAGTGAAGATGCTGCCCTGAGGAGGCTTGTTCCGGTAGAAGGCCGCGCCGGACACGAGGCAGGCGAGCCCGGCGGCCATGGCGGCAGCCGAGATGCCGAAGCCGACGTCCATGCCAGAGTGCGTCTGCACCCAGACCAGCGCCGTGAGCGCGAAGAGCTCGCCGAGGCAGAAGCTGAAGTAGGCCGAGTTGAAGTAGGTGGAGAGCCTCTTGGCATTGTCGACCCCGGCACCGGCGGCGAACTGGTCGGCGCCGTGCGCGATCATGTTGGGCTTGAGGCAGCCGCTGCCGAGCGCCACCAGGTAGAGCGCGACAAAGAAGATGCTGGACTTGAAGCCCCTCGCCTGCTCGCAGCTGCCGTCCATGGACGCCATGTTGCACGGCGCCGGCTTCAGCTGCGGCAGGTGTGCTTGCACTGACAGCAGTATGAAGCCCTGAAGACATAACAAAGAGAAACAAAGTAAGAATTCAAAGTCCAACCAAAAAGAGTGATGAACTTGGAGAGCATTCTTCTTGTTCTTTTCAGTAAACTGAAGAATTTCATGTTTTTGGTATGTTGATTTTACTTTGTGTGTAACATGAGAAGGCTCCATTATTGCAGGGTTTTAAGGTTGATTACGAAAGCTACTTACATGCTAAAAGAAAGTAGTGGCTAAGACGGCAAATACTACTACTAGCACAACTTTCTTGGACATGTTGTTTTCAGACAAGCCTCCAACAACAAAATTGCCTTTGCGTGTGTAGCTTTCCTTTCACAAGGAGATCAAAAAAAAAAGGCATTGTAGTACGCGACGGCCATGCCATGCCATGCCATGCTGGGTTGAATTCAACCTGGTCCCGTAACACTTTTTGGAACCGGCCGGGAACAAGACATCTCTGGTTCAAGCATGGTGATTGGCCGTTGGCGCCTTTCCTAATCCTACCAGCCCTATCCATGGTCCATCCCAAGTTCATCTCCCTTAAGCCCATAACGGTCAACGACATCATCAATGGGAAAAGAAGTGAAAAACCAATTAATCATTTTTCTTGATGTATAATCAGCAGTAGTACAGTACCGAGAGCTCGACAAAGCCGAAGGTGAGGATGGTCCAGAAGCAGCCGAGGTAGGAGTCGGAGAGGAAGCCGCCGACGAGCGAGAGGAGGAAGATGGTTCCCACGAAGTTGGTGACGACGTTGGCCGCCTCCGACAGCGGGAAGTGCATCTCCCCGAACACGTACGTGATCAGGTTGTTCCCCACCGCCGCGATCGCCATGATCTCGAACGCCTGGATCCCTGCACGGCAACACCCATCCATTATATTGTTGATCCTTCAGCTGTAACCAACATGGACAACATTGCTAGCTAGCTCCATGGTTCGTGCCACGTACCTAGGACGAAGACGGCGGCGCGCATGCCTCCGTGCCGCCGCGGCTCGCACGGGCGGCCCCGCCAGTCCACGGAGACCTCGTGCGCCGCGGAGCTCTCCACGTCCATGCTTGAATAGTTGAATTCCTTTTTAGTAGCTAGCTTCTCTCGCTGTCTCCGCTCACTCTGTCCAGGAGTCAACCTGTTTAGGTAGCTACCACTCGTACTGGCTCGTATAGCAGCCGCGCTCGCTCTGGATGGCAAAGCTGGTAAATGGCAACTTGGTGGCCGAGGCTTTATTTATAGGAGGAGCTAGCGCGCAGCAGCCGGCCATGAGCCGATGACCTCTCTGCTCTGCTCTTATGAGTGCGGACAGGGGCCGGTAGTGCGCGCGGCTGGGCCCCGGCCCCTTTCAGATCGGAATTTCGAGGTCCATATCGATCCATAGTGGCAGCGGCAATGCCGCTCTCGATCGTGTGAGTTGGGAGGGCGTAAAGATGTGTACACTGCATAGTATCAGCAGCACACGCATGAAATGGTGAATGGAAGAAATATGGATATGGATTGTCTTGGTCAAATTGGATATTTTTTTTAGAGGTGTCTTGGTCGAATTGTTGGGTACTCTTTCCGATCCTAAATTGTTGTTGAAATATTACATGTATCTAGACTTTTTTTAAGAATAGATGCATTCATATTTGGTCAAACTTGATACAAGAATTTAAGATCGGAGCCAGTAGGTAATAAAAAGGTTCGGGTAAAAAGTAACAGTTCCTTTTGGCTGCGAGTTGACTGAAGCAGAAACGTTCAGATAGATAGAGATGACTTGTTTCCTGACCAAAGTCTGTACGGCCAGTCAGATATCAAATACTCCAATTGTAACCAATGGAGTTATCTGTCAGTATATTATTTTGACAGGCAAAAGCCATAAATAATTTTTTACCCGAAAAGGTCCCTAGTCTCTGCACATGGAGCTAAAACCATAGCGAACAACAGGATAACTACTTAACCCCATGAAGCCCTAAAAAAGAAAAAAACTACTCTCTCCGTCTAACAAAAGATGTCTCAAGTTTGTTAAAATTTGGATGTATCTAGACATGACTTAGTCTATAGATGCATTCAAATTTGATCAAAACTAAAACATCCTATGTTGGATGGAGGGAGTACTTAACCCCTTTGACAGTCAACACGGACAAGTAGACAGTGGATCTATATTTATTTGTCTTCTTTTCAGGACTAGACAGTGACAAGGTACACCCATGCAAGAATTAGTTCTCAAGATAATATTGTTGTTGAGAGAGGAGAGGCAGGCAGCCATCCTACCAAGAATGTCAATGGAACGAGGACCATTTCGTGCAATGCAATCCTACGGACAAATCGGATGCCAACTATGAATGATGTGCATGATCCGGACTGGGGGTATCTTGGATAGATTTTGGTGGTGGAAACTTGAGGCACGTTGCAAGCTAAGCCGCAAATCAACCCGGAATACTTGCCATATGCCAAGATATGTATGCCTCAGCTCAAAATAAAGAAAGAAAAGATATGTATGCCTCCTGATTCTTTGCGAGCTGTTCAAAAAAGAGGGCAGCGCAAATCTGTTGCTGAAAAGCTCCCCTGTTTTTTTCGTTTTCCCTTGCAGAGATCGCAAGGCATAGATTCGCACAGTCACATGCTTTGCTCCAGAACCTCCAGTGACTCCACTGAAAATACACGGGTAAAAGAAGTGCCAAATCTAAGCTTGTTTGCATATATCCCAAACCACAAAGATATGAACCATGCGGTGATAACTTGGCTGTTAGACTCTACATGAAGCAGAGTAGCCAATTCCACAGAGATTGATTCAGCTTCCCACCGCTGCCTGCTCCTACAAGTTTGATTGCCTTTCGAGGTACTACGAACTTAGCAAACAGTCCAAATGCACAAAAGCGTCAGTGGGTACCTAACACGCACGATTTCTGTGCGTACTCCTGTAGACAGTATCCTGGCATTATCTGACCAGATCGAAGAAAAGCACGCGCTTCTTGTTTAGCAGCACGGACCAGCTGTACTTAACGAAACCAAAACGGACGATCGGTAAGCCAAAACTGCTCATCGCGGCTATCCGCGGACTTGTCTCCATCTGGACAAAAAGAAAACGGACCAAATCTTCAGAAAAGGGACGCCGCTGCAACGCAATCCCGTGAGTGAATCAATGAATCATAATCATCGCCCGATGGGGGCCGGCTCCCCGTCGCTTATATGGACGCCTTGACGGATAAGAGGAGATCAGGCTCAGCCAGGCGGAGAGGGAATTCTTTATCTGGTGCGGCGCTATTTGTTTTCGTTGCTGGAAAGTGCGATGCCTTTGTGGAACGGCAACAGCTCATGCATATGGGTGAGGTGAGGTGAGGTCAGTTCAGGCCTTCCAACCTTTGGGTTTTGGCCATTGGAGCCAGGACACTGTGGCTCCTTTTTTTGGGCTTCAGGCAAGGATTCCTACTGTTGGAGAGGTACATCGACATGAGCATATATATGACTGTTCATGTGTTTGAGTTGTTGAGCAGCCATTGGCGTACAGTAACAGTTCCTGACCCGGCCAGCTGCTTGATACTCAAGGAATCAAGACCAGGAGATCTAGCCAATGCAAAGTTCGTTTTGGTTCTAAAGAAATAGTGAAAGGATGAATTTGCATGTTACCTTAATTTTTTGGTTGTGTGTAGCCCCTCGGTGAATTACGACCCCTTTTGATACGATCACTTTTTACATTTTTTTTGAGAGCAGACCACTTTTTACATATTTTGTTGTTCAGCCATGGGTGGGCCTAGGCCCCCAACATAGGGACTTAAGCCCGGGCCCAGTCTAAGTACACATAAAAACCCATGATAAACTTTTCTTTGGGATGTTTCTAGACCCGTTCCTGTCTTCGTTTAAATGTTGAGTATTCCCTCCGATTCATATTAATTGTCGAAATATTATATATATATAGATGTTTTTTTAGTCATAAATACATTTATATTTGGACAAATTTGAGACAATTAATATGGATCAGAGGGAGTCTATGGTTTAGAAACATGTCCTTTCGGATAGGACATAATGTGTATAAAAAAGCTGATATAAAATAAGTAATAAACATCTTAAGTAAAATATAAAATAATATAGAAAATACAATTCATGAATATTTAGTGGTCATCTGGACTTTTTTAAAATTTATGGATGTTTACAGGGCGACCATGTGTGTGCCTCCTTTTGTGCGAAGCTAATGGTGCCACCTTGGGGTTTTGGTTTATCCTAAATAGTAGACAGAATTAGAAATGCTTGGCTATGCACATTTTAGGATGCTCTCCAAGGCCTTGTCCTACAGGTAGAATGGAGACCGGGAGACTCGCATTTTTTGGACGGCCTAATGAAGTCAAAGCGTCATTTCTTTCGCTTTGGTTGCTTCCACATCAAGAGCGGCTCTTAGATTAGGTTTTGGGAGGGCAGATGGCTGAAATCTTTCTCTTAGAAGGCAATCCAGGCCTCTTTCACATTGTGTGCAACAAACATGATACGATTGCAGAAGTTTTAAGCTTCCTTCTGATGACTCCTTCAGGAGAGATCTGGGCGGCCCCAAATTGGAGATGTGGAATGCTCTTTTGCAGCGCCTAGGTAGCATTAACCTTACACGAGAACACAACACTTCACTGAAACCTCCACCACAATAGTTTTCTTTTCTATGAAATCGATTTATGAGGCTATTGTGCATTGCAATGTGCCATTTTGAAGAGTCGGCTGTGGAAACTCAGGAGTTTGATAAAAAAAAAAAAGATCCCTGTCTCTATTAAAAAAAATTAAAGGTCATGCTTACAAAATATAACCTTAAAAGGCAAAATTGGGGGATATCTCCAATATGTTTACAAAATATAACCTTAAAAGGCAAAATTGGGGGATATCTCCAAGTTCATGATCCATCTACGTAAGGTGGACCATTTGTGCATTCTTTTGGTTCCATCGCTCATTTGAAACAAGAATTTTGGTCTCACAAAGTGTGGCTTACGGATTCTCCATCATTATCCTTTATCGTGGACCATTTGTGCCAGGTGGGTCGCTTGTGGATGTGCCGCCAGCTCTATTCTCCGAGCTGTCCGGTAGGGCGTCTAGAATTCGGTGGCTCGGGCCTTGGACCAGAACAGTTGGCTTCGTGTGATCCATCCTTAGCTTTTCCATAAGGCCCTCGTGGAACTTTTGCCGGTCGTCGATTTCGTCAGTAGAATGAATCTTTAGAAGGAGGATGGCCACTTTAGGTGGAAGTGGAGGAGCACTGGTCAATACACTGCCTCCTCGGCCTATGCTGTTTTTTTTTTCAAGGCCGCGAGCATAGAGAGGGCGCCTCTGAAGTTTGATGCTCAAGGGCACCAAGTTAATGCAAATTTTTCATGTGGCTAGCTCTCAGAAACAAATGTTGGACGATGGATAGACTTATGAAGCGTGGTTTGCCATATCCGCCATGTTGCCCGCTATGCAATCAGAACCAGAGAACCATCGATCATCTGCTCCTTGGCTGCATCGTTGCTAGACAGGTATGGACCATCTCGCTTCATTGTTGGGACAAGCTAGGATGGATGCCTTCACCTCATGATTCGTTGGCAAGCTGGTGGATTAGGTTGGATGTCCGAGGCAAGAAAGAGAGAAGAAATCTCAACACTAGTTTCACGCTCATATGTTGCTGCCTTTGGAAGCATAGAAACTCGGTGGTGTTTGATGCGGCAACTCTGAGCGCCCTTCGTATTCAGCGGATGATCGACAGTACCGAGGGACGTGCATGATCGACGGCGGGTCTCTTCCATAATGTTGAATTCAGCGGATGATCGACAGTACCGAGGGACGTGCGTGATCGACGGCGGGTCTCTTCCATAATGTTGATTTTTCTTGTACTAGTTGAGTAGATCCCGCATGGAATGGTTTAGAGTAGTCGTTTTACTTTGACCTATAGGCATGTAACCGTGTCGTGGTAATCTTCTTCAATATATCATACACCTCCTTGGGTGTATTCTACAAACTTAATCTATTTTTTCGAAAAAAGAAAACTTAATCTTTTTTTTAGGGAAAGACTGTAAGGGAAATCCCTAATAGCCTGTTTGTCACCCATCATTTAGGGATAGAATTGTGGAATTCATTTTGAATTCTAGAAACTAACTTGTTTGGTTGGCACGTAATTGGCTACGTGAATTCAATTTGCAATTTCATGGAATCACACTACTACTAACCTCAATTCCTTTCTAAAAGCCATCATTTCTCTAGAATTGTCTCTCACTCTACAAATTCATGTGGCAGACAAGCATGATTTTTGAACTCGGAATTCAAATTCAACCAAATGAAATCCTATCAAAAGTTAGATTTCATATCATTTCTACCAGATGAAATAAAAGGAGGGTTGCGAAACGAGCTCTAAAATATATTGTGAGTACTAACCCTCCGCTCCACAGCTCTGCTCCCCGAGCAGGCGGAGCGACCCCGAACGATCAAACTCCGCGGAGCACTGCGGCCGGAGCGGAGTCGCTGTTAGTTCAAAATGGCGGAGCGGGGAAATGCATGCTCCGCGCACTCGGCTCCATCCCGTCATCACGAGCCCTTATTGTTTTTCTCTTTTCTTCTGTCGCCTTTGCCGTGCCCCGCCGCCACCATTCTTTTGTTCTGTGCCCCTCCATGACTGCGCTCTGCTCTCAAGCGGACGCTGCAGCCTCCTGCTCTGGTGCTGTGATGTGCAATTACAATTTGCTCTGCCATGGATGCCGTTGCCTTGTTCTCCCGCCGCCGCCTTGATCTGCCGAGAGGGCAGGGTGGAGGAAGCAGCCGTCGAGTGGGTCACCTCCTGCGGCTAGATCGAGATGCCCCCGCCCCCTAGACCTCGGTCTCATCCTCCATGGCGCTGCCCTCGTTGGAAAAAACAGAGAAGAAAATTTTGAAAGAAGACCAAGGACTGAACCGAGGAGGTGCAGAATCTGGAGTTTGCAGCCGAACACAGTTTGATCTCATTTCGTTTGCCGCGGAGCGAGAATTCGAGGAGTGAGGAGCGGAGTGTAGGATTCTGTGGAGCAGAGGGCTTGAACGGGTTCTTAATCTATTTATACAAACATGATCATCATAATTGACTGCAGTGCAAACGGAGCATTCATGTGCTAAAATCCAAAAAGAACAACTCGCCGCTCAGTCACTTGTGTCTCTTTTAAGCTTAGTTATACTGCCTCTCTCCGGTCAATATTAATTGTCTAGATATGAATGTATATATACCTACAAAACGTTTAGATACATGTAATATTTCGAAAATAAACGTGGATCGGAGGGAGGATCGGAGGAAGCAGTACTAGTGTGACGACGCATGCAAATTGCAAGAAACTAGCTAACACGTTGTAATCGTGTCAGCTGCATTGCGGCAGAGCATATTTATCGAGCCCACACGCGTCCATGGATTGCGGCTTTCCGACATGTTCTAAAATACTAATACTAGCTAGCACGTACACAGATTTAAAGGGGCGGGGCGACGACCGGTCCATCAATTCAAACCCCACACAAAGTGGAGTCATTTTCGACACACCGGCCTGGGCCTCCCCAAGTCAGCACCAGTGCACCACCATCTGGGAGCCTCGTCCATAAGTGGAAGCCAGTTACGGGTTCCCAGGACACGGCACGGCTGGCCTCCACCCACACACACCCAGTACGTGCATGGACGCTCGTTTCTTTCTTCCGCAAAGTTGCATCGTCTAGATCACTAGAGGTCCAAAAGACAACGGGTTAGGTCACGCAAGAATGAAGATGCAGGCTGCACTGCACGCACCCGCTATCTATTTTAGCGATTCTTCTCCTCCAGGTCGCTCGGTTGTGGTAATAATGGCTTCCGCGGGCGACCGAGGTCAAACGGCCATGAGAGCGGCAAACAGTGTCGTGCACCTGGAGCGGCCCAGCAGGTTGCGTCGTCCGCCGGGATTCCAGTCTAGAACCAAAATATGCAGTGGTCATCATGGTCCGAGGCCTCCTTCAAGAACAGTACTGTGTGCCACTGCAGATGATTACAAATTTACAATAAGAAATTAAACACAGTGTGTCGTCTTCGGTCTTTGCCCGGCAAAAGAGGCCGGGCTGTTTCTTCGATATAAGCATCTTCCAAGTCCTAGTGCGAGACGTCACAATCGCCTTCGTGTGCGCTGATTGGTCGTTGGTGCTGATCTTGCTCCGACATCTCATTTACTCAAGTAAAAAAAAAAGTTGAATTGCAGGTAATCATGCATCTACGCAGTGCGGTAGTTTATTGTGAAATTACCGTGTCAATGGATTTTCAGGGCGGTGATAAAAAAGCAAAGGCTACCACCAACAAACTACACTAGGGATCGCAAGCTTTGGGGAACCGCGCGCACGCACGGGCACTCCCGTTTGGCTAGATGTCAAGCAAAAGCAGTGACAAAAACAACCACATTTCGGGGGTGCAACAAGTTGACTCCTTCGGGAAAGGGGTAGAAACATTGTGCAAAAGAAGGTGAAAAACCCTTTCAACTTTGCATTGCAGAGTCATTTTTGCACTTGCCGACGGTGTTTCTTTTTGTCAAAGGGAGAAACTGTGTTTTCTTGGAAGAAAATGAGACAGGATGCCACTTCAAAAGGAGGTTCTCATTGGGGTCTTTGCCTGATATGCTCTGTTTAGCACACAGCAAGCAGCATTCACCTTTACCTTTCAGAATGCACAAAACGAGAGCAACAGTTTTGACCTCTCGATCAATCAAGTGCTGCTGGTTCGCCACCAAGCGACTTATTTAGTGTTATATACTTGCACGCCCTAAAAATTACTACTTTATTGGAGATTTTAAGGTTTGGTGTCATCGGTGGTTCTACCATGTCCACATAAAAGAGAACATAAAGGTAAAACAGGAGGGGGGAAAAGAGAGGCATATCCATGATCCCATTGGATGTAATCCAACGCAATGAGTACCTTAAACAGAAAGAAAATTATTTTCCTTAGTGCTAAGTATTAGGCACAATCAATCACCCCCATTTTCATGGACATTGAAATGTACTAAAACCTGGTAACGGGGATTTTCTGTATTTGAAATTAGAGTTAGACTTGTCTAGGTGATTAGGTGTACAACCTTACAACTTTATACGGACCAGGATCCTCTAAATTTGATGAAACCCCAATCTCTACCATCCAAGCTACATCCATTGCTCTCCTCTATCTAAACATCAACTGAATATCGGGCCGGTCCACCTTTTTTTTTTCGCTTTCATTTTGTAGACATTACTCAATTCGATGATTTCTAGGCTATGTGTTGCACTAGACTTTTCTTCTTTTCTTGTGCGCGCACACACACACTTCAGCACTTGCAGCATTGATAAAGCAGAAGCAGGAAAAATAATTCTCCGAAACAAAAAGGAGCAGGAGAGAGCCGCCCCGCTACATGGAAGGATGGAACGGCTCAAGGACAAAAATACTTCCTCCTTTCCGTCCTAAAACGCAGGAAAGTTTCAAACCTCGGCATGACAATTTGGACTCCCGGAACTGGTGGGTTCACTGCTGAGAGCTTTGAGATCCCACTCGGGGTTGCATCAATCTGCTCTTGTTTCTTGTTAAAATCTTCCAAGCTAGGCGACAGGTGAGTACTCTCTTCTTCCAATAAAAGATATCTCAAGTTCATCAAAATTTGTATGTATTTAGACATGATTTAGTATAAATGCATTCTATTTGATTTGATGTTGCCCATGTTGGTAGCGGCGAGGGAATCTGACGTTTGACAAGCGAACAGTATGGGCTCGGTATTTGACTTGATGCCTGTCCAGTGGGGTGCAGCTACACAGGTGAATCCCTTGACACGCTTCGGATCCATCATATCCCTTGCTCTTTAATTTGGCATGCATCTGGGCAATTTTATTAATTCCTCTCAATCTTGCAGAGAAAGCACGCACGGCTGGATTTTAGAGCCGGCCTATTAAAACTGAATCTGTCTGGTTACTGAGTATATATTGATTATCTCAATGCTGCTGATTAAAGGACGGATAATCTGATCTTTCGAAAAAAGGATGGATAATCGATTACTTCCTGTTATTTCTTATTCAAACCATGCATTACGTGTGTTCAGAAACGAAGATGATATTGCTGGTTCGATCTGCACCGCACAGCGGCAGAACGAATCCAGGCCTTTTTGGCCGCAAACTTATGCTGATTTTATTTGTCTTGGTGCTGCAGAATATATGGAGACTTATGGCGCCCTGACGCATTCCTTGGCCCGCCAGTGGGCGCAAAACCAACATTGCGTGGCCAGAAACGAAATACGAAGATGATTTAGCTCTTGGCAAGAGGACAACCTCCCGTTCAGGGCCAAGGGTGCCGACAAAGCATCTACAGAAATCGCATGCAAAGTTGACAGAAAATGACCTCCGGGAACGCGCAGATTAACCTCATTTTGCCATTGCCCAATGCGTGACCAAACCTGCACCGCGAACAGTCTTGACCACTTGATCTATCGCATAATTCAGCGTCCGCTAATGTAACGCCAGGTCTCTCACAGAGAGAAGACGTGTGTTTCTGTTAGCTGACTGGAAACATCTCATCCACGCAGTCATATCATAGGATTCTCGAAGTGATCCCGAGAGCTTTTTTTGTGGCGACAGCATTAGCTTGCCGCTGATCGGGTTTGACATGCAACCGGTCTCCCATTTAGCAGTGCACATGGCATGACATGAAATTAAGAGTCATGATAACTCGATATCTCGCTAGCTAATGATCAAAACCCGTAATGTACAATGCACCGAAGCGGCTGGCCGGTCTGCCGACGAAGAGGCATCGTCGTACATGCTCCGGACTCCGGACCTACGTTGGAACGATAGATAAGGAAGACGGTGAATGAGGGGACGCGCACTTGCCGAAACGAAACGAGCCTCTTGTCGCCCGGTGCATTTGAGCCGGAAACATTGTGTCAAAGAGGTTTCTCATCCTAGAGCAAACCATCGTGGAACGTACTAGTTTTGAAGATTTGGATCTGCAGAAGAACTGGCTGGTCGTGCTATCGTGTTTTGTACTATTGCCGGCCTTGCATTATTGGTTAGGAGCTATTTGCCAGGCTGAATTGCAGACGACGCACCATGGCCCGATCGATGCTCGGTTGGTTGCATTCCAACCCATCATCGGCCTTGTTGCTCGCACCGACATCTGGTCGCCGACCCACTACCAGGCAAGAAGCCTCGCGACCCGAATGGAAACGAGGGAGTTAGCCCTTTGCAGCATTCAGTGGCATGCAGATCAGGGGAGAAGATCTACACAGGACGCGGGCACAGCGTGGGGGGAGATCCGCGGAGGTCGGCCACCCGACCCCTATCCACGGAGGCCGCACACACCCGCCTCGCAATGCGTCTCCCACGCTAGCTAGCACCGCATCCACTTCATCACAGTCCTCCGCCCACAAAGTGCCACCCCAATACACTAGCAATTCCAGTACTCCGGTCGTGTCACTTGTCACTCAGCATGTCAGGCCAAGGCCTGGACTTCGCCCCCAGTACTTCACCAGCGACATTTTATACGTTCCAAATTTTCTGCACCTTGGTGGTGATGAAACACGGTTCCAAAGGGGATTGTGTGGCGAAAAGCATGTCATGACAATATCAACTAGTCACTGGTGCGATACATCTTTTTCCCCAGGCAATGCAAAACTAGTAGTACAAAAAAACATGTAGAAACAAGCATCCTTAAGGTCCATCTAGCAATTGCAGTCATAAGAGTTAGAAACAAACTGAAAAATAGATAGGCAAGAAGGCTATGTGTGTATGTGTGTGTCAACGTGCCCACTCAAAACATGTTACATCTTTTTTTTATGGTCACGAACATGCCAAGCAAGTCCAGCGTCCAATTTGGCACACCAAAAGTTTGTGCCCGGTTGGCAGAAACGACGGTGCTGCCAAGATGTGATTGAATGAGACTGATGGAAGATCACTTCGTCTTCTTGTCTTCCGTGCTTGTCTCAGCCTCAATCTGTTGGGCTGCAGCAGCAGCTGAATCAGTTCCTTCCAATGTCTGGGCGGTTGGTGGCTCGTCTTCCCCTCCGAATCCAAACTCATTGACACGCTTTTTGTCAACTGGGTATACCCACCTCTGGTAGAGGTATATCAAAAAGATAATATCTGCATACAGCAATCAGCAATTATCAGTTGGCAGCCTATTTGTAAGGCATGAACGATATGCACATAGATTTTATGCTGGGGGCCAGTGTTACCATCAATGGTAGTTTATCTTACCATCTCTGAAGACTGAGAGACGATGCAACAATGGCATTTTAATCACAAATGCAAAAAGGTCATCGATTATAGTGTTCAGGAACTTGTAGGTCATTTGTCTCCATGGCATATGAGCGACGGACTGCAGCTTGTAGTTGATGAATAGTTGTGGGCACATCATGATAAAACCTGAAAAATGTGAAGGCACATACATAAGTTTCATTGCTAACTTGCGTGGTGAATCACGCAAATAACTAGTGAAACAGAGTTCAAGTAGTTGCTTACCAAACATGTACACACAACTTGTGAGGGAAGACAGTATCCATGAGTACCAGCTCTTGTGTTTGTCGTATTTGAGTGAATAGATAGCGAAACCGACCATAAGGAAGAGAAGGACATAGGTAAGGTACTTCATTGCAATTGCATCATACTCCTTTGTCTTATTCTGTGCATATGATTCACGATCCCGGAACCTCAACATGGGAATCCTTCCACTTCTGTCAATCTGAACATAAGTAAACAGGGGTCATCGTAAATAGTTCAGAAGAAGAAAACATTATTTTTCCGCAAAAAACAACATTGTCAGAAAATGCAACAATTTCTGTATCATCAAGCTCATCAGATAGATATAATATATGTCCATATCAGGAAAGAATAACTCCTCATAAAGTATATTTCACAGCGAAATCCATTTTAATGATATCTGAATGCCATCAAAAGTCAAGGACCAATGATGGCGTTAGTTCTGAGTTGACTGAAACAAGTTCATGATTACAGATAATCAAGATGCGAGTTTTTAATCAATGCACTGATTGCAATTGAATAATGAGAAAGAGACCCACAGTAAAATTAGTTGTACCAAAATTTGTTTCTCCATACGATCATTCATAAACTTGATTATTTCAGTTCATGTATCTGGCATTTCATTCAGTGCTTAAGTACTTTCAGTGAAGACCACTTGATGTGTACTACATATAAAGCAAACTGACTTTGCTCAAATGATTTTAAGATCCTAAAGGGATCAAATTAAATAATTGGCGTATGACAGATTAACAGGATAGGAGAGCCATATTTAAATGTCTTATTACCTCAACATGCATCGCTTTTCCAATCTTCCAAAATTCAATGCAGACACCAATTCCAGAGCTAGCAAGGATCATCCATGAAGTATCATTGTCAAGCAGGTACAGAAAAATAACCAGCTGACATATGAAGTTCAGAACCACGGATTTTGCTGATAGACCTTCCATGGACTTGTTCTTATTCCAAAACTGGATATCTGAACAATGTCACACCATTATCATTATATATACCGATTTATTGTTGGATTATATACTTATGTTTATGGTATAAAGAACTATGCGGTGTACATACCATTCTTGAAAGCCAAGAAATCAAACAGAGAATGGAAGAGAGAAACAATCATGGTCAGTCCCAGAAGATATGGATTCCCTTCAAGGAAAACCCTCTGCAATTTAGGAAGTAAGCACAAGGTCAATGGAAACCCATCTCAAGAGAATATGACTAAGACACTAGGCGTATGGCAGAAGCCACCATTTCCCGAACTAGGTCTTTCACTTCTGAACAGAACAAAGTAGAGCATGGCATATGAAAAAACGATAGAATCTGAATGGGTACAGCAATTGAGAATATCCATATGTACCTTGAGTTCATCAGCTTCGCCTTCAAGCATACTTCCATAGCTACGATGAACTTGGAAAGACTGCTCAATCTGTAGATACAATTGCCACTTGGTCATACTAATAGGACCAACTTCAAGGTTTAAGGTCAGGTCCTCCACAGTCTCATTGAGTGCTATCAATTTATCCCTCAGTAGCCAAAATTCGTTGAAGAATACAGTGGGATAGTAGCTGCTTGTAGTTGGATCCACATTCAAATCTGTATCTCTATTGTCAAGGAACACCAATCCTGCCTCACCAACTAAGAACATATGCTACTCTTTTGAAGACGGTGTTTTGAACAACAATTTAGGTTTCATCAGAAATTGACAACATGCAACGAAACACGGAAACGGCTCTGAGCCGGCGTATCCGTATCAGATACTGCATGGATACGGGGATACGCCCGGATACTCCCCGATACGTATTTTGCCCGTATCGGATAATTTTTCGATTTTAAAAAAAGAAAAAATATCCGATACACGAGGGATACCTCCCGATACTTGTGGGATACGGGAAACTAAACACCAGAAGAAGCCCAGCGGCCATCGGTCTATCCTACCCATCTCTCTTCTCTGTTCAGATGGAATGGCTGATTAATTTCTTGACTTCTCTTCTCTGGTTCCCTTCTCTGCCCAGGTCAGCCACGGCAAGAAGAGTGCTAGCTTCAATTGGGAGCTAGAGTACCGTAGAAACTGGGCAAGAATCTGGCAATGCAGTACAACTTTTGGCTGCTTCTCATATAAAAATATTTACGTTTTGTATTTTTCTATTATTAAACATATATATAGAAACGTATCCCCGTACCTATGTTTTTCAAAATTTGACGCATCGCGGTATCCCCATATCGCGTATCAGATACGTATCCACGTATCTGTGCTTCCCAGACAACATGCAATAGCATATTTAAGTGTATAAAAAATACTGAAGAGAAGATTAGTGACAACAAAGTAGTGTACAACACATGTGCATTCGTAGTAAAGTGTAAAACTGTAGGGGGAAAAAACGAAAACACCATGCTACATTTGTTACAGTTGAAGGATACATGGAGCAACATTAGGAGGAATGTTATTGTGTGGATACCTGTGAAATAAAAAGGGGCAAATATCATTTCAAAATTTCATTGGAAAGATGAACAGCATAAAAAGCCAGGAAGTTAGAAACAAACAGATGCGCAGTGATTACATGGATCAAGCAAATAGCATATACCAAAAGAGTGTCTGGGCCGCAAAATATGAAGCTGAGATGAGGATCCTCATATATCAAAATTAACTAAGAAGAATCTTCAACACGGTTCACATAATTTAGCAGTGCCAGTAGCAGCAGAATCTAAAACACAGACAATCCCATAGTTCAGCACTGCCAGTATCTGATTAGCATACACTGAAAAACAGTTCTCAGCATGCAGATCGCATGAAGTCGTCTCCTAGTTTGAGCGATACATGGTTCTTTCAAATGTACTAACTATATTGCCTTCCCCTTCTCCCTCCTAAATTATACCACTGTTAAACATTAGAATTAGAATACACATTGATGAAGCAATACATCTCATTGACGACATTAGAGCATGTTTTGTTTGTACCTACACTTCACCAAATGTTAGGCAGACAAGTTTGCCGAGTGTTTGGCTGCAGCCACAGTTGTGGCATGCCACACTTTCTTAACCTCTTACCCCACATGTCATAGCCTCATTTGCTAGCTAACTTTTGCCACAACTGTAGCGACCAATTTGTCGGCCACAAAAACTGTGGCACAAGAGCACCAAAGTGTGGAGGGCAATCAAACAGGCCTGATTAATAACTAATTGTTCATGATATTCTGAAGAAAAAATATTAACCGTGTGAAGGAACAATTTTTCCCAATATAGTACGTGTGGAACTGAGTTTGATCTTGTTCATACCGTGTGAAGTCATCCACAAGGTTTATTGTCACATTTGGTTTCCAGTAAGCAATAAATTCGACTGGGCCCTCGTCTTTGTCTTCAGCATCTTTGTTCTCCTGCAGCAAATCAAATGTGACCTTTTCAGATAACCAATACTACAAGATAATAGTTCGTACTATATAAACAATAGGAATGAGGACCTTAGGTGTTGGTTGTTCCTCAGACTCGTTCGAATTTCCAAGCAAGCTCTTCTTAGTACCAGCTTTTGATTTCCGCAAGAAAGCCACAATAGCTAAACAGGAATAATTAGTGAGCATTTCATCTAACATGTGATCATAAAAATGATGGTTGGTGAATGAAAAATAAGCTTACGATGTGTCCTTCCAAAGGCAGACTTCTGCTCATATTCCGGATCAGTAGGGTCCACAGGGTAACCCGAACGGGCAAAGTAAACATGAGCATACAGAGAGCCATTGTGTTTAAGAGCCTATAGGAAAAACATGCACCAAGACATAATTAGATAAAACCAACAAAATATGTAAAATTACTGCAAGTAATATATTACCTCCGAAGGATGGTATGTCAGTGAGCGTGTTCTGGTACTGGTGGGCCCCCAGACTGCATATGGGATGTTTGCCTCATGCCAGATGAGCGCATCTTCATTACTGAAGTCGTTGAATTTATCGTTCTCAGACAAATACATCCACATATCCTACACAAAACAACCAGCATCCAGTTTGTTTTTAGGAACATGCAAATGGCACAGACTAGTGCTAGATGCATGAACTGTACCACCTCATTCTGTCTATTACACCAATACTAACTAGACACGTAAAATCTGGGTGGCACTACTAAAGAATTTAATGAAATTTTGTATTTGAATGATCAATTAACGTCCTTTTGCCATCTTCTTTTACGTATATTCCTAATATACCAAATACACAAGCTTGGCAAGAAAAAGAATCAGGCCAAACCAAATGGGATTAACTTTAACTACGAACTACAGCAAATAGGCACTCCCTCCGTCCCATATTAAGTGACGAAATATTACATGTATCTAGACGCTTTTTGTGTATAGATACATCCATATTTGGCCAAATGTGAGTCACTTAATATGGGACGGAGGGAGTACTATATAGCAGCCTTTGCTATACCATTGAAATTAAATTATAAATTTAACCAAAAAAGGGTTGCCACCTCTGCAATCCAAGATTGCAGCAACATGATATGCCAAGTTATAAGCTCAGTGTGCACACACGAACACCAAAAGTTCACTTCCCTGTCAAAATAAATGACTGACAATGTAGTGAATAAATTATAAAATCAGCATTATTCAGCACCTAGCCCAGACAACCAATTTCCACGTCACCAAATTTAATCTACACAACCTACCCAGAAAGAAACATTATCCATGTATACTGCGGCCTTCCCAGCTTCAGTAAGGATATATACTACATTGTATGCCATCCATGCATACCATCACACCATCAGCTTCACACTTCAAAGTTCGAAATCAATCTCTACCTTAGAAAGCAGAATAATCCAAACAGCAAACATCTTTCACATTATCTACATCTACTCTATTGTAAAGCATCCGTACTCTACACCACATCACCAAAATTGACAAGACCCATGGTGTATCTTTACTACTTGCATAGTTGCATACTTAGTAGTTCAGAGAAACTCCTAACATCCTTGGCCTTCTGAGATGAGATCTACTCAATTAGATGATCCAACTGACATACTGTGGAGTATCAAAAAGAATGACCTTATTTTCCCAGTCAATCAAATTGCAATGCTGTGGAGCACCAATATCTTCATGTGATGTATTTTTTTACAGAAAGGTAGCCTACTTGTTCGACAGCATGTAACGTACACATAAGTCTTTGCATAAAACAGGAAATCAGCTTCCTATAGAACACTACTAATCAGCAACAACGCGCTCTCTTCTGCTACAGCTTCCCAAAGCTATTAACAAAAAGAAAGGTTCTAGATCGCAGTAAGAAATTTACTAATAAAACCCTACAAATTTGTTTTTGCATCAGAGCAAACATAACTGTTACAACTGCATAAGCCCAAAGCCTTTACTGGCAACCAACAATTAACCGCTTAAAAGCGCCGCCACAGAAACCTAACACACATCCTCTAGCGAAAATCGAAGTTCGCACGGGCCAGAGTACGTTCTCACCATCGGCTCTCCCTTCTGGAAGAGGTTGGACATGAGCATCCCCGGCTCCGTGGGGGCGCGCTTCGGCCCGAAGAACTTGGACGCGAAGTACCAGAAGACCGCCATCCGAACGATGCCGGCGAGGCTCTGCCCCAGGCCACCTCGCGCCGCCGGAGCCTGCCCCTGCGGCTGCGCCGCAACGGCGGCAACCGCCGGCTGCGACATGGCCGCCGGCAAGTTGGATCGGAGTAAGGAGGAGGGGTAGAAGAGCCGAGATGCGAAAGGAACACGAGTTTTTTTTGGAGGAGCTCTCTGTGATTGATGCTTTGGGGATTTAAGCGGGGGTTGTTTCACGATAATTTATAGGTTTCTTTTGCCGATAGGGACAGCTATTGTTACTTAAACATGTATTTGGTCCCTTCTCGACTGCCCGTGGCGGCGCCGGTTTGTTCCGTTTCGTGATTCGATAAGAGACGTAATTATTCGAGACATCAGGGGGTGCAGGAGTGATAAGGGAAGGACGCTGGGATTTGAACGACGAGGCTAGTTGCCGTCTTAAGAAAAGGCAAACTGTTAGATGCACCCGCTGTCGGTATTAGAAAACACCAGAGTCAGGGAGACAACTGTACTTTGCATCCGCCGTTGCAGAATCTAGGTCATATTTTGCACAACATTTCGCTGATAATTAATACTCTCACTCCGATCCTAAATTGTTGTCGAAATATCACATGTATCTAGACGTTTTTTAAGAATAGATACATACATATTTGGACAACTTGAGTCAAGAATTTAGAATCGGAGGAAGTATATCACAATCACAAGGACGTTTTTTAATACGATTTTGATGGTTTCAATTTATCATAAAGAATGTATTATTGGATTAAGGTCGATGTAGATCTGGACAATAAAATGTTGGTTGTATATTGTTTAGAGTAACAACAAAAAATACATTAGATCACAAGATGTCCAATTCAAAGAAAAAAAGGTTTCTTTTACATAAACTTTGCATATCAAGTTTAGAAAACAAAACACATATGTTGATCATATCAACAAAGGTTCATAGATTAGGAAAACTAGGAATGACACCCTGACATCATGCTTGTTATTGTATGGCTAAGGGTGTGTTTGGCACAGTTCCAACTCCATGGATTCTAGTGAAGCTGATCATTCATAGCTTCATTTTTTCGTGGAGGTTGAGTTGTGATTAATTCGGGAATGCAACAAGAGAAGACTAGTAAGTATTATCCTTCTTCCAATGACACTCAACTCTAGCTCCACGAAAAAAAAATGGAGTTATGAATGACCAGCTCCATTAAATCCGTGGAGCTGGAGCTGTTCAAGCACACTTTATCTGAAGTTTCTTCTATCAATAAAATAAATTTATTATGGAAAACAGAAAAATGATTAGAAAAATACCATCAAAACTAGGTTATTCATAATGAGAATTATTCCAAACGTAAGCAATAACTATTGAGGAAATCACAAGGGAGGTCCACTAACTTAGGAAGTGGGAACACTTCAGTCCACCAACTTGAAAACATTTAGTTGTTATCCCTAAACTTTGTCAGCAGGATCACTATGGGTCTAGAAGACATTTTCGAGCATATATAATCTCGATGACGTGGCTTTCGGGGATCTGTTGGGACTTTTTAGCTTTTTTTTTCTTTTGCAAATACCCCTTGGAGAAGTTTTTCTTCTTTCCTGTGATCCTCCATTATACTATGTAAAATCCCCAGTCGATCCATGTCCAATTCCCCATTCTAAACCCCCAAATCCCTAATGCTAACTCTCGCTCGCTCTCTCACACACATACCCTCCCAATTCCCTCGCGATCAGCTTTGTCGCTCTCCTCCGCAGTCAATTCCCTTCTCTCCGTTGTCTTATGTACCATAGTGGTTGCACTGAAGATGGAACATTGTTGACCATGTCTTGGCTGCATGCTCTCCAAGGCGGGGGTTGCAGCTCGTCCAACAACCAAGTAAGATTTCTACGTACTGATTGTTCCCACCTCTTGTTGCTCGTTTTTGTTTTGCACTGACAACTATTTTATTCCCAGCTTTGCTAGAGCGAATTTTACGATGATGATCTTGTGCATTATATTGGTGAGGAGGTAACTAGCTTCAGTAGGCTGAATGTATTTGGTAAATTTGTGTAAGCATTTGAAATTTGATGGAAAGAGCAACCTTTGCAAATGGTTTTTCAAAGAAAAAAAATGAACTTGGCTAGTGTTTGACATGTGGGGGAGAGAGAAGGGGGGAGAGAGAGAGAGAGAGAGAGAGAGAGTAGAAGGTACTTGGGGAATTAAAAAAATTCAAGTTGCGGACAAGCTAAAAAAATTGGAATGTTTCCCGAACGCCAAGTCAACGGTTACGTCATCGGAACAAAAGATGTCTCAAGTTGAACCAGCTTATGAAGTACTCCTGCGTTCCGACTGCTGTCGACGTCAACTCCCCTAAGACGATTAGGGTTTTCTTCTCGGCGGTGCCGATGACGACTCCGTTCCAATCTCCGATTCGTCTCGGATCCCTCCTGCTTCCCCTCATATAACAGCGGGTAGCACTCCGCTCCCCCCGTCCACATACCCACAGTCACCAAACCCTAGTCGTCTTCATCCACCAGATCCGGGCGATCGAGTTCCGATGGCGACGAACTTTTCGAGCGGCGGTGGCACGTGTAGTTCATCGAACCATGATGATGTCCAAGATCTACTGGAGAAACTTCAGATCAGAGAGGAGGATTTCGATGATGTGATCATCGACGACAGGGAAGATGACATGACAGCTGGCCTCCAATGGCTTGCCCTAGCACGAGTGAACTCACCAAAGATCTATAGCGAGACTGCGTTCGAGAGGGACATGCGCTCTACATGGACCTTGGCCAGGAAGGTTGACATCCGTGATATGGGAGAGAATCTGTTCTTGCTGCAACTTTTCTGCCTGGGCGATTAGCAGCACGTTATGGATGATGGCCCTTGGCACTTTCGTCGGATGGCGGTGGTAATCGCCGAGTATGATGGGATTGCAAAACCATCTAATGTGCCTCTGGATCGCCTCCCAATTTGGCTCCGGATCCATGATCTTCCCCCCAACTACCGCGGAGAAGCTGATTCGTACCCTAGCAAGCAGAGTCGGCGAGGTGATGAAACTAGATGACTCCGCTATCCCTCGTGGCAACTTTGTGCGGGTCAGAGTAAAAATCCCTGTGGATCAACCCCTAAAGATGCTTTCCTCTGTGATCAAAGGAAAGACGAGGCAAGTATACAAAAACCACTATGAAAAGCTCCCTCGCTTCTGTGCGGTTTGTGTCTTCTTGGTCATGGCCACCTGGAGTGCGGTACTGGAGTTCATGCTCCTAAACATCTTGTCTTTGAGGATTGGCTCTGCGCTGGTCCTGTCTGGCGCCCTCGGCCTAATACCCGGAGGGGCCGTGGGGGCAGATGGATGGGTGGACGAGACACTGATCAGGTCCCGAATTCCTTTGATGCTGCGGATGATGAACAGATGGATCTTGACCCTGCGGCTGCTTCAGATCGTTCTGCACGGAAGAGGCTTGAGATGGGAGATGGCAACTCTGTGGGTGACCTGGACCTAATGCCCACAGATGATGGCAAGGATGGGAGGGCAGCAATCGAGCCTTTGCCTAGTAATCAGGGCACTCCCCAAACGGGAGAGAACAAGAAGAGGATGAAGACAGGAGAGGATATTGTTGCGGACAAGACTGAGATATCGGTGGGCTCCCTTGAGGAGTATTGCCGGGAGCAATGAAAATCCTAAGCTGGAACTGCCGCGGACTTAACAAACCCGCGGCAGTTCGTTCGCTCATGGATCTCCATGAGCAAGTTAGGGCATATGTTGTCTTCCTCGCGGAAACACATCTGGATGAAGCTAAGGCAGATAAAATTCGTCATAAGCTAGGTTTTGATTCTCAGTTGGTTGTTAGCAGTAATGGTAGAGCTAGAGGTCTTGTGCTTTTTTGGAACAATTTGAATAAAGTTATGTTGCAGTACATGACTCCCAATTACATTTATGTCATGTTTACGTGTGATGGGGGTAATGATTGGAGATTCACGGGGTTTTTACGGCGAACTAGGATGGGATGATCGCCACCTTTCTTGGGATTGCCTTCGAGATCTCCGGGCTCGTGCTACTATGCCATGGCTGGTCATGGGAGATTTTAATGAGATCCTTTATAGTCATGAAAAGGAAGGAGGCAATCCTAGACCGGTCAGGATGATGAATGATTTTGGAGATTGTTTAGTTGATTGTGAACTGGATGATCTTGGGTTTTCTGGTGATAGGTTCACTTGGTTCAGAGGGGATGTCCGTGAACGACTTGACCGGGCTGTTGCAAATGCGGAGTGGATCAATTTGTTCCCGGGGTTCTCTGTCATTAATGAGGGGCACTTCAGATCTGATCATCGCCCGGTGGTGGTAAATACTGATTTCTTTGACGGCCCGACCATCAGGTCTAGGTCTGGAGGCCGGAAATTTGAAGCACGTTGGTTGTCGAAGGAAAATGTAGAAGAAATCGTTCACACAGCGTGGGCGAGTGCTATTGCGTCAGGAGAAGCACCAACTCTGGCAAAGCACACAGCTGTGGTTCATGAGGAACTTCATCGTTGGGACCGATCAATGTTAAAAGGACCGAAGAAACGAATTAAAAATCTGAAGAAAGAACTGGAAGGGCTGAGACGCGGAATTAATTCCGAGGAGAATCGTTGGCGACAGAAGGAGATTCAGCTCCTTATTGAAAATTTATTGGAGCAAGAAGAAATCACTTGGTGCCAATGAGGGCGCGCCAACTGGCTTTTGCGAGGGGATAGAAACACTTCTTTCTTCCACAATTCAGCTACGGCTCGTAAGAGAAGAAATCGTATCAAATGTTTGCTTGATGACAGCGGTGTTTGGAAAGAAGGTAAGGATCAATTGGGTACTTTAATTTCTAACTACTTCTCATCTCTTTTTGAGTGTGGTGTTTCAGTACCAATGGAGGGGGTTCTAGAGAAGGTGCAAAGAAGAGTCTCTGATGCAATGAATGTTTCACTTACGGCCCCATATACTGCCGAAGAAGTGAAAAAAACACTCTTTGATATTGGTGATCTCAAAGCGTCGAGTCCGGATGGCCTTCATGCCATGTTTTATAAACGGTTTTGGTCTATGCTCGACGATGATCTGACCCAAGAGGTGCTAGCTGCAGTCAACTCTGGCCGGATCCCTAACGGATGGAATAAAACTGCAATCGTTCTTATCCCTAAGACTGCAACGCCCGAGAGTATTACCCAATTCAGACCGATCGCGTTGTGCAATGTGGTGTACAAAGTGGTATCAAAGATGATTCGGCTCGTCTGAAGGGACTTCTTCCAGAGATCATCAGCCCGTCACAAAGTGCTTTCGTCCCGGGACGTCTAATCACTAACAACTTCCTAGTTGCCTATGAATGTTTTCATGCTATCAAAGGAAGGAAACACGGGCAGATCGGCACCTGTGCCATCAAGCTGGACATGCAAAAAGCCTACGCCCCTGTGGAATGGGGCTTCCTGGAGGGTATATTACACCGACTTGGTTTCCATCTGGAGTGGATCAAACTGGTCATGGCTTGTGTTACATCTGTTAATTACAGAGTCCGATTTAACTCTTGTGAAACAAATAGTTTTAAAGCATCAAGGGGCCTTCATCAAGGAGATCGATTGTCCCATATCTCTTTCTGCTTTGTTCTGAAGGTCTTTCTGCTGAACTGAAGCACGCAGAATCGAGAGGTGAGCTTCAGGGTGTGAAAGTGTGCAGAGATGCTCCGGCTGTCAGCAATGTTCTCTTTGCTGATGACTCCTTAATTCTTATGAGGGAGGATGAATAGAATGTGTAGTGCCTTAAACGCATATTGGATGACTATTGTGCAGCATCAGGTCAGCTAGTCAATGTGGCCAAATCAAGTATATTCTTTAGTCCAAACACAGCAGTGGAAAAGAGACAATATGTCTGTGAAACGTTGGATATTTTGACGGAAGCTCTTACAGACAAATACCTCGGTCTTCCTCCTTTGGTTGGTGCGGACCAATCTGATCGCTTCCAGTTCTTGGTGGATAGAGTCAAGAAACATACCACTGGTTGGAAGGAAAGACCGTTATCAACAGGAGGTAAAGAAATGCTCTTAAAATCTGTGGCGCAAGGTATCCCATCTTATGCCATGTCGGTCTTTAACATCCCAAGACAAATTTGTAAAGGGATTACGGACGCCATGTCTCGCTACCGGTGGGAGATGAAGAAGGACACCGGAGAATGCATTGGTTTGCATGGTGGAAGATGTGCATCCCTAAAGCTCAAGGAGGCATGGGATTTCGTGATATACACTGCTATAATCAAGCAATGCTTGCTAAAGAAGCTTGGAGACTAATCACGGATCCCAATTCTTTATATGCTTCTGTCCTCCGTGCAAAGTACTTCCCTAACGGTGATCTACTGAATACCACTTTGAAGAAAGGTGCTTCTTTCACTTGGCAGAGCATCATGTCAGGTTTGAAAACCCTGAAGCTGGGTCTCATCTGGAGGATTGGCGCGGGAGAGAAAGTTAGGATTTGGGATGACCCTTGGATTCCCAATACTTCATCAAGACGGGTGATTACTCGTCGGGTACATCATTTACTGGATTATGTCCATGAGCTCATTGATCCTGTATCCGGCGATTGGGATACACCTCTTATCCATCAAACTTTCTGCCCTGTTGATGCTAATCAGATCCTCTCCATCCCACTGTCATCACGCATTCCTGATGATTTTGTGGCTTGGAACCTTACAAAGTCGGGTTCTGTGAAATCAGCTTACCACGCAGAATGGTTCGCACAGCATGGATAGAAGCTGAGACGCACATACGATATGGACTCCTCAACCTCCCACCCCGCATGGAAAGATCTCTGGAAACTCCGAGAGCCTGCGAAGGTAAAAAATTTCTTATGGAAGACACTTCATGGTGCTCTTCCTTGTCGTGAAGTCCTGGCAAACCGGCACATGAAAATCAGCGCTCAATGTCCCGTGTGTTCTGTGGATGCGGAGGACATTCATCATATGCTATTCTGCTTCCTCGTGCTCTTGATGTTTGGAAATCTCTTGATTGTGAGAAGTTCATTGCGGAGGCACGGGATTCCGACCGGGCTGGGTCAGCAGCTCTTGACTTTCTTCTCGGTGCTTCCTTCAGAGCTGGTGCTCCACCGACAGGATTCAAAGCTTGCTGCTACCGCCTGTTGGTATATATGGTGGGAACGTGGGAAATCAGTGCATGGTGAGCCTATCCTACCCCAGTTTGAACTGCTCTAGCAATTCGTGCACTTGCCTCTAATTTTACTGCTGCGGCTCCTGGGAAAGCTAAGATGAAGCCTCGGGTTTGGAGTAAACCACCGTTGGACTGGGTAAAGCTCAATGTCGATGCCTCTTTTGATGCTGACGCTCTCAGCGGTACTGTTGGAGCTGTCATCCGCGATCACCATGCTAATTTTGCAGCAACCATCAACTGGAAGCTCGACTTTGTTGCGGACGTTGAAGCAGCTGAAGCTCATGCCGTGCGTGTTGGTTTGGAGTTTGCTGCCCTTTCGGGCTGCTCGAGGATCGTTATCAACTCAGACTCCACATCTGTAGTCGAAGCTCTCTCGGCTGGATACCAACCTTTCGGTGCTGCTGCTGCAATCTACGAAGACTGCTTCAGTCTCTTGGATGATCTGGTTCAATTTGACATCAGCCACTGCCAGCGTGATTCAAACAAAGTTGCCCATGAGTTCGCGCATATAGCTAAATTTCAACCATGTACTTCTTGGTATGAATCCCCTCCTGCTTGCATCATACCTCTCCTTACTGAGGATGTAACTCTCATATCGAATCAATAAAGAGGTATATTTGCTGTCAAAAAACGGTTACGTCATCGAGATTATGCTCGGAAACGTGTTTTGGACCTAGAATGAACCCGCAAACCAATTTTAGGGGTAACAATGAAGAGTTTTCAAGTTTGTGGACTGAAGTGTTCCCACTTGCTAAGTTCATGGACTGCCACTTCAATTTTCTCATAACTATTTATGTGCGTGTAGCACGAGAATAGAATTTCATATCCAAATTTATTTGTATCACCGAGTGTCTGCTAAAGTTCTTTTTGATGTTTAAAACAAATTGCTGTTTAAATTTTCATGTTACCTACGATTTCACTTGTGCAGCAACTATATGCAAGTGTGGACTGTGGACCAAGCAGGGCTGGCTAAGCACGCGGGGTGCTCTTAGCAGTTTCTTTCCTCTCACGGGACCACTTAAAAGGCGAATCTGAGGCTGGGCAAACAGATATTTTGCGAGGCTCTCAGACCATGGGGCCCTGAACCTACTCGATGACGTGGAAATTGTAGTGTATTCTGTTTTAGACCATCTGGTTTGTCTCCATCCGGAAGCATTGCTTCGTTGCGTCATAGCCTGCCCACGATTTTGGTATTTTCTAAGGACGAAATGAAATTGGGCTCGATGGATTTCGGGCATGCCACGGTATCGCTTGCTTCCAATGCTTTGGGCCACGTAATCACATCTTCAAATGAACATCGCAGTGAGAACAGAAAAATCTTCAAATCACATAAGGCAGTCGGCACTCGGTGGACGGAGTGCTAATTGACGGTTCAACCATTTGGCTGAAAGAAGGAAGAAAGACGTGCCTCCTTTCTTTCACTGATGCTACATCCCTTGGCTTCAGTGATTTAAATGTTGTTACTTTTTATACTCCCTCCAGTTTGCACTAAACAGCGACAAGTATTTAGGAACGGAGGAAGTAACAGATTAGCAAGTTCTGCTGTAACAGTTTTGATAAACCAAAGGGGATGATTTTTTTTACGAGAACAAAAGGGATGAAATTAGATGTTGTGTTTTTTTTGTAATCAGCACAAGCTGCTTTACAAACCTCAAAACTTTGTCCTTGTACCTGGAAACACATTGGGAAGAGGAGGTTAGTTAGAAATGGAATCAAGGATCATGAAGTTTGTGTTTTGTTTTTAAAAAATCGTCCAATGGCATTTTTCAGAAAGTATGAAGTATGTGATGCGGTTCTTTTTTCAGAAGCACTACAACGGCTTTATGCATTCATCATTAACTTTCTAGGCTGTGCTTGGAGATATGAATATATTTTGGTATTTTGTTTTTTAATCAGCGTTGTGTTTGCAGTCTTCTAGTAACTTGTTTTTAGCACTATTTCAGTCGAGTAGATGCTTGGAACAGAGAGCATAATTTTTTGAGAGTTATGCACTGACAACTACAAGTCAAGTACAGACGGTAAGGTTGTGTATGACAATACTCGCTGATAATATGAATCTCTTTAAATTTCAACATGAAAAAGATTATATATGGTTAGCCCCAAGATCAGTTGAGCATGTAGCTGACACTTAGTCTGAACCTGAATCCGGTTAGCAAACTGGGTATTCCATTGTTAAGTGGTACTGTGCAGTACAGTACGTACTACTCCCTCCGTCCCATATTAAGTGTCAAAATATTACATGTATCTAGACGCTTTTTAAGCATAGATACATCCATACTTGGACAAATTTGAGACACTTAATATAGGACGGAGGGAGTACAACTTAGTAAAGATAAAACTGCATAGTTGTTTCATTTCTTTTGACAACTTTCTTGCCATACATATTTCTATCTTTTCTCTAACACAATAGTAATCAACAGCCATAAAGTCTTTCTCACACCTGCATACAGACAACAGGCTGCTCAAATCAACCAAGCTCTGTATTTTTGTTTTCTATTCCCTCCAACCGGAAATAAATGACTCATATTTATGTAGATTTGCATGTATCTATACACTAAAACGCGACTAGATATATACGATCCGAGTGACTTATTTGAGAGTAGTATTAGTATTGTTTGCTTAATTGCTTTTGAGTTCAGGTTCTGCCGTTCTGCAGTCTTCTACTAGTATCTACTGAGTAGTTTCCAGAATAGTTCAGTTCTGAGTGGATACATGACACACGGGGCATAAATATGAGAGTGTATGCACTGCAGCACTACCGGCTACAAGTCAAGGACAGGCGACGCTAGGTGTGTATGATATTACTCACTGATCATGTGGATCCCAGGATTAATCGTGTATGATTAACCCCAGGATTATTCGAGTATGTAGCTGATACTAAGCCTGAACCTGAATTTTCTACACTTGTAAGGAAAAGGAACAGTTGAAACCGTTCTATCTGTTCCTTGTTTCTATCATGTGGATCCCAGGATTAATCGTGCATTTGCATTTTTTGTCTAACAGCAATCATATATACTGAATCAGAACGATACCAACTTCATACTAAATCCAGGGCTATATGGATCGGAGGGAGTATGATTTTTCTGGTACATTTCTATTTTTATATGCTTTATATTTTGAGTGAATTTCATTTTTTACCCCTAAATGTCAATTTTGTTTTTACAAATTTCAGGCGGAGTATTTCTCCGCTCCGCCTTCCTCCCGCTGCGGCTGGTTCGGTCCAGCCGGATGAACCGAACAGGCCCCACCAAACCATCGCACCGTTACAAGAGCACGGTTCTTTATTTTGTCATTCCATAGGAGTATTTCTTTTACTCCCCTCGATCAGTGACTTGTACCACAAGATTAGAAGAAGGTTAACCTCGTCTGGGGCTTTTTTCGCTTCTTTTATTTTGCCATTCCATGGCCCAAAAAAGACATGGGGCAGATCGGCCGGCTGACCTACAAAAGGGGGACCCGGGGTCGACCCGATACCCGTTAGTTTCGTAGGCTTTGTTTTTGACAAGGTAATTGTGCGACGTTTCTCCTTTTAGAGTTTTTTTATACACAGTCAACATACTCTCTCCGTCCACAACTAAGTGTACTTTTAGATGTGTCCTAAGTCAAAGATATTGAAGAGGAGCCTTGGCGCAGCGGCAGAGCTATTGCCCACGGGTTCGATTCTTGGAAACAGCCTCTTGCAAAAATGCAGGGAAATGTTGCGTGCAAAAGACCCAAAGTGGTCGGTATGTGTTGCAAAAACTAACGGGTATCGGGTCATATGTGTTGCTACTCTTTGCAACGAAGTTTGTCAAATCTAAAAAAGTTTGACTTAGAAAAAAACTAGATGTACACTTATTTGTGAACGGAGAGAGTAATAATCATACTTTGACCGTTTCAAATTATAGAAACCACAAGATGTCAAATAGACATTCCCTAATATCGGAGGAATTCAAAATAAATGAGATTAAATTAAATGATGGAGAATGTAAACCAGGTAGATATTAATGAATATTGATGGAACAATTTATGTATATCCCTGCTTTAGAGAAGATAACCATCAAATGACCATTCATTGGATGCAGTTAAATGTTGGCATTATGCAATTTATGGTTCTACTTTATGTATTGTTTTCTAAACGTCATATATGAGGAAGGACTCACATCATTTCGAGCTTCATTGAAGGAACTCTCTGTCTCTCTCTCTCTCTTACAAATGGGTTGTGGTTATGTTGTCGTATCAATCTTATTGTGCATTTCCTTTGCAGCTTGCTACCTTACTTTTGTTGAATCAATAGATACATGTGGTAATCCAAAGATGAATGAGAAGGTAACAATATACGGCATGGAACTCTCGCTCACTTTGTTTGCTCTATTCAACAAACATTTTCGTACCCGCTTGACCACTTCAATATTCTTTAATATGTTTCTATTTAAAATTTCAAACACCACAAGAAATACTTATCTTTCAGGAACTTGGTAGAACAATTATGCTAACTAGGCCAAACACTTTTTTTTTGCAGAACACTACTGTTTCAATACCCAAGCCTTTCGGTCAGAATGAAAGAGGCAACATTATTTCTCATGTACTCTCTCTCTCTCCATTTTCATGAGCTAGATTTGGATCTTGTTCATTAATTCCATACAAGCGTTAGATACACGTCGTACGCCATGTGTACAACATGGCATGTGATAAACATAAATTAGAAGTAAAAAATAAAGCCAGGTAACAATACATATATACTTAAATCCCTGAGAAATAACAACAAAAATCAACATGCAAGATTGACCCATCAAACTTACAATTCGACGTGCTAAATTTTAGTCATCTGTCAAAGGTACATGGTTCATTCAGTCCCATACGATTCATTTTTTGGCGGTCGTCTCCTACAACTTTCTAAGACATCTTGAACGAGGCAAGAGTTGAGCTATATATTTTAAAAAGAATAACTTTACCAATTAAATTGGAGATAATTAACCACCCAAGACACAAGACAGACAAAGCACGTATATGACCATGTGAACCATAGCAAGTTCTGACACAAAAGGTCCCCGTACACCAGAATCACCCTGCACCTCGTTGAGCAGGTTAGATACCGCGTGACCTAGGCAAGGCTGTTAGAAAATCTTGAGAGACTCCAAAGGAGCACAAAAAGAAAACACGTTGTTGTATGCATTGGGAAGGAGAACGTTGTATCGCCACCAACAGCACCCACATGTGTTAATTATGTTTGAGCATTACTTACAAATTCTCCGACTATCGACTAATTTGGTTATAACTTTTTGTCATTAGTATGCAATGTGGCACACAGAACCGGGAAAATTTTATGGTCTTCGAGCTGACATGAGTATATGGGGTTCACCAAATCAAGAATACTCTCAAGAATCTGGAGCAGCCATACAAATGTATTGTGCAGAAGGAGGACACTACCGCTTAATTGAAGCTGGATTTCATGTACAAACATATCACCGTTCTGATAAATTCAAATAATGCTTTCCAAAAAACTATTTCAAATTCTTGTTTGGCTTGCAAATTGCCCCCTCGTTGTACCATAATAGAGATGTTCGCTTCTTTACATACTGGACAGTAAGTATAAACCATGCTACCTTAAGAAATACATAATGTGTTGTCTTTTCGAGTATTTTTTTTACTATTTGGAGGAATTGTCATACTAAAAATTGGTCTTTGTTCATCCACAATAATACATCTTAATTTAATCATTGAGTAGAAGGACACAAAAACAGCGGGCTGCTACAACATGCAGTGCAAAGGATTTGTTCCAGCCAGAGGAGCTGCACTGGTGCCTGGCCAAGCCATTGCTCCTCAGTCAACATATGGCGAACTCGACCACTATGCCAGGCTTAGCATAAACAAGGTACTCCCTCTGTCCCGTTAGAGACTAGTTTACGTATCCATTTGAAGATCTCTTGCTAACTATCAAGTTTCTTTCCCCACCAAAAAACATCACTATCTAGTTTCTTTACAATTTTGTTGCATGAAGATTCCTGTTATGACCATCACCCCTCGTTTATTGTATGTAGGACCCGAAGACTGGAGCTTGGATATTGTACCGACATGATTTGCATGCCCCATCATTCTTGGGACATTTTCCTAGCGAGCTTTGCCCCGGTGAAGCGGCGCAAATACAAGCATTGACTGGATTCGTAAATTATCGAAAGAATGCTCGTGGTCCTCCAATGGGCAGCGGGCAGTTTCCTGATAATGAAGATCCTAAGAAATCTGCCTACTTCAAGCAAGTTAAGGCTTATGACTCCAAAGGTCATGCTTGGAACCCAATTACAACTGTAATGCTTCCTCTAGCTGACAAGCCGGACTGCTACAGGCCAAGTGATTTCCTTCTTGATTTTAAGAAGGGCTACATGTTTTACTATGGTGGACCAAGTGATTGTGTTGGTTGACAAAACACAAGTTTCTTTTGATTGTGATTCAATAAATCATAAACTTTGTTTGTTGCAGCTAAATACAAGTGCTTCTTTGGCCCCTCCCTCCCAAACATGCAATATATATACTCCCTCCGTTTCATAAAGATTGACACGGTTTTGCACTAGAGTTAGTTCAAAGTCATGCCAATCTTTATGGAACCGAGAGAGTACATCAGATCAACGTACATTGAGATGAGGTCCACCATCCGTACTCTAAATTCGTGTAATCAAAATCGAGATCTTCAAGCCTCCGAGGCCAATAAATGGGAGGAATGCACCGATAAACATGAGCCTATAGAGCCACATGCACTACGGGAGAAACCCGCTTTGCCGGAGGCTTTCCGTCGGGGCCGCCGGCAAAGACCGTCAGCACGGAGCTCCATCGACAAAGGACTCTTTGCCACCGGCTTTCGCACGGGACCGTCGGCGAAGCCTTTGCCGGCAGCAAAAATCACGGCCTCCGGCAAAGAAAAGGGGATCACGGCCGTTGCTGGCGTAACGGCGAAACCCGCTCTGGGCCCACATGTCGGCCTTTGCCGGCGGCCAGGTAAAATGCTGCCGGCAAAGGGCTGGCACGTGGCACGCCCTGAGCCGGCCACGCGTGGCGCGCGGTGGCCCACATGTCAGCCTTTGCCGGCGGCCAGGTAAAATGCTGCCGGCAAAGGGCTGGCACGTGGCATGCCCTGAGCCGGCCACGCGTGGCGCGCGGTGGCCCACATGTCAGCCTTTGCCAGCAGCCTGGGAAAAAGCCACCGACAAAGAGCTGGCACGTGGCACGCCCCGTGGCGCGCGGTGGCCCACATGTCGGCATTTGCCGGCGGCCTGGGAAAAAGCCGCCGGCAAAGGATTGACACGTGGCAGGATCTGGGGCCAGCCTAACTTAGCCTTTGCCAGCGGCCAGGACTGTGGCCGTCGGCAAATGATCTTTTTTTTTGTTTTTTTGTTTATCGCAGCAATTAAAAATATTTTGACAGCACACGCGCGCGCATGCGCGCGCGCACACACACATATAGATATATATTCAGCCACATCACAACAATACAACCACACAAAATCATACACGCATACACATATAGCATTCACATCACAAGCATATAAACATCTCATGAAAGTCCGAAAACATCACATATCTCACAACAAAAGTATTACAAGTGTTCATCACATGGTAGCAACATATTACAAGTGTTCATACATGAAAAGAAAGTGACTCGGGCACCTTCAACATCCACCACCCATTGCACCAATAGAAACCTATGAAATACAGTTGGAATAGCATAATTAGATAGTAATAAAGGCATTGAAATGACAATTGTAGTATTTGAAGCGGAACTTAGCCATTTGGCTCAAAAATGGTGCAATGGTCACATAAATCTTTAACTCTTATAAAAGAGCCATTTGGTGGTGGCGGTACGTTGTTCATTTTCTGTCTCTTACATGTGGGACCTACCCTGTGCCTTCACCGTGCCTCCCTCAGCCCTAGCCTCCCCTCACCGCGCCTCCCTCCGCCCTAGCCTCCCCTCACAGCGCCCCCTCCTCTTATTTGTAGAATCTGTAGAAAGCGACGCGGCTGGCCCGCCAAAGAGCAGATCGTCTAAGCGCCGGCCAAGAAGGAGTAGCAAGCGGGGAGTAGAGAAAGGAGGTCACCGGCGCCTGCGAGTTGCCGTGTGGTGGGTGTGGACGGAGCAGGATCGGGCTCCCTGCCCCTTGCCCGGCGGAAGACACACAGCCACGTAGCTGGCTCACCTCCACCACCGGCGCAAGTGAGTTCGCCGACGCCTCCACCTCCTCCACCAGTCAAAGTTTTGTTCCTTGGCTTGGCTGCCCTAATATTTCTAGCATGCCAATCTATGCCGCTGTTCAGATATCTTTTGTGGTAACAGTACCAATTCTACTTGTCACACCAAATCCTTGATGAATTGCCAACAGCCCAACACCAACAGAAAGGTGAGATCGAAACTCCCAAGAGCACGTCCACAAGATTTAGGGAGTGCAGAGGGTGTGTCCCAATAATTGGTTGCTAATCTTAACAGTGTGACCAAATGTGCAAAAAGAATATCTTAGCCTGATGGAGCCCATATATCCATCTCAAGGTTGCATGCAGGAGGCCTTTATCCAAACATTCTCAAGTTCTGCCATGTCCTTCTTAGTATTGTGTGTTTTGGCCTGAAGAACAATTCGAGTATGTAGGTCTGCTAGGGGGCTCAGAAGATGAGCAGAGTTTATTTCTGGCACCGAGGTGCCATAAGGAAGAAGGATTAACAGATATACTTGCATAGGTACTGGCATATGAGAATTATACTTGCATAGGTACTGAGTATTCGTTAATCTGCTGCTCTCAAGAAGGTATTGTTTTCTCCTTTCCTCTTCTCTGTAACATTGACATATATAACATTGACATATTCATTTCTAATTTGTAGCCGTTTCATGATTACTTCTCATACTGATTAATGACAGTAATGCTTTACATGACATTAAAAATACAAATCAGTTTAGGTATGCACGACAACCTTTTCTCTTGTCTCCTCAAGTTGTTCCTGTGTCATCTGATTCAAAGAGACCCAGTAAGGAGTTCAGACTGAAATCCTTTAAGTACTTCATTTGAAATCCTCTAGAGTGCTTTTTTTCTGCATTAACCGTTTGCTAGAGGTATTTGTTAAACAAAGTGTAGTCTTAGTGTTGCAGTCCCAAAACACACCAGCATAAACCAGAAAGAAACATGGCATTCTTATTTAAGTATCTTGTTTTTCTTCTGTAAATCAAGTTGGTACCAAAATGAAGAAAAAATGCCTTGTATAGATGTTGCCAACACAATCTCTCTGAATGCATATAGCTATGTTTCCTGTTTCAAAAAAGAAAAGAAAAGAATGACTACAACTGTGATCTGATTACGGGATGGAATGCTTCGATATTTTCTGATTATGTAGGCATCATTAACCATTAAACCTGGATGGTTGAATTCTGTAATACGTGTTCTCTCCATTGCTACTTGTATGTTATTATAGATTGTCATAATGTTTGCGGCAAAATTCTTTCAATTTGGGAGCAGCTTTGTTGGATGACTTCTTCACCATGTATCTACAATAGAGTCACAGTGTTGAATGGGATGTGCAGCTGGGGTTGGTTCTGAATCATTTGTTGTGTGGGCAAACTAATATGAGATTGTGTTGGGAGTCTAATTCATTTTAACCTTTTGCTATCTCCTGTGAACTATTTGGCAAACCAATACGAACTTTGAGAAGTTTGACGGGTGAAAGATTTACTCATTTGCTGCAATGATAAGGAGATTGGATTCCCTATTCACTTAAGTGTTAACCTAGAGTCTTTCTACACCCAAAATTAAAGCCGTGAAATCATAGGTGATGTGTACCATTGGCAAGTGTTTTAGGTGAAACATTGATGTTGATACTTTGGATAATGTGGATACTTTGGATATGGATACTTATATGATGACTTGTATCTTGTTTGGACTTAGTGCTTTGCTAGTGGTGTGTTGATCCATTAGTTTCTTATGTGAAAACATGGCGTGAGTTGTGTGGAACTTACCCTGAGTCAAGTCGTGGACTTGTGCTCGTACTAGTTATTTGTGTGTTCGCTTTCAGGTGTTGCCGGAGCTAGAGAAACGTGGTCGATGACGGGATCGAGTGACGAAGCTTGGGAGAAGCTGAGGTCGAGGGATCAATGTCATGCGCGACGTTCGTGCGAAAGAACAATGAAAGTGAAGACTACGATGATCCGGGAGGGCACTGGTTTGTCGTACGTTGTTTATACCGGATATGTACGGTATTGGAGATATTCGACACGTGATGGTCGAGTTTTGAAGACATCACAAGAAGAGTTGATGGCATGGAGTGGCATCGACGTGAAGACATGTAGGTCCAGCCGTGGCTGGATGAGAGCTGTTTAAAGATTTAACAGTAGCGTCATCAATATTTCGTCTGATGGAAAAGTGGTCCACATAAAAATTGTGCGCGTCGTCGGTGTGAACAACTTTGCTTTTGGAATTATCTCCATCCGAGCTCGTCTGTGGGCCCCACGGGCAGAATAACGACTGGGACAGAGGAGTTCGTTCTGGATTCGGACTCGGTTTAGGTTCGCGAATTTTCCCTTATAAATAGAGGGCGTCCTAGCTAGGGTTTTAGCAAAGACGTGGGAGAACTCAGAGCTTTGGATCTAGATCAATTCTTCGAGAGTTCTTGGATGCATGGTTGCATCTTTTGTAATCGATCGACATCATTGCAATTAAGAGATTCGTTAGCAGTGTCATCTTTGTTCTTTTCGAATCTTCGTGGATTATTCGTGATAGATCTTTCTAACACTTTGCTGCAAATTTATCACGAGTTCATAATACTTTGCTGCAAGTTTATCACGAGATCAAGGAAAGATCGCGATTACTTCATCTTTCTTGTTATTCCTCGAAATCGATTATAGATTAATTGTCGTAACTTTCTGTCAGCTGTTACTGTTTGCATCATATCTTTCTTGGTACGTCTGATTGAGATGATTCTTATTGCGTTGGTTAGATAATTTCAATACCTTTCTTTTGCATACTCGTACATATTTTTTAGTCCATCCAATCAAAAGTTACGGTTGTATTACTTTCACGGACAGAAAGGTGATTTAGGGTTTGAACTTTGGGGAAAAGTTTTAATTTGCTTCCGCGCAATCATTCACCCCTCCTCTGATTGCCTATCTCGATCTCACAATTGGTATCAGAGCAATGTCTCTCTAATTTATCTTAACCGGTTGATTAGACTTGCTAGATATGGATATGTATTCTACCAAACCCTGTGTATTCGATGGTGTTGATTTTCAGTTTTGGAAGGCGAAGATGAAGGCATACATCATGGCACAAAGCTACGCCATATGGGAGAAGGTCGCTAAGCCCTATGAACTTCCCGCGGACGATGCGATCACACCAACAAACTTGGTCCACGTGGAGAACAACTACAAGGCCAGGAACTACATCATCCGAGGTCTACAACGAAGTGACTTCGACCGTGTCGCTCACCTTGCATCCGCTCATGAGGTATGGAACGCACTTTGTAGTCATCATGAAGGATCAAACTCTGTTAAGTAGGTGCGTCAGGACATGTACAAAAAGGAGTATATGAAATTTGAGATGAAGACAGGTGAATCTTTGGATGAATTATTTGCACGTTTTAATAAGATTCTCAGCAACTTACGTGCATTAGGTGTTACCTATACAGATGCTGAGACTTCTAGAAAACTTTTAAGTGCTTTAGATATGTCCATGTGGGAGATGAAAGTTACATCTATTAGAGAATCTACAGTCATGAGCACACTTACACTTGATATCTTATACTCAAAATTGAAAACTCATGAATTAGATATTCTTATTAGGAGAACCGGTTCCAAATCAATTGCACTTGTTTCTAACTCTAGCCGCTCTAATGATGGTACTTCTTCATATTGCTATGCTCCATCTTTTTTGTCTCAACTAACTGATGAACAGATAGAGCAATATCCAGAGGAAAAATTGGCACTACTCACCTCTCGTTTTACACGTGCCCTGCAAAATGTTCGTTCAAGGAAGAGAGGTGGGAACAATGCTCCAAGGTGCTTTGAATGTGGTGATCCAAATCACTTTCGCCAAAATTGTCCTAAATTCTTATCCAAGATGGCGAAAGAAGAAAATGGGGAGGACAAGAAGAAGAAGAAGCGTCCCTTCAACATCAAGAATAAAAAGAGGGGCGACTTTGCTCGTGCGGTGGCTCACAATATTTTCTCTGTAATCAATGAATATGGTGAACCATGCTGGAGTGATGTGGATATCGAGTCTGATGAAGATGATGCATCCAAAGGCAAGCGCGACATTAATGGGATGTGTCTTATTGCTAGCAAAAAGAGTGCTACCTCCTGCGACGACTACGACAGTGACAACAACAATGAGATAGAACTTTCTTATGATAAATTACTTAAAAGTGCTAGTAAATTGAGTTCCTTGCTTGATCATGCTACTAAAAGAATTAAGAAATATGACTTGAAAATTGCATCATTGAATTCTGAAATTACTAGACTTAAGTCTATGATTCCTGATGATGATTCCTGTAAGTTTTGTGACTTTATATATTCTGAGCTTACCTCTTTGCGTTCTATTCATGACGATACTCTTGATACGCCTAGAGTTGCATTAGAAAATAATGAGAAACCTATTGTGCATAAACATAAACAAATTAATGATGCTAGCATGGATACTTCTGATTTGATAGATTCAACTTCTTGTAATAATTGTCATATTCTGGAATTGAAGTGGTAATAACTTCTTGTAATAATCGTCAAGATGGCGTCTGATGGAAAAGTGGTACACATGAAAGTTGTGGGGCTCGTCGAGGCGAACAACTTTGCTTTTGGAATCATTTCCATCCGAGGTCGTCTGTGAGCCCCACGGGCAGAATAACGACCGGGACAGAGGAATTCATGTTGGATTCGGACTCGGTTTAGGATCGCGAATTTTCCCTTATAAATAGAGGGCGTCCTAGCTAGGGTTTTAGCAAAGACGTGAGGGAACTCAGAGTTTTGGATCTAGATCAATTCTTCGAAAGTTCTTGGATGCATGGTTGCATCTTTTGTAATCGTTCGACATCGTTGCAATTAAGAGATTTGTTGGCGGTGTCATCTTTGTTCTTCTCGGATCTTCGTGGATTATTCGTGATAGATCTTTCTAACACTTTGCTGCAGATTATCACGAGTTCATAATACTTTGCTGCAGGTTTATCACGAGATCAAGGAAAACTCGTGATTACTTCATCTTTCTTGTTATTCCTCGAAATCGATTATAGAATAATTCTCGTAACTTTCTGTCAGCTGTTACTGTTTTGATCATATCTTTTGATTGTTACGTCCGATTGAGCTGATTCTTGTTGCGTTTGTTATATAATTTCAATACCTTTCTTTTGCATACTCGTACGTATTTTTTGGTTCATCCAATCAAAAGTTACGGCTGTTTTACTATCACGGACAGAAAGATGATTTAGGGTTTGAACTTTCGGGAAAAGTTTTAATTTGCTTCCGCGCAATCATTCAACCCCCCGCTCTGCTTGCTTATCTTGATCTCACAGAAGCTAGCAGTTTTATTTAAGGAATTCTTTTTGGGCAAAAGTTTTCTTTAAGCAATTAGAAGGGCAAGTGTGTGGTGTTGCGAATTTCCATTGGGTTGCAAGTTCGTCTATGGCATCGGGTGAACAGTCGGAAGATTTGTAGAATCATAGAAGTTATCCTCGTTGCTCTCTGAGATGATCGGGCCATCCCTTATTACTAATACCACGATTTCTTGGCTATTATGTGTGGTAAACAAACCCTAAGGTGGTCGTACTGAGCCCTCAGTGCGGCCTGCATCTGAGCCATCTGAGCCGCCACCTCAGCCTGGATCTAAGCCTCCTGAGCCTCCATCTGAGTCTGCACCTGAGCCTGCACCTCCTCGTTCATCTACGCCCTTACCTACTCCACTACACCCGCCATCTCCTGCAATGCCATTACAAGATCATTGTCGTTACAATGAAATGCGAAAAGACACGAGATGGTGAATGAAGAACAACTAACCTGCTGTGAGAACTGCCAGGAACCTGGACGACTGCGTATACTAGCACTCAGGTGTGGTAGGCTGGGAGCGGTGCTCGGATCAATGGTTCCGTTCCCGAAGACCACCCTACCGTGCTTCTTGCCTACTCCCTCCCTCACGACCACTTCCACATCCAAGTCGTGCTGGCTAGGATCAACCCCGGGGTCGTGCACCTCCTCAAACACTTCCACATAGCCTGTGATCTTGGCGCGGTCAACCGAGGTGCGTAGGCTTCGGGCGGGGCGTTCGCACTGTACTCCGACACGGTGCTCGCCTTTCCCCTGAGGGCGCATTCAACGGCCGTGAAACTGGTGAGGCATTCTTTATCCGGATGAGCCTTCGCCTGAAACAACAAGCAACAACAAGATAGTTAGGTGTGAGCTCGCACATGAAGATCTTTTGGGAGAGAAACACATACATAGTTGTTGATGTAGCCCTGTAGGTTCACGCTCCCTTGATGGTGCATTCCGCTTGGGTTGGCCAACCTCCTCTCCCTAAGGAGCCCGTGAGTCTCCACGTACTCCGGGCTGCACCACGAGTCCACCAGCGCCTTCCAGGCATTTAAGTGCGAGATGCACCAGTGCAAAGGAACCTAAATGAACAAAGACAAGCCCAAACACGAAGAAGTTAAGCGTTAGCCCTTATTAAGCAAGAAAATGCACTTTGTTTTACTTTACCTGCATGTACTGTTCGTGCTCGAGATGCGTCACGATACATTGTGCCTTCTCCAATCTCTGTTGATTCACTTCGGCATAGTACCTCCTCATGGCGTAGACACGCGCGTGATAGAACATCTCGGACAATGCCTTCTTCACACTTGCCTCGAAGTGCCGTTCAATTGCTGCATCATCATAGCCTTCCGCCAGCTTGAAGAACCGTTGCAATTAGACAGAACGGATCCATTCATGAGTTATATATTTTGCATTACATTTGTTTTGACTAATGCATGCATTGTGCGAAAGCGACTTACCCAAAATTCCCCCTTCACCCGCTCGGCTTTGTTCGCATACACCACATTCTCTCTATCTTGAAAGTCCGGTTGGGCCACGTAGTGTGCCCATGTCCGGTCTGCCTCTGGCTCCTCCTTTCCTTCAATAGGAATTATGCAAGGAAGTGGTCCTTGAGGAGGACCCCAAGGACAGTCTTGGGTTGCATCGTAAAACACCCGGGTGCAACAAGCACCCAGCCCCTGCACAAGGATAAGACAAGTCAATTGCAGTTAATAAATGAAACAACAATTTGATGTAAAGTGAATTCTAGGATCAAGAAAGGTACATCTTGGCTGCTGGACGAATGACCAGCTTCTCAGCTTCACAAGAGGGCCGCTTGGTGGGGAGACGGGTAGGACCACGCTGGTACACTTTGTCTGTACCAGAGCTGGAGGCAGCCCCGCCGAGGCTCCCGCGGAGGTACCAACAGAGTGATCCTGCAGCTCGTCCTCACCAGAGTCCCCTGCCTCCATCTACATCTCCCTCACCTCCTCCAGAATCTCGTCCTCTCTGTCATCCTCAGGATCGTACAGTGGATCAACATCGAGTGGCGGCGGCGAGGGAGAGGGCTCCCTCCTGGCTTTGCCCTTTGCATCTAAATACTCACTCTCTGTCGCACCAGTGGCACCCGGGGTACCACCGCTGCATGACGCGTGGGCCACCTCGCTTGCTCCCCGGGAGGATCGCACCCTGGGCAGCACCCCGTTAGATGCCCGGCAAGTCACCAGCACGGCAGGGCTAGCCGGGCTGCGGGGGTTGCCTTGGAGGGCAGCAAGAGAAATCCCGCCTGGGCGCTTCCCGGGAAGGTTACTTGCCGGGACGGGCGTTCCCGAGCGCAGGCGCCCGTAACAGGAGCGGGACCGAGTGGGCAGGACAGCGACACCACGTGGCCGCTCGGCGGGCTCCCCGTGCGCAGGGTTGGTCAGGACAAGGAATGAAGCACACTCAAGCATTAAATGCACCGACAGAAAGGGAATTCCCCGTCCAGTCAGCCTACAGTGACTGGCCCGGTGTAAATCCTAGGCACGTAGGACCCTAGTTGCAGGGCTACCCATCCTGCATGCAAGCCAGCACGGCAGGGCCGAGCTGCCCTGGCTCCCTATTCGCCATTTGTCACCCATGCACCGAGGCACCTGTGGTATCCCCTTGAGTATAAAAGGAGGACCCCCGCCAACGGTCAAAAGGGTTCGTTCGGTTCGGGTTTGGATGGACTCTCAGTTCACTACTAACTCTAGCCAAGAGTAGCAAGTAGCACTTAGCTAAGAAGAGAGAGAGCATCCGGGGACTTACAGAAGTAGGACGTAGGGTTTTACACCTCAGGGTGGCCCGAACCTGGGTAAAAGTGATCTTGTGTTCATCGTGTCCCAACGCTTGACATTGGCCTCGCTGACGATCGCCGGAGCGATCCCCGCCGCCCACTGCCGAACCTAAAAGGGGGTGCTCGCGCATCCCCGGTGTCAGAGCCCCGTGCTACGACGCTATCATAACTACAAACTATAAATGCACAAGATTTATCTTACAAGCATACAAGCTAGCAATTTTATCAACCTAGTACAAGCATACATGCACATTCACAAAAATTTATCAACCTAGTACAAGCATACAAGCTACCAAGCTCGGGATATGCATCCAAGCTACCAAGCAAATTTATCAACCTAGTACAAGCATACAAGCTACCAAGCTCGGGATATGCATCACAAAAATTTCACAAAAAATACAGAAAAAAAATGCTCACCAATTAGGGAAGGGGGAGCCGGTAGTGGAGGAGGAGATCTAGGAGAGGGGGGCTGGCGGGGAGGAGGCCTGGGAGGAGGGAGGAGGCGCCGGCGGGGAGGAGGGAGGAGGGACCGGCGGTGGGGATGGAGAGGAGAGGGGGGCAGCGGGGAGGAGAGGTGGCCGGGGTGGGGGAGGAGAGGAGAGGACGGGGAAGGTGGGGGGGAAGGTGGCTGGCGGCCGGGGTGGGGGAGGGGAGGAGAGGTGGGGAGGGGGGGGGGCGGCGTCGGGGGCACCGGGGGGAGGGCGGGGGCGGTTGGCGGGGGTGGCGGGATGGGGGAGGGGCGGGGGTTGGGCACGAGACGAGGGAAGGAGTGAGAGAGAGAGAGAGACAGAGAGAGAGAGAGAGGGTTAGGGAGAGGTTTTAATTTTTTTCATGAATCTTTGCCGGCGGCCCGATAAAAAGCCGCCGGCAAATAATCCTTTGCCGGCGGCCCTACAAAAAGCCACCGGCAAAGCCGTTTCTTCCTTTTGTTTTTTCTGTCTTTATTTCAATTATTCATTAAAAGCTGGTGATTTTCCCTGTCACTTTAGACTTCCTTTTTGTTCTATTAGGACATTTGAACATGAAAAACAAAAAATCTAGCCATGTCCTCAAAGAAATCTTCTCCAGACGTGTGAGTTGCGACTTTCCCCCCCAAAGTCCGGAATGTTCGTGGGGGTTAGTCTAGTTTGTGAAGGAAGTGCAATCTCAGATCTTTGGATTGTGTTTTCCTCTTAACACCATATTTATATACCCATTTTATGACATCATCCAAGATTTCAAGTTTTTTGGACCATTCATCGTGTGATTTGAGGCATCGCCCTCTCTTGTGGGCCTCGTGGCGTCTGCGGGGTAGCTTTTCTCCAAAACTTGTGTTGTCAAGTCACTTTACTCTACTTTTGTGTTCTAATAGCACATGGGGACATGAAAAATCAAAAAGTTACCCAAGTACTCAAGGAATTTTGCTCCATCTGTCCGAATTGTGACTTTTCCCCCCTAAGTCCAGAACTTCCGTGCGGGTTAGTCTAGTTTGTGAAGAAAGTGCAACCTCAGATACTTGGGTTGTGTTTTCCTCTTAACACCACCTTTATGTACCCATTTTATGACATCATCAAGGATTTCAAGTTCTCTGGACCATTCGTCATGTGATTTGAGGCATCGCCCCCTCCTGCGGGCCTCGTGGCGTCTACGGGGTAGCTTTTCACCAAATGTCGCACCAGTGGCACCCGGGGTACCAACGCTGCATGACACGTGGGCCACCTCGCTTGCTCCCTGGGAGGATCGTACCCCGGGCAGCACCCCGTGAGCTGCCCGGCAAGTCACCAGCACGGCAGGGCTAGCCGGGCTGCGGGGGTTGCCCTGGAGGGCAGCAAGAGAAATCCCGCCTGAGCGCTTCCCGGGAAGGTTACTTGCCGGGAAGCGCATTCCCGGGCGCAGGCGCCTGCTAAAGGAGCGGGACCGAGTGGGCAGGACAGCGGCGCCACGTGGCCGCTCGGCGGGCTTCCCGTGTGCAGGGTTTGTCAGGACAAGGAGTGAAGCACACTCAAGCATTAAATGCACTGACAGAAAGGGGATTTCCCGTCCAGTCAGCCTGCAGTGACTGGCCCGGTGTAAATTTTAGGCACGTAGGACCCTAGTTGCAGGGTACTCATCATGCATGCAAGCCAGCACACCGAGGGCAAGCTGCTCTAGTTCTTTGCTCGCCACTTGTCACACATGCACCGACGCACCTGTGGTATCACCTTGAGTATAAAAGGAGGACCATTGCCAATGGTCAAAGGGGTTCGGTTCGGTTTTCTTTTACTAGTTTTGGCCAGAAATAGCAGGTAGCTCTTAGCAGAAAAGGAGAGAACGCCCGGGAACTCCCCCGGCAACCTGTAAATCCTTGTTCACTGGCTAATAAGAATGCTGAAGCAGGACGTAGGACTTTACACCTTAGGGTGGACCGAACATGGGTAAATACGATTGTGTGCATCGTCATGCTTGACATTGGCTTCATCGGGGATCGCTCCGTACCGTCGCACCCGGGGTACAACCGTTGCATGATGCATGGGCCACCTCGCTTGCTCCCCAGGAGGATCGCACCCCGGGCAGCACCCCGCGAGCTGCCCGGCAAGTCACCAGCACGGCAGGGCTAGCCGGGCTACGGGGGTTGCCCTGAAGGGCAGCAAGAGAAATCCCGCCTGGGCGCTTCCCAGGAAGGTTACTTGCCAGGAAGGGCGTTTCAGGCGCAGGCGCCCGCTACAGGAGCGGGACCGAGTGGGCAGGACAGCGGCGCCACGTGGCCGCTCGGCGGGCTCCCCGTGCGCAGGGTTCGCCAGGACAAGGAGTGAAGCACACTCAAGCATTAAATGCACCGACAAAAAGGGGATTCTCCGTCCAGTCAGCCTACAGTGACTGGCCCGGTGTAAATTTTAGGCACGTTGAACCCTAGTTGCAGGGCTACTCATCATGCATGCAAGCCAGCACACCGAGGGCAAGCTGCCCTAGTTCTTTGCTCGCCACTTGTCACCCATGCACCGAGGCACCTGTGGTATCCCCTTGAGTATAAAAGGAGGACCATTGCCAATGGTCAAAGGGGCTCGTAGAAGAAGAGCTCCCACAAGCGCAATGGGAAGCAAGTCCTCGCCGCGGAGTCGGGGGCTGCCTCGCCCGCCAGCGGGTTTGGCGGCAAGCCGGGTGACGAGTCCCGCTGGCCCATCCACGCCAACTCTACCCACGATGCGCAGGATTGCCGCATCCTGCAGGGTATCAAGCAGAGGCGCGAGCAACGCCATGAAGAGCGCCGAGCGGCCGGCGCCTGCTTCAACTGCGGCGATATCGGGCATCTATCCCGGGATTACCCGAACGACTCCAGAGCGGGGCCGAAGCCTGCCGGCGGGGGCGCCGGCAGAGAGGGAGCCCAGGGGGGAAGCGGCTAGGCCCGTGCCGGCAGGGAGTGCCCTCCCCGAGGATGAGACAAGGCTCGCGCTGAGGAGCAGCGCGAGTCCGACTGCAGCGGGGTGACGAGCCTGGCTTCCAGGAGCCCCGCGGCGTCCCTGCATCCATGGGGGAGCTTACGCTCTCTCATCCCATGCCACGGTAAAGCGCCTCACCCCGGAGGTGTGTGCGCTGTTGCCAGACATGGAGGCACAGCAGCCGGTGAAGTGGTCGCATGTGCCGATCACCTTCAGCGCCGACGATCACCCAGCCCGGCAGCTAGGTTCTGGGGTTTTACCCTTCGTGGTCTCACCGATCATCAACAATGTGACGGTGACCAAGGTGCTGTTGGACAACGGAGCGAGGTGGAACCTCCTGTCCGCCAAGTTGGTTTAGAAACTTCAGCTGCCGCTGGAGCGGTTGAAGCCCACCGACCTGTTCCGGGGAGTGAACCCCGGGATCGTGCACCCTCTGGGGCGTATCACGCTGCCGGTTACCTTCGGGTCCCGGGAATCGTTCAGGACCGAGCACCTTGTGTTCGATGTGGCGCACACCCGGTTGCCATACAACGGGATGCTAGGTCGGTCGGCGCTGATCAAGTTCATGGCGGCGACTCATTGCGCTTATGACGTGATGAAGATGTCGTCCACGTATGGAGTCCTCTCCACCAGGTGCGATCTCAAGGACGCAGCCTGGTGTGTTGGCGAGGTCATCAAGGCCGCCGCCGCAGCCGATTCCAGTGACGAGGATGTCGCCGGAAGCGAAGGCTCGTTGCCGGGCGATCGCCCCGCAGCGAAAAAGGCTCGCGCTACCCCGCAAGAGCTTGCCGGGGGAGGCGCAGGCTCGAGCTCGTGCCCCGGCAAGAGCCAGAAGCTCAAGGAGGAGGCCTTCAAGGTGAAGAAGCTGCCCCTCCAAGCCGGCAACGAGGAGCGTACTGTCACCGTTGGTGCAAACCTCAATGCCAAATAGGAAAGCGCCCTCATCACTTTCCTTCGGGGGAACGCCGACGTGTTTGCTTGGGAACCGTCGGACCTCCCCGGGATCCCTAGGGAGGTAATCGAGCATCGACTCGCGGTGTGTCCAGACGCATGCCCCGTCAAGCAGAAGATCCGTCGGCAAGCACAGAAGCGCAAGATTTCATCAAGCAAGAAGTGGACAAGCTTAAAGCTGCGGGGGCTATTAGGGAAGTACTGTACCCCACTTGGTTAGCTAACCCTGTAGTAGTACCCAAGGGGGAGTTAAAACTTCGCATGTGTGTAGATTTTACTGATCTTAACCATGCGTGTCCTAATGATCCTTTCCCTGCATTGACCAAATAGTAGATTCCACTGCCGGTTGTGATTTGCTATGTTTTTTGGATGCTTTTTCTGGCTACCATCAAATTAAGATGGCAGTCGAAGACGAAGAAAAAACGACGTTCGTCACCTCAGTTGGCTTATACTGCTACACATGCATGCCATTAGGGTTGAAGAATGCGGGCTCAACATTCCAGCGTGCTTTACGCGAGTGTTTGGGATCCCAGCTAGGCCGAAACGTTGAGGCCTACATGGATGATATCGTCATCAAGTCAAAGCGCGGGGACTCGCTAATTGATGACCTGCGGGAAACGTTTGATAACCTCCGCAGGATCAAGCTCAAGTTGAACCCTGAAAAATGCACCTTTGGTGTAGACTCGGGGCAGCTTTTGGGCTTCTTGTTTTCGCACAGGGGGATTCAAGCCAACCCAAAGAAGACAGAAGCTATCGAGAAAATGGAGGCTCCCCGCAAGGTGAAGGACGTGTACCGCCTCAACGGCTGCGTAGCCGCGCTGGGACGTTTCATTTCAAGGCTGGGTGAGCGCGCCCTCCCTTTCTTCAAGGTGATTAAGAAGAAGGGCCCAATCAACTGAAGCCCCGAGGCTGAGGCGGCGTTCTAGGATCTCAAGCAGTACCTCAAGTCGCCGTCGATCCTCGTAGCCCCCAAGCCGGGCGAGCCGCTGCTACTCTACCTAGTGGTGACCGACCAAGTGGTCAGCTCGGTGCTAGTTGCCGAGAGAGAGGGAGACCTCCCGGAGGCTGAGCCTGTGGGGCAGGTGGCTGAACTAGCCCCGGCAACCGCCTCGGACCCGGGAACTGCCGTCGAGCCGGCAGCGTCAACACCGCGCAGGCGGCTCGCGTAGCACCCGGTGTACTTCGTCAGCACGGTGCTGCGCGACGCCCGCACGTGGTACCCGCAAGTGCAGAAGCTCTTGCTGGGGATCTTGCTTGCATCACGCAAGCTGCACCACTACTTTCAGGCGCACCGCGTCACGGTGGTGTCGGGATTCTGCCTCGAGCGGGCCCTCACCAACCGTGAAGGCACCGGAAGGGTGGCCGAATGGAGGATGGAGTTGTCGGAGTTTGACCTGCACTTCACCAACACCAAGGGCATCATGAGTGCGGCTCTGGCTGATTTCGTTGCGGAGGGGACTTCGACGGGCGTAGAAGAAGAAGAGCCGGAGACCAGCTTGCCTGGTAAGCTGGACGAAGGCCACTGGATCCTGTACTTCGACCGCGCATTCAGCCTGCAGGGAGCTGGCGCTGGACTCGTCATCGAGTCATCCATAGGAGACCAACTGAAGTTCGCCATCCAACTCGACTTCCCCAACTCCACCAACAACACGGCTGAGTACGAAGGGTTGCTCGCCGGGTTGCGGGCGGTGATCGCCCTTGATATCAAGCGCCTGGTTGTTCGTGGGGATTCCCAACTCGTGATCAACCATGTTAACAAGGACTACGACTGCCCGCTGATGGTAGCGTATGTGGATGAGGTCCGCAAGCTGGAACGCAAGTTCAAGGGTTTGCGGTTTGAGCACGTCAAACACAAGGATAACTTCGCGGCTGACGAGCTGTCCAAGTTAGCAGCAGAGCGCCGGAAGGTTCCGGCGGGGGCTGGCACAGGCAGATGACGCCTTTGGTTGCCCCCAGCCGGCTGCCGGGGAAGCCCCCCCGGCAACCGAAGGAAACCCCGCAACAGCGGAGGTCCATGCAGCTGATTTAGCGGCATGCATGAGCAGGGAAACCCCGCCTTGGACAGTGGATATCGCCCGCTACCTGAAGGGAGAAGCCCTCCTGGAAGATGGCATTGCCGCGGAACGCGTAGCCCGGCAAGCCAAGACGTACGCCCTGGTGGACGGGAACCTCTACGGGAGGCGTGCAAATGGAGTGAAGCTCCTCTGCGTGCCCCAAGACGAAGGGCGTGCACTCCTGGAAGAGATACACCGAGGCACATGTTCCCACGATGTGGCCTCACGGGCTCTGGCCGGCAAGGCTTTCCGGCACGGCTTCTACTGGCCTATGGTGCTAGTCGATGCCGAGCAACTGGTCAAGATGTGTGAGGCGTGTCAGTTCCATGTGAAGAAGAGCAACCAGCCGGCGCAGGCCCTGCAAGACATTCCATCCTCCTAGCCGTTCGCGGTCTGGGGGCTGGACATCATCGGCAAGTTGCCGAGAGCAGTTGGCGGCTAGGAGTACTTGCTCGTGGCCATCGACAAGTTCTCCAAGTGGGTGGAACTAGAGCCAGTGCGGAAGGTGACCGCTCAGGCAGCCATCAAATTCTTCAAGGTCATTGTTTGCCGGTTTGGTGTGCCTAATGACATTATCACCGACAATGGCACACAATTTACGAGCGCCGTGTTGCAAGCCAACTGCGAGGACATGGGCACCAAGATCCACTTCACTTATGTTGCTCACCCGAGGAGCAACGGACAAGCGGAGCGAGCCAACGCAGAGGTGCTGCGGGGGCTCAAGACGAGAACCTTTGACAAGCTCAAAGGCCACGGGAAGCACTGGGTCGAAGAACTCCAGCCCGTGCAGTGGTCAATCAGGACCACACCTAGCCGGGCAACGGGTGAAACTCCTTTCGCCCTTGTCTACGGGGCAGAAGCGGTGCTGCGCCTCGAGCTCAAGCATGGATCCCCTCGAATACGTGCGTACGGCAACCATAGCCAACACGAGCCGAGGGTTGACGATCTAAACTTCATCGAAGAACTTCGATGCCGGGCTGCTGTGCGGGCTGCACGCTACCAACAGGGACTCCGCCGTTACCATGACAGGCGGGTCTGTCCCCGGGAGCTCGAGATCGGAGACCTTGTCCTGTGCCGCAGACAAGGAACGAAGGCCGGGAACAAGCTGGCTTTGAAATGGGAGGGCCCCTTCCGGGTAGTGCATGTAACCAGGCCGGGGGCTTTCCGGCTGGAAACCGAAGAAGGCTTGCCGGTGCAAAACAGTTGGAACCTTGAGTACTTGTGTAAGTTCTACCCGTGAAGCGGTGGAGCCCGGCCCACAGGTGATGCTCCGGCAGCATGCCTCTCGAACTAGTGTAGCGGGGCAACCCCCGATTGTAAACCGCTAGTTTCCATGAATAAAGATAAGTGCTTCCCTCTGAATTTCAAGTTATCTCGATTATTTGCATGCTTTTTCCTCTGTCTCCTGCATTAGGTGCACAGAAGTCTCGTTCCATCCTTGGTTGTGAGCAGGGGGCTGCCGGAGCCTTGAAAACAAAAACCCGCTGCCGGATTACTCCGGCACGGGGCCATGCCGTTGCCGGACTCCCCGCAACGCGCATCGCGCAGAAGCTGCGTCCTGGAATGGAAAAGTGCTCACACCCAAGTTTGGTATCGACCCTTCTGTGCCCGAGGGCTGGGAGGTAGGAGGGTTATCTGTGCTCTATCTATGTTGCGTTTTTTTCGTGCATTTCGAAAAAAAATTGCAGTATCTTGGGCTCGGTAAGAATCTTGGGCTCAGTGAGAATCTTGCATGCAGGGCAAGGACGGAATCGGGAGCACTGTGGTGCTCGTGGACCGCTCATGGACTGTGTCATTTAGCGGTGCCCAGTAGTGCGTGGCGACCACACTTCAAGGTCCTCAACGCACTTCGAGGCTCCTGCGGCAGGAGGGAGCTGCCACGTGTGCCGCGATTTCTTGGCGCGCATGGTGGCAAGGCCTTTGCCGCACTTCAAGGGGTTTGGCACCATGTCTGCTGCGGTGACCCGGCGCGCATGGTGGCAAGGTTCTTCGCCACGCCTACAAAAGGGTGTCGTGGCCATGGAGCAACTCAGAACGAAGCCAAGAAGATAGCTGCGAAGGCGAGGGCGGCCGCGGAGGCACGGGGGGGGTGCATGCCATTAGCGCTCAATGCTGATGGGTGCACTGCCGCCGTGCCCTTGCCGCACCCCTCCAACCAGCAGTTCCAAAGCCGAGGGTTGCCGCGGAGACATTGTGGGGGTGCAGTCCATCGGTGCTCAGCACCGATGGGTGCACTGCCACAGCGCCCCTGCCGCATCCCTCCAGAGGGCGTTTCGAGGGTGAGGGCTGCCGCGGAGACGCTGTGGTGGCGCTGCCACCATGCTTGGCGGTTGCGGCGGCCCCGCCACAGCGTTCCTACTGCATCCCTTCAGCAGGCGTTTCCAAGGCGAGGGTTGCCGCGGAGACGCTGTGGCGGTGCCGCCATCCGTGCTTGGCGCCGACGGCGGCCCCGCCACAGCATTCCTGCCGCATCCCTCCAGCAAACGTTCCAAGTGCGAGAACAGACAGCTAAGTGCATGGTCCTGATCACCTAACTTTCGGACACTTAACATTGGCTCGCTGGTGTGGCTCGAGCCCTCCGTCTGGCTGGGGTGTTAGAAGGACGCTTGCGAGGGGAGTGCACTCCTCGTGCAGCTCACGGGCCCGTCCTCGTGAGTGCATGCTTGGGGGTAGTTATCCCGCAAGTGGAGTGGCTCGCTGCCGCTACTTGAGCCCAGGTCGGCACTGCGTGTCCGTCCCGGGTCCCTGGTCCGGTTAAGTGTGTCTCACGCGAGTCCCCGGCAACACAAGGCATAGCACACGAAGGCCAGTAGATCCACCCCGCGAGTCCATCCCGGGAACAAGAAATAAGTACCAAGTAGAACCGGAAAACGAAATTCATAAAAAGTAGTGAACGATTACACAAGCTAATAAAATGTTAATTGTTCGAACGGCGCCAAGCGCGGTACTTGCAGGAATCAAAAACGAAGACACAAAGATAAAACAAGGACCGACAGGGGGCGGCGGCGACTCGTTGCCGGGGCCTTCGGCTGGGGGCTCCGGCTCTGGCTTCCTCTGCATCCGGTCCGCCACCTCCTCGACGAACCTGCTCATGGCCTTGCAGTGAGGAGGGCCGTCCTCGCTGTCCGATAAGGCGTCCAGCAGCGTCTCGAAGGGGAAGTCCGGGTGGTGGAGGTGCACACGAGGCTATCTCCCCATCGCAGAACTTGGAGATCCACACGTCGAGCGCCCCGAGCTTCCCCACCATGTCGGAGAAGAAGGGGATCAAGGTGCTGACGTCCGTGCCGTCCACCTTCGTGGCCTGCATCTCGAACCTCGGCAGCAGGTCGTCCATGGCTTGGGCGATCTCGCGGAGCTTCTCGGTCTCCCTCCGCCGCTGCTCCGCCAACTTGTCGTGGTTGCCGCGCGCCAGCACCACTGCTTTCTTGGCCTGCTGGAGGAGTTCTGCTCGCCGCGAGATCTTCGTGGCCTTGGCCACGTTGTCCTTGCCTACTTTGACGAGCTCCTCCCGGGCAGTGGCCAATTCGGACTCGAGTCGGACGCTCTTCTCCTTGGCGGAGTTGAGCTGCATCTCCTGCTGTGTCGACGCCGCTACCGCGTCCTCCGCAGCTTGGTGCGCAGCCCCTGGAGCTAGGAGAGGTAGCTACAGACCAGCTCGCTCTTCTCATTGAGGCGAGCTTGGGCCGTAGCGAGCACCTCCTCGTGCTCCTTCTTGGCCTTCTCCTGCGCTGCGGCCAGCAAGTCCAGGGCTTGTTGGTGCTCGGCGTGCTGGGCCTCCAGTTGCCGGTGGAGCTCCGCCTCAAGGACGACCAGCGTTGCGGCTTCATCCCTGGCCCGCCAGGCCAGGCGTGTCTCCTCCCACATCCGGGAGAGCTCCTGCCGCTCCCTCTCGACGGCCTGCCGCACCTCGCCGAGCTGGCCCTTTGCGAGCTCGTGGCGCTCCCTCACCTGGTTGAAGGAGGTGACGAACGGCAGTTGCTGCTCCTTGATGGCGTCAAGGAACTGGTGCCCCTGGTCGTAGATGCTTGGGTCCCAGGTGATTGGGTCCCAAGTCGGCCCGACAAGGATGCCGAAGTCTGGGCCGGAGGTAGCAGCGGACGACGACTAGCCTCCTGTTGCTCCCCTGCCGCAGCCTCCTCCACACCTGCACCCACGGGTTGCGGGACTGGTGGAGTTGCCGCACCCCCGGCAGGAGGCGCCTCCTGCTGGGTGATCGCGGGATCCGCGTCATCAGCCTGCACGGCCCGGGATGCGCCACCGAGCTCCGCCTCGGTAGCGACGGTGGGCGCCGCCACCGTTGTGTCTGGTGCGGTAGAACTTGGCACGGGAGCCTCTTTCGGCTCCTCTCTCGTCCCCGCGTCTTCGACGTCAAAGCCAAGATCGACCACCGCATCGCTCGCTCCCGTCGTGGGCGCAGTCGGGTCTGTGACAAAGAAAAGAATTAGAATCTAAAAATAAACTAAGTTACCCGGTGATGGACGCAAGGAAGCTCTGAACGAGTACCTTGCGGGGCCGCCGAGATTGCGGGAGGAGCCTCATCCTCCTCCGTCCCAGCCTTTGTTGCCGGGGCGTCCGCCGGGGGCTGGACTTCGCTTGCAAATCAAGAAAGCGGCACGGTTGTGGATCAATAGGCAGGAGAAGCATAAACAATGGGTCGGCGGCAGGCGCAATGGCGGCGCCACCAGCCCCCGCGCCGCCTGGGGGCGCAGCTTTTTGCTCGGTGCAGCGGGCGGCGAGTCGGCTATCCCCCTCTTGCCGGCTCCCGTCGGGGTGCCGTCCTTCGAGGGGTTGAGCTTGAACTCAAAGCCCCGGAAGAGTCCCCGCTTGGGCAGGGCCGTGGGCGCCTGTGGGGTTGCCGTGCCCCCGATTGCTGCGGGAGCCGCCACGGCGCTAGCGGACACTACAGAGGTGACCGCTGCTATGGGCGCTCTTGACCTCCGCATGATCAAGGGTGCGTCGTCCTCGTCCTCGTCCTCCTCCGCCGCGGGGAGGACAGCTTGGGTCTCGGCAACTTGACCCACCTTGTCGCCGGAGGACTCGAGGTCGGGCCGGCTGAGCACCGACTCTCCTCCACTGTCCTCGGCCACCCGCTTCCCTCGGGTTGCGGGTGGAGGGGGACGTGGGGCCCGAGCGGGGGATTCGGACATCAGCCCCCACTTGTCGTAGGGTGGGTAGCCGCTGATAATCTTGTGCAGCCCCGAGACGCCAGCATGGAGGGAGGGTGCCCCTGGCGGCAGCTCTGTGAAGGGGGCGTCTTCGCCGGTGATCCCCTTCACCCACTCCCGGATTGCTTCCGGGGCCACGCCCCCGTGCTGGAGGCGGGTGGTGTCCCCGGGCCCCGTTTACATCCACGCGGGCCGGGAGCGCAGCTGCAGCGACGCGATACGCCGGCTGATGTAGGTGTGCGGCACGTCGAGGTCGGTGAGCCCTGCTAGCTGCAGGGCCTTGATTCTCTCAACGATGGGGAGGAGTTCAGCGTCGCGGCTGTAGCGGTTCCGCCAGGTGTCGTTGGGCACCGGCTGCTCGGTGGGCGTGTAGATGAACTCCTCAGGTTCCTCCACACGAACCCAGCACCAGTCCGCGCGCCACTCCTTCTCAATCTTCTTCTCCGACCGGACGATGAACTCCGATTTCATCCGATCACCCCCGACGACATCGCCCCCGTCTGCTCGACGCGCGGGTAGAAGTAGTGCCGGAATAATGCCACCGACGACATCACTCCGACGAACCCCTCGCAGAGGAACTGGAAGACGGCGAGGAGGAAGAGGGAGGTGGGGTGGAGTTGCGCCACCCGAAGCTGATACGCCTCCATGAGCACGCGGAGGAACAAGGAGTATGGAGGCACCAACCCGGCGAGGATGAAGCGTGCGAACACCCGGAAGTCATTCTCCTGGTGCTTGGCGCCAGCGGGGAAGATGAGAGTCTCCCCGTACTTGTTGAACCGTGAGGCAACGGTGTGCCGGAACTTGTCCAGCCCCTCGCCGTTGTAGCCGGGCCGGAAGGAGGCGTGCGTGGCCCTCAACGCCCGCCTCTTCTGGTCCTTCTCCGAGGCGGGCTTCTTGGGAGCCATCTCGCTCATGCTGGCCACGGGCTTCTTGGTGCCTTTCCCTTTCTTGGGAGCGGTGGGCAACGTGGGGAACGCAGGCGGACGCTAGCAGGATTCAGGGACGCAAGGGAGCGTGAGGATGGAGAAGAAAGGCTAGAGGGCTAAGCATTTGCTGCTCAGCACAGCGGAGGGGTCTTATAACACCCAGGCGCTAAGCAACGTTCGCATCCGCACCCTATAGGTGCGTTGGGGATAACTACACTTCAAGAGGATAGCGCAGGGCGTGGCCTTAACCACACGAGTTTAGGGGGGAGGGGGGTTAGGGCGGAAATCTCGCGCCCACTACTCTGCCCGTAACGGCAGAATCCTTGAAGCAGCGCATAGACGAGGACCCAAAGCGGCTCGGGACCCACGCGTCGGTCAAGGGCGTAGCCCGGCAACCGACCAGGGAAGAGTCCACCTGGGAACAGGAGTTGCCGGCCCATGCAGGGGGCTACTGTCGCACAAGTGGCACCCGGGGTACCACCGCTGCATGACGCGTGGGCCACCTCGCTTGCTCCCCGGGAGGATCGCACCCCGGGCAGCACCCCGCGAGCTGCTCGGGAAGTCACCAGCACGGCAGGGCTAGCCGGGCTTGCGGGGGTTGCCCTGGAGGGCAGCAAGAGAAATCCCACCTGGGCGCTTCCCGGGAAGGTTACTTGCCGGGAAGGGTGTTCCCGGGCGCAAGCGCCCGCTACAGGAGCGGGACCGAGCAGCATCGGCCTCGTCTTCTCCGACAACAGAGCTAGTTGCCATGGCCCCCCAAGCGGGCTGGTGGTTCTCGGATCGACCCGCGTGGTGCCCCGACGGCACACACGCGGTAGCACGACGTGCAGCGCACATCGCAGGACCAGGGCGATCCCGAGTTTGCCTAGGTGCAGCAGCCGCAGTCGCAGTTGCCACCGCCACCACCCCCTCGGCGGATGACCGACTGAGGGGGCCGGCGGCTCCCAGCGCCGGAGCCAATCGCGCGAGCGACCACAATGCCATACGCGCCGGTCAGTGAGTCCTCTCGCGGGCCGAAGACACGCAGCGGCCGCTGCGCCACGAGCACACCGCGTCACGAGCGACGCCGTCGGGGTCGCACCCTACCCACCCGGGTGCGCCGGGGGACAGGGCGGGGGGCAGCCGGTCGGAGAATCGGCTGCCTCCAGCCCAAACCGCAGGGCAGAAGCTATCATCGCCGCACGGGTCATGGTGCGCTATGAGCCACCGCAGGGCACGCTGACGCACGAGGCATGGAGTGCGGAGCTGGAGGCGCTCCTGGCACTCGCCGCACCGCAACCGCAAGGCGAGGGCACCCCGCGTCCAGAGGAGCAGGAGGATGCTCCCATGGGTGCCGAGGATGGCTGCACCGCGTTCACCCGCGAGCTACGCCGGGTAACATGGCCCCGCAAGTGGGGAGCGCCGACGCTTGGGACGTACGACGGGACCGTGAACCCGAAGGATTTCCTCCTGGCCTACACGTTGGGGATGCAGGCCATCAGCGCCGACGACAAGGTCAGGGCTCACTGGTTCCCGATGGTCCTCAAGGGATCAGCGAGAACTTGGCTCCTCAACCTGCCTGCCGGGTCCATAGCCACTTGGGCGGACCTGCGCGAACAATTCGTGAGCGCATTCCAGGGCGGCTACAAGTGCCCGGGAACCATGGCGGAGCTGCACACCGTGTGCAGAAGCCAGGAGAGACGTTGCGGAGCTTCGTCAACTGCTTCTCCAGCCTCTCCTACTCCATTCCAGAGGCAGAGGCTGCCGCCATCATCAACACCTTCGTCATCAACGTCCGCGACCCGAAGATGCGGGAGAAGCTGAGCACGCATGTTGGGGTCCGAAACTTGGGTTTTTTCCTCATTCTAGGGCTTGGGTTTTAATGTTCCTTAGTGTTTTGTTACTAGCTTTTCACCAAAACTTGGGTTTTCATGTCACTTTACTCTATCATAGTGTTTTATTAGAACATCTCAACATTAAAAAGCAAACATCTACCCAAGTCCTCAAAGGATTCTGCTCCGTCCGTCCGAATTGTGACATTTCCCCCTCTAATTCCAGAACGTTCGTGCGGGTTAGTCTAGTTTGTGAAGGAAGGGCAACCTCAGACACTTGGATTGTGTTTTCCTCTTAACATCATATTTATATACCCATTTTATGACATCATCCAAGATTTCATGTTCTCTGGACCTTTCGTCATGTGATTTGAGACATCGCCCTCTCCCGTGGGCCTCGTGGCTTCTGCGGGGTAGCTTTTCACAAAAACTTGTGTTCTCAAGTCACTTTACTCTACCTTTGTGTTCTACTAGCACATGGGGACATGAAAAACCAAAAGGCTACCCAAGTCCTCAAAGAATTCTGCTCCGTCCGTCCAAATTGCGACTTCGACTTTCCCCCCTAAGTCCGGAACTTCCGTGCAGGTCGTTAGTCTAGTTTGTGAAGGAAGTGCAACCTCAGATACTTGGATTGTGTTTTCCTCTTAACACCAGCTTTATGTATCCATTTCATGACATTATCCAAGATTTCAAGTTCTCTCGACCATTCGTCGTGTGATTTGAGGTATCGCCCCATCCTCCCGGCCTCGTGGCGTCTACGAGATAGCTTTTCACCAAAACATTGGTTTTCTTGATGTTTTGCTCTTACTTAGTGTTCTATTACCACATGGGCACATGTAAAACAAAAAATCTACCCCAAGCCCTCACAGAATTCTTCTCACTCGGTCTGAATTGCGTTTTTTCCTCACTAGAGCTTGGGTTTTAATGTTCCTTAGTGTTTTGTTACTATCTTTTCACCAAAACTTGGGTTTTCATGTCACTTTACTCTATCATAGTGTTGTATTAGGACATGTCAACATGAAAAAGCAAACATCTACCCCATGGACCGACTAAATGATGTTCCGTCGGTATGAATTGAGACTTTTCCCCTCAAGTGTGGAACATTCATGCCCATTCGCTAGTATTGTTTGCAAAGGAAGTCTCACATCAGGGGTATGGATTTGATTTTACCATTAACACACCCTTCATTTACATAAACATGGCACGCCATGCACAAGAGGAAAGTTGGGAAACCATTTGTTTCGTCATTTTCATGCGTCGATGAACCGATCGTAACCAATTAACTCACGGCCATGCAAATTTATGATTTCAGAAACTAAATTTTATAAGTACAAATTGGGTTCAATCTAAAAAAATAATATATACTGCTCTATGTGTTTACGATATGGTTGATTTACATAACAACCAAACAAGAAAAAAGGAAAAAAAATAGCTTTGACGGCGTCTATTGTATGCTCCTTCGGCAAAGCAGCCTTTGCCGGCGGCTATTTATCGGGGCCGCCGGCAAAGAGCAATTTACTTTTCTTTTTTCGTTCGGTTAAATTCGAACGGGGGATTTTCGGAAACAATTCTTTGGGTTTTGTCGGCGGTCTTTTCTAATGGCCGCCGACAAAGAGTAATTTCTTTTTTTTATTTCCTTCGGTTAAATTCAGACGGGGGACGCGGGAAAAAAAAACTTTACCGGCAGCCAGCCTCAAGCAAAGATTTTAAAAGCAAAAAAAAATTAGCCCGCCCGGCCAGACCGAGGCTCAACCAGGAGGGCCCGGGAGTTGACACGGCCAGGCTGGGCCCCACGGGGCATTTTATTTATCTGAGCCCACAATTCGGACCCACATGCAAGCGACTGGGAGGAGAGGGCCCACTGAGCAGGCAAGTTGAGAGCAGGTCAGCTCTCGGGTTAACAAGGAAGTCAAAGGGAGGGGGATGCTCACCTATTTATGTTGGTCGGCCTCCCCTTAAATTGGCGAGGTGGGACTAAAACCCACCCCGCCCGCAGGAACAGCGCTAGGCCGCGCTCGGCCAGGCCAGCCCACGTACACGCGCTCACGGGCAGGCTGGCCCAGGAACGGCGCGCGCATGCCGGCCCGAAGAGCTTTGCTGGCGGCCTTTTCTCCTGGCCGCCGGCAAAGAGTAATTTCCTTTTTTTTTAATGTCGTTCGCGCTGGTGTCTAAATTTGAACGGTACGCGCGGAAAAAACGAATCACTTTGCCGGCGGCATTTTGCGGTGGCTGCCAGCAAAAAAGAAATTCCGCTGGCCGTTTCGCCCGACATCAACCGCGCACGCGGGCCCACATGCAGGGTTTCTTTGCCGTGGGCCTTTCTTTGCCGACGGTCTTTCATAGGCTTTGCCAGCGGCCCATCCTATGCCGTGGGCTTTTCCGCCGGCCCACGGCATATTAGCTTCTTTGTCGGCAGCCCGATAGAAAGCCGCCGGCAAAGAGGGTTGCTGCCAGCAACGCCACGTTTTCCGGTAGTGATGCCTACAGAGTTGTTAGACAATCATCGGCGCACACACGCACACGCACGTATATAACAAAGCACTACAATGCATGGGCACCTGCACAATATGACGTTGGTGAGCTGGCCGGTGTAGTCACCTGGATGGATCTGCAACCATGTCTGATGTCATGCACAAATGCTCATTGCAACGTATGCAGATGGGAAAGTGGAGCCCCAATAGTGGTTCTTCATCCCCATCTGGTTTGGAGCGGGGAACGGGTTCCTTGTTAAGAACCTATATTCACCTGATATTGTTAGAACCTTATGATGAAGTGAGAGAGAGACCTTGAAAAACGAAGTTATAGGGTTTCCTGTGCTAATTGTGCGGTAGTACAACTCTTTTTACAAGGCGGTATTACCTCCCTGGTACCAGCCCATGTAGCGCAAGGGGGTTCAAAACCCTTTTGTTTCCTTGCGGTACTCGAGCGGGGCACTACTACCGGTACCTACTATGCAGCACTACAATGGTTGGATTTTTGGGGGGGTGGGGATGTCTTCTTCTGTCGCACCAGTGGCACCCGGGGTACCACTGCTGCGCGACGCGTGGCCCCCTCCCCCGGGTTCCCGGGAACGTCTCATCCCGGGGAGCGCCAACGAGCTTCCCGGCAAGCTACCAGCCCCGAAATGGGTTAGCGGGGCCTCCCGGAGTATTCCCGATTAGGCACCTCCCGGGAAGCTGCTTCCCGGGAGGAGGTTCCCGCGCGTGCTGGGCCCGGGTGCTTCCCGGGCCGACTTGCGGGGACTGGAGGCTCCCGGACGCGTGCCCCCGCCTCGGGTCGTGGGGCCTGCTGGACAGCGCCACATGGGCGCGTGGCGGGCGCGGAACGCGCGGTCCCACCAAGGCAAGGAGTAAGGTGCGCCGCTCAGTAAACGAGCTGACCGACGGGTAGTTACCCGTCGGGTCGAAGGAACAGTGGTTGTCCAATCCTACCCTAGGGTCTTAGGCCCCTAGCAGCGGAGGTGGCACCCATGCATGCCACCAACTCACAAGGGAGAGTCGCATGCCTCCCCGCTGGACACTTGTAGCCCATGCACCGTGGCACATGTGGCATCCCCTTGTGTATAAAAGGAGGACCCATGCCAACGGTCTGGGAGGAGGGGGGGTTGACAGGTTAGTCAGTTGGTCAGTTAATTGGTTCGGACGAAGTTCGCCCGATAGATGCTTAGTGGCTCCAGCAGGCGGCCAGCAGAGAGCGGTAAGGAGTGCCTAGCCACTGAGAGAAAGCCCGGGGGCTTGCCCGGCAACCTGTAAACATTTGATTCGTAATCAATATCAGCTCAGACAGGCAGGACGTAGGGTTTTACACCTCCGGGTGGCCCGAACCTGGGTAAAAATCGTGCGTACGTCTGTTCTTGGACTAGCGCGTACCTCTAGCACTTTGCCTCACCGGCCCAGTAGGGCCTCGTCGGCCGTACCGGCGATCATCTGGTCTCCACCCCAGACGCCCCTACCGAACCTGAAAGGGGGACGTGGCTGCACGCCCCCGGTGTCAGAGCACCGAGCGACGACATCTTCCCAAGTCGACCCAACTTCAGCTGCCTCCGCCGCCTCCCGGACCGTCGACCGACAATCGGCTGAGGGGACCGGCTGCCCCCAGAGCTGGGGGCAGTCGGGCGAGCACGCATGGCGTCGCCTGGGCCAGCCAACGGGTGGAGACGCGACCCGAGGATGCCCCGCGGCAGCGGCAACCGGAGCACGCCGCGTCCCGAGCGACCCCTGGAGGTTCGCACCCTGCATGCCCGGAGGTGTCCGGGGCCAGGGCGGGAAGCAGCCGTTCAGGAAACCGGCTGCCCCCCGTGCGAACCCCGGCTGAAGCCATCGTCGCCGCGCGCGTCATGGTGCGGTACGAGCCGCAGCAGGGCACGCCGGCGCACGAGACGTGGGGCGAGGAGTTGGAGGCGCGTCTCGCCCTGGCCGCCCAACAGCCGCAAGGCGAGGGAGCCCCGGTAGGCTCCGGCCACGGGCCGAACTCAGAGCGCGAAGGCGCGCCGTCCGCCTCACGACAGGGGGAGAACCCGCCCCCTCCTCAGCGGGGCCTGGTAGACGGGAGCCCGGAGGGGTCCTCAAATTCATCGCCCACCGTCCCAGGGGGCGATGCGCGTGGCATCTTGAACGCCCGACAACAGGAGGATCTGCGCCGGCGCTTGGAGCGCCGGCGCAGGCGCGAGGTGGAGCGCCGGCACCCACTGGAGCAAGAAGATGCTCCCCTTGGCCCAGAAGACGGCTGCACTGCGTTCGCGCGCGAGTTGCGGCGGGTGGCGTGGCCCCGTATGTTCCGAGCGCCTGCGCTCGGTACGTACGACGGGACCGCTAACCCCAAAGATTTTCTCCTGACCTATACGCTGGGCATGCATGCCATCGGCGCCGACGACAAGGTCAGGGCGAACTGGTTCCCGATGGTCCTGAAGGGATCAGTGCGAACCTGGTTGCTCAACCTGCCCGCCGGATCTGTCGCCACCTGGGCAGACCTGCGCGAGCAGTTCGTGAGCGCGTTCCAGGGCGGCTATAAGCGCCCGGGAACCATGGCGGAGCTGCACACCATCGTGCAAAAACCGGGAGAGACGTTGCGGGCCTTCGTCAACCGCTTCTCCAATCTCTCCTATTCTATCCCGGAGGCGGAGGCCGCCGCCATCATAAACACCTTCGCCATCAACGTCCGCGATCCCAAGATGCGTGAGAAGCTGAGCACGCATCGGATCCGGACGACGCAGGACTTGTACGCCTTGGCGCACAAGTGCGCCATGGCCGAGGAGGGGCGCCTAGCGCCTGAGCTGGCAGCCCAGGCTGCCGCGAGCCCGGGCGAGGGCTCGCCGAAGAAGGGTTCCCGTAAGCGCAGCGGGAAGCAAGTCCTCGCTGCGGACTCGGGGGCTCCGGCCGCGAGGCCCACGAAGAAGGCCTCGCCGGGGGGAGAGTCTCGCGGGAAGCAGGGCGACACGTCCCGCTGTCCTATCCACAACAACTCCACCCACGACGCGCAGAGTTGCCGCGTCCTGCAAGGGATCAAGCAGCGGCGGGAGCAGCGCCACGAGGAGCGCCGCGCCGCCGGCGCCTGCTTCAATTGTGACGACATCAGGCATCTCTCCCGAGATTGCCCGAACGACCCCGGGGCGGGTCCGAGGCCGGCCGGCGGGGGTGCCGACAGGGTCGAATCCCAAGGAGGGCGCAGCCAGCCCCTCGCTGTGCAGGAACACCCTCCTCGCGGGCGCGACAGGGTGCGTCCCGAGGAGCAACGCGAGTCCGACCGTTCCGGCGGCGACGAGCCGGGCTTCCAGGAGCCTCGTGGCATCGCCTGTATCCATGGGGGATCTTACGCCCTCCCATCCCACGCCGCGGTGAAGCACCTCACCCGCGACGTGTGCGCGCTGTTGCCGGATGCGGAGCCGCAACAGCCGCTGAGGTGGTCGCACGTGCCGAGCACCTTCAGCGCCGCCGACCACCCGGGGCGACAATTGGGTTCCGGAGTAATACCCTTCGTCGTCTCGCCGATCATTAGCAATATGACGGTGACCAAGGTCCTGGTGGACAACGGAGCGGGGCTTAATCTCCTGTCCGCCAGGCTGGTGGAAAAGCTCCAGCTGCCGATGGAGCAGCTGAAGCCCACCGAACCGTTCCGGGGGGTGAACCCCGGGATCGTGCGCCCGCTGGGACGCATCACACTGCCGGTCACCTTCGGGTCCCGGGAAGCCTTCAGGACCGAGCACACAGTGTTCGATGTGGCGCATACCCCGTTGCCCTATAACGGGATCCTTGGCCGTCCGGCGCTGATCAAATTTATGGCGGCTACGCATTGCGCCTACGGCGTGATGAAGATCCCGTCCGTTTACGGAGTCCTCTCCATCGGGTGCGATCTCAAAGACGCTGCTTGGTGCGTTGGCGAGGTCGTCCGGGCCGCTGCTGCAGCTGACGCGGGCGACGAAGGTGTTGTCGAGGACGACGCCCTGCCGGGTGACACCCCGGCAACGAAGAAGGCCCGCGCCACCCCGCAAGGGCTAGCCGGAGGAGGTGCGGGCTCGAGCGCGCGTCCCGGCAAGGGGCGGGGGCTCCGGGAGGAGGCCGCCAAAGTGAAGAAGTTGCCCCTCCAAGCCGGCGACAAGGAGCGCACCGTTACCGTCGGTGCGAACCTGACCGCCGAATAGGAAAGCGCCCTCGTCACCTTCCTCCGGGAAAATGCCGACGTGTTCGCCTGGGAACCGTCGGACCTTCCCGGAGTCCCCAGGGAGGTGATTGAGCATCGGCTCGCGGTGCGCCCGGACACGCACCCCGTCAAGCAGAAGATCCGGCGGCAGGCACAAGAGCGGAAAGATTTCATCAAGCAAGAGGTGGGCAAGCTCAGGGCTGCCGGGGCGATCAGGGAAGCTTTGTACCCCACTTGGCTGGCTAACCCTGTAGTGGTGCCCAAAGGTGGCGCCCCGTCTGCACTCTACCGCAAAGCATCGCGGAACGTTGGACCAAACGGAAAGCTAAGTATCTGAACATGGACGCTGAATTCGCTAAGAGCTGAACGAAACTGAGCACTGCCCCGCTGGGTGCGGCCCCGGATCCCGCGTGTAGCCGGAGTGTTACAAGGGACGCTTGCGGGGGGAGTGCGCTCCCCGTGTGGCTCCCGGCTCCGCCTCGGGAGGGCACGGCTCGGGGTGGCTACCCCGCAAGCGGAGTGGCTCCCCGCTACCGCTTGGCCCCAGGTCGGCACCGCGGGTCCGTCCCGGGTCCCTGGTCTGGTCAAGGGTGAGGCGTGCGCGAGTCCCCCCGCAACACAAGGCAAGACACGCACGGGCTATGGGAACCACCCCGCGAAGCGGCCTCGGGAATAAAGGACAAAATTTGAGCAAACTAACGAGCTTGATTGACTAGGTGTCGAGTGATTACATGGACTAACCAAAAGATCATTGTCCAAACGGCGCTAAGCGCCATACTTGCAGGTAAAGCAAACAAGAAAGAGGTACAGGGGAAGCAACGAGTATAGCCAGGGGCTGCGGCAGCTAGCTGTCGTCGTCTTCGGCCGGGGGCTCGATGGGGGGTTCAGGCTCCGGCTTCATCTGCATCCGCTCGACGACCTCGTCGACGAACGCGCGCATTGCCTGGGCGTGCGTGGGCTCGTCCTCGCTGTCGGACCAAGCGTCTAGCAGGGACTCGAAGGGAAATTTTGGGTCCCGGAGATGAATCCGCGGGAGGATTGTCCCGGCAACCTCCCGGGCGCAGTTGGCGACTTCGTTGGCGCCGTACTTGGCGATCCAGACGTCGAGCGCCCCGAGCTTCCCCAACAAGTCGGAGAAGAAGGGGATCAGCGTCGTGACGTCCGTGCCGTCCACCTCCGCCGCCTGCAGCTCGAACTTGGGCAGCAAGTCGCGTAGCGACCCGGCGATCTTCGCCAGCTTCTCCGTCTCGAGATGCCGCTGCCCGATCAGCGTGCTGTGATTGAGTCGGGCGTCATGCGCGGCCTTCTTGGCCTTGCTGACGCAGCCCTCCAGCTTCGCAAGCTCCAAAGCCTGGGCCGCGGTCGCCTCGCTGGCCTTGGCGAGCTCTTCCCGGACGGCGGCCAACTCGTCCTCAAGCCCGGCCGCTTTGCCTTTAACCGAGTTGAGCTCGGCCTCGTAATGAGTCGCCGCCCTCGCCGCGCCCTCGGCGGCCTTGACCTGCACCTCCAGCAGGACGCGGAGGCCTTCGATGTCGCCGCAGTAGTTGGCGATCAGCTCGCTCTTCTCGTCCAGCCGCGCCTGGGCCGTCGCGAGCACCTCGGCATGTTCCTTCCGGGAAGCTTCTAGAGTTGCCGCCATTGCGTCGAGCCTACCTTGGAGCTCCGTGCGCTGGACCTCCAGTTGCCGACGGAGCTCGGTCTCCGGGACTACCGGCTCCCGAGCAGCCTCCAGGGCTTGCCGGGCTTGCCGGGCCAGCCGCGCCTCCTCTTCGGCGAGGCGCGTCTCCTCGCGCAGCCGGGAGAGTTCTCGCCGTTCTCTCCCGACGGCCTCCCGCACCTCGCCGAGTTGATTCTTGGCGGCGGTGTGGCGCTCCCTCACCTCGTTGTAGGAGGTGACGAAGGCGAACTGCTGGTCTCGGACGGCGTCCAGGAACCGGTGCCCCCGCTCGAAGACGCTTGGAGTGAGGGTGCCGAGGTCGGTGCCGGGGAGAGCCCCAGAGGACGACGAAGCCCCAGCTGCTGAAGTGGAGCTGGGCGCGGGGTCGCCAACTTGCTCCCGGGGGTCTTTCCGTCCTTCCCCGACAACTTCCCCCGCGCCCAGGCTCCGGGGCACCGGGGTTGGAGAGGGTTCCCTGCTTCCGGCGGGGGTCGTCCCCTGCTGGACAGCGGGTGAGCCCGAGGCGGCCACGTCCGCGACTTCTGGCACGTCGCCGGGTGCCGCCGCGGTGGCGGCGGTCCCCACTGTTGCCGCTGTGTCCGTCGCGGCGGGGGCGGACATGGGAGCCGTTTCCGACTCCACCTCCGCCCTCGTGGCCCCGACGACCGTGTCGGGGTCGACCACGGCCGCGCCCGTTCCGGGCGCGGGCGCGCTTGTCCCTGCACCCGTGGAGAAGCATGAGGGTCGGTGATGGTTGGTGTTATCGGAGGCGAATAGGGGCGACCAGGGCGGTTACCTTGTGCGGCCGTCGGGCGTGCCGATGCAGCCTCCGCTACCTCGCTTGCGCCAGCAGGAGCGTCCAAGGGTTTTGCCGCGGGCGAGCTGCCGCCCGCTGCAGAAAGAGAAGGCATATTTGTGAATTTGGCTAGCAGGAATTGCAGTTGCAGGGAATCGACGAAGACATACCTGGTGCCGGCCCTGTCTCCGCTTGGGCTGGGTCGCCAAAGGGCGCGCCCGTGCCGACGCTGGTCCCCGAGGCAGCGGGGTCGGTGGCGCCGCCAGTGTCCGCGCGCGTCCTCTTGCTTGGCGAGCCGGTTGGAGAATCACTCCTCGCCCTCTTACTGGCGCCCGCCGGCGAGGAGGACTTCGGAGGGTGGCGCCAGAGCGCGAAGCCCCGGAAGACCCCTCGGGCGGGCGGCACCGTGGGCGCCCGCGGTGTCGTCGTGACTCGGAGAGCTCCAGGTGTCGATGGCGATGCCGTCGCACCGTCGGGCGCCAAGCTCGCAAAGGCCCCCGCTACCGGAGCGAAGGCCGTCGCCGGGGCGCCGAAGGCCCCCGCAGGTGCTGACGTTGCCGGGGTGCCGGCGAGAACCCCGGAGCCGGTTCCCGCCGCCGGCAAGACAGGGGCCGCCGCCGAGGCACTCGCGGCCCCTGTTGCCCCGGATGCCGTCGTGGTACCAGCGGGCGCTCTGGGAGCGGCGGCCGCTGCCAGGGTGGGGCCGCTGCCGGGGCAGACGTCGCTGCTGAAGAAGTGGCAGCGGCCGTGACGAACGCCCTCGACCTTCTCAGGGTCAGGGGCGCACTGTCGCTGCTTTCCTCGTCGTCGTCCTCCACGGCCACGACTTCCGAGGACGCAGCCACCTGGCCCGCCTCGTCGTCCAGCGACCGGAGGGAGGGCCAGCTGGGCTCGGACCCGCCTTCGCTCTCCTCGAGCACCTGCTTCCCGCGGGGTGCTTGCGGGGGAGCGTGCGGGATGCGGGTGGGGGTGTCGTCCATCAGCCCCCACTCGTTGCAGGGCGGGAAGCCGCCGACGATGTCGCTGAGTGCCTTGACGCCGGCATGGAGAGCGGAGACCCCCGGCGGGAACTCTATCGACTGGAAGACCTCCCCGGAGATCCCCTTCACCCACGTCTTGAGGGACTCCAAGTCCACGCCGTCCGCCTGTAGGCGTGTCCTGTCCCCGGAGCCCGTGTACATCCACGCGGGCCGGGAACGCAGCTGCAGCGGGGCTATGCGCTGAAAGACGAAGGTGCGCGCCACGTCGACATCTGTGAGCCCCGCTAGCCGCAACACCTTGATCTTCTCCACGATGGGGAGGAGGTCGGCGTCGCGGCGGTACCTGTCCTGCTAGCCGATCTGGGGCACCGGCAGCCCCGTCGGCGCCTGGATGAACTCCTGGGGGTCCTCCACTCGGACCCCGCACCAGTCACCCCGCCATTCTTTTTCGATCTTCTTCCCCGACCGGACGATGAACTCCGACTTCATCTGGTCGCGGGCACGGAAAACCACCCCCGACGACATCGCCTTCGCATTGTCGATGCGCGGGTAAAAGTAATGCCGGAAGAGCCCCACCGACGGCATCACCCCCACGAACGCCTCGTAGAGGAACTGGAAGGTTGCGAGGAGGAAGAGCGAGGTGGGGTGGAGCTGCGCCACCCGCAGCTGATAGGACTCCATCAGCGCGTGGAGGAACAGAGAGAAGGGCGGCACCATGCCGCAGAGGAGGAAGCGCGCGAACACCCGGAAGTCGTTATCCTGGTGATCGACGCCCGCCGGGAAGATCCGCGTCTCCCCGTGCTCGTTGAAGTTGGAGGCGACGGCGTGCCGTAGCTTCCCCAACGCCTCGCCGTTGTAGCCAGGGCGGAAGAAGGCTACTTTCGCGTGCATCTCCCGCCTCTTCTGGTCCTTGGCGGCGGCCGCTTTGAGTGCCACCTCGGTCTTGCTGGTCGCAGGCTTCTTCGAAGACTGGACCTCCTTCCCCTTTCTGGTGGTGGGGGGCGCCATGAGGAGCGAGGGTGGAGGCTGGCAAGAGCGCAGGGATGCGAGATGCGAAAGAGGATGGAGGCGAAAGGGCAAAGTGTTGCTCCCCGTTGCCAACAGTGGAAGCTTTATGACGCCCGGTCGTTTGGTAACGGCCGGCTCCGTACCCTACGGGTGCGCGGGGATAACTCCTAATCACTGGGAGTAATGCGCGGAGTGGCCATAACTACCCCATTTAGGGGGGGGATTAGGGCGGAAATCTCGCGCCCACTACTCCGCTTTTGGCGGTGCCGTACACGGGGCAGCGAAGGGGCGCGGGCCCGCAACTGATCGGGGGCCCACGCGTCGGTTAAGGGCGTAGCCCGGCAACCGGCTAGGAAGAGACCCTTCCGGGGACAGGTGATGCCGGCCCACGCCCGGGGGCTACTGTCGCACCAGTGGCACCCGGGGTACCACCGCTGCGCGACGCGTGGCCCCCTCCCCCGGGTTCCCGGGAACGTCTCATCCCGGGGAGCGCCAACGAGCTTCCCGGCAAGCTACCAGCCCCGAAATGGGCTAGCGGGGCCTCCCGGAGTATTCCCGATTAGGCACCTCCCGGGAAGCTGCTTCCCGGGAGGAGGTTCCCGCGTGCGCTGGGCCCGGGTACTTCCCGGGCCGACTTGCGGGGACTGGAGGCTCCCGGACGTGTGCCCCCGCCTCGGGTCGTGGGGCCTGCTGGACAGCGCCACACAGGCTCGTGGCGGGCGCGGAACGCGCAGTCCCACCAAGGCAAGGAGTAAGGTGCGCGGCTCAGTAAACGAGCCGACCGACGGGTAGTTACCCGTCGGGTCGAAGGAACAGTGGTTGTCCAATCCTACCCTAAGGTCTTAGGCCCCTAGCAGCGGAGGTGGCACCCATGCATGCCACCAACTCACAAGGGAGAGTCGCATGCCTCCCCGCTGGACACTTGTAGCCCATGCACCGTGGCACATGTGGCATCCCCTTGTGTATAAAAGGAGGACCCATGCCAACGGTCTGGGGGGAGGGGGGGTTGACAGGTTCGTCAGTTGGTCAGTTAATTGGTTCGGACGAAGTTCGCCCGATAGATGCTTAGTGGCTCCAGCAGGCGGCCAGCAGAGAGCGGTAAGGAGTGCCTAGCCACTGAGAGAAAGCCCGGGGGCTTGCCCGGCAACCTGTAAACATTTGATCCGTAATCAATATCAGCTTAGACAGGCAGGACGTAGGGTTTTACACCTCCGGGTGGCCCGAACCTGGGTAAAAATCGTGCGTACGTCTGTTCTTGGACTAGCGCGTACCTCTAGCACTTTGCCTCACCGGCCCAGTAGGACCTCGTCGGCCATACCGGCGATCATCTGGTCTCCACCCCAGACGCCCCTACCGAACCTGAAAGGGGGACGTGGCTGCACGCCCCCGGTGTCAGAGCACCGAGCGACGACATCTTCCCAAGTCGACCCAAGTCCGAGCCTCCTCTCTCTACACCATTTTCAAAGATTCATTTCTTCAAGATCTCTCCCCTATTGCTTCCCCCTAGCCAATTGTTTGAGAGTTAGAAAAGAAGGTGTTGATTTAGGGTTTCACCATCTCAAAAGTTGATTCCGCTTGTTTTCCTACAAGGATTTTGTTACTCTTGTGTTTTTCAGAACCCTAGACAGAAGAGGTATCTCCTAGTTCCTTCTTTGTGGTGTGGAGCCTAGGGATTCGAGTACGGAGCATCTCATTAAGTTCTGGAGTGGTGCCCCTCTCAAGTTTGTAAATGCTTTGGGTGCCGCCTTCAAAGGAACAACTTAGTGGAGCTAAACCTCAACCCTTGTGGTGTGAGTTAGAGGAGAATAAGGTGAGCCTTTGCGGGGTAGGTGGACTCCGTGGCACTGCACCTCTCCAAATGAAGACATACTCCTCCCAAAGGAAAAAAACTCCGGAATAAATCTCCGTCTCTCTTGTGTGGTATCATTTCCCTACCTTTACTTAATTGCAAGCTCAATTCGTATACCATGTATGCTTGTGAGTGCTTCGGCTATTGTATGATAGTAGATTGTTCACATAGTTGCATATCTAGTGAACCTACTTTGATTGTATCTTTCAGTTTGACAACGGGTTAAATTGGAAGCCCATCCTACAATTTTAAAGTTTTGTAAACAAAATAGATAGTCCGTCCCTGAAAAATTTGAAACTTTGTTAACATTTGTTGAAAAAGCTCATCCACAATTTTGAAAGTCTGCTCTTCTTCAAAAAAGTTAGTCCATCTTAAGTTTTGAAAGTATTCGTAAACCTAAAATCTCATCTTTAGAATTTTTGTTAGGAACTCAATTTTAAACATTCTTTTTTTAGAAGAATCAAAAGAAAGGGAATAGAAGAAAGCCCAAACAGGCCCAAGTAATATAAAGCTTGGTGCCTTGGTCTCTCTCCTTGTTCGCTCACGGAAACGAAGCGCTGGCTCGCTCCAGAAAATGACACGGTCGCTCGCTCGTGGGACGACATTGCGTCTTTGTGGAGCTCCCCTAACTAGCGATTGCCCGTGTGTTTTATATTCAGTTTCGCTTCCCTGAAAACTTCGTAATGACTTCATATATTTAATAATAAAGGATTATTGTGGAGGTCTCCTCCTTTTGAAGGAAATTATCCTGTATAGAGTTGATCAACCAGAACTAGGCATTTTCCAAAACTTACGAGAGATGATTTGTTGAGAGAACTGGAAGAGCAGAGCAACCGTGTGTTTTGTCCTGCAGAGTAGCCCGTATAACTCTTCCGCTGCTGCCCAGTTGCTAAGTGTTCTGGCGTGTCTTGGTTACATGTTGGAAGCTCAGAACCGTCCCAGAAACTGGAATCATCAATATATTATGATGTCGTACACGCTTTAACATAGAGATGAGAAATTTGGTCTGCTTCAAGTCGATAATACATCTAGCTAGCGAGCTACCTGCCATGCACTGTAACTAGTGTTTAATAACGCATACTTATGCCTTCCTCTTAGCGTATGACCAAAGCAAGTTTATTTATATGTGATGGGTGCCATTGTGGCACCGGTGAAGCATAGCATCTTATCCTACACAGTTGTTTAAACGCCTGAGTGGCCATGCCAGTTGTTTTCTTGTCGATGCCTAGCTACAAACTACAAAGCACGTTGACTAGGATATTAGCGTTAGCACTGCGGTCATGCAGAGTGCATCACATGCACACAAGCACCATGCATATATATCCTTTCGATTGTTACCTTTTCCCTTTCTTGATTTGCCTAGATATCACAGAGCATCTGTTTAATTATTCAATGCCTTAATTTCAACAACTTAGGATTTCAGGGAATAGTAGGAAAGCATTGAAGATATGATGCGCAGATCGATCTTCCTTGGGAGTATTCTCCAGAGGGAAAGGGTAGGACAAGAAAATGAAGTACTCTACCTTTCTCTTGCGAGGAACAATGAAGTATGCCTAACTACTCCGTAGCAGTACTGATCGGTCTACAAAAGTACAAATACACTAGTACTACTCCAAACATTATATAACTTAATCTTGTGTTAATTAATTCAGTATTGATTTCTAGAGGAGTAATAACATAAAAAGTCTGGATTTCTTCGATGCCTTCAATTCGCGAGATTTTAAAAACACAGGAATATGAAAAACATAGGAATTGAATGTCACGTTAATCTTACAGGAATCCAAAACATAGAAGTATGTGATACAGAAGTTGTTTGATTAAAATATAGAAAAAAATGCAGGAATTCACTTTTGATGGAAAAGATGCTAGCCTTAGTTGTCGTAGAAGCAAAGAAAAAAATTCCATGAGATGAGACCTCACGTTCCTTCGCAATTGTATGTGAAGTAGTCCGCTGGAAAAATTCTATGGTTTCAAATCCTGCAAATTAAACAAGTCGTACATGAAAATTGTAAGCCCTTGGGGTTCCGGTTTTGCTGAAATAAACCCTTGAAATCCGATTTTTTTCAAAGAAGACCACCGAAGGCATGGAATCTCCTCGAAAACAACTCCAGGGCTCCATTTTCGCAGGAAAGCCATCGAAGTACCATTTCTTCTCACAAACAGAAGATCTCGGGAGTCTCGCATCGAAGGTTGACCCGAAGGCATTCTCAATGCCTCCCGCTCAAGGGGGCTACTATTGTAGTAAAATAAAACCCTTATATGGGCTGGACCGTAAATTTTACGTGGCGACGACCAAGTCAACATTTTGCAAGCGCGAGTCAAGACGCTTACGTGGCGCGGTCAATCCTACGTGGCAAAGGAAGACTAGTCAACGAGTCAAGCCTCTCATGCCATGGTCAAAGGGTCAAATGAGTTAGAGTAGGAGGTAAGAAAGGTGTGAGAGGGGGCCTTAGTCCATGGTGCACCATGAACCAAGCCCTACTTTTCTCACATGGTGCACACAAAAGTTATGTACCAAAGGAGCTACTTTTACCATTTTGGTCCCACTTTTCTCTCTCCCTCAAGGGTAGTCATGGTCTTTTGTCATGGACCCCTAGGCTATAAATACCCCCCATGGGGGATGAACCATTCACTCTCACTTGAATAAACTCAAGGGGAGAGGGCTAGAGAGCCTCTTTGAGAGGAGCTCTAGTTTCGGGATCTCGGGAAGCCTCGTTCGGCCCGAGCCCGAAGGAGAGGGAGTCGGCTTAGAGTCCTAAGGGTATCTCGACCTCGCTACTTGGGAAGCCTCGTTCGTCCAAAGTACGAGGCGGCCCCTTTCGACCTCTCGATAAGTGATTCGGAGTGCCTCAATCGACCCGAACGCTTTGGCTAACGACCCCCTCGAAGCCTCTCCTAACATAGGACTAAGTCGCACCCGCAGGATCGACCGAACCTAGTCAAAAAATATCAATGTGTCAACTTGTCCAAGTGTACGGCGACCTTCACTATAAGGCCGGCATACACGCCTACTTTTATACTCGCACTTGTGCCATCAAGTTTTGGCACCCCTTACTCCAATCGTTGCCAAGAATAACAACAGTGGCGCCGACCGTGGGGAACCCTCGCCGCAATTGAAAATCTAATGACCTCAACGAAGCCTACTTCATCGGGTCCCCAACTTGCCGCGAAGTCTACACGGTTGCAAACAAAGAAAGCAAATGCCTCGGGGGCTCCTGAGGAAGAAGGAAACCTCACCAATCCGGACGTCGCCGCAAGCATGGTCGCCCCGACGGAAGTCGCGGTCGCCCCTCCGCTACCGACCGTCCCGGAAGGAACCGAGGTGCTTGAAACCATCATAGGCGGTCCCTCGACACTCACCAACGTAGTGGCAAGGATCGGCGAGCTGCCTACGGTTGCCGCCCCCGCAGGGGATCCGGAACTCGGCATGCCTCGCTCGATGGGCTTCACGCCACCTTCCCTACAACCGGTGGTGACCCTGCCCTCGGAACCTACAAGAGGAAACAATGTGGCGTCGGGAGGATCCGCACAAGAAAACCAAGGAGTCCTGGCTTACGACCCCTCCAACCCGGGATTACCTCCACTGGCGATCGCCCAAGGACCTCCTTGATATCATCCTTATTGGGGGCTTCCGTCGCAAGGCGCTCTCCAAGTCGCACACACTCAACATCAACCTCGCTTTGCGAGTGCCCCGCAAGCGCCCCTTGCTCCTCCCGTCGGGATCGAACAAGGCGGCCATCAGGTACCACCTCAAGCTGCGCCTCGCGGGGAACGAGACCCCAACGTGCACGGAAACGAGCAAGTGGCGGAATCCGGAGCTCGTGCCGACGGCGAAAGGAATTCCCGTCGACGCTCCGACCCTCCGAGAAAATGCCTAGATCATTCTCAAAGCGACCCCTCCAGCGACGAAAGCGACGATAGAGGACCTCGCCACCAGAGGAACCAAAAGAATCGGCCGACTTGCAATCCGCTCATGCGGGAGATCCAAGACGCGCCTTTTCCGCCAAGGTTCAAGCCACCCACAATACGGCCGTATGACGGGGAGTCAAATCCTCTTCAATCCTTGGATGTCTACTCCACCGTATGACGGTCCCGTCGAGATGTGCAACCTCTTTCCGCTCGCGCTCACCGAGATGGTGCAAACTTGGTTTTATAACCTGCGGAAAAACTCCGTGCACTCGTGGGAACGCCTCCAAGAATACTTCATAGCCAACTTCCAAGGAAACTTTAAAGAACCCGTGCAGTCTCACGAGCTATACGCCGTGAAACAGAAGCCGAGGGAATCCCTCCGAAGCTTCTTCCATCGCTTCGCGAAGGTACGAAGCCAACTCGCCAATCCGCCATCAACCACCGTGATCGACGCGTGCATGCAAGGACTTCTCCAAGGAGAAGTGAATCGGGCCCTAAGTCGCAATCCTCCGAAGACGACCAAGGAGCTCTATCGGATCTTGCAGGAATACGCTCGGGGCGAAGACGGGGGCATTGCTAAGAAGGACACGCCACGCGCCGCTCCCGAAGGAACTCCCTCATCCGACAAACCCCCTGCGCCCGCTTCGTCTTCCAAGAAGAAGAGGAGGTGGGGGGAAAAGGGCGCCGGTGACCAAGCCCAGAAAATCTTCGCCGTCGAAGGACAAGCACCGTCTCAAAAGACTTGACAACCCAAGAAGCCACCTCGTCCGACCGAGGGAGGAACTGAAAGATGCCTCATCCACAACTCGGCAAGCCACCACCAAGGAGTGCAACACTCTCATCGCGGCCCGCAAAAAATTCCAGGCATGAATGCAAGCCCGGCGCAAGGATCAAAAAACTGCCGAGGCTCCACGCCCCGCCAACGTCCTCGTAGCTGGCCCAGCACCTAAGGAGGACAACCTCCCGTTTCAGGAACCCGCGCATCATGTCGGAGTGATACTCGAGGGCTCCGCCACAGGCCGGGGATCGAAGCGACGGCGCAAGGAGTATGCTCGCGAAGTCAATGTCGTGGGAACCTTCACCCCGACACCACCGCCGAAATGGGCAAGCGTGCCGATTGCCTTCACCAAGGAAGACGCCAAGGGGATACGCTTCCTGCACGACGACGCCCTCTTCGTGACGGCGATCGTCGCTAATTGTGAGCTCAAAAAGATTCTTGTAGATGGCGGAAACTCCGCCGACATCCTATACCTGAGCACTTTGAAGAAGCTGATGGAACCACAAGGGGGATACAAGAACGGCTCGTTGCAGCCATCCCTTTATTCTCTCACCAGCTTCGTACCGGGGAAGTCCATTCAGCCGCTCGGACAGATTGAGCTCCTTACGACCCTCGGGGACGCCACAAATCATCGAACCGAGCTCGTGCGTTTCGACGTGGTGGACATGGAAGCCTCCTTTAACGCCATCCTCGGGAGGACTACGTTAAACCGTCTCTGCGCCGCCGTTCATCACAACTTCTTGTGTATGAAGATCCCGGGTCCGAAAAGCGTGATAACGGTCCGCGGCGAGCAATCTTCCGACCGGAAGACCCTCTACCGCCATGAGACCAAGTGCGCCGAAAAGGGAGAATCATCCAAGAGTATCAATATGCTTTCGAATGCAGGAGAATCCGCGACCGATCTCCTGGAGCGCTACATCCCTAAGCCCCTCCCCGAAGGAGAACTCAAGGGAGTACGTGTCTCCCAAGAAGACGCCACACGCACGGTGAAGATCGCAGCCGACCTCCCGAGTAAACTCGAGGAAGAACTCGTCGACCTACTTCGCAAGAATTCCGATCTCTTCGCTTGGTCTCCTTCCGACATGGGAGGAGTCCCGCGCGACGTCATGGAGCATCGCCTCGCCGTAAGGCCCGACAAAGCTCCCGTAAAGCAAAAACTTCGGAAACTCTCCACCGAGCGATGCGAGGTCATCAAGCAAGAAATCGCCAAACTTTTCGACGCCGGGCTAATCCCAGAAGTTTGGCACCCCAAATGGTTAGTCAATCCTGTCTTGGTGAAGAAGACCAACGGCAAGTGGCGAATGTGTGTCGACTTTACCGACCTGAACAAGGCGTGCCCCAAGGACGACTACCTGCTCCCTCGGATCGACCAACTGGTCGACTCCACGGCGGGATGCGAGAGGTTAAGTTTCTTGGATGCCTGTTCAAGATATCACCAAGTCCACATGGTAAAGGAAGACGAAGAAAAAACCAGCTTCATCACTCCCATCAGCACCTTCTGCTATCGCAGGATGCCTTTTGGTTTGAGGAACGCCGGCGCAACTTTCCAACGCCTCGTCAGCCTCATCCTCAAGGAACAATTGGGGAGGAACACCGAAGTGTACGTTGATGACGCCGTCATCAAAAGTCAAATTGCAGGAACTCATCCCAAGGACCTGCAGGAAACCTTCGACAATCTTCGCAAGTACAGTGTGAAGCTCAATCCGGAAAAATGCGCATTTGGAGTTCGAGGAGGGAAACTCTTAGGCTTCCTTGTCTCCCAACGGGGATTGAGACCAACCCGGAAAAAATTCTGGCCATCCTAGAGATGGAACCTCCTCGGTCCGTCAAAGATGTGCAACGCCTGGCAGGAAGAATGGCGGCCCTAGGACGATTCGTCGCCCGGTCGGCCGAAAGGGGTCTCCCTTTCTTCAAAGCCCTGAGGAGCCTCAACAACTTTGAGTGGACCGACGAAGCCCAAAGGGCCTTCGAAGAGCTCAAGACCTACTTGTCGACCCCTCCACTTCTCACGAGCCCAAAATAGGGGGATCCTCTGCTTCTATACCTCGCCGCGACCCCGGTCGCCGTAAGCGCAGCGCTCGTGAAGGAAGAAGATGGGTCACAACGCCCAGTGTACTACGTGAGCGAAGCCTTGGGAGGAGCAAAGGGTCGATACACCCAGATCGAGAAGATCACGTACGCCCTCCTCATGGCCTCTCGAAAGCTCCGCCATTACTTCATGGGCCACACCATCATGGTGCCAACTACATTCTCACTCAAGGAAGTCTTCGGCAACATGGAGGCCACCGGAAGAATCGCCAAATGGGCAACGGAATTGACACCTTTCTCGTTGGAATTTACGGCGAGAACGGCCATTAAATCCCAAATCCTAGCTGACTTCATGGCCGAGTGGCACGCTCCAGCAGTCTCGCTCGAAGAAATCACATCCAAGACCGAGTTCCCCGAACCACATTGGATAATGAGGTTCGACGGCTCTAAGCGCCTCGACGGTGCGGGGGCTCGGTTATACTCATCGGTCCCGAAGGCAAGATCTTCGAGTACGCCGCCCATCTTGACTTCAATGTTACCAACAATATGGCAGAATACGGGCGCTGCTTCTCGGACTTCGGCTAGCCAAGGCCATGGGAGTCCGATGCCTCCTCATCCAAGGAGACTCCCAATTGGTGATAAACCAAATGGACAAGTCATATCAATGTCTTGATGAAAGGATGAAGAAATACATCGAAGAAGTTCGCAAGATGGAACGGTATTTCCTGGGCATGGAGGCGCAACGCATTCCGCGAGGAGAAAATCACCTGGCTGCAGGTTAGCCCGAACGGCCAGTTCCAAAGAACCACTGCCACCCGGTGCATTCTTCGAAGTAATTCGTGCCCCATCCATAAAGAAAGAAGCCGACACCCTTGACGAAGCATCAAAGACCAGCATGGTCATCGACGCTCCACCCTCTTGGATGACACCGATTATCCGCACCTTGGAAGGCGAGGTGGACGAAGAAGCAGAAGGCCAAAGCGCCAAAACTCTGCTCGCAAAAGCAAAGATGTACGTCCTCCTCGACGGCATCCTATACAAAAAAGGAGCGGCCGCGTTGCTTAAGTGCATAACTCCTGACCGGGGAGCCGAGCTCCTCCTGGAAATCCATTCAGGAATATGCGACCACCATCTTGCGCCAAGGGCCACCGCGGCAAAAGCCTTACGTCAGGGATTCTATTGGCCCACCATGGTGCAAGATGCAATCACCATATTGCGGAAATGCGAAGCTTGCCAGAAAATGGCTAAGTCAATCCATGCGCCCGTGACTTCCGTGAAGAATATCCCGATAACATGCCCATTTGCACGCTGGGGAATGGACCTCCTCGGGCCTTTCCCCGCATGCAACAGGGGCTGCAAGTACCTCGTGGTGACGATTGATTACTTCTCAAAATGGATAGAAGCAGCGCCGCTCGGCAAGATCACGTCACAGGCCGTTCAAATTTTTTTCTGGGAAAACATCATATGCCGATATGGCGTCCCGCGAGAGCTAACCGTGGACAATGGCAAACAGTTCGACTGTGCGGAATTCATCAAATTCTGCGAATGCCTTGAGATCAAGTTGCACTTCGCATCCGTAGCTTACCCCAAAAGCAACGGCGCATGCGAAAGGGCAAATTGATTAATTCTCCAAGGACTCCGCCGAAGGGTAGAGCACACGGTTAGCAAAGCAAGGGGAGCATGAGGAGATGAACTTACTACCATGGTTTGGGGCATACGCACCTCCGTAAGCCGTTCCACGGGCCGAACACCATTCTCTTTGGTGTATGGAGACGAAGCAGTTCTTCCCGCCGAGGTTGAGTTCCGCTCGCCTCGGGTCGAAAGGCTCCAAGAAGCCACCCCAATGGCCTTCATCGAAAATGAAAAGCATCACAAGATGCCCGTCGATCTCGTGGAAGAAGCTCGTGACAAAGCTTTCATGAGGCACGCCGTCTACGAGCAAAGCGCAGCACGCTTCTACAACACAAGGGTGCGGTAACGAGCCTTCTCCCAAGGAGATCTCGTAATGAAAAAGAATGTCGACCCAAAGATCCAGCGCAAACTCGACCCTAAATGGGAAGGATCGTACCGCATCGCCGCAGTATTGGGAAATGGTGCATATCACCTCGAGAACATGAAAGGGCAAAATCTTGTCCATGACAAGCTCCGACGTTTCTACGCCTAAGGAGGATCTTCAAGGGCAATCCTTGCCGCTCCCAAAATGAGATCATCAGCGCCCAACTGGCCTCTTCCCTACGAAACTTCAAGGGATCATAAGCGCCAACGAGGCCATGTCTACATAAGGCTTGTAAGAGCCCATCGGGCCATACTTTAAGACAAGCAAGCAAGGATGAATAAAGCAAATCCTTGAGAAAAAAATTAAGAGTGACACGAGACACTCACACGACTCATCGTCGTAACAGAGCCGCTGCCCCTGTGCCGCTCATCGAGGAACGCAAAAAGGCCTCCGTTGGCCCGAGCATCCTCTAAAAATGTCCACGGACATAGGTCTCTACTAGAGACTTGTTCCTTGGTGAATCCTAGCATGCCTCGAGGCCATCCACCAAGTAGAACCAAGTCCCCGAGGGTCGAAAGCTCCTTAAAACACATTTAAGGGGAACCGTAAATAAGCGAGTTATGCATGAGCTTACTTACCTCGGAGAACCATGCTACCCGTGTGCAAGACGTCGCGCGCGGGCCTGGATCATAGTAACCGGGTTAAGGCTCCATAATAATCGTGGGAAAGCATAGCTTCCTGAAGTCCGAAGAGGGAAAATTCCGCATGAAATTTCTCGAACGGCAAGTCGAAGTGTCCGGATCACTACCGGCATATCGATAGCAACCCTCACAAGGGTACTAGGACCCATGGCTCGTAACCATGGCCTAAGGCACCGAAGCCAAGTCATATCCCAACGGCGACAGCAATTGATGACACAAAAGTGTAATCATAGCGAATGATCGCGAGCTGTATAAACTGAGGAAATATAGTACTTCACAAGAAGGAAATATATTACTCCGAGAAACACATGTTGTGCCAAGTTAACATTTCCGATAATGTCGACTACATGGTGAAACGTGAGAATTACATGCTGAGCTAAGTTAACATTTCCGATAATGTTGACTACATAGTGAAGCATCAAACACAACAAAAAAGCTGCCTTACAACCTCTACGACTAAAAGCCTAAACATGCTGGCCACGAGGCTAGTCAAGTGGAGATATGCAACATCGCATAAGTAAGCAGCTGAGGTACATCACCACCTCCGAGGGCAACGAGGCTCATGCCTCACCATCACCCTCCTGAAGAGCGGGCTCAAGGCAACGCACGAAGCGTCGAGCCCAAGCGCGAAGAGGAGCCCCCTGGTTTGCCAAAAACTTCTTCGCCCCGTGAGACATCTCACTCTCAAGCCCGCTCATCCCGGCACCGCCGTCCAGAACTGTCGCAACCGCCGACGAAACAAGTCGAGTACCCGTACTCAGAAGGCACTTCTTCACGGTAGGCTCGATGAGCTCCACATAGGAAGTAAGCACCCTACTCGCCTCATCCACCGTGCGACACGGAGGAAGGTCCGGCTGGGAAATGCTCCTCAAGCAAATCATCGTCTCCCGAATCTCGGTGGCCTGAGCAAGCAAAAGCGAAACCACCTCGGGACGACGATCCGAAGAAGGACGAGCAGGAGAAGCGAGCATCGGGCCGTCACTCGCTGCAGCCAACTCCACCTTGAGGGAAGCAGCTTCCGCTCGAGCGTGCTCCCTATCAAGGTTGGCAAACACCAAGTCCTCCTCAACTCGACGAGTCTTTGCAAGCTCGTCAGCCTGGCGCTCCTCAGCAAGCCGAGCCATGGTCTCCATGGCCGTGAGCTCCGCCGAAACGCGAGAAAGCTCGGTCTCCACGGCCTCGCGCCGCACCCTCTCCGAAGCCAACTCGCTCAAGGCAAGGGTAGACTTGGACATCTCCACGTCCAAATCGGCAGAAAGCGCCCCCACTTGAGTCTTGAGGGCAGGAAGGGTGCCCACGGCCTCGACCAAACCCCTCACCTACAAAGAATACGGAGTTACCCCAAAAGCAAAACCGAAGGACCGAGGGAGACCTGTCACGGACGCTCACCAAGCTCCAGTGTCACGAGAGGTTCTCTCACCCCATCCTCAATCGTCGGAAGCTCTCCGCCCCTCGCTTGAGTCAAGGGGTCGCCCTCGGGAACCTCGGGAGCCGCGACCCTCGCACCTGAAAGCAAACCAAGGAAACCATGTTAGAATCTTCAAAGAAGATCGACACTGCCAAAGAGAAAGGCACTCACCTGAGGTAGGAGCATCCTCCTCAGGACGCTCGTGACCAATGGAGAACACCGGGACGCCCGCACTACTGGCACCGGTCGACAACTCCACCACCGAGTCGCTCCGCAGCCGAAGGCCTGTCTTGCGAGTGAAAGCCTCAACCTCGTGGCTCGAAGGAGGGAGCACGTGCTCAAGTCCAATCTTCCCCTTCATGTGTAGGTCCAAGGTCACCCTCAAAGGGGACCTCGACTCACCCACGACGGGATCCGCTGAATCCGCCGGAGCGTAGTCGTAAGAAGGAGAAGGAGTCGGGGGAGCCTTCCTCTTGCATCCGCTCGACGGACGAGGTACCTTGGGGACCGGCGCAACAGGCATCGCCAGGCCCAGCACCTCCGTCCCCATCTTCACCTTCCCGCAGGTGTCCCGCAACTTGGACCCTACCGCCAGATTCGACGATGTCGCCAAGCGGGAGTAGCGATCGCCCACTCGAAGGAGGCGCTCGAACTTCGGATCCTGTCGCATTGTCACCATCTTCCCGAAGCACTTCGCGATAATGTTGTGACATCCCCAGCCACTGATCTTGGTCTCGTAGCCACGATGCACCCTGGACGCCGCTTGTGGTCGAGCTTGTACTTCTCCCCGTCAGGCAAGGCACCGTCCCCCTTGGGGAAGTACCCCGCCTCCTCTAGCTGGACAAGGTCCTCGGGGCTTGTCGAAGACGGGAGAATGTAGTCGTGAGCCCAACCGCCCTCCATCGGAGCCATCGGGACCACCGGAGGATCCCCACGCAGACGAAAGGCGACCTTCTTCTTCCTCGACGGTCGGTTCGCCGCACACTCCGCCGCAGAGCCCTTGGACAGCCCTCTCTCGGTCACAAGATCGACGTCGGGACCATTCATCTCACCTACGCAAACAAAGATTCAACAATGGTTAGAAGGGATACGAGAAAATATTCAAGGGGATTAGCAAAAAAAAAAAAGAAAGGGGCAGCAAGGCTGGGCTGCTCCGCCCCGGCGGGTGCAGGAAGGAGGCCGAGCCTCCCAGCCTTCGGCCGGCCCGAGAAAAAAAGAAGAAAAACCAAAACAAGCTCGCGGGGTGTTTGACGCAGTGACCGCCGCGCCGCACGCGCCTGCGCCGTGCGCGTCCCGACCGAGCGCCGGTGCCGCCGCGCCAGGCGCCCCCTGCCGCTGCCCCGCGCTCCCCCTGCCGCAGTATCGCGTGTCCGCGTCGCGCACCCCGCGCGCTGCGCCGCGCGCGTCCGGACGCCCTGCCTCGCGCCCCTAGCTGCAGTGCCCCGCGCACCCGCGCCACACCCGCCCTCTTCGTGCGCACCGAGCCGCTCCGCCGTGCGCGCGTCCAACCACAGTACCACGCATGCACCGAAGGCGCTCGACGGAATGCCTCAAAGGGCTCGCCGACGCCCAAGGAAACCAAACTCAAGCGTGAGTGCCCTCGCCTCACCTTCACACGAACAGGGAAGAGGCGGCCGACGTTGAGGGTCTCCCGGGAAGACTTGAAGGCAGCTCCTACACCTCGCTCCGAGGGGCCTCGTGCGCGCACCTTGTCCCCACGATGCCTCGACGATGACAAGCCTCCACAGCGGCTCCCTAGCAGCCAAGGAGATCGCCGTAACGGCCAAGGTGTGGCTAAGAGCCCCTACAAACACCAAGCCCCGAAGAAATCTCGGACGCCGCCGAACGAGGCTTCGGCGCCGGAGAAGTCGGACAAGGCCGGTGTGAAGCTCCACCACTGGCCCTTGGTTCCATTTTATAGGCCTCAGGGGGTCCTTGGCGTTCAGGCCGGCCAACCCAAGCTCGACACATCGCCGTCCTTTGTCACAGTGCATCAAGACAAGGAGGAGGAAAATTGGGCAAGGGGAACACCTCCTTTCCCCAAAAGGAGACCAGCCTAGCCAAGGGAGGGCGCCCCCCCACGCGGGCTCAGCGTCTTGGCCGAGCCGGCGTCACTACCGGTGACGATGCCGTCTGCGAAAAGGAAAAGGAGGCATCGGTCCCTCCTCCTCCCGTACAGAGGAGGAAGATGACCGAGAACCGTCCGATCCAAGGCATCCCTCCGTTCGGAACCGTCCGATTTCACTTAAGTGAAATCTGAACCGGTATCGGGCCTAGGTGGGCCTTGGCCCAGCCGCGGCCCATGAAACCAGCCTGCGTAAAAAAAAAGAAGAGGAAACCCGCTCGCGCCGGCCCAGAAACCAGCCCAGCTCGCGCCCGTAGCGCGCGCGGCCGGCCCGGCCGGCCCCCTACCCGGTTGGGGTGCCGGAAATTTGCAAATAAGCACATAAATTTGGGGAAATAACAACCGAGCCCTCGGAAATTTTGGGGAGACCCTCAGGGTCCCTAATTTTTGCAAAATGGTCCCTCGGGACATCGGTTTTCTCGCGGAGAGGCCCCTAGGGTCCCGGTTTTTGCTGAAATACCCTCCGAAATCCGATTTTTCCCAAAGAAGACCACCAAAGGCATGGAATCTCTTCGAAAACAACTCTAGGGCTCTTTGTTTGGAGGAAAGCCATCGAAGTACCATTTCTTCTCTCAAACAGAAGATCTCAGTAGTCTCGCATCGAAGGTTGACCCGAAGGCATTCTCAATGCCTCCCGCTTAAGGGGGCTACTGTTGTAGTAAAATAAAACCTTTATATAGGCCGGGCCGTAAATCCTACGTGGCGACGACCAAGTCAACATTTCGCAAGCGCGAGTCAAGACACCTACGTGGCGCGGTCAATCCTACGTGGCAAAGGAAGACTAGTGAACGAGTCAAACCTCTCATGCCATAGTCAAAGGGTCAAATGAGTTAGAGTAGGGGGCAAGAAAGGTATGAGAAGAGGGCCCTTAGTCCATGGTGGACCATGTACCAAGCCCTACTTTTCTCACATGGTGCACACAAAAGTTTTGGACCAAATGTGCTGCTTTTACCATTTTGCCCCCACTTTTCTCTCTCCCTAAAAGGTAGTCATGGTCTTTTGTCATGTACCATAGGCTATAAATACTCCTCATGGGGGGATGTACCATTCACTCTCACTTGAATAAACTCAAGGGGAGAGGGCTAGAGAGCCTCTTTGAGAGAAGCTCTAGTTTCGGGATCTCGGGAAGTCTCGTTCGGCCCGAGTCCGAAGGAGAGGGAGTCGGGTTAGAGTCCTAAGGGTATCTCGACCTCGCTATTTGGGAAGCCTCGTTCGTCCCAAGTACGAGGCGGCCCCTTTTGACCTCTCGCTAAGTGATTCGGGGAATCTCGATCGACCCAAACGTTTTGGCTAACGACCCCCTCGAAGCTTCTCCTAACATAGGACTAAGTCGCACCCGCAGGGTCGACCGAACCTATTCAAAATATATCGACGTGTCAACTTGTGTAAGGGTACGGCGACTTTCGCTATAAGACTGGCGTACACGCTCTACTTTTATACTCGCACTTGTGCCATCGAGTTTTGACACCCTTGCTCCAATCGTTGCCAAGAACAACAACAGGAACAATAGCCCGGGGCTTAATGAAATTGTGGCTCCGTCACTGAACACATCTTCGCCATGCTAAATGGGAGTCCGGAACCCGTTACCCTGGATCTCCAAGTTGTGATTATATATACTACTAGTACTATAAAACACAGAATCAAGGAGGAATAAGTGGGAATCTTGGCCTTTGGCCATGCCAAGGAGACGGCCGGCACGATCATAGTTTATGTATGTTGGGATGGATTAACTAGCATTGTTGATTAGTGGAGCTTGGTGTTGGTACTGTACGACGCTTGAAGCACAATCTGCCAATCCACGAGCCGGCAGCGCTTTGCTTGCTTGGTTTCTTGCTGCAATATACATCTCCGTTTGTTTTTTCTCTGCCCCCTTTTCCTGTGCCTTGCTCCCGTAGCTTCCCCACCAGCAACCAAGCAGATGGAAGAGAAGAGGGGACCCAATGCAAAGATCAGAGCAATAATTGAGCATTAGTTAATGATTATATCTGCCTTTGATTAACCAGTAATGGGAAGGCAGGATTAGAAACTAGCTGTAGTCGTTAATTGGCGCTGTTTAGTTTAGTTTAGTCTAGTTTTGCCGAACTTGACTTGTGACCAGGATTCACGTTCTTCGACCGGGACCTGGGTGTAAAGTGTGAACCAAGGCCTAGATCCTCCTTTACAGCTTGCAAATCGTCGGCTCAATCACTTTGGCCAAGGAAAAAACAATTGCTCCAGCTTCGTTGTGGCTTCTAATTAATCGGGCCGGGGTTCCATTCGTAGTTTGCGTTAGAAGAACCAGAGAGATTTACACCACACTGCATGTCTGCATAGCGAAATCCATCCGTGTTCATCGCTGGTTGTTATTCGGTTTTGCCGGTGCACGGGTTCACGCGATCAACGTCCCAGAGACCCGACCGATCGGGTCGTACGTCACATCGGGTGGTCGAAAACGGCTCTACGGAACGGTCAAAAATGAACTCATGAGACCGCTTGCTAAAAAGGAAATTACTAGGCTAGCTCCGGCAAGGAGGCAGCTGCCAAACCAAAAGTCGCTCTCGCTTTTCCATTTTCCGATCCCCGGGCGGATCGGTGAGAATCGACGGGACGAGGCGTACGCAAAACACCGGGAGACCGCGGGTTTGGAACTTTGGACGCGGACGACGACATGGGCCCTCTTTTTTTCTTCTCACATTTTTCTTCCCCTTGTCCATGTCTCACAGTCTCTGCAGCAGCTCCTTGTCCTCGACCAATTAATTTGCTGTTGGAAAAGCATCACGCATGGAAAGATCCACAGTGGTGGTGATTTGCCCTCACCTCACCTTGGAGGGTGCAAGTTGAAGCAAGGACGGATTACTAATTGCGCCAGCCCTGGCTAGAAAGTAGAAGGTCCGCATAATCAGTCAACCGATCGTGTGCGTCCAAAGTAATGATTGTATGGTAGAGAAGACGTCGACCGAGAGAAAAACAATTTCAAGATGATTGTACGGTTAAGAACGTGTGTGACCGAGAAAAACACGGCCAAGCAAAACCGAAAGTAGAAACTACTCCGGACTTCTTAAAGGGAAAAAAAAAACTTGCACTGGAAATGCCGAGTCAACACACCGCGTGTTGCATTTGCATCCTTTCGCACGGCATGATAGCTGCAAGTCCCAACAGTCCACACCACTACACCACCAAGTTGGCACTGGGCTACTCTGAATTCGGTAGCACACGCCGGACTACCAGAGTGGAGCTACAGTAAATCACATAAACCAAAAATTCTCCATCTGCTATGCGATTGCGTCAACGAACCTTAAACTAGCTAAAGCGAGCACGGGTCCAGCCGCGTTGCTGGACTTGGCTTTGCTTTGCATTGCAGCCGCTCGTACGTAGCATCACATGGCTGGCTGGCTGTCTGGGGCTGTACAGCACGTACGTATATATACGTGGGAGAAAAAGAAAAGAAAAAGGAGGAAGCGGACGTCACGTAGGTAGGCCGGTGCTCTGCGCTGCTTTCTCTGGCTTTGTGGTGGGTGTGGTTGCGTATTGCCGGGTCGGTGAGGGACACGCTGATCGGCTAAAATCTTAGGCAGTTTGGACCTATATGGCGTCGTGCCACTGCCAGTGGGCCACGGGAGACGCCGGACCTCATGTAAAGATCTCACGACGGACGTACGGAACGGCGCCGGCGTCGGTGGTGGCGTGCGCCGCCGTCACGGGCGTGAGACTGCGCATCGATGGTGTCAGCTTTGCCCCAAATGCTGCACGATCAGCAGCGGTGGTTCACTGGTTCTACTTCTACTGCAGGTCACGGGAACAAATAAAAGACGAGCCACCACGACACGGGGTTTCCTCGAAGTTCGGGTGCAGCTGCAGCAGCCGGCAGTGAACACTCGGAAAACTCCACCAGAAGTTTCTCGCAAAATAAAAAGGCGTCCATTGTATCGGCATGCATTGTTAGGATTTTTCGCATGAATTTTCTTAAATAAGCCGTGCATTGCATCGGTTTTTTGTCCGGTTTTTCTTATAAACAGGACCAACTCTTTCTTCTAATAGAACCACGGGTATCACTAAAAAAATGTTTCCCGCAAAATAAAAATAGAACACGGGGGAAAACAAAAGAGGGGAAAACAAGCACCGGCAACAAGCGAGGCCACCCATGATCCGCATCCGTACCGCGCCCATGATCCGCACGCCCGTGATCCGCCTGTCTCCTGCCCGTACCCCCACTGCCTCCTCGGCCTCGTGCAGCTCCCCTCCCTCCTTAGACCGCGACCGCCGCTCGCTGTCAAAACCAAAGCCCCAAACAGGAGGACTCAAAGAGTGGAGAGCAGCCAAATCCAAAGCAAACGCACCTCACCCGCGGCCAGTTCTCACACCTCCTCGGCTCCTCCTCCTTCTCACCACACACGCTACCCGCTGCGCTTCCCTCCCTTGAATTCCACGAGGGCGGCCAGTCCCTCCCGCGTGAGTTCGTGACGTGAGTGGCGTGACCCGGCCCTGATCCGACCGCGCAGCCAAGCCAGCGTCTCCTCGGGGTCCCCCGCCCGCGGACGCCGGGAATTCCGTGGTTTCCGGAGGCCCGGCCGGCTCTCTAACTAAGCCTCGTTGGCCCTTGTGGGCGTCGACGCAGATAGATCCATCATCCATGGAGCTCAGCCCTGCGGAGCATCAACTGTTCTAGTACATCGTGAGGAGCTCTTTGTTTGTTTGGTTCGTAGCGGAATTTCTGGGCGTTCGGCTTCGGGAAGATGGCTGCAGCAGCGATGGAGATGTCCAATCATGCCCCGGGTAGTGCCCCAGGTTCGATTTCGCGTCCCCCTGTCCTCGCAGTTTTTTTTGCCTTTTGGGAAGCTTGTTTGGATACGAATTGGTCTGTTTCGCGTGGACTTGCGTAGTTGACTGTTTGTGTGTAGAAAAAGTAGCGGGACTTCTTCTAATTCGAGTCGATGTTGATGAACAGAACATTAGGCCAACCTAGCCATTTTGGATATTGGATATTTCTGCAACCAGTAACTCCTTAATCTCTTAATCTGTTTGATTTTGGATATTTCTGCAACCAGTAACTCCTACGTGGCTATGTTTTTGTTTCTTAATCTCTCTGATTTGTACTGAATACTAGTATACTTGGTATAGATGCGTTGATGAAAAATTGGACTATAGGAAACTTTAGTGGGGTGGATTCTTGTGCACTATATTAAGTTCTCCTATCATGGTTAGAGCAATCAAATAAATTAAAATTCGACAATCTCAAATTCAGAAAAGAAAATTGTTTTCATCTCTGCGATCCTGAATTTCTGATGACCTATTGTTGTAAATCAATTGCTTTCATGCAGGAATCTGTAGCGATGCACTATTCCATGAGCTATGGCATGCTTGTGCTGGCCCGCTGATCACGGTACCTAGACAAGGTGAACGTGTCTATTACTTTCCTCAGGGCCATATAGAACAGGTACTCAACGATCTATGAGTCCTTTCGGGCCTTTTCTCTTGATTAATAATTTTTTTGTAGATATATATGTTTTTGTCCTCAAACTGGTCGATTTTCACTACAGCTCGAGGCTTCCACAAACCAGCAGCTTGACCAGTACCTGCCGATGTTCAACCTACCATCCAAGATACTATGCAGTGTGGTGAACGTAGAACTCCGGGTCAGTGTTTATTAATGGTTAGTCTAGTTACTGTAGCTAGAAATGTTTTACTTTGCTAACGGACTGAACTCTGTTCTCTGTAATGCAGACGGAAGCTGATTCAGATGAAGTTTACGCTCAAATTATGTTGCAACCGCAAGATGAGGTGAGTCTTTCTGTTTTAATCATCTCTAGGATGCAAAGTATCCATAGTATTCTGCAATGTACACTCTTATGTTCATTCATTAATTTTTCCACATTGAATTGCCTTGATTAGCAAAGTGAGCTCACAAGTGCGGGTCCACCACAAGAACTTGAGAGAGGCACGATACATTCGTTTTGCAAGACACTAACAGCTTCAGATACGAGCACCCATGGAGGTTTCTCTGTTCTTAGGAGACATGCTGAAGAGTGTCTTCCTCAGCTGGTTAGCATCAAAAGCATTTTATGACTCCAGTTGTGCCTACAGAGTTTCTCGGTTATTCAATGGTATCCTTGCTTTGCAGGACATGTCTCAAAACCCACCATGTCAAGAGTTAGTTGCCAAAGATCTCCATGGAGCTGAGTGGCATTTTCGTCACATCTTTCGTGGTGAGTTTGCAATTTCAGTATTCAGCTTGAAGCTATTTTCAATTCCCCGTCACTAAGTTCTTATTTTGTTTTGGTCTAGCACTTCATGTCATAGTTAAATATGCTTACCATTGGGGCGAGACATGTTGAATCTACTGATGCAGTAGTTCATGAGTGTGTGCATGAGATCTATCTTTGGTTCTATCTCATGTATTTCTGTGTTGCTCACTTCAGGACAACCTAGGAGGCATCTACTTACAACTGGCTGGAGTGTCTTTGTTAGCTCAAAAAGATTGGTTGCTGGTGATGCATTTATCTTTCTGAGGTACACGATACTGTAATCTTGTCACTTGGAGGCATTTTGGTGTGTTTACACCTATCTCCTGGCTTGGTTTAGTCGTGGTGAACACTGTTAATTATTATTCGTGTCATTTGCAGAGGTGGAAATGGTGAGTTACGGGTGGGTGTACGGAGGCATATGAGACAAGTAAATAACATGCCGTCATCTGTCATATCAAGCCACAGCATGCATCTTGGAGTTCTTGCAACAGCCTCCCATGCCATCTCCACCGGGACCCTGTTTTCTGTTTTCTACAAACCCAGGTAAAGGTTCAACCAATTTTCGTTGTAGTTACGCGCTTTCTTGAAGCGACCGCGCCCATAAAAGGGTTTGATCTCTATGCTTAAGTGCTAGTCCCTGGATCGACTCACTAGCACACACAGTTTCAAGATGTAATATCATAGAACAAAGGTCTCAAATATTACAACGCAATATCCAGAATTTAAGAGTACTTACAAACTCGCATAACTACATGGGTTAGCTGGAATTAAACGAAAAGTTCAATAGCGGAAAACGGCAAGAGCCACATCAACACCACAGTGGTAGCGTGTTGGAATGTAGGCTCGCAACCCAAAGACCAAACGTACCCTTACTCTTCGTCAGAACTTCCTGCATCATTAAATGATGCAGCCACTAGGGTCAATACATTGAATGTATTGGCAAGATCACATTTTGATATAACAACACCTAACAAGTACATGCATATTTATGGCAAGGTGGAGTTCAGGCTACTTGCATAAAAGCTTAATTGTTTAGTCCTATGATTTTAATCAAATAGTTTTATCACTATTGGACATTGGGTAGACACACCAATGCTCCTATTAAACTATGGACATTGAGTAGACACATCAATGCTCCTAAACCCAAGTTCAAACCATTCATTTTAGTTTTTGGAAATTAGAGTGAGTGAGACTTTCCTTATAGTTCCCTAATCTAGCTGCTCATAAATGTCCATGACTGGGGACACGGTTAAGTACTTAGTTTGACACTCTTGAGAGGTTGTACACTTACCCACAAGAAACCGACGTGTTAATCCCTTGCTGTCCTTAGGGTAGACTAGCAACGGCATCGATTACAAGACTTTCAGAAGTAATCCCCCAGACCCATACCGAGGGACCCGCTCCCACCTACACGGCTACATCATCATGATCACCTCGGGCCCAGGTTCAAACAGCTTACTCAATTTTGGCAGAGCCCATATTACCATGTGGTTGTACTGGAAGCTACTAAACAGGAAACTAGTCCAGTCTCTAGTTACCCCGGGTGGCATCCCACATTAGCGACGCAGGCGCTCCCATAGACATGGAGAGATGACTCATAGAAATGGACCCATAGACATGGACCTGACGCCGCATAACATTCAAAATCTCAAAGCCGCCCACCCAGGATGGTTCATTAACAATTAAGTTATTTTGCCATACTCTAAGTAAAACTCAGCTTTTCTCCATAACCACAATATTATCATGATGTAGTAATTTCCCCCACGATACTACCATAGCATAGCATTCAACTACAGACGATGGCAATTTGGTAGTAAGGTAATGGCATGGGTACAACTACACTACCTGGGATTCATAGCTAACATAGAGATACAAATAATATTCCTAATGTAACTAATAAAACATCTAGTGCATAGTAAAATATTAGGGAAATGATCAAAAGTGACTTGCCTTGTTCAAAGCTGTGGTAGTTCTCGCACTCTTCGCAACAACAAGGTTCACACTCCAAACAATCTAAAATAAACAAGCACAATACACATAAACATGCAATTCAATACAAAGAATATGCCATGATGCAAAGTTTACCATGATGCACTCCTAGCTTGGTTTTAGTATTCAAAATTTTAGTTTCTGTTTTAAAGAATATTTCAAGAGATTGGACAGATTATAACATACTAAGAAGGTACTCATTGTGCAAGAATCAAAATATGATTTAAAAATAGTTTAATGAATATTTTAGAAGGTACGGGCAAAATAGTTTGGTACTGCAAGATTATTTTTCAAAAATAATTCTCCCTCTGATCCTACTGGATAGAGAATAACTTTAAACATTTTTCGAAATGATAACAGGTTCAAAATAATTTTAAAACATTTCATATGAATTACAAACCATAGTTAACCATTCTGTAATTTTGTTCTGTCAAAGTTAATCAAATTCAAATTTGAACAGTGCCAAAAAAATCTACATTCCATGAGGATTCCAGAAAGGTGCAGAACATAAAGTTTGGCCAAACGGTTTAAAAGTTATGATCATTTGAATATCCAGGGGTGTTTCTGCAAAGTTACAGATTAATTTGGCCGGGGAAAATAAGTTTAATTTTAAAACGGACACGTGGCAAGCTGTGATTGGCTGGTACCGGTTCGGGGGTAAAATAAAACACGGGCCGTCGGATCTAACTTAAGTGAGATCCGACGGTCGGATCTGCGTACCGGTTTGGGATTAAAAGAAATCTAATCGCGGCCGTTGAAAGGAGATCGGACGGACGGGATGAATCGGCCTTACCTCCGGCGGGCTAGGGTTCCGGCGAGGTCATCGGCGGCTCGGGAGGATGGCGGCGAGGGGTTCCGGCGAGGTCTCGGGCTCGGAGAAACTTGGGGAAGAAGCGGCTCCACGAGGCGAAGATGATGGTGGCGGCGGTTCTCCTCGAGGGCGATGGTGGCGACGCCTAGGATGAAGAGAAGACGGCGGCGGCGGCGAGCTCACGGTCGTCGGCGGTCCGGGCACTACAGTGCACAAGAAGGGAAAAGAAGCGCGTCACGGCGTGCGCAAAGAAGAGAGGTGAAGGAAAAGCCAGAAGATGGCGGCTATGGCTCACCGGTTAATCGGCGGCGTCTGAAAATTCTCCGACGAGCAATTGGGCAGCCTGGCGGCGTGGAATGGTCAAGCGAGAGAGGGGAAAAGCTGCGGGGGTGAAGTGCTTTATACTGACGCGCTCGGAGAGGGAGATGGGGGTCGTGGGCGAGGCGGACGCGGGGTGGAGTTCGTGGGCGAGGCGGGCGGCGTCTGTGCGGAGAAAGCGGGTGGCGGTTGAAGACGATGCTGACAGGTGGGGCCCGCCTGGCAGCGGCTGCGGCTCGGGCGCGCGTGGAGTGGGCTGCGCGTGCGGTTCGGTAAGTGGGCCGGCCTAGTAAGGGTCGGTCCGGTTCTTTTTTTTTCCTTTTCTTTTTCCTTTTTCTTTTTCTGGTTTTGAACTAAACTTTTGATTCAAAGCTCCAAATTGAGTCAAATAATATGCAACAAAATTTGTAAAATCATATTTTCATATGATTCAACTTTTGGGACAAGAATTCCCTCAAAATAAAATATATAAAAATACTTTTGCCTATAAAATTGACTTTAGGGCTTTAAAACTAATAAAAGTTGTAGGGTTTCAAATTCAAAAACAAATAACAAATATGGGGTACCATAAACATGCATTAAACCACCTTTATTAACACCACCCTAATGGGTCAAAAAATCCAATTGGCAAGGGAGAAGTAAAAAGCAAGATTTCAAATAAAAGAAACTTGGTTATTGGATTTTCTTGAGTTAATTTTCATGGTTTTAAATGTGGTGAAATGCCAAGGTGACCTGATGCTCATGGAATGCAATGCATTATGAAAGGTTTTGAAAATTTTGGGATGTTACATTTCTTGTACTGTTTTTTTTTTTTGCAAGCAACCTTGCATAGTGATGTTTTATCTCTGGCATTTTATTGCATTTGCATCACAATGCAAGATCATGAATAGTTTTTGCAGATTTTACTTAATTCAAAAGGTTGTACATTCTGCTTAGGTGTGAGACATAATTCCTATTCATCTTGTCTACTGTACCCTTAAGCTCAATGCTTATACCTGTGTCATGTATTAACGTCTGAGAATTTACCAGTTTACCACTACCAACCATCCTTTCTTTTTGCTGAAGCGGCACATCATTATGGTTATCATAATGAGTATTAAGATCGACGAAAACAATCTTGTCTAAAAATCTTAATGCACGTCTTTCGTTCTATTCGCAGAACAAGCCGATCTGAGTTTGTTGTGAGTGTTAACAAGTACCTTGAAGCTAAGAAGCAGAACATGTCTGTTGGAATGAGATTTAAGATGAAGTTTGAAGGCGATGAAGCTCTTGAAAGAAGGTAATTTCAGATTGTTTGTGACAAGATTATGTTGCTTCACTCCAACCATCTAGGTGCATATGACAAGCATTTCTCCAATTGCAGGTTCAGTGGAACAATTGTTGGTATGGGGAGCACGCCGACAATGCCATCGTCTCAATGGGCAGATTCTGACTGGAAATCTCTCAAGGTATGAAGATTCTACGTTGTGTGGGTTCAATTGGAGAACTATGTTGTCTCTGGAGTGCTTCTAGTGGTCCACTGTCATGTTTCCGTGTTTGCTTTTCAGATCTTACTCTTTCTGTAATTATTGCCAGGTCCAATGGGACGAGCCTTCATCTATTCTTCGTCCAGATAGAGTTTCACTATGGGAATTGGAACCACTGGATTCAGCTAATCCTCAAACCCCTGAACCTCCATTGAGGAATAAGCGTGCAAGAGCTCTAGCTTCACCTTCTGTGGTTCCAGATCTTCCTCCAAATTTTGGTAAGAAATGCAAAATCCCTTAGCACCTGTTACAAGTTCTAGTTCTGGTTCTGGTTCGTGGATACAATGCTCAGCTCAGTCTTGCACAGCATACTTCCATACGACTTAGTCTCTTGTCCATTATCCTTTTGCTTGACATATCTAAGCCGGTGCTATTTATATCAGGACTATGGAAGTCACCATCTGAACCAAGCCAAACCCTCTCATTTTCGGAACCACAACGGGCTCGAGAGTTATTTCCCACTTCAATCTTCTCATCAACAAACGTTATGTTCGATCAGTTCTACTGGCCAGGAAGAGAAACAAAGGACGGCTCTTATGCTGCAAGCACTAACAAAGTCACTGCTGAAAGAAAGCACGAACCAACAACTACTGGTGGTTGCAGATTATTTGGAATTGAGATAAGCTCTACTGTGGAGGAAACACAGCCCGTGGTTACTGCTTCAGTTGGCGATCATGACCAAACTGCTGCATCTGTTGACATGGACTCTAGTGTGCTCTCGCAGCCATCCAATATCAACAATTCTGATGCCCCAGCAGGAAGCAGTGAGCGTGCTCTTCTTGAGACCCAAAGTCGCCAAGTTAGAAGCTGCACAAAGGTGATAGTTTATCACATTATTTTCATGTTCAAGATGTTCAACTTTCCATTCCTGTAGCTTGTAACATAATAATAAATTACGGTTCCTCATGTAGGTAATTATGAAAGGAATGGCGGTTGGAAGAGCAGTGGACTTGGCAAGGCTAGATGGGTACGGTGATCTTCATCGCAAGTTGGAGGAGATGTTTGATATACATGGGGAGCTATGTTCCACACTGAAGAGATGGCAGGTTGTTTACGCCGATGATGAGGATGATATGATGCTTGTTGGGGATGATCCTTGGGAGTAAGAAACTTTATCACTATCTTTGGGTGGATACAATTTTCCTGAATCCAAGTCCTGATCCCACTGTTAATGCTTGTTGGTGCAGTGAGTTTTGCGGCATGGTGAAAAGAATTTACATTTATTCATATGAGGAAGCGAAGCAGTTGGCACCTAAGGCTAAGACACCGGTCATCGATGGCGCCACCAAATCTGAGTGGTGTGAACTCATGACATGAATAAGTCACCTGTGGAGTGAAACACAGACCCATGAATGCTAACTTTCCTCTAATTCTGTTCTTTGTTCTGTTGATCATTCGGGCAAATGCCTATGGTCCTTCACTATCCTGGGTTGCTAGGGAGAGCTACTCATGATTGCTTCACAGACTAAAGGTGTTGTCTGGCTTCGTCTTGAATTGTGACGGCTTTGGATCTGCAGGGTCCTATATCAACAAAGAATCCGAGAAGAGGCATTCTGGCATCACATGCCGTTTCCTTGCCAGTTACTCGGTTTTAGGCGTGAGCTGGTGAGCCAGGGATATTGCCTTAGGCTTAGCCCCTACCTTTTGTTGCTGCTAGTAAATAGTTGTATGCATGTATATAATTATTGCACGGGTATTTGTGTGCACCGGTGTAATCCAGCAATTGTTACGTTTAGCAGCAGCAACCTTGTGGTGTGTGTTAGTGGCGATGGTAGTATGTTTCTTGTAGCATTTATACATTCTTCCTTGTGAAAGCTATATGTACATATCTAATAAGTAACGTTGTGCTTTCTGATCTTTGAGCTTTTTGCCTTTGGTTTCCTGAGGTCCAGTGTGCATTGACTGCATTCTGATCTCTAATACGGGAGAAGACATAACACAATGCCATGTTTGGTACAACTAGATGTATTTGTAAATTGATTGTGCTCCTATATTCGTGGGGAGCTAATCGGCGGAGCTCCGCCAGGTTCCCTTTCGGCGGACCATTCCGATCAGGTGTGGTCCCGTGCTCGTCCTGTTCCTAGCGTCCTCTTCTCCCCTTTTTGTCCTATCCCGCAATTGGCCTTGTTTCTTCCTTCCGTTCAGCATCGCCCGCGCTCAGCCGTGCTCGCGTTCTGCTTTGTCTGTGTTGGGCCTCGTGTTAGAGCCCAACAAGTCCGATCCAGTCTTTTTCTCTTTTCCCATTTTGTCTTTTTTACTACAGAAAAGTGTTGCCTCAAATAAAAAAACTACAGAAAAGTATTGTTGTCGTGCTTTTTTTTCTTTATCTTTTCCCTTTCTGTGACAATGGTTCTCAGGGAATAAAAACGGGTGGGGAGTAACACTTTCAATCAAGAAGACTAGACCCTTTCAAATCATATTGAGATTTTTTAGATCACGTAGGGAAGGTTTTTATGTCTTTCCAGGCAATAGATATTCAAACTTTTAAAAATACTGAGAAGTTCATGAAAAGCAAGCTTGTGTGGAGGAATCACGAATCTCATATCGAAGAATTTGATTACAATGTGCTCTAACATTAGCTCATTGAGCTTGCAATTTTTTTTTTTGTGGAATGAAGGTTTGAATCCTGCTGTTTTGAGAGAAACAAACAGACGCAAAGTATTTGATGGTTTCTACTGAAAAGCCGAGCAAGAAATAAAAATCTGACATATAAAGAAGGGATCTGAATGTGTTTGGCCATTAATCCTAAGCTATATTAACCTATATCAGTAATATTTTTTTGCGAGGTCTAACAACTCAATGTGCTATCTCCGACCCTTTTGTTTCTCAAAAAGTTTGACTTCAACAAAATGTTTCCCATGTCCATGGGCAATAACCTGGTGTCTACAAAAAAGGAAGATGTAAAACATGTGTTCAGTGAAATAATTGTCATAAAAAACAGTATGGAAAAGATGAAAAGTAAGTTCAAATAAGTGTATGTAAACATCGAAGTTTCCATTTACAAAAAATACCTTGTAATCAAAAGGAACATTCTGCAGGGTGTAAGGTGGGGGGAGTTAGAACAAAAAGAGGGAAGAGTTAGCTTATTTTGTAAGAAAAAACTTTGAAAAAGAATTGCTAAATAAAATACACAGAAAAGGAGGCTTTTGGAGACTTACATGCTTAGAAAAGATTTCCTTTGTCTCTGTCATTAAACACTCATTGCACGGATGCGCAATCAAGTAATATGTTAGAATTTTCCGTAATGCCTTTGCCTTTTCCTGCCAGATGGAAAAGAAGAGTTTATACAAGTATGCGCAATCAAGTAATATGTTTGAACTTGCTGTAGTTCCACCCCAGTTTGCGGAAGAAAACTGAGTCTATCCCTTTCCTATTTGTTTAATATCCTGTAAGGAATTAAGAAAAAAAATGGAACTTACTGGCTCAAAACATAAAATAGTATCTCCATCATGGCTTTTGATAAGTTTCATGACAAAAATACCAATGTCCAGCCCTGTAAAGAAAAGGATAAAATATAATAACCAAAGTTAGAAGATATGTGTACATAGAGAAATGACAGGATTAAAAAAATTAACGTGGTGACCATGTCAAAAACATTGACTTGAGCTCTTGGATTGGCTATCCTAAAAGCGCTATTGAAGTTCCTAACAGAAGTGTTTGCTTCGTCGCAAATGAGATACATCTTGTTATTTGGGTGCAAAATCTCACGGACCTTTTTCTTGAAGTTTGCCACCATGAGATACCAAAAGCCATACGTGGGTAGTGGTAGCAGTATCTGTTTCGAAACAGACCATAACAAAAAAAAATGCTTTAATGAAATTTGAACAATGTAAAGCTATAACAAAGTTGTGCATATTTTACCATATCAATGGCGCCAAGCCGACACCCTGTCATACATTCAGTCAGATGTATGGGCAACGCAAGTGGATTTTCAAAAGCCTTATGGAACAAAGCCTGACCATTCATATTGAAGAAAAATAAACTGAGAAATTGTCAAGAACTGCGTAGCATAGTGTTTGAGAAAAAAAATGCAGCTTAGTACGTTATGAAAAAGGAAGAGTACTTACAGCTGTATCAACTATGATATACTATCTTGTCCAATGTGCTTGACGAAATAAGTCACACTTTTCCCTTTCTTGGTGTTCAACCATTACTGATTTCCCCATCATATTCATGAAATACTTATTGATTCTACCATACATATTCATGTTTCGCCCGAGGGTTTTGTGGTCTACCCAAGTTGAACCAATTCTTATTATTTTTTGGCTGAAAAAAGAGGGAAACAACAAGTAATTAGAAAAGCAGCACATGCTACTAATCTCTGCTTTTGTAGGCATATTGAACAGGTTTAAATATAAAAAAATTACAATGCGAAATGCATGATGCTATATTGTATACAAACCTCCTTTTTTGATATGGTATCCGTGCAATAATATCAGTATAAACATCCTTTTCCATAGAAATAGAGCTGAGACTGCATCATATATTGCTTGTACTCCCTCCGTCCAACAAAAGATGTCTCAAGTTTGTCAAAAGTTGGATGTATCTAGACATGACTTAGTGTATAGATGCATTCAAATTTAGTCAAAGTAGAGACATCCTTTGTTGGACGGAGGGAGTACTTATTTTAGATATTTGACTTTCTTGGTTGGTGGACGTGATAATATGACGTTGCTGTTTTTGTGCATAGTACTCTTTGGCAAGCATGTCAAATGATCGTTAAAAGGTCATGATGAGTTCGTTAAAAGTCGTGATGAGATCGTTAAAAGATCATGATGTGATCGTTAAAAGCTCATGATGTGATCGTTAAAAGTCGTGATGAGATCATTAAAAGCTCATGATGTGATCGTTAAAAGCTCATCATGAACTTAGAAAAATAATGGAAAGCCTATCTCAAGGATTTTCGAAAATTAAAAGCACACGATGTGTTCGTTAAAAGCTCATCATGAAATCCTTAAAATCTCATCGTTACAATGCTAAAAAGCTCATCATAAGATCATTATAAGCTCAACGATTTGTGAAAAAACAATACGAGATTTGTTCATTATAAAACAAATCATGGGATCATAAAAAAACTCATCAATATAATATTAAAACCTCATCATATGGTCTTTAAAAAGCTCATCACTACAAAATTAAAAGGCTCAATGGTTTTTGGAAAAATTAAAAGCTCATGATGAAAATCTTGAAAGTTCATGCTGAGATTGTTAAAAGCTCATGATGAGATCGTGAAAAGCTCATGATGAGATCGTTAAAAAGCTCATAATGAGATCGTTAGAACCTCATGATGAGATCATCAAAAGCACATGATGCAATCGTCAAAAGCTCATGATGACATCGTTAAAAGCTTATCATGAACTTAGAAGAAATAATAATATTAAAAGCTCATCATGTGGTCTTTAAAAAGCTCATCATTACAAAGTCAAAAGGCTCAATGGTTTTTGGAAAAATTAAATGCAAATTATGAGAACCTTGAAAGTTCATGTTGAGATTGTTAAAAGTTCATGATGAGATCGTTAAAACCTATGATGCAATCGTTAAAAGCACATAATCTCATCGTTAGAATGTTAGAAAGCTCATCACTAGAGTGCTAAAAGCTCACCATTAGAATGCTAAAAGCTCACCGTTAGAATGTTAGAAAGCTCATCGTAAAGATCGTTAAAAGCTCATGTATAATATACAAGGAAAAATGGCCTTAGAAAAAGAAATTGAAAGCACATCTCAACGATGTATGAAAATTGAAAAGTACATGATGAGATTGTTAAAATCTCATGATAATATCATTAAAAGCTCATGGAATGGATCATTAAAAATCTCATCATTAGAATGTTAAAAAGTTCATTGTAAAGATCTTAAAAGCTCATGAGGAAAAATGGCTTTAGAAAAAAAATAGAACGCACATCTAAGCGATGTTTGAAAATTGAAAAATACATGATGAAAAAAAATAAAAGCACATGATGCGTTCGTTAAAAGCTCACCATAGGATCCTCGAAGCTCATCATTAGAATGCTAAAAGCAACATAAAAAGTTTAATGGCTTTTGGAAAAAATTAAAAGCTCATGATGAGATCGTTAAAAGCTCATCATGAACTTAGAAAAAATAATTGAAAGCATGTCTCAAAGAGTTTTGAAAAATTAAAAGCGCATGATGAATTTGTTAAAAAGCTCACCATGGGATACTTACAAGGTCATCATTACAATGCTAAAAAGCTCATCATTAGATCGTTAAAAAGCTCCAGAACTAGAATGCTAAAAGCTCATCATAAGATAGTGTTACATGTAGGCATGTCGGGCTGCACATAGGAAATTTTAGATGATGAGCTTTCTAATTAATTTTCACTCTACTGAAACATGCATATGCCTTCGTAAAACTTAAATGTAATAATGCAATAGCAAAAAAGAACTACATCAAACAAACACACAGTATGTAAGCATTATAAAAAAAACATGTAAAGAAATGGCCCCAAAACGAGAATTGATCCACAATGAGTGATGGCATACCATTTTTTGGTTCTGCCAAGGCACAACTGACATAATGAAATGTTTGAAGGTCCTAGTAGGAATTGGCTTGAAGGGGAATGTGCATGGTAAGAACTTTGCGCGAGAATGCATGCTGATTTTGTGAAAAATGAGTTTTATTCCCAAACTCTGAAGAATTGGTTTCCACATGGTCACTACCCAGGACAAAGAGTGAAGATGTGCTGGAAGCAACACCTGAACCGAATATTGGTGCAAGTGTTGAATTCTCAGAAATTTCAATTAAAAGAAAACACAACGATTCGCTCGCTGAGCTATTAAGGATAACAAACAACTGCTAGTGAACCGACAACCCTGATTGATTCCCGACCACTAGTAGAGATCAAATTCAGAGCTTTTATTTTGAGAGGACAGATCAATTCAGAGTTAATTCGATGCAACTAGTTAACTAATTGTAAGCTCAACAAGCAATTGATGTGGATGACTGGATCAGCAGGAGCACACTCTAGAAATGATACACATGGCCCACACACTAGCCACGTACACCTGTGTGTTTTAAAAAAATAAAAGGGAAAATAGTACCACAAAGCATACCTTATCATCGATGATCTCTGCAATACTCTCCCTTCTGATGATTTTTGGTCACCACTGCTAGATGCCCCCGTAAATCTTACATGCACCATGTTGTTTTGATTGAAACAACACCCCTGTTTTTGATGACAAACAATGTTATAATGCTTATATAATATGTTGCATCACAACAAAAACAGGTAATAAATTTGTATCATTCTACACCATACATCCGGAATCATGTATCGTAACTGAAAACCAATCTAATTTGTGTTGGAAGGCTCATTCTGCACAGAAACAAAACTAAAAATTACAAAGGTTACCTGCATGCCTTGACAAAATAGAGACGGTTGCCTCATACAATAAGATATAATATGCCTTGACAAAACTTCGGCAACTTTACACTTTGGCTGGATACAATATTTGGAGTGTGCTAATGTGTTTCGCAGAAATCAAGTGGCTACATGGTGCACAAAAATAAGCAGATATGCAATTTTGTGAATGGGGGGTAGGGGCCAGGCCCAATCACAGTCATTTTGTGAGTGCAATAGCCAATAGCAGATATGCAACCTGACTATGTTTCACAATCCATGGTACTTGAGGGTCCTAGTTTGATCTCAGTGGAGTTTATGTGTAACCTTTTTGCCCTTTAATCATATTGCCAATTTGTTTCATCTTGTCCTTGCAGCCATTGCTAACAAAGAAAGCAGTGGTACATCCCATTGTAAAAAGTATACATCAATCATCACCCAAATCATGTAACCATTCTGTTTTCTTAGGTGCAAGTTTTTAACATTTTAGCTGAGCAAATGGAAAGATAAACATATGGAACTATACGGTGAAGATGCCTGCATTGCGGAATGAATGGTTCTTATAAATTTCTTCCTCCTATTCACGTCGCCCAGGTTTGCACTGAGAATAGCATAACCCCTTTGCAAACAATTAAAATATGTTGAAGCAGCAACAAACTAAAGATTCTCCGCTTTCATCAATCTCAAGCGATGGCCATGTTTGCAAAAATGTCACCAATGGCAATTCATACAATAGTGATATTCAGAGAACCTGAAGCCCCAACGAACCTATCAGGTATTCAGGTGGTGGTTGCTGCAACCCATGATATGGGCATTGAGAAGGATGGAACATTGCCATGGAAACTGCCTAGCTAGTGACCTAAATGTTTTTAAGGAGCTTACAATGGCTACATCAGACCCATGAAAGAAAAATGCGGTCATAATGGGAAGAAAAACATGGGGAACCATTTCTCTACAGTAACCACCATAAGCACTTGCAACAGTATTGAAAATGCATAGCCGGATTTATTTAGAGGTCAGTCATATCCATATCACAGGTAAACAGGGATAGAAAAAGGAGTGGCCACCTACTGATGCTTTACCGCAAAATAACAGCAGACACACACTCCCCATCTGGTCTCCTCCGACACCTGGGTCTCCACGCTGCCACCTCAATCTCGCGTCTTGCGCGCATAGGAACAGCGCAGCCGTATTAAATACCAAGGACGCGGCAACTACATGAAAGGGAGGGTTCCAAGTGTGTTACCCCTACCGTGGGATGGCCGGGCCCGAGCAAATCCGGTGAGGAGACGCTCTGCGAATCCAGCAGCCTAGAAGCCCCGACGCGGCGACTACGAGGATTCACGCCGCTCTCGGAAGTCAGCAGCCACCCGCACCAACGAATCCCCTGAATGGGGCGACCACCACCCCACGGCGTCGACTCGACTGAGTGGGGTTACCACCACGACGAGGGCCCTCGCTGATTCCGGTGCCCAGCAGCAGAAAAAATCCCAAACCCCCGCCCTCACCTGGGCCGTCGAGGAATCTCGCGGATGGAGGAAGGCAGCTTCTGACATCACAACGCCGGCGAGGATCTGTACGACCACTAGAAAGAATCGGGGATGGAGGAGAGCGGCGGAGTCCAGGAAGCAAAAAAGCACGAGGACGATCCAAAAAAATTGAAACGAATGGGAAAAGGGAAGAGACCGTCTAGATTGGGGAAGATATTTTGGCTAGAGGAAACCGGAGGCTGGGACAGAAAAGGAAAGGGTGCAGAAAGAAAAAAAGGGAAAGAAGGAAGGCGCGCGTGGTTGGATTTCGTCCGCGCGGTCCGGACGAGCGCTTAAGAGGGGTTTCGTCTATATATATGGAGCGCAGATAAATTTTAAGAAGTGGTAATTGCACCTGACCCAACAATTAGAGAGCTACGCGTTTAGTTCAACAAATTGCAAAATGAGCTTGATAAATTTTAAAAAGTACTACTCCTGCCAATTCAGCTTGTATATTTTCATTTTTTTTAGCAAAATGTAAATATCCGAACTGAACTGGCATAGGTTCGATTTTCAAAATACAGTAACTAAATTAAAAGTCGAAATCAAGTCGAACGATGGTGAATGCATTTTACTCCGTGTTTGCGCAGCTTGCGCCCACGCAGGCGCGCACCCCGCCTTCGAAACGCCGTCCCCTCTCGGTCTCATTTGCTCCCTTCCCAGAGCGTGCGGCCGCGGCCCGGACGTTGGTTCGCCGGCTCGCCGCAACGAGCGTTCCAACGATTCCACGAAAGCCACCCATGCCGGCCCACCCCCACGCCCTTCTCCACACTCGACCTTCCACTGATTATGCTCCTGCTCCCCACAAGGCTGGTCAAACCCGGATGCTGCTTCTCTCCTACAATCTCCCCCCGTCTCGCCCATGCCGCTCTCTGCTGGAACCGGCTCCACAAAAGCGATGCGCACAGCCTGTTCGACGCGGTGCCTGCAACGGACCACAGGCACTGCAGCGAGCTGCTCAGGGCGCGGACAGCGAACGGGGATCATTCCGGTTCTATCTCCCTCCTTCGCGGGATGCTCGGGCGGGGCCTCCGGCCCGACAGGCTCGCGCTCGCCGCGGCGATCAAGTCGGCGTCCGCGCTCCGGGACGGCGAATCCCTGGGGAGGTGCCTCCACGGGTTTGTTGTCAGGACCGGGCACGCCGCGGGCGTGGCTGTGGCGAAGGCGGTCATGGACATGTACGGGAGGTGTGGGACTCTCGCGGACGCCCGCCTGGTGTTTGATGAAATGAGCTGCCCTGATACGGTGTGTTGGAACATCCTGATCACTGGGTCCTCCAGGGCTGGGTATTTTGACGACGTGTTTGACTTGTTCCGGTCGATGGTTGCATGTGGTGCAGATGAGAGCATGCCGACCGCTGTGACGGTGGCTGTCGTCATTCCGGTATGTGCAAAGTTGAGGGTGTTGAGGGCTGGGATGAGTATCCACGGCTATGTCGTCAAGACCGGGTTGGAATCTGATACTTTGTGTGGAAATGCATTGATATCACTGTATGCAAAATGTGGTGGAAGTGGGACCATGGATGATGCTCATAGAGCATTTTCTTCAATCGGTTGCAAGGATGTTGTTTCATGGAATTCAATCATCGCAGGACACTCTGAGAACGGGTTGTTCAAAGAAGCACTCGCGCTATTTGGTCAGATGACCTCAGACAAATGTCTTCCAAATTATTCAACAGTCGCTAATATTCTTCCTGTATGCTCATTCATGGAGCACGGGAAGTACTATGGCAAAGAAGTGCATGGTTTCGTCTTCCGGGTTGGTTTATATGTGGACATATCTGTTTGTAATGCACTGATGACACATTATTCCAAGGTGTATGAAATGAGGGCTGCGGAATCAATATTCAGAAGTATGAATACAAGAGATATCATTACCTGGAACACAATAATTTCTGGATATCTGATGAACGGGTACCACTCTAGGGTGTTAGACCTGTTCCATAGGCTTCTTTCTACAGGAATGACTCCTGATTCAGTTTCATTGATCAGTCTGCTCACTGCTTGTGCTCAAGTAGGTGATGCCAAAGGGGGGATGGGGGTTCATGGTTATATTTTTCGACATCCAGTACTTCATCAGGAAACATCCTTAATGAATTCTCTTGTTAGCTTTTATAGCCAGTGTAACAGGTTTGATGACGCTCTTCATGCTTTTGCTGATATTTTGAGCAAGGACTCGATATCATGGAATGCAATTCTATCTGCCTGTGCTAAAAGAGGAAAACATATTGAAGAGTTCTTTAAACTCTTCAATGAAATGTGCCACGAGGTGACTCGGTGGGACTCGGTCACAATCTTGAATGTCGTCCGCGTGAGTAACTTGTGTGGCAGCACTAAGATGGTTCGGGAAGCTCATGGATATTCCTTGCGAGTTGGTTATATTGGTGAAACTTCAGTTGCAAATGCTATTCTCGATGCATATGCAAAGTGTGGCTACCCACAGGATGCAGATGTACTCTTCAGAAATCTTGCAGTTCGGAACATTGTAACGTACAATACTATGATTTCTTGCTACCTGAAGAATAGCTCTGTAGAGGAAGCTGAGATTATTTTCAACCAGATGTCTAAGAAAGATCAGACGACATGGAATCTCATGATCCAAGTGTATGCACAGAATGGTATGTGTGATCAAGCTTTCAGTCTATTTCGTCAGTTGCAGTGTCCTGATACTATCAGCATTACAAATATTCTCCTGGCTTGCATCCATTTGAGTCTGGTACAACTTGTGAGACAATGCCATGGCTACATGCTCAGAGCATCTCTGGAAGACATTCATCTTGAAGGATCCCTTCTTGATGCATATTCGAAGTGCGGGAACATAACCGATGCATACAACCTATTTCAAGTCAGCCCTACCAAGGACCTTGTGACGTTCACTGCCATGATAGGAGGTTATGCAATGCATGGAATGGCAGAAGAGGCAGTAGAGCTATTTTCTGAAATGCTCACACTTGGCATTGGACCAGATCATGTCGTTCTAACGGCTCTGTTGTCAGCCTGCAGTCATGCTGGACTTGTTGATGCAGGAATCAAGATTTTCAAGTCTGTCAGAGAGATTTACAGAATTGAACCGACGGCAGAGCATTACACATGCATGGTTGACCTTCTTTCCCGTGGCGGACGTCTCCAAGATGCATATAATTTTGCCTTGGATATGCCCCCTCACTTGGTCAATGCCAATGCTTGGGGCTCTCTAATAGGGGCGTGCAAGGTCCATGGAGACGTCAGAATCGGCCAGCTCGCAGCTGATCAATTGTTCTCCATGGAGTTTGGGGACATTGGGAACTATGTCACTGTGTCAAATATATACGCAGCTGGTGAGGAATGGGATGGTGTTGAGCATGTCAGGAAACTGATGAAGTCCAAGGATATGAAGAAACCTGCAGGATGCAGCCAGGCACTTTCATAGCCAGTGATGTTAAGCATCAAGATAGGTCTTCTATCCACGACACGTCAGGAATCTTGTATCAGCAAATCAAAGATATGCAGCCAGGCACAGAACATTCTGTTGTTAGTTACATCATTGACGCAATCGAACTGGCCAGAGGTTACAGAAACTTGAATGGGAAATTTTGTTCTAAAAAAATGTCTTTCATAGCTTATTTGCCATCCATTGTATCTATCATCCTGAGGTATGCTACGCAGTAACGGGAAAACATAACCTGGTGGCATCAACTCTGGATGACTTGATAATTTGTGTCCATCACTGATTTATTATACGAACTAAATCATCTATTGGCAGAGTTACGGATGGGGAGTTATGGATTGGTGTAAGGAGGCTCATTATACAAATAAGTTACATGATCCACCAGACCACAACATGCATTCTAGATTTAAAGCAAACAGCGACTACATCATGTCCATCTCCACTGGAACTCTCCTGTGTCCTGTCAGTTTTCTACAAACCCAGGTTAAATAACTTCTCACTTTTTTCATGCATTTCTGCGCATCTGATTTACTTCTGGACTTCTGGTGTATTGCCAATGTTCTACCATGATGCCGAACAAGTATAAAAAATAATGTTGCCTGCTGATTTGATTGAGCTCGAAAGGAAACTATTTATTGCCTATTTTTCTTTGGCCGGCACTTGCGAGAAAGGATTCTTGTTCATCTGGGCTGCTACGGCTTATTCTTAATACTTGTGCTTTAAATCCTGCATGTATGCCTTACAATTCACCTTTTGGATAAGGTAAAAAGAAGATAAAAAGAAAAGAAAGAACATACTGTTTGTGTGCAGTACATTTATCGTACTTCCATCCATGGGCTCCCCGATAAATGATCAGCAGCTATACCGAATTCTGCTATACCCACTCGCCTCTCTTCACTGACACGATGACCCCACGAACCAGCACGCTCGATATCCCACCCCCACTGCCTACTATTCCCACAGCATAGAGCGTCTGTGCCTAGCAGGGAACGAGGAGCGCGCCATTTTTGGCAAAAAGAGTTCAGTGGGGGAAGGGGAAGCTCCACCCCCACTGCCTTTTCTTTTGTGAATACCATCCCATTGCCTACTATCCGTGCATACTCCCTCTCTCTATTTCCCTGACTCTTGGGGGATTTGGGCGCTTTCCAGTGTTCTCTCTCCGGCGGCTGCTTGGGTTCTTGCGGGGTGAGTTGAGGCCGGTGTCGATCTGCCCTGCTCTTCGTTCTCGGTGGGTTTTCTCTCTTTACTTCTTAGGTATGGGGTTTTGGGTGGATGGGTGGGGTTGATTGAGTGCTTTACTAGGTTTAGAGGTCAATATTGGTTCATTTTGTCGTCAGGGTTAGAGTGAAATCCTTGATCACAATCTCGCAAGTCGCGAGTTTTGGGATGGTTCTCTGAAAGTAGACTGCGGATTTTTGTGGTCATGTGCATTTTGGGTTCTTGCTCCTTCATTGCAAAAAAGGTGTTAGTTTTTGAAACTAACATTAGTAATTTTTTTTTTCGCTCCACCTTTTGCAAGATCTCCTCTGCTTCTTTAAACTAGAAATCAGCTTGTATGCTGACGTACTTGCCTACACCAAGGGAACACAAAGGGAAGAAAACCTACTCAGGGGATAGAGACAAGGGAGACAAGCCAAGCCCTTAAAAACTCTTTACTTCTTTAGCCCCAGCACTAAACCTACAGCTCTGAGATCTGAGAGAGATCTGGAGTTTAACCAACCAAGAATCGACAGAGGGCGAAATATTGTTGAAGATAGATCATTTCTGCCTTTCCATATTTCCCAGGCAGCCGAGAGAAACACTTATCTGTGGATGGAAATGGGGACACATGTTTTGATCTTGTGTACCTTGTCCCGAATGGAAGAGCAGTTGCCTAGCTGGGACCAGTTGATCCCCAACCGAAGCTAGCAATTTTTGCTAAAGGAGCAGGCGAAAAAAAAGGTGATTGCTGGTTTCCCTGCAGTTAGAAGAGCAGAGAGAACCCCATCTCTATTACAGCACCTACGGTACATCATGTCCCTTGTATTCAGACGGTCATAGGAGAGCAGCCAGATGAAGCCTTTAATTTTGGGGACACACTCCCTCCAATCCATATTAGTTGTCGAAATATTACATGGATCTTGACACTTTTTAGGCATAGATACATCCATATTTGGACAAATTTGAGACAATCAATATGGATCAGAGGGAGTACTTGTTTTTTGTCCTTTACGGATCAATTAGGCAAATTATGGTACTGAACTTGCCTGATGCCCCTCTGGATATTCCAAACCACATTTGGTGCATCTGTTGGCTAGAGACGACACGCACATTGACTGTTTTTAGAGTAAATTGCCTTCATGCGTGTTTCTGATTTTGGTTAATAGTTTATATTTGAAATATGCAGAAAGAATGAGCTGAAAATGAGATTTATGAAAAAGACAAGACACCTAATTGGAAAACAGCCGCTGCATTTATATACACAAACCAGCATTTATATACACAAACCATGGCGCACCTAATTTAAGGGTTGAATCGGACACATTGGAAACAGGGGAAGAGTAAGGAGGAGTAACGGAGGAGAAGTAGAAGCGGAGCTCACCAGCTTGAGGGCCTAGAGGGTAACCACCTTCAGAAGCAGCGCCTTCTTCTCCGGCGGCGGGATCGTCTTCTCCGACGGATGTTCGGTCGCCATCGCTGGCGGAGCAAATCAGAAGAAGGGCGTCCCGAAGCTGTCTAGGGTCGAGAGGTACCGAGCAGGCGATTGGGGAGCGGCGAGGTCGCGGGAGAGGTGGAGGCGGGGAAGGAGGAGGTCTTGCGCTCCGTGAGCTCGCAGTAGGTAAGCAAGCGCAAATACACATTTTACATCATGTAGAAATTGGACTTTAAGAACTCAAACACAAAATTGGATTCTATCTCAGAGGCTTATATCAGGTTAGCACTTCAAATGAGCCCAAAAGGGACAACAATAAAGCTGCAACTTGCTCTAACATAATAACATCAGAAATTAGATTCTTTTCAGCCTACAGTAAAATTCTTTCAACTATATTAACCAATTGATATAAACAAGTACATATGACTGGAGAAGCAAACAAGCTATGGGATTTCATACAAAAAATATTTTTTCTTCACTAGTTGGTTTAACCATAAAATCAGCAACATCCAGGAAGAGTGTTAGTTGTCCACCTCATTGCAATCAAAATAAATCTACACTGAAACTGGTAGTAACCAAGCATTGCTCCGGCAAACACAAGCTACTGCCGACGGGAAACACAGCAAATCATGGAGTCAGAGTGATGGACCTTTTGGGGCATTACGAGGTGGCGATTTGCAGAACTTCTCCTTGCACAGGTCGGACAAATTTGTACAAATTGCAGCGCAGCAATAATTTAGGCAGCAGCGTGATGCAATTCTCCTTGCTGCTGCAAGTGAAGGGGACCTCGCCGTGATCCCCAACTGCCGGTCGAGGCTGCCGTTGTACACCTGCGTGACAAAGGGATTCAGATCAAGCTTGCAGAACCTCCCGGTCGCTGGACCTTGTTGCTGAAGGGGACGAGGTCGCCGAGCATGTTCTCGGTCTGAAAGGACGGCCACCAACGAATCCAATGCGCTGCCAACGTCCAATGCTGAACCAACCTGATCAGTGTTTCAATAAAATACTTCCATAGAAAATAAAATCTTGTAACATTGGTCAGAGTTTCAAGCTTGCAGAGAAGGATGTAAAGAACAAACCTGCAGTGTACCCAGAAAATAAAAAACACTCTCACGAGCATTCCATCAAACAGGTGCAAGTCAACTTGATCCAATGTGATATTTCTCATGGCTGATGCAATCAACTACGCCTACTCATAGCAGCAACAAGTTTTAATCGCAAGACAAGGATAAAAACGAGCATATAGAAAACAAAATTCCATCGATTCATCCAGCAACCATTCGGAGGCAGCATGACGACTTACCGGGTGGCGTCTGCGGCGACAGGCGGCAAGTACAGGCATAGCAAGGCGGCGACCTCGTTTGGAAAAATTGGGGGAAAATGAGAAAGAAGAAATCCACGGGTTTGGCCGATGTCGGTGGCCACGGTGGCAGCGAGGTCAAAAACGCGGCCAAGGGAGGAGCTGCTGGCGAGGGGGTGGGAGCAGACGTCACGTGGTCGACGACGCCAAGCCACGGGTGCGTGCTGGCCTGGGAGCGGATTTCGATTGCCTCCAGCGCGGCGTCGGCGAGGAGGTGTCGGAGACGTATGCGTCGTGTGCGCTGCCTCGGCCTCGGCGAGCTCGCGGTAGGTGTCCCGCACGAGCTTGTCGAGCTGCTCCTCGCTCAGGCCCCAGTCGTCGTCATCGAAGTCGCCGGCGCCGCCTACGTTCGGCGCAAGCCGTGCCCACGCCACTCGCCGCCGGCCTCAGGCCCAGTCGTCGTCGTCGTTGAAGCTGCCGGCGCGGCGCCGCCTAGGTTAGCCGCAATTCCAGCCGCGCCCGCGCCACTCGCCAGCCACGACACCCCTGCTCCACCCGAACCGCACGCACAATCTGAGAAAGGTGGGCTTCTTTTTTACGGGAAGGTGGGCTCGGTTATCTGCAGGAGAGAAACTGCCGTCGTAAGAAAAAAATTGAAATTACGTCGACTGAGGTCGAGTGGCCTGGGTCTCGTTCTGGTCCGGGCGTCCGGCTCGTTAGACGGACCACGTGTAAAATAGTTATTCTGCATGTATCCAACAGAGTTTCTAAGGAGATGGATTTGGTGCGCCTGTCGTCCTTCTTTTAGTTCTTTCTATAATTTCACGAGAATTGATGAAGTATTCCTTCTCTTACATGCATATGACCACTTTTGACCAGGATTCAAATTGTTGCTCCTTTTAGCATTTTGTTTTGTTTGAGGTGCACAAAAATTCAAAAACACTACTATTTTGGATTGGGCCATGGACCACTAGGCCTAGGCATTGAATCTCGTGGCACATGGATGGCCGGTTTAGAAATAGAATGGGTCTTGAAAGCAAATGGCAGTGGAAAGAAAAGGTCAGATTGGGTGGTCCATGGACAGTTCACGTGCAACCACTGATGTTTTGCTCCAATCTCCCCTCACAACGGGTGGCACTCATTCCTTCACAAAATAACATAAAAACAAACACATTTGATTCTTATAACTAGATCGATCCATATGCTCTAAATCGATAAGAGAGGTATGGATTTTTCGCTCAGATTTAATTTTTTCCTTTTCTTTCTGTTTGGACAAGAAGATATATTAAATATTTGACTAAGACTGGGTTTGATTCTACTTTCCTATTTCTCAACAACAACTTCGCTCATCAGCTATTTCGTGTTTTCAAAGTTATTAATTGTCTCATACATTATTTTCGATTTCGATAGTCTGGTGTAGCGTACCTTATGCAAACAGAATTCTAAGGTTTCTTTATTTTATTATGCAATAAGAAGAATTCTTCCATTCTCTTTTTCTTTGGTTTTAGGAAAATCCAAACTAAAAATTTTATAGGGAAAGCAATTCCTAGTAAAAAAATCCTGGATCCTTCCACTTAACATAGATCAAAAGGAATTTTTCCAATAGAACTATGGAACCCCTGAGCGGTTGTACTTGTACTGCAGGAATAGGAAAACTCGCTATTTACTTAGTTTATTTGCCATAATGAGTTATGTGGGAGAGATGGCTGAGCGGTTCAAGGCGTAGCATTGGAACTGCTATGTAGACCCTCGGAGAGAAGGAAGAGATCTTCGAAAAGTAGTTTTTTATGATTTGATAAAGAATCAAACTTCTTTAAATGTTCCAGCTATTCTCTATTTCCTTGAAAAGGGTGCTCAACCGACAAGAACTATTTATGATATTTTAAAGAAGGCGGAATTCTTTAAAGAAAAAGAAAGAACTTTGAGTTAAAATAGAGAACTAAATGAATAAAAAAGTAGGAGAAGATTACTAGTATCCCTCGTTGTCTAATTATTTAGATACAATTTTCTTAGTCCTATTTGGATTTATGTCGTGCCAATTCAACATAAACCCCTATTTTATTTACTTTTTTTATCTAATTTTTTTCTTACCATTGTATCTCCATTGACAAAGGTCTCTTGAACAACTAGAATTTGTAGATAGATAGGTCTCTTTATCCTCACTCCATATTCTACTTTTCTGCCTACACTTCCCTCAAATGATAAGGGTGTTTCTCTTCCATCTATTTTCATAGAAGATTTTTTTAATTTAAATTAAAAATCGCTAAAAAAAGGACAATTTTCCCATCGCGATTGGGGTCACTCTTTTTTTTACCTTAGGGGAATTTAACTGGATCTGTTCGTTTTAGCATTTGAGTCTTTTTCATGGTCGATAAAATCTTTCTTTTTATGTCTTGCTAGTTCAATGGTTTGGCAAAAGCGCGCGGTGTAATTCTATTGATTTTTGGATTTCGATCGTATCTAAGATTCTTTTTTATCTGGGTTGCTAACTCAATGGTAGAGTACTCGGCTTTTAAGTGCGACTATGATCTTTTAAACATTTGGATGAAGCAACAAATTCGTCCAGACTCTTGGTAGAGTCTAGAAGACCACGACTGATCCTCAAGGGTAATGAATGGAAAAAAAGCATGTCGTAATAAAATTCATTTCTTTTTTTTATTTTTGGAATGGAATAGAAAATTTACTATTTTCTTGGTCTAGTGAATAAATGGATAGAGCCTGGCTCTAATTCTGGTAAAATAAAAAGCAACGAGCTTTACTTCTTAATTGGAATAATTCCCCGCTCTAATTAGACGTTAAAAATGGATTAGTGCCAGATGCGGGGAAAAGTAGGGTTTTCCTATGAGTGGGCCCTTTATTTTTTCTTTTTTTAGAAATCCTTATTATTCTTGATTATGGGTTGAATAAAGGATGTTATGTATTGAACGTAAAGGAAGCAGTATATTGATAAAGAGACTTTATTCCAAAGTCAACAGAGCGATTGGCCTGCAAAAATAAAAAAAGGGGTTCTGCTCTCTTTTCTAAATTAGAACAAACATAAACTAATTGGATAGAAAAGGAACAAAAAAAAGTGGATTAGACTCCCTTTCTTTCCAGGGTTTTTATTAAAAAATGCAACACCCTGTTCTGACCACATTGCACTATGTATCAGCATTCGATAAACCGAGAAAAGCTTCTTCTTTCTGATTCAAGTAGAAATACAAATGGAAAAATTCGAAGAGATTTCAGAAAAACATAAATCTCCTCAACAATACTTTGTATACCCACTTCTCTTTCAGGAGTTTCTTTATCTATTTGCCCATGATTATGGATTAAATGATTCTGAACCTGTGGAAATTGTTAGTTGTAATAACAAAAAATTTAGTTCACTACTTGTGAAACGTTTAATTATTCGAATGTGTCAGCAGAATTTTTGGATTAACTCGGTTAATCATCCTAACCAAGATCGATTGTTGGATTACAAAAAAATAAATTATTCTGAGTTTTTTCTCAGATTGTATATGAGGGGTTTCCGATCGTTGTAGAAATCCCATTCTCACTACAAGAATTTTTTTGTCCGAAAGAAAAAGAAATACCAAAGTTTCAGAATTTACGCTCTATTCATTCAATATTTTCCTTTTTAGAAGACAAATTTTTGCATTTGCATTATCTATCGCATATAGAAATACCCTATCCTATCCATTTGGAAATCTTGGTTCAACTCCTTCAATACCATATCCAAGATGTTCCATCTTTGCATTTATTGCGATTCTTTCTCAACTACAATTCGAATTGGAATAGCTTTATTACTTCAATCAAATCTTTTTTTCTTTTAAAAAAAGAAAATAAAAGACTATTTTGATTCCTATATAACTCTTATGTATCAGAATATGAGTTTTTTTTGTTGTTTCTTCGTAAACAATCTTCTTGCTTACCATTAGCATCTTCTGGAGGCTTTTTGGAACGAATCCACTTTTCTAGGAAGATGGAACATTTTGGGATAATGGACCCTGGTTTTTTTTGGAAAACCTTATGGTTCTTTATGGATCCTCTTATGCATTATGTTCGATATCAAGGAAAGGCAATTCTTGCATCAAAAGGAACTCTTTTTTTGAAGAAGAAATGGAAATGGTACCTTGTCAATTTCTGCCAATATTCATTTTCTTTTTGGACTCAACCGCGAAGGATCCATCTAAACCAATTGGCAAACTCTTGCTTCGATTTTTTGGGTACCTTTCAAGTGTACCAAAAAGTCCTTTGTTAGTAAGGAATCAAACGCTGGAGAATTCTTTTCTAATAGATACTCGAATGATAAAATTCGATACCATAGTCTCCGCTACTCTCCTCATAGGATCTTTATCGAAAGCTCAATTTTGTACTGGATCGGGGCATCCTATTAGTAAACCCATTTGGACAGAGTTATCTAATTGGGATATTCTTGATCGATTTGGTCAGATATGTAAAAATCTTTTTCATTATCATAGTGGATCTTCCAAAAAACGGAATTTGTATCGACTAAAGTATATACTTCGACTTTCATGCGCTAGAACTTTAGCTCGTAAACATAAAAGCACGGTACGAACTTTTATGCAACGATTGGGCTCGGTATTTGTAGAAGAATTTTTTACGGAAGAAGACCCAGTTTTTTCTTTGATGTTCACCAAAACAACCCTTTTTGATTTCCGTGGATCGCATAGTGAGCGTATTTGGTATTTGGATATTATCCGTATCAACGGCCTGGTGAATCCTCGTAATTAATTATTAGACAAAACTAATAAACAGGAAAGGGTCGATGAATGATCAAGATAAAACTTTCATATTTTTGCATTCTGAAATGTTCTTCATAATTTTTGCATTCTGAAATGTTCTTCATAATTTTTGCATTCTGAAATGTTATTTATATTATAATAAAGAGTAGGCGAATCTATTTTTATTTGGGTACCATATGCACCTCTTTGGGCTTCTATTGAATCGAGAAATTGGATTGTACATCTTTCATCTTTTTGATTTTGATATCGATTTTGATACATATAAGGTGTCCTACGGATAATGCAAATCGAAGCTATTTGATGTCTGACTCAGGCCTATATGACCGATCGATCGAAATACTCCAAGACTCCACCTTTGTCATATATTCCATATATCGCATTAGGTAGATATCATATTCATGGAATACGATTCACTTTCAAGATGCCTTGATGGTGAAATGGTAGACACGCGAGACTCAAAATCTCATGCTGAAGAGCGTGTGGAGGTTCGAGTCCTCTTCAAGGCATAATATGGAGAATGCTCCGTAGAAGTATTCCGGAAATCTGCGCCTGGCGCTCTCCTCTATCTTCTGAGGTCCTTAACCATCTCTCTGAAAAAAGTAGACAGTAAAAGCCAAAATAGACTAAATATAGCCTGAACGATCCTAAAAATCCCTCGAAGGAGATAATAAAGAACCCAAAACGGATGGTATCCTACTGCAAGGGTGGTCTTAAGAATCCAAAAGAGGTTGCTCAGAAGAGATAGATGTATCCCAACCTCTATTGCTCTCGCGTAAAGACTTTTTTTTACGCGACAGGAAAAAGTGACTACGAATTCCCCTTTTTGTTTGCGAATCCCTGGTTGTATCCTTTGAGCGCACGCCCATAAGTAGCGATCAAATCAAGGAAATCGAGCAAACGATCCCAATACCGTGAAAGAGAAACTTCCCAGATCCAGGGAAGCTTATCATAAAGGGCTTCGACAAGGGGTTTTATTCGTTCTTTGAGCAAAAAGATAAAGATCGGATAGATTCGAACCACAATTGCAAAGGTAATAACTACTATGCCAGCCCAAATCATGATCTTCACCAACTTGGATTTGGTTCTCTCGCTAAAATCGTGAGTTGCAGAGATGAGAATCATGAAAAGCAAGATCCCGAATAAGAAAACAGAAACCGAGGAAACCACAAGAGTGAAGACTAGTAGAGTCTTGTCTTTTGTCATTCTTTGCTCCTTTTTCACTCAATGATTCTTTCTAATTTCCAGACCAAAAATTCTATATGTCTATTCTATGATATTTCTATATATATAGAATATGATATCTAATATGACACCCGATTTGTCAAAGGGGTTGGATTTGTGACGACGTTCCAAAAACGGGTACTATCGGCTCGGGTGAATTAGAGAATAGACAGAGGTCCGTTGGCATTTCAGCCTTTCTTCTCCTTTCAGGGCCTATCCGAAAGAGAATCTAGTACCTCTTGGTCCTGAATATCAGAATAGGACGAACGAACTGGCCTCCGCGGATATCTTTGCTTCGGAACAAAACCCTGCAATCAAATGGATTGTCCCAAGGGCGCCATATTCTAAGAGCCCAAGTTATGCTATTGAAAATTCGTTCCTCTAGCAGTTCCGGTTTGACCATTCCGTTCCCTTTTTCAAACTCCACTTCTTTTCATATAGCAATCCCTGATCAAAGAGAGAACAATATCCATTTCAAAACATTTCTAACGGATTCCTTGGTTCGGACCGACGAAGTAATGGCACTTGATTATTATCAACCTGACTGCAATCTTTTTCTGTCGGTAAGGATTGCATTAGAGCACCTTCTACTTCTAATAGGCCATGAACTATAGATAGAGAAGAATCATTCTGAGCGAGTCCATAAGAAGCGATCCACTTTTTTTCATTGGTTCCAGGGGAAGACCAAAGATCTTGCATGGCAGGTCCGCCATAAAAACGCAAAAGAGAAAGAAGTCACGTTAATCTCTTCATGCTCGTTCCAAGTTCGAAGTACCTTTTGGCCAAAGAAAAACCCGCTTCCTAACACGATCACCTCTTTATATAGATAGATTGATTCTATGGGGTTATTACTTATAAGTCTATTTTGTACAAGAGCCCCTCATATCTGATAGAAAAAGGTCCCATGATCCTGAGCCGATCTTACCTTGGCTCGCAAACCACAAGTTTGTCTATGAAGAGTTAATCTAATTGTATTTTTTTCTATAATGGATTTCTTATGTGGAATACTAATGGACAGGGCCTCGTTGCTAAGTGCTACAAGATCTAGTGCACTGGAACTCGTGGTTATGCACCCGAATCTTTTAGTATGGAACATTGTATTTTCTAAGTAAAAACCCCTAGTATATGAAAGAATGAAAAGGTGCTTTCGTTCTTGTGGAATAAGAAGCCCTCGTACCTTAATGAAAGGAAAATCGTAATTTTTCGTTAGGTATTTGACCAAATAGGATCGTCCAGTTCTTATAGAACCTGTCACTAAAATACCCGATAGGGCTAAACGGAACGAAAAGGGTTTTCCATGAGATGGTAAATGAAAACGATTAGCCCCACATGAGGTTTGGGAATAAGTGATTGTCTGATAATGAGCAAGGAGTATACGTCTTTCTGCTAAAGAGGATCTATTAAACTCATAATTCATTAGATCCTTGTTATCAATGCCAACTAGGTATCATAAGTAAATGGATCCCGGTTGTTCAATCCTTTGATAACCAAGGTCATTCTTTGCTAAAGAGAAATGATCACTATGAGTCAGACTCAATAGAATTGGATCAATTCCAAATAGAGAGAATTAGGATTCTTGATCCCTCTCAATCTCTCTTTCAATTCGAGGATCCAGAGAGGTGTTTTCATAGTCATCTCCGAATATTTGCCATCTCCGAATATTTTTGATTTCATTTTTCTATGATATGTCTTTCTATATGAAAATTGGTTATTTACGATGTAGGATGATCCCTGTTAAGCATCCATGGCTGAATGGTTAAAGCGCCCAACTCATAATTGGTAAATTTGCGGGTTCAATTCCTGCTGGATGCACGCGAACGGGAACGTTCCATAAGTC